>NC_138089.1:36658868-37258868 GCF_964212035.1 Myotis nattereri
CAGTCATACTATTGCTTTAACAATGAAGCCTCACAAGGTATTAGAAATGCTTGAACTCCAGCCGATATTTTCTCCTGTGGTTTCTTTTTTATCCTACATGTTACTCAATATTAATTCTCAACTTGAGTAACAAAAGCAGGTAGTTCCTTGTTTGTCCTAAACAAAAATATCTTAAGATACTGAACCTTAGTTTAGAAATAAGATATCATGGAGAAGCTTAGCTGTCTCTGATTTGACAGGC
The DNA here is from genome assembly GCF_964212035.1 of Myotis nattereri. Classification (NCBI taxonomy): domain Eukaryota; kingdom Metazoa; phylum Chordata; class Mammalia; order Chiroptera; family Vespertilionidae; genus Myotis; species Myotis nattereri. Next base: position 36,659,110 of record NC_138089.1, read on the forward strand.
ATAATGCAGTTAAGGGCACAGCCTTTGGTTGAGACAGGCAGCCCTGACCCATATCTGCCTCTGTCACTTAACTGCTGGGTTCTTTACTTAATGAGGGCAGTTTCTAAGTTGGTTTTGTTCAACAGAATATACCCACTGAGGTAAAAAGATTAAGCAAAAGCAAATAAACAAAACAAAAGAAACTCATAGACACAGACAACAGTATGGTGATTACCAGAGGGAAAGGGGGTAGGGGGAGGTAGAGGAGAGTAAAGGGGTGTGTAGGAAGGAGACTTGACTTGGGGTGGTGAACACACAATGCAATATACAGATGATGTATTATAGAATTGTACACTTGTACAATATAATCACTAAGTATATTTTATATCTTCCATATTTCATTTGCTGATTATATCTCCCATTCAGATACAAATTCCATAAATCCAGGGACTTTTTCCTTTATGTTTACTGTTTTATCGTCAGTAACTATAATAGTGTGTAACACACAGTAGGCACTCTATAAACAGTTATGAGAGAATGAATGAATGAATAAAACTGGGGTAAGCTAACTACTGTGATCTTCAGTTTCTTGATCTGCAAAATGAGAATAATACTATCTTCATTCTAAGGCACTTGTGAGATTTAAATGAGATCAGGTATATGAATATTTAGTATAGAATCTGCAAAATAATTAGTAGCTGTTCATTTGAGTGGCCACTGGGTGCACCTAAATGGATTTCAGAAAGATCATAAAATAGACACCATCTCTTTGGGCACCTCTTAATATTCAGACATACAGAGGAAATAGGCAATGTTGAGCCAACTAAGGCTTCTCTCTCCAGGATATTTGGCCTTAACCATAAAGGGAGAGTGAGAATTTGATGGAAGGGGCAGGAGTCACTTATTTTAAAAATGACATTCCCTGGAAGCAAACATCAAAGTTGCTCAAAAGAGCCTTAATAAAATGGGCATTATGGTGGATCATTATTTATATTTCACCAAGCAGGGGAACATCACGTGGGTGCTATCATTTGCTCCTTAATTGATTGACTATAAATAGTATCCCAGCCATTTATTTCCACTCAAAAAGGCCTCCCAATTTGTTCATTTGCTGTGCTAACGCAGATTTTCATCTCCTCTCAGCTGGAGAATCACGTGTTGTTGTTTTTCTGAGAAACATTCAGACATCCTACCTGCTTCCATTTCAACATCTGTCTTTGCTCCTTTCTCTTCATAGAGTTGTTGAGAGTTAACCCAAGACATCACTGTGGGGCGGTATGTCCTAGGGTTCTAAAAGAGGCAAATGCAATCAGAAACAGCAAGAGCATAGAATTACAAAGGTACTAAGTACAGGTGTCAGCTGTCTCATGTATCTGGTTGAACTTGACCCAAATTATTTCATGGTCTGTGGGAACCTAGAGCCACCCCCTGGCACCCCACCAATTAATGAAAGTCCACAGAAGCTTACTTTCCTGTAGATCTCTGCCTCTATGACTCCCTTTTTTTTTTTCAATAGTAGCACCCTATAATTCCAGGCAATATGTCTAATTATCAAGACTATATTAACACTACTTGTGTTCAGCAAAAGAGATGACAAAGTGTTTTAAACACCAAAGCTTTTGGCATTTTTTTACCCACTGTCTCTTCATAGTCACCCATAAAATTCCAGTAACGCATGGCACACTGTGCACTGCCCTTGGGGGTGGAATAATTATAGTTCAGGAGGACCTAGATGAGTTTATTGACATTCTCCCAGAAGGGAATGGAGACTTTATGGAGTACACTCTCAAGAGTTTCTCTTAGACATGCCAGGGAAGTTTTACATTTCGAAATTGGACAGGAGAGTCTCTCTGGAAAAGGATTAAGAATGCCGATAATAGGATAGGGCAGATGATCCTAATGTGATTTAGTGAATAACGAAATAATAAGGCAGACATGTGTCCTTTGGATTTAACAAATCCCATTACAAAACACACAAAGGAAATAATTAACACTGGAAAGTGTAAATCCTGAATAGATCTGATGCCCAGCTTCTGAATGTTCAGAAACTTGTCAAACCTATTGAGTCTCCTAGCAAGGCAGCTCTCAGATTTTTGGCTCCTGAAGATCCAATGGAACAGTGATCAATTTGTAATTGTTTTGTATTCTTTCATCCCTTCAGGTTGTAATGGAGGCAGTGGATGGAATAGCAATTAACTCCTTGGGTTAAATATGAGTAGTCAGTGGGAAGCACTTGCAGGATTAAAAATAATTTTTTTTACAAATTCACAAAAGAAGGAGTTTATTGTATTTAAGTAATACTCATCTGTCAGTGGCCCATGTAGCTATTTTCATAGCAGTTGCCACCATTGCCTCCTCCGCAGGATTGAATTGCCTTCGCTTACTCTGTGCCATCCTGGAGCGTGATGCCCTCGTGGCTCTAAAATTCTCTCACAGTGCATAGGCTCATTCCATTTATTAAGGAGCACGTTGTTTGAAAAAAATAGCCCAAATAAATTGGAAGAAAACTATTTTATGTTTCACTCTGTGATCCTCATAGTTACTTGGTAAAGGGACGCACGTGCCTTTTGGGCACTCCACAACTTCTCACACCTTGAAATCATATTGGACCACACCACTCTCGTTTCCTGTTCCACATTTTAGGAACTGCCAAAAATCTAGTCTCACAAAGATATCATGACATTAAAAGAAATGTAGTAATGATCTGATGATGAAAATGTAAACTACTTTGAGCTAGTAGTTTGCAACTTAGCCAGTAGATAGAAAAAATCCCTGTATTTCTCTTGAACACATCCATTGTGGCTGTGCATTCACTGTGATGCCATGTGGTGCCTTGGTGTACAGTTTGGAGCCATGGCTCATAGCTTCATGTCACAGAAACACCTAACCTACAGAATCAACTACACTCTTGCAGCTAGAAGCTATTTTCTTGTGTTCAAAGTTACATATTTTAACACAGTATGTTCTCTAAATGTGAATCAACTAACTCAAAGAATCAGAATCCATTAGGACGTGGGAAGAAAAGTTCCTTGTTATTTGCAAACTACATATCCAACAAAGGACCATCCTGAGTATATTTTAAAAAATCTCAAAACTCAGCAGCAGTAAAGAACAAAATCCAATTAGGAAATGGGTAAAAGACGTGAAGCATCATTTCGTCGAACAGAAAATATAAATGGCAAATAAGCGTATGAGATGTTCAGCATCATTAGCTATTAGGGAAATGCAAATTCAAACCTCACTGAAATATCACTAAATGCCTATCAGGGTGGTTAAAATAAATAATAATGACAATAACAAATGCTGTGGGGGATTTGGAGAAACTAGATCACGAATTCATTGTTAATGAAGATGTTAAATGATACAGCCACTCTAAAAAAGTTTTTCAGTTTCTTTAGAAATTAACATGGAACTACCATGAAACTCAACAGTTATACTCCTGGGCATTTGTCCCAGAGTAATTAAGACTTACGTTCACACACAAAAAAATCTCTATCCAAATGTTCCTGGCAGTTTTATCTGTGATAGCCACAAACTAGAAACAACCCAGATGTTCTTTAATAGGTGAATAGTTCAACAAAATGTGCATTTCCCCATCATGGAATTCTACTTAGCAGTATAGGGGAACTAGAAACCCACAACCTGGAGGAATCTCCAGAGAATTGTGGTGAGTAAAGAAGGCCAACCCCAAAAGCTTACATACCATTTGAGTCCTTTTAACAAGCATTCTTTTTTTCTTTTTTTAAAAAAAATATATTTTATTGACTTTTTACAGAGGAAGGGAGAGGGATAGAGAGTGAGAAACATCGATGAGAGAGAAACATCGATCAGCTGCCTCCTGCACACCCCCTACTGGTGATGTGCCCGCAACCAAGGTACATGCCCTTGACCGGAATCGAACCCAGGACCCTTCAGTCCGCAGGCTGACGCTCTTTCCACTGAGCCAAACCAGTTAGGGCTTAACAAGCATTCTTGAATTGAAAAAACAATAGCAATGGAAGACAGATTAATGAATGTTGGCAGTTAAAAAGGTGTTGGGGGTGTGAGGGAAGTGAGTATGGCTATGAAAAAAGAAATCTGAGGCATCCTTGTGGTGTTGGAAATATTTTATATCAATGTCAGTTTTCTGGTTATAATACTGCACTATAGTTTTGTAAGATGTTATTATTGGGGGAAACTGAGTAAAGGGTACAAAGATATCTTTGTATTATTTCTTACAATTGCATATGAAGCTACAATTAACTCAAAATAAAAAAAAGCAATTTAAAAATAAATTGAATCTAAGTTTAAAAAATACTTTATCACCATTGACTATTTTTCCTATTTCCATTTCTGTGTTATTATTGTTAAAATAAAGAGAAGTCAATAGTTTTTAAATTTTTCTGTATTTAATTCTTATATTTTATTTTCAGGCACCTCATCAAACTTTTTAATTAATATTGGTAGATTTTATTAGTGTCTCAGTTCTTTGTAGGTACACTATCATGTAATTAATTTTTTAAAAAGGTCATTTTAGCTATAATTTTCAGTGTAGCTTCTAGTTATTTAATTTTATTATATATTTTCAAACAACCTTTTAGACAATTTAAATAGTAAAAACAGGCATTATTGCCTCATTAATGACTTTAATTGAAATGGTTTTATTATCTTATGTTTTCTATTCAGATTTTATTTCTCCTAGTTATTTAAGTGGTTTCCAGTCATTTTTGCCTTTTGTATTGTTTTCAGTGTCTATAGATATGATCACACAGTTTCCTTCCTTTAATGTATTATGGTTAATTGAACTGATAAATTATCTGATATTGAACTCTATTTGCATCACTGGAATAAACTCTACTTGATCAGAATGTACTTTTGTATACACTGCTGGATTCCTTTGCCAATGTTTTATTTAGAACTTCGTATCTATATTCCTAAATGAAGTTGGTGTGTACTTTTCTGTTTTCCTATCATTCTTTATCAGATTTTGGTAATAAATGTATGCTGGTTCCATGAAATTAACTGGGAAGCTGTCTAGCTCTTTTATGTCCTAGAACAGTTGAGGTGACATCCTAATCATATATTCTACAAAGGTTAGGATAGATCTCAGCTGTGAACCCATCTGGTCCTCATGCCCTTTTCAATGGGAGATCTCTAATCACCTTTACAGTCTCATCTACAGTTGTTGGTCTACTCAAATTTTCTACTTCTGAGATAGGCTTGAGTAATTTATATTTTGCTAAAAATCATTTCCCCATTAGGAAATAATTTGCCTGTAATGTTTTTTAATCCTTCCTGCATCTATGATTGTTTTTTCTCTTTGATCTATAATCAGATTTCTAGGTGTTGATCTCTTTTATTTTACATTCTTTTCAAAGAACCGCCTCCCAAATTTCCTTTTTTTCCCGTATTTATATTTCTGTCTGCCATTTTGTTGACATAAACTTTTATGTTTATTAATTCCACCTCCTACTTTTTTCTGATTTATTTTAATGTCGCCTTAGTTTCTTATGATAAGTACCATTTCTATATTTTTATTCTTTATTCCTTAGTAGTAAAAGCATTTAAGGTTACACTTTTTCCAAAGAGTAGAATTTTCTCTGAGTCCCATAGGGTTTGATGAGAAGTCTTTTTCTGGTTGTTTGAAATGCCTTTTTCCTCTTTGATACAAACACTATCCACGAATTTTGTTTTTAAACTTCACAGTAAATAAGATTTTCGGTTACTTTTTAGTTTTTTATTTCTATTTTTATTGGAATTTTTTTTTTTCAGAGAATGTGTCCTATAAAATCTCTAGTGCTTAAACTTTATTAAGGTTTACTTAATGAGGCTTATTATAAAGTTAATTTACATAAATGTTCCCTACACATAAGAAAACAATCTCCTATTCAATGAGGGTAAGTATGTATATATGTATATTTAAGCATGTATGTATATATGTATATGTGGCTAGTACAAAAATAAGAGTATGTATATGTATATTCTTCTTTTGCCTTATTTATTATTTATCTACTACATCTGTCTATTCTGAGATAGGTGTATTGAAATCTCCCATAGTGATTGTATTTTTGTAATATTTTGCATAGGGTTTGTTTCATATGTATAGATGATTTTTATGTTTGTATATATTCTGATTTATGACCCATATCTTTTTCATAGACATAACTACACTAGAGGCCTGGTGAACAAAATTTGTGCATGGGTAGGGTCCCTAGGCCTGGCAAGTGATCAGGGCCGATCTGCAGGGCTACCGGTAGGGCGATCAGAGGAAGGGAGGGGGCCCACTGGCACCCACCTTGGCTGTCCTGGCACCGCCCGCTTGCTGGCCCAGCCCCCCACTGCCGCCAGTCAGGGCCTGCAGGCTGGGGGCAGATCCTGTGTTGTCTGCCCCCTGGTGGTCAGTGCACATCATAGCGACTGGTCGTTCTGCCGTTCAGTCAATTTGCATATTATTAGGCTTTTATTGTATAGGATGGCACCTCTGTTTACTCTGTTAAATACTTTAACCTTAAATTCCATCTTCTTTGCTATTAATACCACTAAGCCTGCTTTCTTTAGAATGCTATCTCATTGGATTCATTCCTTTATGTTTAATTTTTATTATTTTCTCTGTTTCTTGTAAACTACATTAAGCCATAAGACAGTTTTTGTATAGTCTTCAGTCTATTTACATTTCTGCATTATGCTTTATTTTGTTCGTTCCATCTTAGTTATGTTTATTACTTGTTTAACATTACTATTTCCTTTTGTTCGTTTCCTTATTTTTGCTACTATGATAAAGTTACTATTCATTTCCCCTTGTTAATTTGGAAATCTTTTTTCTAATTTTCCCTAGAAGGCCAGGAGTGGTTACGAGGAGCTTTGTTTTGACATGTAAAGTTTGAGATGCCTGTGAAATGTGAAGTGGAGAGACAGAGTGGACAGTTGAGTCTATGCTTGAATCTTCTTGTCCAGTTAGATTTTCATACTTTCATTGGACATGTATGTAGGAGTGGAGGCAGGGTGGAGGGTGGGAGGGAGGCTGTGTCTGTGTTCAGGGAGTTGCCGTTTTGCCTTATATTCAGGAACAGGGTGGTAGCTCTGAGATTCTCTCCAGTCTGTCCTGGAAGGGCAGCGTCTTCTGTTGTGCACCGTCTTCTAGAACATCAGGGATGAGTATGGTTTCATTTTTTAAAAATATTTTTTTATTGATTTCAGAGAGGAAGGAAGAGAGAGATAGAAACATCAATGATGAGATAGAATCATTGATTGGCTGCCTTCTGCACACCCCCTACTGGGGATTGAGCCTGCAACTCAGGTATATGCCCTTGACCGGAATCAAACCCAGGACCCTTCAGTCTGCAGGCCAATGCTTTATCCACTGAGCAAGACCGGCTAGGGCAGATTTCATTTTTAAAGCAGAGCTTCCTAGGAGTCACCCTTGGGTCAGAGAAGCTTCATGTTCATCTAGCGTTAGTCTGAGTTTGTGCTTAATCTCCTTGAGCTAGTAGGGCCTCCATGTTTTGCTGAAGGATCTCTGTGTGGCTTCGGAGATGTTTTCGTGTCTGCCCTATGCCCTGCTCTGATTGTTCCTGAGACGCTGCAGCCTGGGGCAGGCCCACAGCCTTCCTACCCCAGAGGGCTCCTCTTGGCCTCTCTCCTTGCTTCTCTCTATTAATTTCTGCCTGCTCTACCAAGAAGCTTGTTGCTACTAGGATCTGAAGACAACTAGCCCTCTCTTAATTGCTCTTCACGAAGATCTCCATGGCTTTTAACAACAAAGCATTGAGTTATAACTGCTCCAGGCTATGTTCCCAGTCAAAGGAGCCCCCTCAGGCAGAGCTCCTTTAAGGCTCGCTTCTCCCCTTGGGCAGAATGTCTGTGCCGCTGCCCGAGGGTGGGGATAGGGACAGCCCAGTTAGATGAATGTGATGTGCAGGGAGGACATCTGCGCTTTAGATATAAGTTTGGAAGTCATCAATTTATTAATTTTATTTAAAACTATGAGATCAGATGAGGTGACCTCGGAACCCATATAGAGAGAAAAATAAAAGCAATCCAAGAATGAAGCCTCAGATCCTGCGGCCACGTGGAGCCGAGCTAATGCATTTAGCCCAGCACCGACGAGGAGTTCCTGCCTGAAACCATGGCCGGAAAACACCTGGCTCTACCAGCCACAGGCTGGCTCCCTATGAAGCTATAATGGACAGAGTTTAAGTACCTTATGTATCATATCCTGTACCCATATTATTTGGTTATAAATGTGCTTTTTGCATCTGTCAGGTCTAGCATATGCTACTGTCTCAAGAGTCCAATTGGCTCTGTGGATAGATGAGAAACATCCTTCCCCATTCTGTCTTTGCTAACTTGAAGCAGAATTAAGGAAGGCAGCTTTGATTTTCATCTTTGGTGTAAAGCGAGGTAGCTGGGGTATAATAAATACATACATACATACATACATACATACATACATGGAACAGAAAGCCTGGCCTCCAGTTCAGCACTCTCAGAAGCTGCAAGTATAATTTTGGGCAAGTTACTTAATAAATTCCTCGAGGGTCCGTTGCCTCATCTTCAAAATGAAGATATTGATTGTATCTACCTTGCAATATTACTGAGTTCAGAGAACTAAGTAGTGTAATGTAAGTATAGTAGCATATAGCAGATGCTCAGTAAACATCAGCTTCTTTCTTTTACTGACCATAGAGGCCAGCAAAAAGCAATTTAAATCCACAAAATAATTCCTAAATTTCCATTTAGTTGTTCCTTCTCTATCAGACTGTCTTCTTGCCCACAGTTAAATTGTTTCCAGGGTACCCAGGATTTGTTTTAATCTGGTATGATAAGACACCCTGACATGGAGATGACCATCATAAAGGAAGAGTTTGTAGTGAGTTCTCTAGAAACAGGAAGAACTACATGCCACACAAGGCCACATGGAGAGGCACTGGGGTGAGTCAGAAGTCAGAGGGAGTGGGAGAAAATATGGGCAAGAGCCTTTATTGTGGTTTTCATAAGAAGGAATGGGTCCGGCAGAGTTAGCAGGTTTAGGATTAGCTAGGTTGAGTAATTTCAGTGGGCTCTGGGGAACAGTGTTGGTGACTAGTTAGCTGATACCTGGCCCTGGTTAGGGCAGGGGAATGGTGATCTGGAGTATAAGAGCTGGATAAAGGAGGTGGTTGGGATATGGTCTCTGGCTTGGCTGGTTTACATGTGGAACGCCTGGTCCAAGCTTCTTTGCTATCTCTAAGCTTTGAAAGGAGCATGCTCCTTCAGGACCAACAAGGCCCCAAGGTGTCAAAACATAGAAAATATAGAAAACATAAAGGCATGATTAATACACGCATTCTGTTTTGTTGATGTGTTTGTACATATGGACCATTAACTGTGTATTGGTTAAGAGTTTTAAGCTATTTGGGTAGATTTTTAAGGGAAATCACCTGATGTCTTAATCCTTTCAGGCTGCTATAGAAGAATACCATAGATAGTTGGCTTATAAACAATAAACATTTATTTCTCACAGTTGTGGAGTCTAGAAAGTCCAAGATCAAGGCCTTGGCAGATTTGATGTATGGTGAGAGCCCTCTTCCTGGTGATGGAAGGGGCAAGGGATCTCTCTGGGGTCTCTTTTATAAAGGCACTAATCCCATTCATGAGGGCCCCACCCTCACCGACTTAAAATTCAATTCCTCAATCCCACTAGCTACATTTCAAGTGCTCAATAGCCATGTCTGGCTAGCGGCTACCGTTTCGGACAGTGTAGATATAAACAATTCCATCATCATGAGAAGTTCATTGTATAGCACTGGGCAAGTGACAAGACCCCCATGCTAAGTGGGCTGGGGCTCAAGGCAGTGAGACATGGAGCAGGGATCAGAAAACTAAGCCACACAAACTGTGCATTCACATTGGGGGAAAGGAACAGCTGTGGAGAACACAGGCGGTCGGCACAGCAAGACATGTGAGACCCCTGCTGATATGCCCATCCAGGCAGGATTGGCTCAGGCTCTGTGTGGATGGAGCCATCAGCCTAGAAGGGCAGGGGTGGACAGCAAAGGAAGAGGGAGACCAGGACTCATGTCTTAGCATTAGAGACCTCTCAGAAAGTGGGCATAGGGTGGTGATTATTTCATTTACTTCTGAACCGCACTCCTGGTCAAGGTGATGTGACTTGGCTGTCCACCTGGAACAGCATAAGCCCAGGGCTATGTCAGGAGGTAAAAGGACCATCTAGCTCCAGGCTCACAGCAGGTTCATCCCTTGAGCTCCAGAAACAGAACCGAGCTGACACAAGAGGCTCTGTTACTTGAAAGTGGGGTTAAGTGTATAGGGAGATGAAGGGAGGTCTCAATGGACTGATAATGAGAGAGGCATTTGTAGTTCTGAATTACTTATTGTTTACTCTAGGACGCTTGAATGTTTTATCATGTCATGGGTAGAGAGTGCCTTTTTGGAGATGAGTCTATGAGAGGTCCCAGGCTGGATGTTTTGAGAGAGAGAGAAAGGGAGAGAGAGAGAGAAAGAGAGAGAAAGAGAGAGAAAGAGAGAGAGAGAGAGAGAGAGGGAGTTAGAGAGAGAATGAATGAATATGAATTAGTTTCCTAGGATTGCCATACCAAAGTAGCATAGTCTGGAATTCAGCAGTCGCCAACCTTTTGGACCTCACAGACCACCTGTTGGCAATCGCTGCCAGTGGTCACTAACCTTTCGGACCACCAGGTTGGTGACCGCTGGTCTGGACAGCTTAATCAACAGAAATGTATCGTCTCACAGTTTAGGAGGCTAGAAGTCCGAGATCAGATGTTGGCAGGGTTTGTTACTTCTGAGGACACTAGGAAGACTATGTTCCTTGCTTCTCACCTGGTTTCTAGCGGTTGGCTGGCAATCTTTGGGGTTCTTTGGGTTGTAAGCACATTATCACTCCAGTACCTTTCTTCATGTTCAAATGGCATCTTTGTGTGTGTGTGTGTGTGTGTGTGTGTGTGTGTGTGTGTATGTGTCCAAATTTCCCCTTTTATCAGACACCGGTCATATCACATCAGGGTCCACCCTCCCCTAGTATGACTACAATTAATGAATTACTTCTAGAACAACCCTATTTCCAAATAAGATTACATTATAAGGTGATGAGGAGTCAGATCTCAACATTTAAATTTTGACATTATTCAGCCCATAATAAATGGCATGGTAAAAGGAGTATATATTTTGGAATCAGACTAGGTTTGAGCCTTGCTTTTGCCACTGCTTTTCTGATGCAGTTTTATTTTATCTTCTGCAAAAATGAGGGTGATATATTTAATAGAATCATTGGTAAAATGATAAATCAGTGGTAAAAGGAAAACTATTTGATGTATTACCAGTTAAAAAAAATACTTCCAATTAAACAATGGCATATCATCAATTATAACATGCATTCCAACTTGAAATATGTTAAATTGTGAAATAAAAATATATTTTAAAGTTAATGACAGTAAGAATGGAAGATAACATGTAAATGCCTTCTGTGGGAAGGTAAGAATGTGTACAATAAAAGTTCATCATTTTTTCTCTCACCCCTTTCTTTGCCTGAGCAGAAAAGTTACCATCTCCTTTGGTCACCACCCAACTTGCCATCCATTTCAAGAAGGAATGAAATCATTTACTAGGCAGAGGTTGAAATGATTTCCTAAGGAGTCAGTTCCGTGAAGTGTGCTATTCCCACACAAAAAAAATTTTACTTGAAACGGGGTGACTTCCAAAGTTTCTCATTGAGAGGATCTCACTCTTTGTTCCTCCCTTGGCTAATACGTCTCTTCATGTGGCTTGTTCTGAAAACCAAAGAGCCCTTGGGGAAGTTTCTCTATTTGTCTAGTTGGGGTGGAAGGTGGGCTGAACCTATAGAGAACTACTAGCACTGAGGGATGTAGCATTCTGTGTTCATCAGGACTAATGTCCACACTGTAGGATATTTAGTATCCAGTGATGTCACCTCATCATGACAGCCCCAAACACTCCTACTCATTTCCAAATGTCCCCTGGAAAGGGAGTATCACCCCCATTGAGAACCACTAGGCTAGACAAATGTTTCAAGGTCCAAGGTCAGCTTCTTCCCAGGGTTCTTTAAGTTAAAGAAGCAAAGGCTGCCAATATCAGACATGTTTTCAGGTTTAGAAGCTGGTGGGCAGGAACCCCCACTCCATGTGGCAGGTCAGCCAGGCCCCCACAAGTGATGCATCCTCAGCATGTAGACATATCACAAAATGGCACCAGTACACTTGATTCCACATGGGACTCTTTATATAACCAACAAATGTTAAAGAATTTTCATCCTATGGAAGTACAAAAATCACTTAAATGGGAAAATAAAAGTCATATCTTGCCCTGACCGGTTTGGCTCAGTGGATAGAGTGTTGGCCTGGGGACTGAGGGGCCCCAGGTTTGATTCCGGTCAAGGACATGTACCTTGGTTACCGGCACATCCCCAGTAGGGGGTGTGCAGGAGGCAGCTGATCGAAGTTTCTCTCTCATCAATGTTTCTAACTTTCTATCCCTTTCCCTTTCTCTCTGTAAAAAATCAATAAAATATATATTTTTAAAAACTGTTTAAAAAAAAGTCATATCTCACTAGCACCAACCTCTCTCTGTTGAATGATTTTGAGAGTCACAATATATTTGTTGCAACTATAGGGCAGTCACTTGAAATCAGCAGCCACAAGCAGCCAAAATCCTGAAATTGAATAATGCTATTCAATTCTGGTGGTTCAGTGCTTTGACTTTATTATCGCAATTTTATGTGGATTAATATGTCCCCTTGGAAGTTACATGGTTTGAAAAATTATAATAACTCCTCTATTTTTTAACATAAAGAAAGCTACCCCTTCTTTATTCAGAGAAAATTAATTTTCTTCCTATCTTCACTAAATGAATATTGCAGAGATATTTAAAGAATATCAGTTTGAAGGAATGCCTAATTGTACGCCTGCCCTGGAGGCATCCTGTCTCTCTGGCCATCCATGTCATTCTTCACCGGCTTCTGCTGCCCTTGGGATAGGGGCTTGTACTTCCCCAGGAAACCATAGACCGTTCCGCGACGGGCACTGGTTTTGGACCCTGCCTTCACCTTCTCCCCACTAATAGCATCACATTGTTTAGTGCTTACCTCCCAACAACCTCATCTCCTTTGCCTTGCAGGGGTGGGGAACCTTTATTCTGCCAAGGGCCATTTGGATATTTATAACATCATTCATGGACCATACAAAATTATCAACTTAAAAATTGGCCTGCTATATTTGTTCAAACATTTAATTAACTCTCCATTAATGCCTTGGCAGGGCCAGACCAAATGATTTGGCAGGTTGTACAAGGCCCTCGGGCAAGATGTTCATCACCCCTGGTTCCAGCAGCCCTAAGAAGCTAAAGTACAGGACAGTCATTATATGCATAGCTTTGAACTGTTTCTTAAAGACATACTGACTTTGTCTCTACACAATCCAACCTGGATTGGGTTGGTCAGTGTTCAGAACCTCCGTTTTATCTTCGGTACGCCCAGTGGACAAACCAGATTGCTAGGGACACAACCACAGGCTTGTTTAATGACTTTTTCAGTCACTTCATCATTTTACATTAGTTGTCTGGCTTGTGCATTTCTTTGACCAATAGGGTTTAGGTGAAATACGCAGACTCACTAGCTTGACTACCTAGATTTAACTTCTACCTTTTGCAATACAGGATCTCTCTACCTCCTGATAAAAGGGGAGAATAATAGTACCTACCTCATAATCCTATATAATAAAAGGCTAATATGCAAATTGACCAAACAGTGGAATGACCAATCGCTATGACATGCACTGCCACCAGAGGGCAGATGCTCAATGCAGGAGCTGCCCCCCAGTGATCAGTGTGCGCCCACAGGGGAAGCACTGCTCAGCCAGAAGCCAGGCTCATGGCTGGTAAGTGCAGTGGCGGTGGCAGGAGCCTCTCGAGAGGACGCAGGCTGGGCAGGAGCCTCTCGAAAGGGTGCATGTGTGAATGTGGCTTTTCATCCTCTCATTCTCATTTTGTTGATAAAGAAACTGAAGCCTAAAGAATCAAAGTGACTGAGTAAACATGATAAGCCCAAAGTAAGGCATACTCAAGACCCAGGCAGTTATCTTCATATCCATTCTCCTGGCCTTTTTTATACTGGGAATTATGAGTTACGTATCCTATGTAGAGTAAGATTAGCTAAAATGGGCACCTACACAGTCATTTACCATTACTGTGCCACCAGACATCACTAATCTATGACCAATTTCTTTCCTCCTGAGCCCACATGTGCCCTCAGAATCTTTGTCATTCTAAGGCTCCAGGCAGTCATTAATAATTGATCCATCTTGCTGCCCTATTACCTAACAACACTAAATCTTTAAATACAAAGCTTTGGATTATCCCATCTAATAAGATTTTCCTCCTTGAAACATGGCTCATTCTCGAGGGTCCTTCCTTGAAGATTTTTGAACTGCTTGCCATGGTGACTTGATGGAGCGTATTTATGGTTTGCAAGAAGGTGAAGCACCATAAAGTTAATTTGCCTAAAGGTTAATAATAAAAAGCCCTAATCCTTGATGGGTTTTCTCTCCCTCTCTCCTTGCAGGTTGACAGAACAGAAGTGATTCGCACCTGCATAAACCCAGTGTATTCAAAACTGTTTACTGTGGACTTTTACTTTGAAGAGGTGCAGCGCCTGCGGTTTGAGGTCCATGACATCAGCAGCAACCACAATGGGCTGAAAGAGGCCGACTTTCTTGGTGGCATGGAGTGCACACTTGGCCAGGTGGGTCAACAGATGTCCCTTCCTTCCTCTCGCCTTTGAAGGATCTTTCTTCCTCCCATTTTTTCTCTCCTCTCATTCAGCCCATGCTTGTTTTCTCTTGGTTTTCTTTTCTTTTACATGCAACATTTTATGATTTCCCATGCACTGTCATATCCATTATCTATATAATAAGAGCCTAAGCAACCGTTATGGCGGAACAACCAGAATGACCGGTCACTATGACACTCACTGACCACCAGGGGGCAGATGCTCAACTCAGGAGCTGCCCCCTGGTGGCCAGTGCGCTCCCCAGAAGCCAGCTCACAGCTGGCAAGCCCAACGGGGGTGGCAGGAGCCTCTCCCGCCTCCAAGGCAGCACTAAGGAGCAGTGAGTCCAGAGGTAAGGAGCAGCCAGCGAGCAGGCAGGTGATAAGGAGTGAGGAGTCCCGGACTGCAAGCGGGCGCAGGTCGGGCTAAGGGATGCCACCTCTCCCCCCGCCCCCTGCCCCGCGCCCCAGTGCATGAATTTTGTGCATGGGGCCTCTAGTATTTACATAAGGATGGTGCTACAAATATGTGAAGAGTTACCTATTTTGCAAAATTAATCATTTTTCTGAATTCCTTCATTTATTTAACAACTTTTTATTGAACACCTACTCTGCTCTGCTTGTGTATCTGTGTTAGCCATATCCTGATACGTTGTAGATTTCCATCTCCCAACTCACCTGTGAGAACCCACACACAGGGAATATTGTGCATTTACATGTATTCCAAGCCTCTTGTGCCCAAAATAGCCCAGGACAGGGGCTACATAGATATTTGGTGAACAAATAAATGCTTTTACGTAATCTTCACAACACTGATATCAAGTAAAAACCGTTTGTGTATATATTTGTCAGTGAGAAAACCAAGAGGCAGAGAGGTTCAGCTTACGCACCACATTAAAAAGTGGCAGAGCTAGAACTTGAACCGGTCGGCCTCCCTCCGAATCCCATCATTTTGCTTCTATAATACCCTTCCATTTCCCTTCCCTTCCCTGCCTGCTGTACCCAGAACTTTAGTCGGTGCTCGGGGAAGATCTAAATGGAGACGTAGTCCCTGGGCCCAAGTATCAGACGCTCCTGATTGCAGAAGGCATACTTTATGCATCTCAAATAGAGCAACTTATGATGCTCCTGAAGCCACAGCGAGAGTAAATAATGTGGACCTGCAGGGAAGGGAGAGCTTTCTCCCTAGAATCAAATAAGTCATTGTGAGACCAACTGCTGAAAAAAATATAGTTCAGGGGTTGGGGAAGAAAGCAAGATAAACAAGGCAGAGAGGTCAGAACAACCGTGGCAGGGGAAGGGGCGGGGACACCAGTTTCACTGAACCAAGGTCAGACGCTGATTTACTGTGAAACCAGGGAAGCTGAACTTCAGAGCCCCTTTCTCCTGTGGATTTCTTCAAGGCTCTGTGTTACATTTTTATTTGTCGTTTTGTGCTTTTTTCTCAAAGAAGGATTCCAAATTATATGAGCCTCTAACTCCATGAAACCAGCATCGGTCCCATGTGGAGATAAAAGTCTGCCTGGTAGAGAGAGGGCACATATGCATGTGGGCTTCTTTATTTGTTTTTACCAGGCCGCAAGCCACTTGTCGCTAAAAAGGAATGTCTTCCAGGTGAGCACTGAGGGACAAGATAGGCAGTGTCCTCAGTTACCCGTTTCCGGCGAGTATAGTGATCACTTTCATAGGATTCTTCCTGTTCCTTTAATGAAAGGCAAAAGCCCAACGTGGAAGTATGGCTGAGGGGAGGCAGACAGGGAACCTGGCATATATTTCACAAATATAAACTCTCTTGTGACTTTTGAACAGAATTGACGGCAGATAGTTCCAGGGTCCTGCCAGGTACAGCATCCAAAAAGTAGCCATTGAATGAATAATTGAGTAAATGAATGAGTTTAAAGTGGACTTCTGTAATGTATAAATAAGTTTAAAAGGTGATTAAAATGGCATCTTTTAGAGACATAAATGAGCCACTCCAAGATTTTCCCTAGATGATGGGTATCCCTTATGCATAAAAGTCAAATCCTGTCCCAAGAAATAGATGTGATCCATGTATGCGTCCTGTCAATAAGCAATCTTTTTCATCCAAAGCTTTGATCATTTTGTCTATGCAAGTGACCCTCACGCTTACATCTTCAGTCTCTCACAAACCTCATCAAGTCCTTGACCCTCTACTTTGTGCCAGGCATTGTGCTTGGTGCCAGTATATAGTGTTGAGCCAAAACACATTGTCCCTGCCCTCCAGCAGTTCAGGGTCTAATTGGGGATAGAGAGGGAAGCAAATAATTACACCAGCAATTAAACTACAACCATTATGAATCTTGCTAAGGGGACAAATAGAATAGGAGCCCAAACATTAAGAGAATGGCATCAGGTGGAGAGGAGGTCGTGAAAGACTTCTGATGGGAAGTGATATGTACAGTGAAACTTGAAAGGAGAGGAGAGTGCATCTGGTGAGAAGAAAGAGGAACACAGTCCAAGCAGCTGGGGAAATTATGTACCCCCTTTCCCAGGCCAAACTTCAGGATCCTGTAACCTGTCTTCATTTCATTCATGTAGCAACTCATTCTGGATTGCGTTGAGAATATACTTTTTATCAGTTTATTAAATAATTTCTCTCGTAATTAACATTTATTTTTATATATATTTATCTGGTCCCCGTACCTAGTCTACAAGTTTCTTAAGGCCAAGGCCACTTTTAGCACTTCTTTGTGTCTAATGGAACACCATGTTTTACATATCTTAAGTGTTCAAGTCAAATGTATTGATTAGTTAACTTTGAAAAAATTTTTTAACATGATAAGGTTCATTCATTTATTCTTTTTTTTTTTTTCAACAAGCATTTAGCAAGTGCCCTAGCTATGCCAAGTACCATGCTAGGTACTATAGATACAAAGATGAAAAAGACAGAAGCCCTGTCCCAGAGCTTATCATTAGCTGGAGACACAGACTAGGAAATAAACAATTAGCATGCATATTACTAAGTGCTCCGTTAGGGGTGTTTCCCCGGGCCTGTGGGGGAAAGACACATCTCTGCCTCATGGGAATCTTACTGATGGATCATCTTATAAAAAAAGAGTCTGGAACTGAACCTCTAAATGATGAGTAGGAATTCACCAGCAGAGAAAAGGCCAGGGATGGCGGGGGGCAGGGAGGGAGGAGACAAGGATTCTCCTGGCACACACAAAGACATAGCAGCACAAGGATGAAAGAGAACATCAACATATCCAGTTGATCATATGAGCATGGGAAAGGGATAGAGGAGTCTAGATAGGAGAGGAGGAGCCAGACCATGAGGCTTTTAAATACCTTTCTCTAATGTTTGTAGAACATGGTGGACATAATGCACTGGAGGCCCTGAAGGGTTTGAACTAGGGAAAGGTCAAGATTGGATGTATGTACTAGAAAGGTCACTTTGGCATCCCCGTGAAGGGTGGATGGGGAGGATGGATGTGGAGGCAGGGAAATCAGTTAGGGAACTAGTGCAGTAACAGGAAAGAGATGAAGAGGGCAGTGGTCATGGAGGTTGAGAAAAGGAGAGCCAGAGAAGACCTCTTTTGATCCAAGGTCAGAATCAACAAGCCTTGGAGATGAGTTGAGGGAGGAGGAGTACTGAGATACCTGGCTTAGGTGACTGGCTTGGGTTACTGGTGAAGTCATATGAGATTGAGGAGTGAGTTGGGGAATAGAATGTGATGCTGGCATGTTAAGCTCGGGATGTGTGTGGAGAAACCAGAACAGGTCACAAATTGGTGGCTGACCACGTGGGCCTGGAGATAAGAGATTTAGGAGCTAACTCCCTGAAGGTGGTCATTGGTAGCATGGAAGGAGTGAGATCCATCAATAAGAATGCTTTAGTTTTATTTTTGGAGGGAAATTTATTGAGCATATAAACAAATCATAAAGGATTTTTTTAAAAAAATCATTGAGTATGTAAGAACATCTCTACTCTCACATAAAAGTGTAAACTTGATGTTGTCTTAAATTCAAAAACTTTTGTTGGGTGTTTCTATGTGTAGAATAACATACCAGATACATGCCTTTGTAATGAGATCTTTGTGAAGGGCAAGCAGTACTCTTAACCTCCATAGTTTCAAAGATTCTGACATTTTGGTATGAATGAGAGTTTTCCCCCTGTGTTTTTTAAAGTTGTTCTCTCTGGTGTGATCAAGCAAAAAGAAAAACCACCAACATTTTTCTTCTTTAAACTCCTTGTACTGCTTAGTTAGACAGGGAATGACTGGATGTAGGAGCTGTTGAACAACCTTAGGAATGGTGTGGTCAGACCTCAGGCACAGTTCTGTAATGCTCAAGTATACATTAGGCTAGGAAGTCTAATGGTCTAGCATTCAATCCCAGCTCAGCTGCTCTCAATTGTATGTCTAGAGCATATTCCTGTAGCTACTTAAGCCTCAGTTTCCCCATCTACAAAATGGAGATAATAGTAATGTTGGCCTTAAAAACTATTATAAAGATCAGCAAAATACATATAAGGTGCTTAGCAGAGTCCCTGGCACAGAGAGAGGGATATGGAAACTGTTATTAAGGTGGTAAGAATCAAGGAAATGGTGGGGAAATTGACACTCGTAGGGACCAACATTGCTGTTAAGGAGTGAAGGTGGCAATAAAAAGCATGAACACATTATGACAGAACACTCATGTCCTGGACAATTAGGAAAACTGAACTTATTTTGCCTCGAACTAGAGTACTTTATTTAATCAAAGGATTCAGTGTAGGAGAGAGAGAGAGAGAGAGAGAGAGAGAGAGAGAGAGAGAGAGAGAGAGAGAGAGAGATTGATTTACTTTTCTCAGATTATTTTCAAGTAAAAATGGTTTCAAATCAGGGGCAAGTGTTCCAATTCCTACCTGGCCACAACTGATGCTGAAAAGGAGAGAGAAAGTGACTTCCCAAAACCCAGGCAGCAGTCACACATTCAAAGCCTGTTTCCTCAAAGCTGTCTACAGGTCCTTGCTCTGTCCGTCTGCGATTGACACGTTCTCACTCTGCCATGTGAAACAGCAGAACTCGTGGCCTTTAGGGAAGGAAAATAGCAGCCCCGGGCATGCTAGCAATTGGCATTAACCATGAAGTTGGTACAAGCACAGCAAGTGACTTAGCACTGAGCAGTTATGCCAAAGGAAGGTTCACGTCCCCCAAGAACACTCAAGGCAGAACTGCATGTTCTCGGCAGATGGCTGAGCGGGGCAAATCACAGGGATGCAGGGCACTTGGAAAGCTGTGTCTCCTTCTGGCTGAGCGTGGAGAAATCCTTGGATTTCTGTTGGCCAAAGGGAGACCAGCAGCCAAGCCTGCTGCCCCCAACAGAGGGCATGTCAAGGAGACACATGGCCCCTCACCAAGTAGAACAGCCAGCTGATCTTTTATAATACAATGACTTTTTTTTGCTTTCACTGCTTATTAACTGCTTCATTCATCCCACTATTTTTCTACCCCTTCATGTACCGATACAGTGGCCAATGAGTCTGAAAAAATAAAGTAATAAATACAGCAGCTAACTTTCTATAGGTCCTTTTATTTACCAGCCACTAGGCTAGGCACTCACTCTACCTCAGTCCCTTCCCTTCTCCATGCCTTGGAGGACGGTTATCATTGTGCCAAGTTCTCCTCTCTCCATTGCCATGTAGCTCTTCTTTCATGTATCCCTCCTCCCCAAAGTTCAGAGAACATCTGTTTAAAGAACCAAGAATGTCCTGCTTTCTGTTTTCATACATGGAGCCGGAAATCTGTGACTCCTTGAAGTAATCTTAGACTGTCTGGGGACTCTGACCCTCATTCCCGAGAGAGCTCATGTACCATCTTCCCTCAGAGAAGCTGTTCTCAGATTTGAACTGCATCAGAATTTCCTAGAGACCTATTAACACACAGAGGGCTGGGCCCCTCCCCCAGAGTTCTTGATTCAGAAGATTTAGCGAGAGACCCAATATTTGTATTTCTAAGTGATGGGGATGCTGTTGGTTGGGGGCCACACTTTGGGAACCATTACCCCCGAACCTTGGGGAGAGGAATGCTAATGAGTACTGGACACTGTATCATTAGTTTTCATTGTGAAAGAACTAATAGTTGGGCCAATTGTCTGGAGAAATTAAGGAGGACAAAGAGACCATCTGGAGAGCAGGAAAAACAAGTTTCATGAAGTTGACAGTCCCACAAAGGACTGTGGACATGGCTTTGAGCTTATGTTCTTGGCGAAGGTCTAGATTTCTGGAGTTTGCTCTCTCATCCACTAAATGTAGCTGAAGGCCTATTATCCAGACTGTGGGTTCCTTTCCTGACACAGGTGAGTGTTAGGGTTGCATCAGCCACAATGGCCCCTTGAAGGATGGGCAGACCACAAGCTGTCAGTGATCAGTGGAAATTTGGTCTCAGGTTGGGGTGAACCCGACTGGAGTACACTGGGGTATGACAGTGAAGAGGGTGTTATCCAAACTCTGTGTCATGCCCATAGTGCGATTCCTCAGATTGGCATTTTGTTGCATAACATCTAATATCTTCATGGCATAAAATTGACGGCCCAGGGAAGTCAATTTTACACGTTACCCTGGCAACTCATTTACCTCCGCTTCTCACAGGAAAAGCGTTTCCTTTGCAGAATTAGGGTAAGCAGAAGCTCCATGAGTGATAAATTATGTTACAAGTCAATACCATCGCCTCAGTTCCCCGGAACTGGCTGAGAAATCCTGGGAAGTAGTACTGCTTCCCATGCTGACTGCTGTTGTGTTCATTGGTGGGTGGGATTCACATAGAATGATTGTGAGTGAGCAAGCCTTTAGTTCTCCGAGGAGAACAATTAATTATTTTTTGTCTTTTTCTCTGCTATCTTTGTCAGACAAGTAATCTTCTTAAAACTCAGCTCCTAGGAAAATTCCTCTGCTTTCTCTGGAGTCCACCATTTGTACCTTCAAATCTCCTTTTTGACATCCTGGACAGGAGTCTTGAGCCCTCGGTCCAGGATCTGCCACCAACTCCCTGTGTGATCTTGGGCAGCGTGCTTAACCTCTCTGATGTAATGACCTCATTTATAGAGGGACATTTTGTTCTGATTAATCTCTAAGTTCTTAGTTCAATAGTCAATGATTCTCATTCCTCTCTTTCCTTTCCCCTTGCGTCTGAAAATAAGCATTGTCCCTGCATTCTCATCCCTTTTTAGAATGCTTGGCCTGTTCTCAACCCCACCCCACCTCCTGCTCTTCTCATCTATGATATAGAGTGTCATTCAGCCGCAGACTGTATCTCCTCCCTAAGAACCCCCTCCCCAGGAAAGCAATTCTTTATGTCTACTTAATTTCAAAGATAGTTTTTAAAAGATCTGTTTCATGGCAATTAAAATGGACCTGTGTTTAACATCCTGTTCCATATACATTCACAGTAATAGGATATCTCTCCTAACTCCTTATGATTACATGGAAGAAGGGCAAGAGATCTGGACCTGGGTGAGAATTTGCAAGAACTGATATGTCACTACTGAAAAGCAACTCTTGCTGTTTGTTGTGGTCCCAACCTTTTAAACCAGGATGGTTCAGGGTAGTTGGCCCCCAGTTCACCCCACCAGTGTGCTCTGGACCTGTCTACCCATACAAGGAGCCACATATGCCACTTGGTTTTGTTTTTTAAATATGTTTTTATTGATTTCAGAGAGGAATGGAGAGGGAGAGAGGGATAGCAACATCAATGATGAGAGATAATCATTGATTGGCTGCCTATTGGATGACCCACACTGGGGATCCAACCTGCAACCTGGGCATGGTGCCCTGACCAGGAAGCAAACCGTGACCTCCTGGTTCATAGGGTGACGCTCAATCACTGAGCCACACCAGCTGGGTGCCACTTGGGCTTGAAAGCATCTCCTGGGACCTCTACCAAAGCTCCCAACCGGCTTTCATTCCAATCCCTGTCACCCACTCAGAATGACTAACTGGAAAAATCCACTCTGCACCCTGTCTCCATGGTATTTACACGTGCCCTCCCGTAATTTAGTCCTTGCCTTTTCCCTGCAAACATTGTCTTGCTGTACCTTCTCAGTTAGCATCCTTGAGTGCCTTATACAAAATACTCTGTACTTGAAGCATGAGACACTATAGCACCAAAAACTAAATCCTCAATATGCCAACTAACCAAAAACTCAATTCACTAAATAATACAGTGGCCCCCAATTTAATTCTCCACCAATTATTTTTATTTACCAAAAATGAGATTTTGAACTATTTATAAAGTTATTTTAATTATTTTAGAACTTGCAAATTTTGTTGTTTGTTTGTTTAGTTTAGGCTACTTATGAAATTTAGTTGCTGATTATCATAAACATTTCTGAGTATCCAATGTATCATAAGACTAAACTATGTCTTCTTTCCCAAAGGGGGCGGGGAGGGAGGGGAGACGGTACCAGCTCTTAAAGAACCCATTTCTTCACAGACCACAGGGGTAGGAGGACATGTTTCCACAATACTAGTAAATCTAGTAAAAACATCATAAAACCTGCCTGCTGATTTCAGGGAACTCATATTCAGGTAGAGGAGTATGACACTTAAGTATTGTATCGATTCTTAAACATATGAAGAACTTCAAAACACGCAAAGGATCCTAATTTGGGGGAAATGCTTTGGCTGAGGTATTTGTGAGGCTGTGCTCTGTTAGGTGTTTGAGAGAGCATTTTACAGATGCCGCAGGTAAAGCTGGGTCCCCACGGCACTGCCCCCAGGGAGAAGGCTTTGCGTGGGTAGTCTGATGCTGATTGTTTTTAACACTATTTTTGATTACAGAAGAGACCCCGGAGGGCTGGGAACATTAATAAGGAATAGGTTAAGGAAGCATCCATGGAACTGCATGGACATCCCCCCCCCCCACCACCACCAAAGTCTAGAATCTCCAATTCAAACCTAAGAGAATATTTTTATTAATAAAGTTCAGGGGAGAAAAAAAACCAATAACTGCTTGGGTTACACAATCACTCCCAGGAGTCTTGGTTTCAGATTTAAGGACAAAATGAGGGCAGGTATGAATTCATTAACTATGTTTTGGATGGAATGTGAACCTTTGGGGCATCTCTGTGCACCAGGGCAGGTCGGGTGAGACCCTGAGTGAGCTGGTTATATGCTTCACCTCCTCTTCCTTGGCATCTGCCTCCGGGAGCCTGAGGTTTGCACACATTCCCAAGCCAGTCATCAGGAACAAAGGAGCGGAAATTCTTCAAACCTCTCCCTCTCTCCAATTAGATTCAAGCCAGGAAAAGCCAGTATTACAGTCAATTTGTTGTGGGGTTCCAGTGGAATCAGAACAGCTTGAATTGGGGAGGAAGAGAAAAGCAGTGCTGAGCTTAGCCAGGGTCAGCTCTTTGATGCTCTGGTCCTCTGCTCAATATTTCCAAGGAGAGGATCCATTCTTCCATACTGAGTATCCTGGTAACAACTGTAGGGTAAACCAGGACTCCATTCACCAAGGGCTAGGCCATCCCAGTTTATACCCATTGCCGTGGTTTCATTATTAGCCCTGTCCCCTTTCATTTTCAAAAGTGTCCCAATTAGAAGAATGTAATTGATGGTCCCTTTGTGATAATAGGTCCTTTTCCTAGCTGACATTTACTAAGAGTTGATCATGTACCAGGCATTTGTGAGCTTGGTGCTATCAGTGTTATCATCATCATCATCATCATCATCATCATCACCAATAGGCCAAGATTACACATCTCCTGACATGGCAGAGCCAAGATGCAACAATAGGTATTTGGATTCAAATTCAGAGTGCTAAGCTCTTCCTCCCTTACTCCTAAACTGTACTAACGTTGAGCTTCCATTTCATGTACTTAATAAGAAAAATGTCCATATGCCTTTACAAATCTCCCAAGTCTTCCCACTGATCTTCTCATAAGCGGTCAGTAGAAGGGAGGAAGGCTGGTATTCGGGGGCCTTGCTGTAGCCATGCTGTTGTGCTCAGTGAAGCCAGCGTGTCTCCACTTGATAGATCAAGAACTAGGCATTGAGAGCTCAACTAATTCATCTGAGATCGTGCCGACAGGAAGTTGTAGAGCTAGAATTCAAACCTAAGTTGATCTGATATCAGTATCTGCCTCCCCATTATGCCACATTGCCTACCACACTATGTTCAGTTTCCACAACCCTTTGCAGATTGAAAAAAGTGGAGTAGCAATTCTGCCTAAATGCTATCACTGTAAAACTGCTCAGAGAGGTCAAGACAGAAGCAACCTTTTCGCAAGTTGATAAATTGACTCTGATATCTCAAAAATCTCTCCCTCCCAGCTCAGGAAGCCCCGTGACATCCACCGGCAAAGAGATACCCCACTTGTGAGTGTTTATCTGAAATACCCCTGACCTCATTCTTCCCTCATTAGAGACCTGTTGCTCACATAGCAGTTCAGGTTAACAATCCAATGGAAATAACTGATATGAATGCATTCATCCATCCAGTCGTTCATTCATTCAACGAACGATGCATTTATGCAGACAATAATAATGAAAAGCTAATATACATATATTCACTCATTCAAATACATATGGATATGTTCATTCATTAATAGGGCACTTGAGATATGCTAGACACTCTTCAAATAGTGCTGCCTCAGCCATGAACAATGTTGGCAAAGCCCTACTCTCATGGAGTTTACCTATTCTTACATAATATAATAACAGATAGCAATAGCCCTGTGAAGGAAAACCAGCTGGGATAGGAAGAGAGTGGTGGGAAGGGGATGGGTGCTAATTTGGATAGGAATGTCAGCGAAGCCCTTTCTAAGGAGAGACCAGAATAAAGTGCGAGCATTCTTCATGGAAAGACATCCAGGAAAGTGTTCCAGGCAGAGGGCAGAACTGCTCTTACACACTGCCAGACCCTATGCTGAGACTTTGCAATGATCTCATTTAATCCTCACAAACCCATGATGGGAAAGTACCAGTATTTCTTCATTTTCCTGCTAATCACCTAAACCTCGAAGCAACTTGCTAGGTACACATCATTTCTAAGTGGGGGAGCCAGGAGTTAAAACCAGGCCTCCTGACTCTTAGACCACATCCCTACTATTGCCGGCCGAGCAATTCTGTGCCTTGGCCAGTCTGCAACACTTGCCAGCATTTTCAAAGCAAGATTTAGACAATGATCACTAGGAAGAAACAACTATAAAGCCTGCATCATCCATTTCATTCAGGTCTCATGTGCCCTTGACCTGACAGAATGCTCTACCCTGGGCATTAGGCTGCTTGGGGATCAGCTCTTTCCTCTTTCTCTTGAGTGCCACATGTTGTGACTGGGTGTTGGGCGGGGGGCCGGGTGGGGGGGAGATGGTGGCTTCTGATTAATAACTGAGCTAGGTCATTTGTGGTGATGATGGGGCCTTACCCCCATCATCAGAGGCACAGGTGGATAATTAAGGCATATCAGCCCTTAAATCCCTCTCAGAGACTCTCCTTTCCTCCACTACATCCCTTGCTAATGAAGTCAGAGAAAGGGTAAAAGCCTGTAATTAGACCTGAAGTAATTAGAACCCTGCTTAATAGAAAGCTTAAGACAGGAAGCCCAAACTAGTAGATTACCCAATGCTCCTGTCATTCTGAATCATTCTCCCTAGGGTGGTTCTTTTGTGGGTCTCCACTGGGGAGTGAGACTTGTACTGAATTTACATAAAAGTTATATCCACACATACTTATGTTTTATGTCCTCTCCCCTAATGTCTGGGAATGTTTCAATATTGTACCTTTCTTGCTTCCTACACATTTACCCATTAATAAAAGTCTAACTCAGCAGAACAGATTCGTTTAAAATTCCTTTACTATAAATCTTTTAAATCTGATCATATTGAACTAAAATTGTCTACATGCAGTTCTCACTTTCTAGCTCAGTGCTTCTCAACTGTAATGTGCATGCAGATCACCTAGGGATTTTGTAAAAACACGGAGTCTGACTCAGTAGGTGGGGTGGGGTCTGAGAAACAAGTTTCCAGGTCTTGCTGCTGCTGCTGCTGCTAAGGGGCCACATAGGATAAGAAGGGGAGGACACAGTGTGAAAAGCAAAGGGAAGTTCTTCTCAGTCCCACAGGCAGCTTCACTTGCCTTCTCCAGGGGTGGGGAACATCTGGCCCTCCGGCCATATAAGGCCCACTAAATCATTTGGTCTGGCCCTGCCAAGGCATTAGGGATGAGTTAATGAAATGTTTGACCAGATACAGTATAGCCGGCTAATTTTTAAGTTGATAATTTTGTGTGGCCTGCGAATGATGTTATAAATATCCAAGTGGCCCTTGGCAGAAAAAAAGGTTCCCCACCCCTATCCCAGCAGCTATTCCCAACTTCTAATGTGGAAATGTGGATTTTGAAGAATGAAAAAAAAATTTGCCAATTAAGGGGAGAAGATGTGAGTAATCCTAGACAGAGGAAATAGCAACAGACAAAGCATAGTCCTTGAAGGGGTTTTCTTTTTATGCTCTTTAAAATATTTTTAAGGCTTCCCTTTATTGATAAGACATACAAGGGGGGATGGAAGGAGACATATGTACTACTCTTTGTAATATTTTAAGCAATAAAATAAAAATTTTTTTAAAAAGACACTAAGAGGCCAAAGTTTCCAGGGGTTGCTCTGTGCTCAGATAAGAGTGTGGGTATTTGAGTCAGCGGTGGGAGAAAGGAGACCAAGAGATGGGAGAATAGCACCAAGAGAAGGCTCTTCTGTCACAGTATTTACCTTGAGTAGGTCTGATGTCTACCAGGTGAGGTAATATTGCCCAGAAGTATCGGGGCAGGAAATGGGATGGTAGGGATTTCCCTAAAATCAGTCATCACAGAGGCCATCACTGCATCTTTTCCTAGGAATCTGAACCCGATCATGGGCAAGTCAGTTTTTGTTTTCTATGTCTACTACTTCAAATTATCACAAAGTTGGTGGCTTAAAACTAAAGAAATTTGTATCGTAGTACTAGAGAGTGAAAATGGAAATCATGGTGTCGGCAGGACTTTGCTCCTTCTGAAAGCCCTGAGAGAGAATCCATTTCTTGCTTCTTCCAACCTCTGGTGACTGATGGCATTCCTTGGCTCATTGCCACATCACTCCAAAAATCTAGCCTCTTCCAATCTCTCTTTGCTCTGTCTTCATACTTCAATTGTTTGTGTATCTCATCAAATCTCCCCCAATTCCCTTTTATAATGACACTTATGATTGCATTTAGGGTCCACATGGATAATCCAGTGTTAACTCCCCATTTTAAGATGCTTACCTTAGTTATATCTGCAAAGACCCCCCTTTTTGCCATTTTAAGGTAATATACACAGCTTTCAGGGATTAGAACATGGATATCTTTCAGGAGTCATTTTTTTCCTCCTACTACAGTCAGTGTTGCTAAAGTACCTGGAGTCAGGTGAATAAAGTACATAGTCTCTAGGGATAAATTAAACATCTTCTTTCTGTCCCTAGTACTCATTTCTGCTCCTCATACTCACATATGACCTTTGTACCTACTGTTCCCTCCACTGAAGCATCATCCCTCCCCTCTCTGTTGGATTCTCCTTTCCCATAGTCTTCAAGTCAGGAGAATTTCTTCAGAAATGCCTTACCTGACCTCCTAGACCAGGCCAGTTACCCTTCTCATGGCATGGCATTGCTTCTCCTTGCAGAGTTGGAATTTGACATGTGTCTCATCTGACTGTCTCTGGGAGAGCAGTACCCGCATCTATCTTGTGTCATTATTCTTTTCTTAACATCCAACACATAATAGTCACTCAATAAATATTTATTCAGTGAAGGAGTGAATCCTGGCTTTACTGCTTATATTAATTTGTTAGGGCTGCCATAATGAAATACCACAGACTGGTTATGACTTAAACAACAGAAATTTTTTTCTCATAGTTCTGGAGGCTGCACTTCCAGGACCAAGGTGACAGCAGGGTTAGTTTCTGGTGAGGCCTCTTTTGTTGGCTTTCTTCAGTAAGTCTCACATAGCATAAGATCTCTTATGCTTCTGTCTTTTCTTATAAGGACACCAGTCATATTGGATTAGAGTCCCTTATGATTGCATTTAACCTTAATTATCTCCTTAAAGGCCCCATCAGTAAATACAGTTAAGTTTTGGGTTAGGAGTTCAACATAAGAATTTTGGGTGGGGGAACGAAATTCAGTACATAATGCTATATGACCTTAGATAAACTCCTTAATTTCTTGAAACGTTGCTCCTCTCATCTCAATTGTTTGGGGGCAAGAGCAAGTTTGATCATTAAATTACAATAAATGGGATAAATGTGTATGAAGCACTTGACATATTATCTGACACAAATTAAAATGTTTTGGTTGTTTTCCCCAGAAACAGTCAAGGATTGGACAGTAAGTAGATTATTTGGGAGGCTAAAGAAACACCAGAAGGGGAGTGGAGTGAGACAGGAAAGAGAAACCAGCCAATAAAACAAAGGGTGCATTGTCTAACAAATTGCCACTGGATGCAATTGTAGCTTCAATAAAGAAATGAATCCTGGCTTTGACTCATGAACTATGTGTATTAGTCTGTTAGGAATGCCATACCCTGGGGAAACACAGGCAACTATGTAGAACAAACACCGCAGAGTCACCCCTCAACCCTGGAGCAAAGAAGTTGGAGGATTTCTGGACTAGTGATGATCAATCATTGGTTAAGGTCCATTCCAAATGGTGTTAATAATCCCCACTTCCAGCCTGCTGTGCCTGTGGACAATGGGCATGGATACCAGAGAAAACCTTCAGGCAAAGACATGCCCTGCCAGTTCTGCAATCATAAGGCCTGAGGGGATCTGTCTGCTACAAAGAGACATTAGGTATTAGTCATTCTACTAGTAGCTTTCAGAGCACTGGTCATGCTGTTTTTGACCAAGGGGTTCTGGGGCCAAACAATTGTAAGGAATGCTCTGTAGAGGGTTGTCCTCCACAAAAGTTCTATTGATGTCTGCAGTTGAGATGCCTTTCTAATCCTGTGATTTCCAGACTTACTATAGAAGGACTTTTCTAATACAATATGTAAACTTTTAAGGAATGAAAGGTCTCTGATACATGCTTTGGAGATTATCAGTTCTGGCTAATAGAGATGTGACTGTCAAGTAAAGTTGTTTTTAATCTGTTCACCACTGTAGCCCCAGAACAGTGTCTGGCACAGAAAAAGTTTTCAATCAACGTTGCTGGTGCAACAGAGTCTTACAGCGATTTCAAAAAAGCATCTGAAAAATATGTTCAGTAAAAGCAGTCTCATGAAAAATAACTGCTTAATCCCCAAAATGACTGTTTTGAAAGACTTTGAAAGAAAATTCAGTTGAATATACATACACTTGTTGAAATATTGGCCAAAACATATCTTATTCTCCTGGCTTTGTTCCCATTCATCTAGATGAAAGAGTAGACTTCTCTATAAAATGAGGACCTATGCTTTCAGAATTTGTCTACTTCATAGGGGAAGAACCACTTCCTCCCCATATCCATGTGAGCATGCAGATCATGGACTTAATGGGACTAATGTCCCTCTGGTCCAACTTTGCTAAAAAGATCGTTCCAACTTCTATTTCCTCCCCCTATATGTCACTCTTGTTGAATGCTAAGGATTGCAGCTGTGACCCCACTAAGGGGTGAAAATAATCAAATTAGAGGACTTCTGACAAGCACATCCCCTTTATCTTGTTGCCAAGTACAGCTAGTTATATATTTGTTGGCCTCAAATGTCAGCTGGGACCAGGGTGAGTCCTTGTCATTCTTTCTCATCCTGTCAAGACCTAAAGCCTTTATGAGCCTGATGCAGTTGCTTCAGCTGCAACAAAGCATATAGAAGTGGGATTTGCAAACAAATGGGCTTTTCTCTATAGATCACTTCTCCATCTGGGTATCCCTACTATTTTTTCCCAACAGTTGTGAGAATGGCAGCATCACTGTTATTGATCACGATTATAAGGAAAGGTTTCAAACCCTAATTATCACTCATTCTTTGGAGCTGAGATGGAGGCCTGGGGGCTGTAAAATAAGTTTAATTGCCTGCTTGATTAGCCATTTGTATATCCAATTGCCCACTTCTTAATAAGGAATATTTCCTGTGCAATTGCTTACCTTCCTAGAATTTGTAGAAGGCAGGAGCTAGAGCACAGTAGCATTCTCTTCACACCCTACAAGTGGAAATGCTGGCATTTCTAGGTAAGAGTGAGGGGAGAACTGTGACCATGCAGGTTCTCACTGGTTAAGTCTTCCTTGGTTTTCCTTGAAGAATTGTCTTGGAAGACAGTCTATAAAGACAGTCTGCCCACACCTAATAACCCACTGAGTTGGTTATTGCAGTGCTGAGAGGCTTGTTGAGGTCACTTGGAGCCATACAGGTAGGTAACCAATGTGAATGAAACACAATAACAATGAGCAGAAGTATTTCTGAGACCAGATTTATTTCAGAAACAAGGTATGTTGCCTCTCTTTCGTCTGTGTCCTATTTTCCTCATTTAGAGAAAGAAATTAATAATACCAAATTTGTGGGGGTGTAAAATTAGCACCAAAGTGACCCTAAATCAAAACGTTACTCAATTTCTCATTCCCTGCAAACGACTCTCTTCCCCACTTCATAGCCAGACTTAGTGAAAGAATTGTCCTCATGTGCTCGCTCCATTTCCTTCCCTCTTCTTTCCCTCTTCAACCTACTCCAACCTATTTTCTGTTCCAAACCTGACCATGTGTTCTTTGCCCCCAAACTTAATGTAGTCTTCTCATATCCCTTATCTTAGTGAAGGGCTCGACCATCTGATCTAGTGATGCATTTATGATGCCTCCCTCTTCCTCCATATTCAGCCCATTTCTAAGTTCTGACTAAAGTTTTACATTTAAATATCTCATAAATCCAGCCTTTTCTCTCCATCTCTACCATCTCCTGCCTAGTCTCCCCCAAGAGATTCTTACATGGACTACTCCCATCCACCCCACCATCTGTGCATTCATTTCCCCACCACCAGTGCCACCCCTTTGGGATGAGTTCTCTTTGTTCATTTGACCATTTGGTTAATTCTAATCTCCTTCACCAGAGCATAAGCTCCATTCTATTCGTCATGCCTGGCACCAAGTCTAGCATTCAGTAAGGGCTAAGTCAATATTTGTAGAGTGAATAAAGCATCTGCCACTTAATATGCACTACTTAAATGGGAGTTCCCATTGCTGTCCTTGTCATTGTCATCATCACCATCATCACGAGGTGATTTTTTAATATAAATACTCTTTCCTCTTCCAGTTAGAGCTAACTAAACAATAGTGTCTTTAAATCTGCTTGCCCTATGGAAGTTCTCTGAACTTTTTGCATTTGACTCTAGCACACGCAGAATTTTCATTGCTCTAACACGGAGACAAAAAAGGTGTAAGAATTTCAGAGAATAGGTTTGTCTTCCTGCTTTTCAGAGTGATTGCCTTTCTTCTCTTTCTGTAAATAATATGTGTATTGTTACCTAATACTGCATTAAAAAGTCACCCTCAAACTTGACAACTTTTAAAAAATAAACATCTCACAGTTTCTGTGTGTCAGGAATCGGAGTAGGGGTGAGGGGGCAGCATGGCTGGGTCCTCTGGAGCAGGGTCTCTCAAGGCTGCTGTTGAGTTATGCAAAAACTCAACTTGGAGGAGGACGTGCTTCCAAGCTCACTCTTGTGGCTGTTGACAGGCCTCAGGTTCTCGCTGGCTGTTGGCTGGAAATCAAGTCTTGTCCACATGGGCTGCTCTCTCTAGGGCTTCTAATAGCATTGCAGTTTGCTTCCCTTGGGGGGCTCTGAGAGAGCGAGAAATGGTGAGCAAGAAGACCGGCACATCCAATTGGTAACTTAATCTCAGAAGTGACATCCCATCACTTTTATGGTATTCTGTTCATTAGAAACAAGTCATTGGATCTCTCCACACTCCAGGAGATGGAATTACACAGTGGGGTGAATATCAGAAGGTGAGGATCATTGAGAGTTGCCTTAGGCAGAAGCTGCCTAATGCAAGGGGTGACTTTGTTCTCTCTTAGGCACGAGCCTGGCTTTCACTTGATTCTTTTAAGCCTTTTCTCCTTTGGGAATCATGGGTAGCATATCCATCAGGGCCACAATGCCTTATCACACTTCTCTTTCAAAAAAAGGAAGAAGGAGGGGAGGAGGGGGATGGGGCAGGTTCTGCTAAAAATAGCTCCTAATATAAAAAATTTTAATTGTCTTTGCACGTTGTACATTAACACTTAATCATGGAGATAACCCCAATTACTTATATTGGCTTGTCTGAGCATCAGTTTCCTGATGACTTATTTTATAGCTTCCTAATGAATATATTAAAAATAGAACTCGAGAACTAATAGATACAAAATGTGTATATTTAGATCCTGGTTTTCTTTCCCTCACTGCACCCCCACCCCCCACTGTACACAGAGGTTTTAGTACTGATTTGAGATCATTCTGAAACTTTATCTATTTTATCTTCATGTACATAGATCCAATGTTTGCCATCTAACTTTGATATAAATCCCTCAGCAACAATTAAACCACCTCCTAACTGACTGAGTTATCTGTCATTCATCACACATTCTGTTACATAACACACCATAAGAGGAAAAGGGGAATACCTGTTTTTAGGAGAGGTTTGTGGAAAGTCCTTGGAAAATCAATGCACATAGATGTCACTTCAGGCAGAGCTGAATGGAGAACTTTTAGAGGGAACTTCATTGAGTAGACCTGCAGCTGTATGACCGCTATCTCCACCTTCCATTTCCTTGTGCAGATTGTTTCCCAGAGGAAGCTGTCCAAATCCTTGCTGAAGCACGGGAACACGGCAGGGAAGTCCTCCATCACGGTAAGCCCCCCTATGCAGCCATCTGCCAGGTGCCCCGGTGGAGCTGGCTGGGGCAAACCAGACTTGTGCAAAGCAGACCCTGTGGCTATTGGGAGCTGATGCCACAACCGTGCAACTATCCAAGCCACCTCTTTCTTTTTTTCCTCCACCTGTCAATACAATTTTGACCTTTGCTTCCCTAGGGAAAAGGGGTAAAAAAAAAAAAGGACCTGAAAGTAAAGCCATTTACTTTTACTAAGCACTTTTGCAATTGCAATATAGGTTCTAGTGGGGAACAGCGATGGAGTCATTGAGCTCAGTAAGAACATGGAATTGTGTGGGGTTTTCACATCATCAAAACTACCTATCCCTGCCTCTCATTTCTCTAAGAATTAAAAATTTGCTCTAATCACATTTAGTCCAGGGTTTGATTTAGTCCAAGACCAAAGAGCCCAGTATTCCAGTTTCTTCTTTAATATAATAGTTTGGAGCTATGCTGCCCTATTTGGTAGTCACTAGCCACATGTGATTATTTAAGCTTACGTACAATTATTTAAAATTAAACAAAAGCAGATATTCATTGCTTAGTCCCACAAGCCACATACAAAGTGCTCAATAGTTACATGTGGCTGGCAGCTACTATTTTGGATAGTGCAGATTGTAGAAACTTCCTGTAAGTTTAGAATTTCTATGGGAATTGCTGGGAGCACTTCTAAATAAAATCTTACTTTTTCCTATATTTGAAACATTGACATCTTGTATTAGAGCCTTTGAGAAAGGCAGAGAAAGTAGTCTAGCCAGTTAGCTATGTGAATCTAAATTGCTAGGGAGATAAATTGCCGGGAGGCAAACCTTCTGAGTTCCTTTGAACATTTCTTTTTAACTTAAAAGTGACTGATTTATTCTTTGTTAATGTAAGCCACTTTTTAAAGGAAAAATTCCTGAGAATTCCTAGTGGTGAAAGTTATGACCATTCTTACAATAACTTACCTGAATTTGTTGCTTAAATATTTGAAATGATGCAGTCATATCAAAGCCTTCTCTTGACTGCCATGCTCACTGATGAACGAATGGTTCAAATGGCTTTGAAGACCCCCCCGCCCCCCCCGGGTGCTCCAAAGATCCAGGGACCCAAAGGCTCATTCCCAAAGCCCACAAACCCAGAGAAGCCTGGGGTGGTAGACCAGGTGTTTGATTTTCCATGAGTCTCTCTCATGGGAAGGAAACCTCACCTTGCCACCTTTTTCTCTAAAGTATCTTGGGAGATTTTCTTCCTACACACATCCCAGAGAAACTTTATCTCCTTAATTTTAAATAATTAAATACTTCACATAATCTTGGGTCTTTGGATCAAAACAGTGGCTCTGTTAGCTTTTGGAAAACTCTTGAAAATATGTGCAAAATTTTCTAAGCTTCTGCAGATGAAGATCATAACTTCCATCATCTTTCAAGGGTGTCTGTGACCACAAAGCAATTAAAGACCACTGCTCAAGTGGAGTGTAAGAGGCATGAAGGTGACAAGGTACAAAAGAGGACCAAATGGAAAATCTACATAGGGTGGTTTCTGGTTTACCAAAAAAGTTATTGAGTTTTTACTGCTTATCTGGACTCAAGTTTCCTATTTCTTAGGCAAAGTTTTTGACTTTAATATTAGGTGCAAAATAAAATTTTCCAGAAGCTAACAATGTGAACCCAACTTATAATGGGAAAGTTGAGCTCAAATAGATTGGAGATATAAATGAATTAAAGCTCAGTGGCTTGACATAAGCCATTTGTTGAGGG
The DNA here is from genome assembly GCF_964212035.1 of Myotis nattereri. Classification (NCBI taxonomy): domain Eukaryota; kingdom Metazoa; phylum Chordata; class Mammalia; order Chiroptera; family Vespertilionidae; genus Myotis; species Myotis nattereri. The sequence continues at coordinate 36,694,428 of NC_138089.1, forward strand.
TATCCATGTCCTACACCTCTAAATGCCTGGTGAAGTCCTAAACATTATTTATGAATGGTTGAACCTATCTGTAACTAGACAGTCCTTAGATTTTTGTCATTATTGTTTTTCTCCTGTCTTTCCACCAATTTCTGTTCCCAGGCTTTGAGAATCACTGACTATTAAATATTGGAAAGCAACTTATTATGAAAGAGGCTCTTAGATAATATTATATTTTCACTTATACCAAAATCTCTGTCAAGAATTCTGTTCTTAGTTAAGGTCTCTCTCTCTCTCTCTCTCTCTCTCTCTCTCTCTCTCTCTCTCTCTCTTTCTCTCTCTCATCTCATCTCATCTCAGAAAGCCTGGGGGCGGGAGGGGGCGGGGTCTTTTACAAAAAATAGGAATTAGCCTGGCAGGCGTGGCTCAGTGGTTGAACATTGACCTATGAACTTGGAAGTCACGGTTCAATTTCCCATTAGGGCACATGCCTGGGTTGTGGGCTCAATCCCCAGTGTTGGGAGTACAGGAGGCAGCCAACCAGTGATTCTCACTCATCATTGATGTTTCTATCTCTCTTTCCCTCTCCCTTCCTCTCTGAAGTCAATTAAAAAAGAAAAAAAATTAGAATGTTTTTTTGATGGCCATATAATCATTGGTTTAGAAAGGACATAGAGACTGGTTTATTTCCCTATCCCTTGTTGGTCTAAAAACAGTGGGGAAATGTTACTGCTCCTCCTTATTTGCAACTTTCCAAAGGAGGAATATATATATAAAATTATGTGTGGATGTGCCATCCAATGCTCTTCCTTTCTGCTGCTCCAAATGGTCTCTTCTTCCAGCCTACACCCCATCGGTTGTGTTGTCATGTGAAATCTGGTTATCTACTATTGTTTATTCTAAGGAGTTGCCTTAAACACCTGGAAATGCTGTGCCATGTTCACTAGCATTGTAGAAAACTCCTTTTCTAGCCTCAGTCTTTGTTGATTTTGAACCAACTATGAGCTAAATTTGTTCATGAATTCCTGGGCTGATTGGTCCAACCGTCACTGCAGCTGATGCATGCTTTTTCCTGTAGGTGATTGCTGAAGAATTATCCGGCAATGATGACTATGTTGAACTTGCATTCAACGCGCGGAAATTGGATGACAAGGTAAAGTGTTTGGCATTAACCTTCCTGAAGGAAGTAATAAAGCCAGCACACAAAGTTTAATCAGATTTTCCCCTATAGCTGTTTTATCCCTTTCAGCCTACGTTATTAAACAGATCGGAGATTTCAGAGAGGTCTGCAAAGGAAGACTTTCTCCAAATTGTGAATTAGTTAATGAGATGGGAAAGAGACTACAATTAAGCCAGGAAATTTTTATTACACTAAGACTTGATTTGTTCCCAAATGCCACAGCTCAGATATGCATGGGTAAATATGATTTAACCCCATTGGTAGGGGCATTTTAAAGGAAAGGAAGAAATGGAAAAGGGAAAAAAAGTGACATTTATTGAGCACCTATACTTGCCAGAGTTAAGAGCTTTGCATGTGTTATCACATTCATTCATTCTTATAACTTCCAGCCAACAGAGATTGTTAACACTGTTTTGCAAATGAGGAAACAGATTCAAAGATGTGTTGGTTCAGATAACCCAAGACAGGATTAAATATACAAGGATTTTATTGGGAGACATGCCTGTGTAAGGAACATAGGGAGGAAGTCTGGGAGAGCTCACAGACCATGTTGCAAGTCTGACAATGAATAAAGGAGAGAGGGAAGGAAGGGCGGGGCAGTGTCCTGGAATGCCATGCAGTCCAAGGAAGGTTCAGCAAGGCCATCAAAGGGGGCCTAGAGCCAAAATTGGCCAACAAGCTCAGTAGTCTGAACATGCAGGTTATCCTGGAATCGAGGAAAGATAGAGTGTTATAAGGGAAAGGAATCTGATCTATTCAGCTTCAGATTTTAGCAACCGATCATTTTCAAAAGGCCAAGCTTAACCGAAATTGGATGCATTTTACTGAGTGTAACTGTTGAACCAAGCTCTTCACTTATCTGACCCATTCCTTATTTAATAGGTCAACCAGGCCAGTTCATCTTAACATGGATAAGCAGTTAAGACTTTGTTGAACTGGGAAACAATAGCATCAAAACAAGGTTTATGTCTCAAAATGTGTTTCCAGGTATTTGGTAAGAGGTTTAAAAACATATACCTCTCCCGGCTGGCATGGCTCAGTGGTTGAGCATCGACCTTTGAAACAGGAGATCACGGTTCTATTCCTGGTCAGGCATAAGCCCATGTTTCGGGCTCAATCCCTGTTGTGGGGCATGCAGGAGGCAACCGACCGATGATCTTATCATTGATGTTTTTATCTCTCTCTCTCCCTCTCCCTTCCTCTCTGAAATCAATATATATCTATATATATATCTATATATGTTTTAAAAAACACAAACTCTTACCTCCAGAGGACCATAAGAACTAGACCCTTAAGATCAGTCATGTTCACTCTTTTAAAAACTTTTTGATGGATATTATTATTACCATTTTATTAATGGGAAAACTATAGGCTCAGAGGGGATAGAGAAGTTGTTCAAGATCACATTACTAGTAAGTGACCAATCTGGGATTAAAATCCAGTTCTGTTGGCCTCTTTATACTATATCTTCTTAAATGTCAGTGACCGTCTCTGTAATAGAGGCCTTGACTCTATTCATAGTAATGACTTTCAGAGCAATAACTATGAATTTTTTCAGAGGTATTGGCAGAGTCCTTTTTTAATTTAAATTCTTTATTGTTTAAAGTATTACATAAGTCTCCTTTTTCCCCCATTAACCTCTTTCCAGCCGCCCCACCCCCCAGCACATGCCCTCACCCTCCCACTGCCCTACCCCCAATCTGTGTCCATTGGTTACGCTCATATGAATGCATTCAAGTCCTTTGGTTGAGTCATGTTTACTCTTATACTTCTAGTTCATAGAGTTAGTTCTTGGCCTCCTTGACTCTACACACAGTCACTGGCTGGGAACATTCCATGGGAAGCCTGGCCTTGGTGCGAGTGCAGAGTGGGAAGTGCAAGCATGTAGCAGGGGCCCTTGGTCAGTTACACCCCCTGTAGTGGTTGGGGGGGGGGGTCTACAAAGTATGTTCTCGTGACCACTACATCCTGCTAATAATCAGTGGTTAAACTGAGATTTCAGTTTCATGTCTGCCTCACTGTCATCTGTCATCTTTTTATTATATCTCACATCTCCCACCCAATCACAGTCCATTTGAGTCTTACGTATACAAAAAAGTTCTATAGTCTCCACTTCTTTAAAAAACAAAAGAGTGGGGGGGGGTAGTGTCCTCACCATATATTTATGATTTCCCTTCAACCATATCCTGAATCAGAAAACACATCACATTCATAACTGTATTCACAAAGGGCTTCGTTTTCCTAGAGTACAACTAGAGAAGTTGGGATGTTTGGATGTGGCACCACACCGGCATTAGGATGAAGAGGGTAAAGCAGTATCTTAAGCAATTTCCTAAACTCTTAAGCAGCAGCTTATATCCTGGCGTATCTCATTCACTTTCACCTGCAAAAATACTCAGCCCATTTATGCATTCATTAATTCACTCTTTCCCTTGTTTACTTATTCACTTATTCATCAGTCATTTACCAAACCTTTGTTGCATGCTTGTTATGCATCAAGTGATAGGAAAAGGACATACTTTAAACCACTCTCCCACCCACAACCTGCAATTCACCATCTAAGTGAAACATAAATTTAAACAACAATTGATATAATAATACTGTAGCCATGACAGGATGGGCTAAGTGATGTATAACCAGAGTGCCCTGAAAAGGGTCATTCATTCAGCCTGGGGACATCAGGAAAGACTTTATCCTTGGGAATGAATCATATTTTAATTCTTTCAGTATCTTGAGTACATTGTGTGAAACTCACACAACCGCTACCTTTTAACATTAGCATGAACTTGGTGCTGGGAGCCACAGTGTGCATTGATATCAATTGGGTGTGAGCTTTAACCTTCACTTCCTTGGAACCATTATGCTCTTTCTCCCTGTCATATCCCCAGGTTTCAAAATAATTCACCAAACTGCTTTGTAGTGCCTTTCCAGGTACCATTATAAGCCATGGAGTCAGTGTGTAGCAGTGTTACACTATTCATTTAATGGCTTATAATGGCTTCTTTCCTCTTAGTAGTCTCTTAAGAACCACTAATTTGTCCCCTGACTTATGTCACAGCGCAAGGAGACTTCCAGGTTTGTTAGTGGACACATTGACTCTAAGGCAGCCGTGGGCAAACTACGGCCCACGGGCCGGATCCAGCCCGTTTGAAATGAATAAAACTATTGAAAAAAAAGACCGTACCCTTTTATGTAATGATGTTTACTTTGAATTTATATTAGTTCACACAAACACTCCATCCATGCTTTTGTTCCGGCCCTCCGGTCCAGTTTAAGAGCCCATTGTGGCCCTCAAGTCAAAAAGTTTGCCCACCCCTGCTCTAAGGTGTTTGAAGTTTCCTTTCATTCAAATGAGCACTGCTCATAAAACTGAAAGAGTCCCTATGTAGCATTTAATGTGGTTCGAGATGGCCATTCCCACCCTTGACTGTGCAGATTATCCAGTACCCTGGTCGCTCTTGCGCCTCAGTGCCCCAGTGCTGTAGACCCAGGCCCTTTATAATGGACTCCTTAGTATCCAGCAAGGAGCAGGCCCTGTTCAGAGCCAAGCAGAAGCCATTGCTTCCATTTGGACTGGAAGGTGAATGGTCTCAGGTGAAAAGAGGGCAAGTTGTAGAATTTAAGAAACAAGATGATGCCATGAAGATCATCTCATACAACCTCTTCGGGAAATAAAGGCTCTGATTTACTTGATGACAAAGACACTATTACTGCTCTGTTAGCTATTGCTGTATAACAAAACCACCTCAAAACCCAGTGACTTAAATTAACAACTCTTTTATTGTATGCCATGATTTTGAGAGTCAGAAATTCAGGCAGGGTTCATCTGGATAACTCTTCTGCTGCTAATGATGTTGACAAAAGTCACTCGTGGAGGAGCTTGGTCTTGGATGGTCACACTTCCTACATGATCTCCTGGCTTTTTCCAGAGGGAGCATGCAAGAAAATGAGGCAGAAGCTGGGTGGCCTTTTTGACAAAGCCTTGGAAGTCATCCTTCATCACTTATGCTATATTCTATTGGTTACAAGAGAGCCGAGAGGCCATCCCAGAGTCCAGGAGAGGGGAGTTAGGCTCCATGCCTTGGTGAGGGGGTAGCAAAGTCATATTGTAGAAAACCTGTGGACAGTGGACATTATGAGGGCCACCTATGGAAAATGCAATCTGCCACAGTGCTTTTGTCACCAATCCAGAATAAGATAGTAAAATTATTTCATGTCACAGCTGGGAAAGTAGTTCCCAGAGGTTCTCAAGGGCGACCTCCTTCGAGCTTTTAGCATCAAGTGATGTTCTAGCTGCCTACATGTTAGCGGTTGAGCTTATCTATTCATTGAGAAAATATATCATGACTAAAAGCCACTGAAATACATAAAGCTCCTAATATTTAAAATTTTGTTAATAAGTATCATGAGAACAACTGCTTTCTAAGTACATTTGGAAAATTGCAGTATGACTATGTGGGGGGAATATGCTATATCCATGCTATATGCTGAATTAGATGTGTTAGCGGAGGGAAACAACTTATTTTTATGTATCTGTCTATTTTAGGATTTCTTCAGTAAATCTGACCCATTTCTGGAAATTTTTCGTATGAATGATGATGCAACTCAGCAGCTTGTACACCGAACTGAGGTAATAACTATGCCATCTCATCTCCTAAGATGATAAATTGACCTGTTTTGAGAAAACCCTTACATTTCTTAATGTCTGTAGCTATGCGTTCAGACATGAGTCCTCACTGTTCTCAAGAGGACTCTTTATTCTCAGGCTAGATTGTTAGAAGGAAAGACCCTCTCTCATCCACATTTTTCATTATTTTATTAGTAATACAAATATAAATACTAGGTAACATTTAATGAAGGTCACTGGCGCCAAACATTGTACTAAGTGATTTTATGCACATTATTTTAGCTACTTCTCACAACAATCCTTTGACATGCTTATTACCCTCATTTTGCAGTTGAATAAATGAACTTTTGGGAGGTCGGGTCACTTCCCCAGTTCTCCCAGTTAACAAGGGGTACAGCTGAAGTTTGAATTGAGTGTGTTTGATCCTGAGCTTCACTGTAATTTGGAAAGGCAATCTGCCTCCCCAGGGAAGGTTGATACACTGGACTGATAGCAAGCCTCTCATGTGAACAGCAGCCTTCCTCAGCAGCCACTGGGTCTATCTGAATGTCCCTCTCACCTCCCCTCCTCTCTCTCCATGTGTCTCCAAACGTTATGCTTCACTGTCCAACACCCCCCCCCCACTACCCACTACTGTGTACCACTCAGCAACCAACCCCAATCTCTACTTTTTATTTTATTTATAAGCCAGTTCCAAGAGAGATGCTGTAGGAGTGAGAAGCACATTGATAAGGAGGAAGTGGGGTAATTTTGATGACTGACTTGGAGCTAAGGGAAGACTGTGTTGTGCTCACCAGTGGTAGCATAAAGGAAGAAGGAACCCTCGGGACTCATACGATGAGAGTGGAGGTGCCATGTTCTCACTACCCTACACTGGAAATCCAGTTCCATTTTCCTGGAGTAACAGAGTTTCAAGTAACATTGGGGGAACAGAACATGTCATAGTTAAAGTAGACAAGTATTAAATAGTGTTGAATGGCCTAGTCTGTGGATATTGGCATTTAATAAAATGGGTTTAATAAAACAATGATTAAATGAATGGAGTTGCGTATAGATAGTGTGTCCACTACAAGTTATAGCACAAAGTGATGCTCTGGAACTTAATCCCTGGGGAATAGATTGAGGTGCAACTGGGTTGGTTTCCCCCCATTGAATAGAATCGTTTCACACAAAAAGATTTCTTTGGTGGCACAGACTTTTCAGGGGAAGTAAATAGACTTTGGGGAGGACCAGAAGTGGTATCCAATCAAGCTTTTGCTGTACTCAGTGAATGGAGGCTTTAAAGTGCAGGGAGAACAGGAATGGATGGTACACTGTTGGCCTTCTCTCACAGGATCCTATTCTCCTTTGCTCCTCACAGCCTTTTTCTTCTCATTGTTGATATTGTTAAATCCTCCTAGTCCCAAGAATCTCTAGAACTTCCCCCAGTATCCCATTACTGAGGGGTTCCTGGAGTCTCACAAGAAATGTGATTATAAACTTCTCCAGTGAGTCAAGCAACATAACATTGATTTTTTTTTCTTGTGGGCATGCACACATGCACATTTTTCATTTCAGAGGAAATTTCTAGTTGAAATTTTGATTTGCTATTGAGTTTTTCAAAACTGTTGCAATAAGACATCTTTACTCCTTAGTATCTATACTAATAAAAGGGTAATATGCTAATTAGAGCAGATGTCTTCTGGACAAAGCCATAGCCACTGCCTGAGGCTCAGGCAAGCCGCAGATGGTGGCTGCCACTGCCCAGAGCCGGCCCAAGGCTCAGGCAAATGGTGGCTGCCTGGGGGCTGGCAGTGGCAGCAGCAGAGGCATGATGGGGGCAGTGCCTTCCCCTGATCGGCCTGGTCGCTTCCTGCAGAGGGAGGCCAGAGGCAGCAGCAGTGACAAAGTGATGGGGGCGGTGCCTTCTCTCGATCAGCCAGTCGCCTCCCACAGAGGGAGGCCAGACTGCAGCTCAGGCCCGCTTCCTATGGGGAGCAGGCCTAAGCCGTCAGTAGGACATCCTCTGAGGGCTCCCAGACTGTGAGAGGGGGCAGGCTGGGCTGAGGGACACCCCCCCACACCCCAGTGCATGACTTTTCATATACCAGGCCTCTAGTTTTTACATAAAGGTGAGAATTTTGACCTAACCCAGATGATTTTATCTAACTTTTCTCATCACTATCACTTTGATCATCCCCAGGGTATTGGAGCTTAAGACAAAGTCACACAGGAACAGTATTTTTCTACTTTAATGCATTAAGAGAAATTTAATAATGAGCCCAGGATATAATGAATAATTCATAGTTATATTAAGGATTCCAGTAGAAGAGAGAATCACTTAGAAAATAATTATGTTATTTGGATAGAGAATTAATTTTTTACAGTGCTAAGACTTCTGCTAACTAATAACTTCATAGGAAGAGAAATCAATATGACAATTTAAGTTCATTTTATGTCCCCTAGAGCAGTGGTTTCATGCATCAGAATCACCAGGGAGGGGGGTGGGGGGGGGGCTGTCCTCTAGTGTTTCTGTCCATAGGTCTGGGTGGAACCTAGAAATTCACCTAAGGATATTTTTTTTCAATGATTTCTAGAGAGAGTGGAAGGAAAGGAGGAGGGAGGGAGAGAGGGAGAAACATTGATGTGAGAGAGACATGTCTATTGGTTGCCTCCCCCATGTTTTTCTACCATGGCTGGGGAACCTGCAACCGAGGTATATACCCTTGACCAGGAATCAAACCTGAAACCCTTCAGTCCACAGGAAAAACACTCTAACCACTGAGCAAAACTAGCCAGGACTAGGAGCTTGCATTTTTAACAAGTTCCCAGGTGATACAGCCCCTGCTGATTCAGGAATAGTCTTAGGCACAGAGCAGATACTCATACATTCTAAAACAAATTGAATTATTTGAATCATAGTGATGACAGGGTAAGACTTGACACATGTGGAATTTTGGGCAGGATTTAGCCGAGTTCATGATTAGTAAACTGCTTTTAACTGTGTTTCACTATTCAATAGACTTAGTTCATGACACTGAAGATTGGCCCTGTCTGTCTTCCTAGGATAGTTAGTGTAAATATGCTCCTGGGATTTTTCTTCTAGAAACTTCTGACTTGTAAACTGACCTAACTCAAACTCATGGATTACCAAAGACCATTTAATTCTTTAGCAGTAGAATTGTCCTGTCACACACACACACACACACACACACACACACACACACACCCCAATAGTCTTTGCCTATGCTGATCTCAATAAAAGAGAACTTATGTCATAGAACCGACAGTCCTACAGAAGAGGGGATGTTTTATCAGAGGCCAGAGGTAGCCCCATCTCATTAATCCCAATCCCTTTTGATATAGAATGAGTCATCCTCAGCATCCACATACTAGACAGTATTACTGTCCTTATTCTTTTTTTTTTTTATTTAAAATATATTTTATTGATTTTTACAGAGAGGAAGGGAGAGAGATAGAGAGTTAGAAACATCGATGAGAGAGAATCATCGATCAGCTGCCTCCTGCACATCTCCTACTGGGGATATGCCCGCAACCCAGGTACATGCCCTTGACCGGAATCGAACCTGGGACCTCTCAGTCCGCAGGCCGACGCTCTATCCACTGAGCCAAACCGGTTTCGGCAACTGTCCTTATTCTTGAAATGACAGCCAGGCCAGTGATCACAGGAATTCTGCCTATACTGACCCACTTAGTGGACACCCTTAAAAGATCTACTATAGGTTTTCATTAAGGCACTTGGTCCAAACAATTGTCCTTTTCAAAGTGGCAAAAAGCATCTCTAGCATTTTTTATGGTAAAATGTGAAAATGTCAAACATTTTCTCTCCCACCCACCACTCCTCTCTTTTTTCTTCTCAGGTTGTGATGAATAACTTAAGCCCAGCCTGGAAATCATTCAAAGTATCAGTAAATTCCCTATGCAGTGGAGATCCAGACCGCCGGCTAAAGGTCAGAAATCTATGTCTGATAATGCAATTTTTGTGTATTTAATCCTAGTCTTTCCCCTTAAGTGAATGTTGGAAAATCCAAAATTTCTGTGCCATTTAACCAAATCCCTTAGCATTTTTTTTTTTGGAAAAGTAGGGGCAATTTCTTCTGCGAGAGTCACTGAAGCTCATGAGATAGCCCAATTTTGTTGTGTCAAGAGGCAAATCTTACAGCTTCTCAGAGACAAACTGTGGCAATAACTTCAGGGTTATTAATGGGGAGTTATTAAGAACACAAATACTGCTGTATTGATTCCCTACTGTTGCATAACGAACTACTACACAATTTAGTAGCTTAAAATAACAACCATTTATTTAGCTTGAAAGTCTGTGCTTTGGCAAGTTGAGTTCATCTAGGAGGTTCTTCTGTTGGGCTTGCTTGGACTCCCTCACATATTTGTAGTCTGTTGCACATGAGCAGGATGGCTCTGCTTCTGGGGTGTACCTGGCTGTCATCTGGAATGATTGGGGTGCTTGGGCCATTTGTTTCTCATCATCCAGCAGGCTAGCTTGGCCTTATACACAGAGCAACCTTAGGGTTCCAAAAGACCAAAAACAGAAGCTGTGAGGTATCTTGAGGCTTAGTCTTAGAACTCATACATGGTCACTCCCTCCACATTCTATTGGCCACAGCAAGTCACATGGCCATCCCAGATTCAGGAGATGAAATAGGAAACAGACTCCACCTTTTGGTGGGAGGAGCTACCTAGTATTGTGGCCTTTTTTTTTTTTCAATCTATCACAAATGCATTTTGAATATCATGGGAATATAGAAGTTGGAAGAAAAGATGCACTGTGGAGGGTCAGGATGAACAAAGGAAGACAATAGGCTAATGCCAGAAGCAAACTCCAGGAGACATTGCCGGAGTTCAATGGTCTGTCCCTCTCTCTGCCTTGGAAATCCAGAAGCTGGGACATATTGTCAGTGTCCCAGAGTTGATTCTACCAATTCCAGATGACTACGTAAATCCAACAGAGACCAGAGCCTATAAGGCTAATTGATTCACGTTCAATGAGATGAATGCCCATCAAGCAGATATACCATGCACTTCAGCTTTACCAGGGAAATTTTCTCCATGTGAGCAAACCATAGGGCAGACAGCAGTCAGAAGGTTGCCGTGATAGCCTGAAAGCAAAGCCAGGGTTGCTGGAGAATGGTGATGGCTAATGGCTACAGGCCCTAAAAGTCTGGGATGTCCGTATAGGAATATAGGTTCATTAGGTAGACTAGACATTCATGGTCTTTCAGGGCACCTAGTCCCAGGGAAAGTAGCCATTGCCAATGTTCGTCTTTGGAACGTTACATTTTCTTCCCTATTTTGCCCCACAAATCTCCTTCCTTCTCTCTCTCCCCACCACTGGGGCATTCTGAAGCAAATGAGGACAGACTCATCCCTTAGGCACAACAAGCATATAATGCCAGGACCCATGATACTTTTAGGACTCTACAAAAATGTTTTAATTGCTCTTAAAATCAGAAGGGAAAAAATGAACTTGTAAGATTGAAGAAAATGTTTTAATTTTTTTCTCACATTAGAAAACAATGACATTTTTAGGATCCCAAAATATATTATGGTGACTGGGGGCTCATGAAGGCAGAAGTATCTGGGAACAACAAAAGTCATGATGTGCCTTACCCCCCAGCATCATACCATTTCATCCAAAAATACTTCAGTATATATCTCTACAGGGTAAGGAATCTTTCTGTTAACATAACCACAAACCCATTATCATATCCAAGAATATGAACTAAGCTTCCTAGTAATCAAATATTTTGCCACTATTCACGTGTGACTGATTGTCTAATTTATTAAAACATTTCGTTTTTCTTGAATTGGGATCTAAACATGGTTCAAACATTGCGTTCGACTGAAATATCTCTGACGTCTCATAATCTGTTAGTTGCCTCTTCCTCTTTTTTCTTTTTCTTGCAATTTACTTATTGTAGAGACAAGGTTGGTTTGTTCTGTAGCATCTCTCACATTCTATATTCCCTTTAACAGCTAGTTAGAACCTGATCAGCTTTGGGATCCCTCGTCTAGCAACAATGCTTTATAAGTAATGGTGCTTTGTTATGGTGTTAACAGTCATGGAGGAACATTGCCTATATTCATCATTTTGTTATGGCTTCCAAAATGGTTTTTTCCAATTCTGCCATTTCTTTGTTATTTATTATTTAGAGTTCTTCGGTAAAGAAAGACTTTTCTTTTAATAACTATTTGGTTTGCTGAGGTGTGATTTGTACACAAAAGGCAGAAACATGGTTTATTTGTCCTGTTTTCCTTTCTCACCAGTTTTCAGAATAACAAGCTACTTCCCCCAGCATTCTGCATAGTGAGGTCCCTCAATATTATTAAGAATTCATGGATTTTTAATATATTTGAGTATTCCAATTATTATTATTCCTTTGCAAACTTTAATTATCCAATATTTAACCAAAGAGACCCCCTTCAAGTTGGCTCTTGGGTTCTTTTGATGTAAGTTTAATAGTGTTTAATAGTTTCCTTGCTTTCTGGTATGATTTTTTTAAAGTCATAAGCTTTAAATTCTTTTGCTTTATAAGTTATATCTCTCAATAGATGGTGAGTCATATTTAAAATCTCGAAAGAATTCTTCTCCAGTGTTAAACCTCTACCTCATAAAACAACCAAGTTCATTTGTTTCATTTTGCTTTCAGTTTTTAGGATTTATTTTTACAATTTTAATTTTGTTTTATAATTATATAAAATTTTGCATGATTCTAAAGTCAGAGCTACAAAACAAGGTGTAGTCAGGAAAGTTTAGCTGTCACTTCTGTCTTTCCTTCTTTTTACCCTCTTCCCTTATAGGTAATCATTTTGTAGTGCATTTTAATATATGGTAGGGCTAGCCCCTCCCACTTCTGTATTCCTTGTCTTTTAAGGGTTTTCCTGGATATTTAGCTTGTTTGTTCTTTCCATTTAACTTTATAAGCAATTAGTATCAGAAGAAGAAAAGAAAGCTTGCTAGTATTTTTGTTGGAATTTCAAAGGAAATATTTTTTTAATATTGAGTCTTTCCATCCTAGAACATAGAATGCCTTGCCATTTATTCATGTGTCCTTTGCGTTTTGCATGAGGGCTTAAAGTTTTTCTCTTATAGGTTTGGAATGTTTATGCCTAGTTAATTTTTTCCCTTTCTCTCTCTCTCTTCCTCTCTCTCTCTGTCAAGTCAGCCGGTGCCTCTCTTAAGGAGTTCAGTATTTTTTCTGCCATCTTACTGCAATGCTAAGTGCATATGTACGTATACATTCTGCTCTTCCTCCTTTAGGAAACCCTTAGCATTTGTACTTTGCTTACATCAGCTATCTGTGTCCTCACTTCTCACGTGTGACCAGGACATCTTAAATTGAAATCATATGTTCTCTACAAATTCATTGTCTTTGCTCTGAACTCGCTGACACATTCTTGCCAAATGGGTTTGACTCCTGGAGTGTGTTCTTGGAGTTTGTGCTGAATCTTCCCCCCTTTATTCCCAACCCCATGTGATTACTAGCTCCTAGACCCCTGAGTGCCTCTTACTTTGTCTCTGGTCCTTTGGATTTAGTTGCCATACTTGTTTTCTTTCTCTTTCATTCTGATTTTCTGTGATAAACCTTCTGGCTCAAACTGCTTGGAAAGGAAGAAATCCCACCCCAGTTCCAACCCCCAGATCTCAGTCCTTGACAGTGGCCACAATTTAGCCCCATAATTCCCTCAAACCCATAGAAGAGGCTTCATCATTACATACCCCATTGGTTACATTAGCACTCCTAATTCTTCTTACAAACACTGGAAATCGGAATTGAGAGGTTCATTGTTAAGTATGCTCAGTATTATTGAAAACACCTGTAATAAAGAACCTACCCTAGGCTCAGGCAGTTGAAAGCAAGTTCAAAACTGATGGTTGCCAGATGGGAGGGGAATTGGGGGTCTGCATAAAAAAAGGTGAGGGGATTAAGAAGTACTAGTCACGGGTTATAAAGTACAGCATAGGGAATATAGTCAATAATATTGTACTAACTATATATGGTGCCAGTTGGGCACTAGACTTATGGGGGGGGGGTCACTTCATAAATTATATAAATATCTGACCACCATGCTGTACACCTGAAACTAATATAAAATAATATTGAGTGTCAACTGTAATTGAAAAATCAAAAAATAAAATGAAAGCAAGTTCACTTTCCTCTCTACCTCCTTACAATGGAAAGGGGTGGTGGGAGTGGGAAACCTAAAGGGTTCACAGTCCTGTTTTCATGAGATCTGTTACAATTCAAATGCTCTCCTTATGGCCCTCTGGACCCAAGGGCTGCTGATTTTGTGCCTGTTGATAGTTCAGTCAGTTACCAGAGGATCGCAGACTCATCGTGGTGTCTCTATAGCGGATCAGCCATGGCGCAGAAATTCTTGACTCCACTTAAGTAAATGGCACCTGTGAGCCCAGCAGGCTTTCTCTACCGAGAGCTGTGGTCAATACTGAAGCATGAAAAGTAATAATGAGCTTAACGGTGTTAAATCAGCAAAAAAGGAGGTTTCTGGATGAGAGAAAACCTGCATATTGTCTCATTTTTAATAATTTTTCCATTACATTAATATTATCTTTTTTTTTTTTTTTTTTTTTTTTTTTACCAATGAGGAATTCTCTGTGTTTAAGCAAATTGCTTAAGATTACACAGCTCAGTAGCACAGCCTTCATTTAAACCCAGGTCTCATCCTCTCTAGACCTTGCTCTTAACTATTAAAAGACAGTTAACATTTACTAAACATTCAGCTACCAAGTACTATGCCAGACACTGCTTAATTATGTCATTCAACTCTAATTATCTTTGGTTAAACAATTTTGCAGTAAAAAAGAGTCCCATGCAATATAAGCTTTTTTTCTTGCTCATATAACAATCAAAGGGAAAACTTTTTAATCATTCAGTGATTCCAGAACCTTGTGGCTTCGACCTTGTGGCTCATCCATAGCTTAGGGCCTCATTGTTAGTTGCAACCAGCAGGCAGAAGAGTAAAAAATGTGGAGCTCTCTCTCTGTCTAGAAGTGTTAGCTGAAAACAGCACTTGGCTGTTTAAAAAACAACATGCAGGGATTTCCCGTGTGTACTTCTGTAATGCAAGTAGACAATTAGAAACGGGGGGTACTTTTCGATTACACAATTTGGCTTGGGGGTTTTTAGGCTTCGTCAGGACTGTGTCTTCAAATCTGAAAGCGTGTAAGTGAGGACTTCTGGTTTAGGAATGTTCAGAGACTGTTTTCTGCTTTTCTTCACTCCTTCTCAAGCCCGGTCAGACAAACATCGTTCTCACCCTCCCTGTATGTTCTCCCTGAGGTTCCTGTCTTTTCTGGGTCTGGTTCATGAGGAGTCTCAGGACTGACTTGCCCTCCAGGTTGGCTCCACCTCCGGGGAGCTGAGGACTCAGGCTCCAGGCCTGCAGGAAGCAGCAGAGGCCGGCAACAAACTCTGGCTCCAGGTTTGCTTGTCCCTCCCAGGTCAAGCCTTCCTGTCATTTCTGGCCTCCAGCTGTTCCCCGGACATTATTTTTACTGCAGCTATTCTTCCAAAG
Source organism: Myotis nattereri (assembly GCF_964212035.1). NCBI lineage: Eukaryota > Metazoa > Chordata > Mammalia > Chiroptera > Vespertilionidae > Myotis > Myotis nattereri. The sequence continues at coordinate 36,709,766 of NC_138089.1, forward strand.
ACATCTGTAAACATGTTTATCCAGAATATAGAGATGTTTTGCACCAACAGTGCTTTCTGGAAATAGAAATCCCCTTTGTAGTTTAAGTTGTACAGATTTGCTTTCTCTATTTAACTAATTAATGCTTCATGAACCTGGGTTGAACAGAAAACAAAGTGGTGCAATGAACAGGGAAGTGGCTTGCATAAATAAGTACATGAACAAATAAACTAATTAATTAATTAAAATTTGAAAGAACAACACAAATAAGGGCAACCAGCATAAGCCACTGGGGACAACATGGTTGGTCCTAGGGGTATTGTGCTAAATGAAATAAGTCAGACAGAGAAAACAAATACCATGTGATTTCACTTATATGTGGAATCTAAAAAACAGATATACAGAGTAGAAACAAACGTACAGAAAACAGATTGATGGTTGGCAGTTGGGGTTGGAGGGATGGGTGAAAGGGGGAAGGGATTAAGATGTACAAATTGCCAGTCATAAAAACAGCCACAGAATATAAGCTACAGTTTAAGGAATATCATCAACAATATTATAATAACTGTGTATAGTGACAAGTGGGTACTAGACTTACTGGGATGATCACTTTGTAAATAATATAAATGTCTAATTACTATGTGGTACACCTGAAACTAACATAATATTGTATCTCAACTATAATTGAAAATAAAAATGTCTCCCTGTGGAAGAGTCAGCTAGCTGGTCACCAAAAGTCTGTTTTCTTTTCTTTCTAGGCATCCAACTAGCCCACATTTCCCAGCTTCTCTTATAGTTCAGTGTGACCATATGACTGAGTTTTCTTAGTTTCTTTGGTGTTTTTTATATATAATCATATAATCATATAATTTGCAGATAATGGCAATTGTTTCTTTCCAATTCTTATATCTTTCCACCTTTCCTTTGGTGTGGGCTGGGACTGCTATACACTATACAGAAATGACTCCAGGCTTTTGTTCTTAACCTTCAGGGTTTGAAAGAAAGATTCCTTGAATATAACTTTTGCCATAGTATTTTTAAAGCTACTTATTAGCTGAAAATATTCTGATACATTCCTAGTTTTTCAGAAGATTTATTTTAAGATCATAGGTTAACATTAAGGATTTCTTCTTTTATTGACAAAAGTTTATGGGGTTTCCTCCATAAATCTGTTAATGAAGTACATTAGACAAATAGATATTCTTACCTCGAATTTAAGAATGATCTTACAAGCATTAGAGGTTAAAAATGTACCCACAAAATCCCAGTAGGCACAACAATTATATAGATGACTTTATTATAACTATCCAAGAAACAGATATTATAATCTTTTTTTAATATATTTTATTGATTTTTTACCGAGAGGAAGGGAGAGGGATAGAGAGTCAGAAACATCGATGAGAGAGAAACATCGATCAGCTGCCTCCTGCACACTCCCCTCTGGGGACATGCCTGCAACCAAGGTACATGCCCTTAACCGGAATCGAACCTAGGACCCTTCAGTCCGCAGGCCGATGCTCTATCCACCGAGCCAAGGAGGTTAGGCAGCTATTTTAATCTCACACAACACCTTTTAGTTAAAAATAATAATACTGATACGGAGCCCTATCCATTTGGCTCAGTGGATAGAGCATCAGCCCATAGACTGAAGGGTCCCAGGTTTGATTCTGGTCAAGGGTGTGTACCTTGGTTGCAGGCTCCATCCCTGGCCCCCATTGGGGTGCATGTGGGAGGCAACCAATTGATGTGATGTGTCTCTCTCACATTGATGTTTCTCTCTCTGTCTCTCCCCCTCCCACTGTCTCTAAAAATCAATGGAAAAATATCCTCAGGTGAGGATTAACACAAAAAAGGAAAACACCTTAGCTAACATAACCTTGGTATCTAAAGCAATAAAAAATAATGAAAGAAAAATGATTCCATTTATATGAAATATCCAGAACAAGTGAATCTTAGTGGTTGTCAGGGGCTGGGAGAAGTGAGAGACTGCTAATGGGTAGTGAGTTTCCTCTTGGTGTGATGAAATAGCCTAAAGTTGATGATAGTATTGCTTGGGTGGTTCTGTGACTATACTAAACCCATTGACTCATACATGGGTTAAATGGGTGAATTATGTGATATGTGAATTACATCTCAATAAAGCTGTTTATAAAAAGTGTTAGCTAATCTCACTCCTGAACATAGATATAAAAATCCCATTTTCTTAACACTTATAGTGATTCAAAATAAAAGGTGATGCATCACGATCAAGGGTGCTCCAATGCTAGAATGTTAGTTAATCTGATATATTGCATAATGGAACTGTGGAGGGAATCCTCTATACCAGGGGTGGGCAACCTTTTTGTGAGCTCGTGCCAAAACCAGCAAAATCTATGACTCAAAATTCTTTTGCGTGCCAACCCTAATTTTTTGAGAACATGTTATGCCTACTTGACATCTCTTATGGTGTACGTATGTGAGGAACCTTGAAGAAATAATAAAATTCATTCGAGCGACAAAAACACAGTATATGATGAAAAATACATTTATTTTTTAATGTATACATGTTATGTAAAATTATTTATTTACCTAAGATGCACCTACACTAAATTTATCTGAAAAATAAAAAAGTCGATATTAAGAACAAAATTGTAAATGGAAGATTATAAGAGGGTTTCGTGTGCCAGCAAAAGTTACTGGCATGCCATGTTTGGCATGCGTGCCAGCGGTTGCCCACCCCAGCTCTATACTCTTTCTGTAGAAAATGACAACGAGTGAACCACATTGAAAAACTGAACTTAGGGATGGAGAGCAGTTGTTCTTCACTGGAGAAGTCAGTATCGTAGAGCAGGGGTGGCGAATGTCCGGCTCTTCGACTATATAAGGCCCATGAAATCATTTATTCTGGCCCTGACAAGGCAATAGGGGAGAGTTAATTAAATGTTTGACCAAATTCAGCCAAGAGAGAGAGATTGAGAGAGAGAGAGAGAGAGAGAGAGAGAGAGAGAGAGATGATGATGATGATGATGATGATGATGATGAGAGACTAATTGACCGGTTGCCTCCTGCACTCCCCACACTGGGGATCGAGCACACAACCCAGGCATGTGCTCTGACCGGGAATCGAATCGTGACCTCCTGGTTCACATAGGGTGACACTCAACCACTGAGCCGTGCTGGCGGGGCCAGCAGGCTAATTTTTAAGTTGATAATTTTGTATGGCCCTCGATTATGTTATAAATATCAAAATGATCCTTGGCAGGAAAAAAGTTCCACATCCCTTCATAGAGATCCCAATTCTTCCTAAAATGGTCTATAGATTTAATGTAATTCTAATCAAAAGTCTAGTGGCCATCTGTTGGCCATGACCTACTGATCAAACATTATATGGCCATTTTTCTCTTTCCGTCCTCTTCTCTTTTTCCTTCTTTTCTCTTTCCTTCCTTTTCCTTGCAGGGGCAGCATGCCCAGGGTCCAAAGTGTCAGTGAAGCCAATAAATATGTATAAGTACATGAATACACATACACAGAAATCAATTAACAAAATGGGTAACATGCATGACAAGGTATTGCACAACACAGAAAACACAAATGGCCAGTCAACATAAGGAAAAGTGCCAGGTTCCATCAGTAATCAGTAAGCAGCTTAAGTTCACAAGGAGACTTCATCTCACATCATTGCACTGCTTTCTTAACACTGAAGCTGAAAAGTTACCGCAAGATCTCAGCGTTTGCTTTTGCACTTTGGAAATACTGCTTTCAAACCCAGCCTTGTCAAGTGGAAGGTTTTCACAACCTGGGCTGACATCTCCAGAGGCCTTTGCATTGAGTGAGATTCTGTAGGGCATTCAGCTCCTCTCCCACATTTTAAACATCAACAGGAATGTTGTTTATTTAAGTAATGCCATCTGCAGCCATCCTGGGCATTTCTTTCCAGAACGTGTTTTCAGTAGAATTACCAGATAAAACATCAAGAGAGCTATCTCTTCGGAAGAAGGGCGGCTTTTTATAAAAAGAGAGCCCTTCACATCAAGAGAATGACCCTTTCTTAGGTGCTTGGCAGAACAATCTCACAGGCCCTCCTTCTCAGGAGCTGGAGGAGGCGTTAGCCTCTCCTCACGGAGATGGTGCTCATGAAATCCCAGCTGTCTGCCAAGTACTTACACTTCCCTAAAGGGCTGGGGAAGGCGAGGGTTTTTTCTGTGGGAGCACACAAAACTAATGTCAGGGACGAGCAGGTTGACTGACTCATTAGAAACGAATTACAGTGGGGCCTTGACTTACAAGTTTAATTCGTTCTGAGACTGAGCTCGTTAAAGAGCTCATTAAGGAGCTCATTAACTCAAATTACTCTATCAACTCAATGCAAAAAATCGTCCGAGAGACAGCTAGTTTCTCAAAAAACTCGTTAGTCGGGACACTCGTAAGTCAAGGCCCCACTGTATTTCTTCCCTGAAAGCATATGAATTACCTTCCTTCCTGTGACTTTTAACTCGTTGATGAAGAACACACATACTTTTGGACCATCCCAACAAGGAGAGGAAAGCTAGAATGATTGTGTCTCCTGCCTCCACTGCTGGAGTTAGAGGGAAAGTAGCTAGAGGTGCCTCCTCATGTTGAGCACAGAGGCACCTGAGGCTGGACAAGGATCTCCTTTCACCTGCCGTGGTCTCCAGCTTCTTTGCTTCTACAGGAACTCAGCTTTGTTCAGTCACCTTGATGGGACCTGGAAAACTTGACTCTTAGGAGAGGCGGATACATATGTCAGGATGCCAATGTATTAATTTACAAAAATTTTAATAATTTAACAAAAACTATAATCCCCGTGCTCCATATAAGGTTCACCTTTCCTGATATCTGAACAGTTATGGAGCAGAATTCGCAGTCAGAATGTTACTTGGCAGGCATGGAAGAATCAAGGGCATCTGAGGAGTCTCGATTCTACTCTTGTCAGCAGTTTGACACAAAGACCCTTTGGAAAGTCTGATTAAGTTAATAGGACATTTGTTTTTGAAAAATGCATACACTTCGAGGGCTTTGTGAACTCAATGCTGATCTCTAGACGCCAGACCTCTAAGCTGAGCCATGGCGAGTCTTATTATCAAGTCTAACTTTCAAGAAGTTAAAAAGCATAAACTCTCATTCAACTATCAAATGAACACATATCAAAGATTTTGTTCAACTCACTCATTAATGAGGAAATCCATAAGATGATGAAACTGTTCTCCAAGAGTATTTCAGGTTAAATATTGTCTTTTTCTTTCAACAAGACTAAGATTTCTAGAGACAAAATTGGTTAACGCCCTTTTCAGCAATAGATTATAAACTTCAGGGTTATCTTTGCTTAACAGACAGAAATCACTGCATCATGTACAAGTTTAACATGTATAACTTCACAGAGTCTGAGCTCTTAATTCATAAATACTAAATAACCAAATCAACCAATGGTATATTCTTATAGGAAAATAAATCGTCTTTGGGTGGGGCCATTAAACACAGCTTCAGTATGCCACTGAGAGCCCTTAGAGTCACATTTTTGGACTTCTTGCCATATGATGGATAATTTTTCTTAATCGGTTCAAATAGCCTCCTGAGTTCACGTTTCTAGAGCCTGACATATGCCCAAAATTTCTATTTGTCTCCCTTTTGTCCCCTTTCCACCTCTGCATGCTGGCACATTCTTAACCTTGAAGTGTCAGCTCAAAATTCGGTCGCTCAGAGATGCCTTCCCAGATCGCATTGTTCATACATGCATTCCTCCAGTACTTTGCATCTCAGCACCCTCCTATAATCTCCCTTGTGGCATTTACCGTCATCCGTAATCACAGTGTTTGTCTTTTTACATGTGTATTTGACTCCTGTACTGAAATGTAAGTCCCAAGGTCCAAGGAAATGGAACTGGTTTATTTAACTCTGCATCCTCAGACCTTAAAGTAGTGCTTGGCACATAGTATAGTATAGTAGATGCTTAATAAATATCTGCATTCTGGATGGATGAGTGGGTGGATGCATGCCCATATTGACATTAGCTCGATCCTATGGAAGACATCCTGGAGGTTTTGCTATTTGGCCTGTCCTTTTAAAGGCTCCAAGAAAAATATCCCTCTTATCCACTCACATATATTGATGTTACCGATTAATTTATTACTGCTATCATATCACTTTTGGCCTGGAACACTTTCTTTCATTCAGCGCAAGTCTAAATTCATTATGGGAATTTTTTTCCTTATTGTCTGTCTTGGAGAATACCCTCACTGTGGCCCATTTATCATGATACCCTCCCCTAATAGTTTTCCCCCTCAAATTGTAACCTGTCTTTCCCTCCACCAGCCCTGGAGGGAAAGAAAAGGAAGGGAAGAGTCGGCATGAGGAGGAAGCCACCAGGGAAAGAGACTTCTTCAGGAATGAGGAACTGGAATGAAAAATCACAAAAAGAAGAAGCAATATCTTGGCCTCAGAACCTTTTCTACAATTTACTTGTCCCTTTTTTCTCCTTTCCTTTTCCCTGGCTATTTCACGCGTCTACCCAAATGCTATTGTTATTGACCACCCAGCGTGCCTGGTGCACTGTCATATAAAACAGCTTATGACAGCTATCCCAGGAAAGAGTAAAGTCACTAAATGGACTTGTCAGGAAGCATTACCTCCAGTTCATCTCTCCCGCAGACCAGCTTGCCCTCTTCATAAGCTCTCTGACAACCCACTTACCCCTGCTACTCCTCAAAATGAAACCGACTCTTGAAAGCATACGCTGTACCAAATCACAACAGACCTTCTGACAGGTCAGCATATAATCTAGAACAATGTTTTTGAACTTGGGCAGGCATCGGATCTCCTGGAGGGCTTGTTAAAAACACAAATTTCTAGGTCCCAACCCCAGAGTGTCTGATTCAGTAGGTCTGGTCCAAGAATTTGCGTTTCTCACAAGTTCCCCAGGGCATGCCAATGCTGCCTTCACATATAGAGAATCACTGATATTGAAGAAATAGTCAAGAGATCATCTCAACAACATGCCTCCCTCGATTTACCCATCTACACCTTAAAACTTCTCTATATCTGCACTTACTGTTTCCTTCTTTCCAAGTCTAACTTCCTTATCTGCCCAATTCACTCTAAGTTCCAAGGTACTCACAGGCTCTTCCGCAGCCAGTCATTGATACAAATATTTTACAGCTAGAAGGAAGCTTGGGATAATCTCTTCTCTCGATCAGGGTTTCTCAATTTCACCACTACTGACCGTTGGGCCAGATAACCCATTGCTGTGGGGGGCTGTGCATTACAGGACATGTAACAGCATCCCAGCCTGCACCAACCAGATGCCAGTAACACACCCCTAGTTGTGACAACCAAAATTGTCTCCAGACATTGCCAGATGTCCTCTGGAGACCAAACCACCCCTGGTTGAGAGCTACTCTTGTCAAATGTATCTTTAATCTCCCCCTCCCTGTTGGGGTTTAAGGTTGAAAATTCATTGCATCCCCTCCTGAGTTTGGTCCAATGGAGAAATGAAAGTGAAGTTCAGAAACACAAAGATCACGTTGTCACTTCATTGTGGCTAAAGCTGGCCCCGGCCGTGTAGGAAGGAATGTTCTCCCTGGAGAGGTTTGGGTTGTGTGTGATTGTCAATAACTGAGGGAGTTCATGTTAATCACAGGATGGGCAGAAAATAACAGTAAATGCCAGGTGGCCTTGCAGTTGCATAATGAAAGTATGAAGTGTTCTCAACCTCGGATACCTATTGGAGAGCTTTAAAAAATATTGAATGCTACACCCCACCTCGGACCAATTAAGTAATTTCTGGCCAAATGAGGCCAAAGCATTAGAAATTTTGAAAAGCTCCCAAAGTGATTCTGATGTGCACCCAGGGTGGAGAGACGCTGCTTAACTAAATAGACTGAGAAGATTTGGTCCATTGTTAGATTTTCCTTGTGGGCACTGAGGAGACAACACAAGGTCTCCCAGTAAATTTCTAAAGACTTTCGCCAAAACCGGTTTGGCTCAGTGGATAGAGTGTCGGCCTGAGGGCTGGGGGGTCCCAGGTTCGATTCCGATCAGGGGCATGTACCAGGGTTGCGGGCACATCCCCAGTGGGAGATATGCAGGAGGCAGCTGATCGATGTTTCTCTCTCATCGATGTTTCTAACTCTCTATCCCTCTCCCTTCCTCTCTGTAAAAAATCAATAAAAATATATTTAAAAAAAAAAAAAAAGACTTTCCCAGCCAACTGGTCTTCAGAATTCTGCTGATGTGTGAAGTTACATAAACTGATTATGAAGAACATAAAATATTTACAGGCTTCAGAGGAGGCTTCCTGGGAGAACTTATCATCTAAGCCAAGACCTTGAAGGTTTGTGAAAAGGAGCTGGAGTTTGTGATTAATGGGCCCAAGGCTGCAGCATTTTAATGTGTTGGGGAAGAGGTCCCATGGCAGGATATAGAGTTGGCTATAAACTAGTAGGTAAACAGAACCTTAAGGAGTTTAGATTTTTATCCTGAGAGACACTAAGGAGTTCTTTGCAATAAAGTGACATGGTCATATTTTAATTCTTGGGATCAGTCCTCAGCCTATTTTCTAGAATTTTTATAGAATGGGTGTGGGGAATGGCTAGAAGCAGGAGATCTGACTAGAAGTCATAGCAGTAATCCAGGTAAGAATTACTAGCCAGAGAGGGAAGACCAGAACTTGGTACCAAATTGGCTATTGGATAGAGAGAGGGGAAGAGGAATGTCTTAAGAATTAGTCCTTAATTCCTGCCTTGGTCACATGGGTGGGAAAATGGCACCATTCCTTTAGATCAGACCATTGAAGGGGTAAGAGTTTGGGGATGGAAACGATGAGTTCAGTTTTGTACTTGCTAAATTTCAGGTGTGGATGGGTCACCCAGTGAGCAGTTGACCCAGGACTTAGTTTTTAGCACTGAAAGTCCAACATCCCAGGAAGCCATCAGTCTTGGGCAAATCAGGAAGTTGGACAACCTGGCTGTTGCCTATGTGAGTTTGGCTCTCAGAAGAGAGAACTAAGACTGGGGCATAAATATAAATGTTGTCAATAAATAGATGGTGTGTGTGAATGTGCAAGTTTGAACATGCAAGCAGGTGCACATATGTATGTGACTAGGAGGAAACACACCAAAACCATGTGAACAGTACACATTTCTCAGTAGCTAAATAGCAAACATCTAATGTTCAGAATTTTTTTTAATCTACCTTGAAAATATGTTACTTTTGTAACAAGGAAAAAAGAAAACACTAGCTTAAAATAGACACACAATTTTTAATATTCATGCCAATGTTCTATATTTGCTTAGAACTTTTTAGTTCCTATCTAAAAATTCAAAATTGAAGTAACTATTTTTTAAAATCCCAGTGGATTTTCCTGGTGATAGGCAAGCATATCCTATTTTTGTGTAGTGACATTATACAAAGTTAGGAAATAGACTTCAGATCAGTTTGTCTTATCGTCTCTTGAATTCCAGTATCTACTTTGGCTTAAAATAACTTGGCCATACAGCAATTGCTTAGTGACATGAGTTCAAACAGAGAAGGCAGGTGTCTTTCTATGCTTTCATTCATTTTCTAAAATGAGTTTATCATATTCCACATTTCTGCATTGTTCATTCTATAATTACAACCCACACTACATGGTGTTAAGTATACAAAGAAGCAGCACCTAGCTTCTTTGCAAAACACGTGGCCATTGTTTTCATCAGCTATTTTTTAAAAAAATAAGTGATCTAGGCCTGGCCAGAGTGGTTCAGTGGTTGAGCATCTACCTATGAACCAGGAGGTCATGATTTAATTCCTGGTCAGAACACATGCCCTGGTTGTGGGCTAAATTCCCAATAGGGGGCATGCAGGAGGCAGCCAGTCAATAATTCTCATCCTTGGTGTTTCTTTCTCTCTCTCCCTTCTTTTCTGTAATCAATAAAAATTTATATTAAAAAAATAGAAGTGATCTAGGAATATGACAGTAACCCCACACTAAAGTGGTGAAGAGAACCTGAGGGAGGCCTACATGTGTTTTTCTGGACTCCTTGAGATCTTGTCCAGCAGTGCTGGGATTTTGAAGCCTGGGACTCCTTAGATTAGAATCATATGATAGAGACCCAGAGAGGAGAAATGACGTGGATGGGATCACATGGCTCATCAGAAGCCAAATCAAGACTTGAATCTGGACCTACAGAAGGCAAAAGAGCATTAAGCCATTATTGTGCACCTATTGTATGCCAGGAACTAGCAGAGTACCTCCTCACATTCCGTCTACTCTAATCCACACAACAAAGTTTCAAAGGTGACAAAGAAGGAAACTGAAGCTCAGAAAGTTGAACAGGCTCCTCAAAACTCACAGACCCAAGGACAGAGCCTGAAGCCCAGGTCTGGGTGACTCAACAGTCCATCTGATACCTCCTGGAAGTTCCTTCTCTCAGGCCACCCTCTCTTCCTTAGCATCTGTTCTGATGCTTGGCTCTATGGAGGATCAGGTTCAATTGTTGTCCCCAAAGCAAGAGGGAAACAAAATGGAAGATTTGTTTATCCATTTTTCTCCGTGATTGAAGGATGACAGAAGAGGAGAAACGTTGAGGACATTCTTGCAACTTAATATCACTCATCACATTTCAGGTGGAGTTGCCCTTGCAGGGAGAAGCCAGGAAAGAGGAACTCAAGGATTTTAGTGAGCTTGTTGTAAAATCCCAGAGAGCCCTAGAGTATTTTAAATCTCTTGGTAGCATCTTGCATATATGTGGGAGAGATCTTGTATAGGCAAAAATGAGACAACACTTTAAACAAGTCTTTCTTGCTTTTCTTAATCTGAAATCAGAAATGATTAAAAACTCTCTTTTGCTTTTCTGCCTATTTTGTATGTGCTGTGTCTATTTCCAAATGTTTTTCAACATTTTCTCTTCAGAGCTTCATCTAAGAGGTAGACAGGGCATGAATTATTTTTCCGATTTTACAGGTGAAGAAACTGAGACATACATTAAGTAATTTGCACAGGACATCACCGATAACTAGTGAAGGCTGGAAGGGAAAGTAGGAAAAACAGCTGTTGTCTGGAATGGCTTACAATATTTTGATTACCCACTCCTATAAAAAGCACCTTCAACATGGGTATATTTTATTAATTACACATCTTTACTATTGCTCTAATATGGTGTATATATACTTCGTTCTATACAACAGTGGACTTTTTTTAAAGATGTGATTAAAATGAATATACATGTTAGTGCTGATAGTTTCTTTCTTTACCCCAGTCATGGATGTGATGATTCCTACCCTCTAGTATCCATTCTTTGTGTATTTTCCTCCCCTTGAGTATGAGCAGAACCTGTGACCTTCTAACCAATAGGATGGCAAAGGTGACCAGATATCCTTCTTGTGATCACGTTACAGTATAAGGCAAAGGTGAAGATGCAATTAAGATCCCTAACAGTCAACACTGAAATACTCGAAGGGGAGATGAGCGTGGTGGTCCTGACTTAACCAGGCAAGTCTTTAAAAGAGGAGCTACATCTTCTCTTAGTCAGAGACTTCCAGCATCAGAGACCCTATCTTTCTGTTGCTGGCTTTTAAGAAACAAGCTGCCATGCATCCTGTTTTGCTTGAAAGCAGATCTTTTCCTAGTCAAGTCTCCAGATGACAGCGCACCTCGCCAGCACCCACATTGCAGCCCCGTGGGATGCTGAGCAGAGGTAAGCGGTGCCTGGGCCCCTGATCCACAGAAACGGAAAAAAAACGAATGTGTGTTCTTTAAGCCACTATGTTGTGGTGATTTGTGACACCGCAATCTGAAGCTCACACACCAGATGAGTGGATAAAAACCTGTACTACATTTACATCACGGAATACTACTCTGCCGTAAAATGGAAGCAAAATTTACCCTTTGCGATAGCGTGGATGGACCTGGAGACCATTCTGCGCAGTGAAATAAGCCAATCAGGGAAAGACAAATACCATACCATTTCACTTACATGTGGAATTTAATGAACAATCAGAACTACCAAGCAAAATAGAGACAGACTCACGGGGAGAGAGCAGGCAGACAGCTCTGGTGAGGTGAGGGGACTGGGGGATGCACAGACTGAGCAAAAAAGAAAAAAGGAAAGACAGAAAACTCATGCACCAGTGGATGGTCTTTTGCACCCCCTTGGTTTTGCATAACTTATTTTGTAGGAGAAATAAATTTGAACACTTTCCAAGTGCTCTGCTCAGCATTTTACCTACAAGATCTCATTTGATCCTCAAATCTTTATGGAATTGGTACATTTGTTCCTATTTTTGGGGTGAGGAAACAAATTCAGCAAGTTGCCTTAGGTTCCACAGTCAGAAATGAAAGGTAAGGGATTTGAACTTCAACTTGGTGCTGAGAATAAAGCCAGTTCTTCTAGCTTCTCTTCTTCTGTTGCCTCCAGGCGACATAAAATTAATTCCAAACTCCTTTATTTGTTCACCCATTCACTCACTATTGACTGTATGCAACACATTCTGATAAGTCTTGAAAACGAAAGCTGAGACCACCAGGCTGCCCTACCCTCAAGAAAAATTTGGCTTAGAGAATGACCACAAAACCTCTCTCACTTAAGGCATCTAGTCCACGACCATCTTCAAATACTACTTTGTCAGTGTGTCTTCATCCGCCATTTTTCTAGGACGGAGCTAACAACCTGCTCTCTTACGAGGAAAGGTTGAGACATTGTTTTCTACTCCGTTTCAATCAGGATTCTGGCAGAGCATTTAGTGAGGGACTACTACAGATGTGAAACAAGAGATGGGAAGGTGCCCAGGAACTAATAGTAGGAAGCTTTTACCATCCCAGGTCTAAAGGCATAAGGAGAGGGAAAAAGCTATAGAACCAACCTTCTCCCCTCTGCCCAGGAGTTTTGCCTGTAAAGAAAAGGAGTACTGCCCTATCTGGTTTGGCTCAGTGATAGAGCATCGGCCTGTGGACTGAAGGGTCCCAGGTTCAATTCTGGCCAAGGGCACGTACCTAGGTTGCAGGCTCAATCCCTGGCCCTGGTCAGGGTGCATGCAGGAAGCAACCAATCAACGTGTCTCTCTTTCTCCCTCTTCTTTCCTCTCTGAAATCAATAAAAATATATTAACAACAACAGGAGCAAAAAACAAGACTACTAAGACCTCAGTATAGCAGGGAAGGAGCCAAGGTAAATTCCCCTTAATAGGAAATCAGCCCTTAGCTGGCCTTCCTACTAGGTTTTATTAATGTCATTCACACTCCCCTGAATGCTTTTAGTTCTGCCCTCATGCATTGTATGATCTGTATCTCTGAAGTAGCAACAGTGGATCCTGTGTATAGCTGTTGCTTATGCATGAGAAGGAGTCTGTGTGAGGACCATCTATCAGGGCCCTGAAGATACAGGACTGAAGAGTTCAAACTGTTGAATGATTCTATATTAATGGAGTGTGGAGTTCTGGGAGGCAATTCAATATGACCTCCCTTTCATGCTATTGTGATGAGCTGAAGTGGAACAACTTACCAAAAACTATTGTTATTCATGAATCAGTTTTTCCCTTGGACACAGCTATCCTAGCAGCTGTTGTCCCAGATTCCAGACCATGCAAATCCATCTCTAATCAAACCCAGGAACGGAGTACACTAGAAATATCCTTTTTTAAAAGAAGAGTGTGAATGACATTAAGAAAACCTAGTAGAAAGGCCAGCTCAGGTCTGACTTCCTATTATGGAGTATTTATCTTGGCTCCCTCCCTGCTATACTGAGGTCTTGGCAGTACTGTTTTTTAATATATTTGTATTGATCCAGTTTTTATTCAGTTTAGAGAGAGGAAGGGAGAGGGAGAGAGAAACATCGATGAAAGAGAAACATCAATCGGCTGCCTCCTACATGCCCCATCTGGGGATCCAGCCTGAAACCCAGGCATGTGCCCTGACTGGAAATCAAACTGGTGACCGCTTGCTGCATGGATCCATGCTCAACCACTGAGCCATACCAGCTGGGCCAGGAGGAAAATTTCTGGTTTCCATGTTTGCCTAGTTGTCTGCCACTTTCTAGTGAGAGGATTTTTGCATAACTGGAATGGCAGGCAGTCAACCAGCACTAGCTTCTGGCTTTGCCCACCTACTTACAGGTGATTGGACCTCCTTGGGCCTGCCCCAGAGCTGAGCACCAACCTCTCTCAGCCTCACTTTCTTCAATAGTCAAGTGGAAATAACAGTACCTGCCCTTTTTCCATAGGATTAATTGATTCGTTCACTCATTAAACATATCTTACATCACCTACTGTATGTTAAGACATCCTGAATAATCCACATTTTAAAAAAAAACTATGGTCATGAAGGAAAACCTGAATTTTCCAAATGAACTCAATTTTAAATATTTAAACCATTTACTCCTTAAAAGGGATAACTATTTGCTGAATGTCTCTTAAGCAATGGCATTCTTAACTACGTTAAATATGTGATCACTCTTTCATTCCAGACCTGCTCTCTTGAAGCACCATGCTAGGTTCTGGAGGCACAAAGATGAATGTCTCCATCCTCAGACCATTCACAGTGTCATGGGAAAGCCTGATATCAGTGCATAATCAGAGAGAGATTTTTAAAGTAGCGGAAAAGGGAAAAGAGAATCCATAGAGTGCACATCCTGGGTTATGAGAGAAGAAAGCTTTGGTTATATTTGTATTTCTAACGGTTAATCTGGTTCCATGGACTTGAATGAAGAAAAAAAAGTTAAGGTGCTACTGTGGTGTCCAGACAAGAGATGAGGAGGCCGTGAAGTACAGGGGCATTGAGGGTAAGAGAGAAAAGGAGTCATTTGGAGACCAAAGGCAATACATTTGGCAGAAAATGGTGATTGCCCAGGTATCAGAGTGGGAAGGGTAGAAGGGAAAGGAGAGAATTAAGATTCCTCTCCAATTTCTAGCTGGAGTAATCTTATACTTTCTCTCATCAGCCCTGTAGGATCGGTATTATAATTGCCGTTTTACTCAGAGAGCCTCAGGATCAAATAACTAGTAAAGTCAGGGCCCAGATTCAAACCCAGGCCGGCCAGACTCCAAAGCTCATGCTCTTCTACTACATCCCAGCGTCCTCTGCATCTTCATATAAACCTGACCACGTGCTCCTCTTCTCGATCCAAAAATCTGCTCCCTGATCCATTAGATGGGACAATGAAAAAGAAGGGATGTGGCCGGATTGGAGATGGTGGGGAGCAGGCAAAGGGTGGGGCCTCATAACCAGACTTTCCCTCCTTCCATCTTTCCCATCCCTTCCCCGCGCCTCCCTCTTCTTCACCAGCAGGTGCAGGGTTTTCAGGGTTCGCCTGGTAACCCGGCCCCTGTCTATAGAAATCAGCGTAGGCAGTCACTGCAGTAGTCCCTGCCAGTCAGATTTGCTGGGATTGCTCAGGCATCTCCAGGCTTGGGATGGACCCGATGTACTCCACAAGGAATGGCTTAAGAGGTGAGAGTCAGGATTCTCCACTTTGCTGTTGGTTTACCAGCATTCTCTGGCTCCATCCTTCACTCCAGCTGTCATTTGGGATGCAGAACTTTTTGTCTGGCCAAAGCAGTATCTTGACAGTAGACAGGAATTACTTTACCCTTCAGAGCTTTCTCTGGATCTGTATAACATTTGTAAGACAGCTGTGGGTAGAGCAGAAAGTCCCTCTTCCCCATCTTTCCTTTGAGGCTTTTCTCCCAAAGGTTGGGGGGCTGGTGGTTCAGATGGCAGAATGGTGCCATCTGTGGACCAAGGCTCCACAGCATCAATGATTTCCAAGGTAACAAAGATGTTCCCTTGCAGCAGTGGAGTCCAGAGATGGTACCCAGCTGTCATCACTAGCTGCCCAGCTCTTTTCCTCCTCCTGACTTGCTTGCATATCTCTTTTTCTTCAACTTACCCATTCACTGCTGCTCCAAATTGCCAAAGAACATTTCAAGGAATGCTGATGGCCCAGCGGTGAGATGGTTTCCTAACGCTAGATGCGTTCTGACTGTCCTCAGCCAACTTACTCTGTGAGCTTAGCCCTGAGACATTGGTTGGGCTTTGGAGACATGGGAGAGCTTTTATGGGGAGGTTTCCTAAGGGCAGAATTTGACCTCACAAGCTTGCCTGCTGTCATAATATGTAGGGGAAAGAATTCTCCTTGTTTCACAGAATAGGTGGTTTCAATGAAAGTTGGCAATACAGTTATCTAAAGCAAATTCTGATTTCCTATTGATTTCACTTTATAATAAGAAATACATTGCTGAGAAAGGTGGGGAGAAATGCCTTGGCCTCTTAATTCTTGGGGCATTGTATGTTTTAAGAGAAATATGAACAGAACCCTTCAGTATCCCAGCCTGATATTCAATGGGAGGCGTTCTCTTATTTCCCTTCTATTTGTGTATAGTTTGTTGTCTTTTTTCAATAGTTTGTGTCCTTGGCGAATCACAAAGACTGGGATTCTGACTGCTTTCTGAACAAAGTAACCCCCTACATGAAAAAAATGCTTGCTCTGAAGCTGTTGAAAATAAAGGCCTTTCAAGGGCACATTCTTTGCCCATCCCCCCCCCCCCCCCCCCCGCCCCCCGAGTCCTTCTCCAAGGTCAAGGTTTGAGTTCTCCTCATGATTCTGAAAGTCTTATTTGAGACTTTGAATATATAATCTTCCTGTGCTTCAATTGCATTCTCTACAAAACAAAGGTGGTAGTGCCCATCCCCGCCAATTCTCACTGACTTTTTTTTAAATCAATGAGGAATTCTGAAAAGCACTTTGGATTGCTCTAAGGGACCTGGTATTTTAGAAATGCCTTCTTAGCCGTCAGAACCACAAAGCCAGGGCAGCCAGACATGTGCCACAAAGGCTCTTCATGTTGAGACAACTCTTCAGAATGTTGAGAATGAAAAAAAATCAACTTGTTGATTGCTTTATCAGACACTAGATTTGAAACTTTGTATCCTGTTTAATTTATATGACTAGGTCAGTCACTTTACTTCTCTGGACTTCCATCATGGACATAAAATAGTACCTGCTTCACAGAGCTGTTGTAATAATTAAAGGAGGAAATGAAAGCAACATAGTCAGCTAAGTGGTCAAGAAGCATGGGCCAAGTTTCCTGTATTAGATGTTATGATAGATGGACATTAAGATGTTTTCGTGGCCAGGAACCAAACAAATCAAAAATGTACATGTGTTCTTTGAGGCACCAGACACTGTGATAAAGAGTGTCAGGATTTCCAAGATAAAACACTGACTAAATCTGAAAGATGTAGAGATATTATTTGTAACCAGTAACCAACAGGCCTTCTGCATAGATAAGTTTTGGTCTTAGTGCTGAAGGTCTAGTTTCCTTTCAAGACAGGTACAATGTTAGTTTGAACCTGGCAGATGGAGAGTGGATGGATAGCAATAACAGAAATGCTACTTAAGACATCCTGTGTCCTTTCAGTGCAGAGAGTTTCTCCCAGGATGATCTCAGTCTTCTGGCTTTTTCCTGTTTCCTCCTCTGGGCAGCGATGGTTTGGTGCCTGTAGCATCTCTCCGAGCAATCAATACCCAAGTCCCAGTTCATCAGAGGCTCTTTGTTGGTACAACATCACTCTCAGTCTTTTCCGCTTTATCTGAAAAAACTGTTTCTTATTGAGCTGCAGTTGAATTCTCTAAAGCTGGAAGGATGGCTTGCTGTTTCTTTGCTTCTGCCCATTACTGGAAAGCCATTCAAACTTTAAATTGTGCCCAACTTTTCTCTATCTTCCTTATTATACACCTCTTATATTTCTAGATTCCATGGCATCTTTAGACCTTCCCCATTCTCCCAAGGCCCATAGGATGGTATGACTTGTCTGAGACCACAGATTAATCAGTGGCTGAGATGAAACATGAAGTCTCCTAATTCCTCATTCTTGGATCTCCTCACTTCCTATACTGATGATCTCTTCTCCCATAAACATAAATGCTATTCACAGCTACAAACTGGACATGGAAAATGGCCTACGTTGAAAATAATTATTAGCAAGTACTTAAACCAGTGTTTCTCAAAATGCGATCTTCTAAACAGTAGCACCAGCATCACCCTGGAACTTGTTAAAAATGCAAAAGCTCAGGCTCCACCCAAGCTGATAGTCAAGCCCTCCAGGTGATTCCGATGCATCCTAAAGTTAGAGAAAGTATAGACTATGCCAGAATCATATACCCGATTATATAAGGCCATTAAATAGCCACTGATGCATGAAGTTCTGTTTGGATTTCACACGTAAGTTTGAATTACAAGTCTGTTATTTTACCTGGAAAGCAAGGTAAGCTAATACCTTTCAAGGTCTAGGTTTTACTGAAATTAGCAGAAGTGTTCTCAGGGCCCTGTGGGATCACAGATCTGGTGGAAAATCTAGTCGAGGGTAGACTCTGCTAGATGCAGGCAGATAGTTTTCTGGATGGAGCCTATACTCTGTACTGTCCAGTTCAAGAGAGATATGAAGTCTCTCTGCAGTCTTACACTAGGTTGCTTTACCCATATATTTTACCTTCCTGGTCTCTGAAGGCATTTGCGTTTGCTCCCCAGCCTAAACCCTACTCACTCTTATGTAGGATTTTAGATGTGTCTCAGCCAGGACTGTCTAATAGAATTTTCTGTGATGATCTGTTCTGTGTTCCATAGAATGTTTAGTATCAGTGCTGTACAATAGGGTAGCCAAGAGCCATGAGGAGCTATTAAGCGCTTGAAATGTGGCTAAGGGCCATAGAGAAACTGAGTTTTCAATTTTATGCAATGTTAATGAATTTATATTTGAATAGCCACATGTGGCCAGTAGCTACCCTACTGAACAGTGCAGGTCCAAATACAGTACTCTAATACCTTACACGCTAATTGATTAAACAGAAGGCTGATTGTATACTTTGGAAGCATATTTAGAAAACTTACAAATTGAATCTAGAGTAATCTTTTATAAAAATCGATGAAACCATTCCAAAAGTGATTATGTCTAAATCATCTCTTTGGGTAGTTTGACAAAGTTAAGAGCCTTCCATTCGTCATGGGGCTAAGCAATTCTAGGACCAGTAATTTCATCAGCCAGGTGAAATGATGCCCACTCCCTTCATTTTCCACCTAGAATTACTTCAGTTTATGAACTAATGATATAAAACCAAGGAATAGTCTCTCTTTTTTTGTTTTGCAGTACGACTGAAAAGTAATTGACATACATCACTATATATGTTTAAAGCATACAGCATGGTGGTTTGATTACATATATTGTGAAATGATTATCCACAATAGATTCAGCCAACATCTATCTTCTATATAGAAACAATAACAAGAAAAGAAAGAAGAAAAGGAAAAACATTTTCTCCTTGTGATGACGTCTTAGGATTTACTCCCTTAACAACTTTCCTATATACCAAATAGCAGCATTAGTTATAGCCATCACATTGCACACTATATGCTTAGTATTTATTTATCTTATAACTGGAAGCTTATACCTCCAGTCTCTTTTGCTATGAGTTTGTTTCTGTTTTGGGTTTTATTTTTCTTTCTTTATTTTTTAGTCTACTTATAAGTGAGATTATACAGTATTTGTCTTCCTCTGTCTGACTTATTTCAATTAGCATAATGGCTTGCAAGGTCCATCCATGCTGTCACAGTGGTAGGATTTCCTCATTTGTTATGAACACTTAGGTTGTTTCCATATATTGACTATTATAAATAATGCTGTTATGAGCATGAGAGTGCAGATATTTTTGAGTTAGTGTTTTTGTTTCCTTTGGATATATTCCCAGAAGTAAAATGCTCGATCATATGGTAGTTCTATTTTCTTTTTTTAAAATTAAGGGTTCTTCATACCATTTTCCACTGCGATTGCACCAACTTGTATTCCCACCAACAGCAGTGCACAAGGGCTCCCTCTTCTCCACACCAACATTTAACTCTTAGCTTTTTAAAAATATGTATGTTCTAAATTTTATTTTTTAATTGCAGTTTTCATTAAGTATTAGCTTTAGGCGTAGAGCATAGTGGTTAGACCAGTGGTTCTCAACCTTGGCTGCACATTAGAATCACCTGGGAATCTTTTTAAAATCCTGATTTCTGGGTCTCATCCTCTGGAAATTCTGTTTCTTTGTTATGGGGTGGGGCCACAACATTAGTAACAAAGAAACAGAATTTCCGGAGGATGAGGCCCAGAAATCAGGATTTTAAAAAGATTCCCAGGTGGTTCTAATGTGCAGCCAAGGTTGAGAACGACTGGGTTAGACAATCATATCCTTTACAAAGTGATCCCCTGATATTTCAAGTACCCACCTAATGCCACATAGAGTTATTACAATATTATTGACTATATTCCCTATGCTGTACTCTATATCCCCGTCACTATTTTATAACTACTGATTTGTACTTCTTAATCCCTTCACCTTTTTCACCCAGCCACCCAAACCCCCACCCCTCTGACAACCATCAGTCTGTTCTCTGTATGTATGAATCTTTTTCTATTTTGTTTATTTTGTTCTTTAAATTTCACATATAAGTGAAATCATATGGTATTTGTCTTCCTCTGTCTGACATTTCATTTAGCATAATACCCTCTAGGGGTATCCATGTTGTCACAAATGGTAAGATTGTATTCTTTTTATGGCTGATTAATATTCCATTACACTATATATATCACAACATTTTATCCATTCATCTATTGATGGGCGCTTGGGTTGCTTCTATATCTTGTCTTTTTGATAATAGCTATGCTAACAGGTGTGAGGTGATATCTCATTGTGATTTAAATTTGCATTTCCCTGATGATTAGTGATGCAGAGCATCTTTTCATATACTTGTTGGTCTTTCAACAGTCTCCCTTAAAACACAGCTAGAGACTCTTACAACCTCAGTATGTCACGTGAATTCAGAAAGAACATTGCTTCACCTTCATCTTCCTATCTTCTGAGCTCTGTTCCAGTTTTAAGGTATTCTCAAGCTCACAAACAATGATATTGACACTCAGAATAGGCTTAAGGTAGGAGTAATCATATTTACCCAATCTCAAGTGTTCACCTTGAGAATGAAGATGAGCAAATAAGGACTGACCAAGGAATTATTGGATATTATGGGCCCCTTTAGCTAGAGACCCAAGTTGAATTGTACCTAGACTTGCCTTGCTGGCTGAAGTTTACCCAGATTGGATTGTGATGATAAGTGAATTTGATTACTTTCTTTCTTCATTGATTCTGACACTTCTGCCTGGGGAAGTGATCCAAAGTGAAATACTTTTTCTAATCTAGATTTCCTATGAATAAAGCTTTGGCAAAACATTTGCCTATCTTGGCATTCATATCTTCTAAACTTATTAGGTCAGTTAATGGATGCTCAGAGTTTGCAAAGTTCAGGAGACTATTAAATATGCTTCCAATATCTGAGGGATGAATATGCCTGTTGGCAGTAAAAATACATTGTTATACAGAACAAAATGCAAGAGAAAAATTAGGCAGAGTTGTTGTCATTCAAAATAACAAGGGTTGTGATATAATCTCCAACATTAATTGACGTCAATATGATTAATCCTAATAATCCCCAAGTATATCTAAGACCTTAAGCAAGTGCAAATTTTTCTTAGCCTTTACAGTTCTATTCTAAAAGTTATTCTAATAGCCTGGGTCGGCATGGCTCAGTTGTTGAGCATCGACCTATGAACCAGGAGGTCACAGTTCCACTCCTGGTCAGGGCACATATCTGGGCTACAGACTCAATCCCCAGTAGGGGGTCTGCAGGAGGCAGCCAATCAGTGATTCTCTCTCACCATTGATGTTTCTATCACTCTCTCCCTTTCCCTTCCTCCCTGAAATCAATAAAGATATATTTTTTAAAAAAGAAGTTATTTAAAAATTTACATAGAGTTGTATGAAATAATGTGAACAATATGTGTAAAGCACCTAGCATAGAACTAGCACATAGTAGGCACTCAATAAATGTAAAGTCTCCTTCCACAACTTTTCCATTCATTTCCAACTTCTTTCCTCTTACATCCTCTATGTACACACACACACACACACACACACACACACACACACACACACCTGCTGCTTCAATGCTTTATCACACTCTAGGGACTATTTAGTACTATGTGAGGCAATTCTTTCATTAAAACACACTTTTTGATGGGAACCATATTGCATTGTGGTTAATAATTAAAGTTTTTCTGTATAAGATGATAGATTGGACTGGGAAACAGGTAGCAATTTAAAAATATACAGACTCACAAAGTAATTTCTCATGAAGTAAAACATTCTGTTGTTAAGTCCTATTATGTCCAAGTCTTTCTACAGTTTTAGAACTGTGCGAAACTAAAACAGTAGTCCCATTTTCTAGGTCTACTATAGCTCTACATATTTTCCCTACACGAAACTCCTATACTCCAAACTCTCAATCCAAGCCAAAAACCCTCAGTGAGATACGTCAAAGAATGCAGATTCAAAAAACTCTAGAGCTGTGGAAATTCACTCTTTAAAACCTTCTAGTCTGGAATTTCCCACTGATACTGTCTTCTCTTGGGACTCAGAAAATGATTACATTACTCTAATGATTGCACAGCAGCTTTATAAAAATGAATTTAATTTCAAAAGGTCAAAGGTAGTCATATTATGGGGGGAAAAGATATTCAAAAACATGTCATTCCGCATTCAATTCTAATTTCTGCAGAACTAGGAGCCCCGGAAGGTCACCCAAGTAATGAGATTTTGTGCTAATTCCCCACTTAGTCACACACAGTAAGCTCTTGAGCGCAGAAGGCTACAGAGGAATTCTCCATGATTTAGAACTTCTAGATGCCCTGCCTCATTCCCAAGCGATTCTCAGGCAGCTTCTTTCTCCATCTGCCAAGTCCTCAAAGACAGGTTTTAACTCATCTCCCTGCCTCTGTATCTACTGTATGTTATTACATTTATTACATCTACACATTTTGCTCAAATTTTTATGTCTTGGAAACCAGGCCACATCATGCTGTCAATCAATGGCATGTTACTGTTGTTGCTGGTCAGCACTGCCCAAAGGAACACTCTGTGATAATGGGAATGTTCTGTATCTGTTCTGTCCAATATGGTCACAACTAGCCACATATGGCTCTTTTTTTCTTCTTCTTTTTAAAATATATTTGTTATTGTTGATAGTATTACAGATATCTTCCAATCCCCCCCCCCCCACTTTTCTCCCTGCTCCTACCCCGCCCCCTGATCTTCACTACCCTATTGCCCATGATCCATGGGCTATGCATATAAGTATATAAGTTCTTTGGTTTATCTCTTCTTGTCCCCCAACACCACATCGAGGTATGTCAGTCTGTTCCATGCCTCCCTGCTTCAGGTCTTATTTTGTTGGCCAATTAATTTTGTTCATTAAGATTCCACAAATAAGTGAGATCATGTGATATTTGTCTGTCTCAGTTTGGCTTACTTCACTTAGCACATATAGCTCTTGAGTTCTTGAACTGTGGCTGATGCAACTGAAGAAGTAAATGTTTAATTTTATTTAATTTTCATTGTTATAAATTTAAATAGCCACCTGTGGCTAGTGGCTACCATATTGGACAACACAGGTACAAGCTGAGTTCTTTCATAAAGGTTTACATATGTTTCTTGCACTCACTTGAGGAATGACCAATTTGAGGCTTTTTAAAATTAAATTCTCTGCTTGGGGCTTTTTTGACTGCTCTGGTGGTGTGATTTCAGATCATGGCCCTGAATTAAATACCAAATTTAGCTCAAATTCTCAGAAGAGATTTTTATCCCTCCAACCAGTGCCAATTTTTGTTTGGATGCAAGAAGAAAGGAACTGAGAGGTGATATATATATATATATATATATATATATATATATATATATCTTGGTAAGGTACAGGGGGAGAAAAAGGCTTAATACTTGGTTTATCCCTCATAATCCTGGCAGGGTAGATATGACAAGCCATAGATGGATGAAGCCACATCTCTCTTGGTCTGGCTTCTTGAACTGGACTAGAACCCTGTTTGCACAGGATGAGACTAGAAGCTAAAGACAGTGTTTCATGAGCATCTTTATGTGCTTCCATGCACAAGAAGTGCAACTTCAGATGCCAGGTAACAAGCTTAAGCGGAGGGTCCCTCTCTTTGCAGCTACAAAACCCAGTCCTGCTCTGGCCTCCCACATCTTGTGGCTTTGAGAACTTTGAGGGCCACTTTCCTTGGTGCTTATGTCATCCTGGACACCAATAGCCACTGCAATTATGAGGCATTTTTAAATGATTAAGAAGGAGCCTAAGTAGGAAAGGAAGAAAAGTGACTATGCCTCATGGTGATAAAGCAGGAAAGACTCTCCTAAGATACTTGGGGTATGAGGTGACTCTGTAACTCTGTAAACAACCATCATTTCTGCTTGAACACAGTTAGCTCAGCCCTAGCAAAATTTCAGTAATACCAACTGAAGTGAGATCCCACCTGGATACTCCAAGATAATCTTCCGATCTCCAGATCCTTAACTTAATCACATCTGCAAAGTCCCTTTCGCCATGGAAAGTTACATATTCACAGGAATTAGGATGTGGCTATCTTTGAGGAACATTGGTCTACCTACCATAGGTGGTATCTTCACTGAAGGCCAAAAAATTAGCATTTATCTGGCCCACAGGTGTTGAGTAACTCAAGAAAAATGGCCCACTGTGCTAAAAGGAAGAGGATTTGCCCAAACACACATTTTTCAATTTAAAAACCTTTAAAATTTTTGAAATAATTTCTTGCTCCAAGAAACTTTTTCTTTAAGTCATTTCCTTGCAATACATCATCATCATCATATCATCATCATCATCATCATCATCATCATCATCATCATCATTTTAAGGTCAACCAAACAATTAAAGTAACTTTTGTGTTCTGAAAACAGAGAAAGGATAGTTGGTTGCTCATCCAGAAACCTGTTTACATTTCTTTCCACCTATGAATATGATGCAAATCATCTCCAACACATTATGCACCCAGGTTAGAACACCTGTGTGCTGCATGCTCTGGTCGAAGCTCTCCTGGGGTGCTACCCCAAAGGAACATGGTGGAATGGCCATTCACTCCTTTTGCCGTGGTTAGAGAAGGATTTTGTTGCAAGACAGGGGTTTATAGCCGACAGAATTTTGAACAGGAAACACTGATCAGGGATTAACGGCTTTGCTTTCCTGCAATCACAGTCAAGACAGTCAATTCTATCTTCTTAAGCTCTCCCTACTTCCTCCCCTTTCTTTTTCAACCTCATGTCAAGGCAACATGATACATTACAGGGTTTCCCCAAATGGCCTGATCCTAGCAACTACCTAGGGTGCATATTAAAAATGAAGATACTTGGACACCTCATGTAGACGTTCCGATTCTACGTCTTGCCAGGGGCCTTGGAATCTACATGTATAATAAACACCCCCAAGTGCTTCTTATTATTTGGTACAGTTAGGCAAGACTGACTAGATCAAGCATGTCAAACTCAAAGGCTAACATGGGCCAAATAAACGGAGGTGTGCAGCTGAGTTTGACATGCTTGGACTGGAGGAAACAAGCTAGCCTTGGAAATCAGGTGCACTTTTATTTTTCAAGCTGGTGAACTTGGTCACGTCACTTAGCTTCCTGGAACCTATACAATCAAAAATTCATAAGTTGTTTGGAAAATTAAATAGGATTATGTGTGCATTTCACTGTACACAGAGCCCAGAGTTAAATAGTCATGAATTATCTTCTCTTTCTGCCCTTCACACTTCTCCCCCAGTACCTGCCATACTGTGTTTTTCAGAGCTGGGGGTGTTGACTGACTTTGCAACTGTCATAGACTGACAAGTAGCAATTGGTTAATCTCTGCCAGGACCTTCCCTACTACCCAATGTCAAGTTCATCATGTAATTATATGGGCTTTCAGAGTTCTCCCTGCTACATAGCTTTCTCTCATCCACAAGAAATTGTTCACAAAGGTGTTCTTTTCTTCACATCACCCAGCTGCAGGAAAACAACAAAAAACAAAACTAATTTCCCCCCACAGCTGTGTCAACCGTAGTTCTAGGATACGCCTCCAGAGAGTGTTTGACTTTTATTCCACAAGATAAATAAGCATGACAATTTTACTACCCAGCAGGCCCCAGACAGGGGCTACTTGCAAGGTCTTGTGTCTCCCTGCAGCCGGTCAACCGCAGGAATGCATGTCACGTTCCATGTGCTGCATGCTACTGGCGAATGCTCTAGCCTCTGAGAGGTGAATATTTTAGGAGCAGAGGGACCTTAGGTGGGTGCTTCTTCAAATCCTATTAGACAGGCCTTGTCTATATTTATGTGAGGCCAATGTCTCTTTTTTTTATTAAAACAAGTCCAAAGGGAAGCTTATCCTCCCACACTGGTATACAACTGAACAGTATCAGGACAATATGAAGCCAAACCTTGTTTCTGTTGGCCTGTCGGTATGCACAGAAAACAAAGACAGAAGAGCCTGTTTGTAATGTAAAGGAAAACATATGGGTGGGGGAGGTTTGCTCAGGAGACTTGGGCTTAAGTCTTCCCAATCGACGGCTGCCTATCTTTGTGACAGCTGTGGGGGAAAATCAGTTTTCTTCTCTATAAATAGATCAGTAGATAAGATAGCTTTAAGATAGGCTGTGTTCTAGCTTGATATAACTTTAGGCAAAGATGTCAGCCATGCTTTATTGTTATTCTTTTTTGATCCTCCCTTTTTGTCACAAAGTCCTCCTTCTTTGGGAAAGCAGAGGATGGTAATAGAAAGAAGCCTTTTCCCCTTACACCAAAAGCTCTCCTGTAGATCCAAAAGGGCAGGTGGTCCTTGCAGAGGGGTGGTTCTCAGCATGAGTACCATCTCCTCTAAAATGCCTTCCCTGACCCCTCATGCTGACTTAAAACTTTCTTCTCATCTTTCTCATAGCAAGTGCTCAATTCTATTATGAACTGTTGGTATGTTTGCCTCTTTCCTCTCCCACCCCTCTCTCTGCTCAGCACCTCACTTCACTACACATACTACATTCTAAGCTTCTGGGGGAACATGCACCATTCATTGTTATCTTTGCATCTTTAAGCTTTAACACAGTGTCTGGCACATAGTAGTTGCCAAGAAAATGCTGAATGAATGAATAGTTTGGCGGAAAGGGGGGTTAATGTTGGTGATAAACAGAAGCCTCTGGAGAAAATGATAGTTTGTTGGAAATCAAGAAAAGGTACCCCCATTCCAAAGGGCACTGTTTATAATCCAGTGGAGATTCTCACTTAATTTGTAATTGCATCCTGTAATTGTGGAGTGTTGTGCCGAGAACCAAAGATACAAAGAAGACATTTTTGCTCTAGTCCAGAGAATGTGGCATGGGGATGAAGGTGAGGGTTATGATAAAGACCAGCAATTCTGTTTAAAATTTTAGTTTAAAAAGTGTTTTCAAGGATATTATTTGTTGGAAAGGCAGCTGGATCAGAAATCAGAGGATCTGGGTCTCCAAAAACTAGCGTAGCCTCTCTGAGCATATCCTCTTTGTAAAATGGAAATGATGCCTCTACCCATCTCATAGGGTTGTTGAGAGAATCAAATAAGACAAGATAGGTGACAGCAGTGGAGCTGTTTACTACTAGTATAAATGGTCCCACAAAATAAGTGATTTTTAGGTGAGCAAGAGAACGTTTTTACTGTCTCTAAGAGCAAGTAAAGCAAACTCTGAAAGCAATAGTTTCTTGAATAAATATTGTGATGTTCATTCTCCTACAACCTGTTTCCTGATTCGTTATCCTTAAAATTAGAGTCAGAGTGGAATGACCTTCAAATTGCCATTGAACCTAAGATGAACCTAAGATGATTTCTATGACCAACCTGAGACAGGCATGGCGAGTTAAGTTCCCATTTGATGAATCTATGAATACCAGCCACTCATCAGAATAGTACTCAGACTACAATTCTGCATCACACAAGTGCAGGGTGATTTTCTGAAGCACATGGTTCTCTGGCTCATGTTACAGTTGAGCTCCTTGGCAGCATGTCCCTCAACCTCATTATCCCTAGTGGACCTGAACCAATGGACCAAAACCCTACAGAGGTTGACAGAGGTAATTATTTATAGATGCAGCTCATCAAAGGCTTTGCATCTTCCTTTGTGGTGAGGGCTAATCTCCCTGACTCGCTCTTCTTTTTTCTTTTATGTATTGTCTGTTCCTTAATTCCTTAGATTTTTATGTGCCTTCACCTGTGATGAATTCAAAGCCATGCAAATTTTAACTTACTAATCAACTGGGAGTGATCAGAATGGAGAGGAGAGAAATACTATCCCAGTTTTTCAAATAGAGACCTGAAATGAAGATTGGAAAGTAAGCATCAACTATGTGCCAAATCTATCACTAGGGAATTTCCATGGGAGTTTATGTTTGGCTGTTTTTATTAAAAGGAATTTTGCTGACCTATGGTTTGAGTGAATTATATAAGAATTCACCTGAAGAAAAGAAAAAGGAAGATATGGGATTTTGCTACGGTCCCACAATTCCAGGAACAGCTGAGCCACCAAGTCTTGCAGAACTTATTATGTAGTTCAAAACTGAATAAATCATTCAGAATTCAGAGCAGTGCTAGTGACTGGGTCATCTGGTCAACCTCCTAAGCAGTAGGGGTTCACAAGTATATATTCTAATGTTCTGCTGTTATGGCAACTCAGGTGTTCTTGCTGTGTCCTTCAACTATAATTCCCCAAACCAATTGGTTCATTCTTTTTCTTTGTCTCAAGTTCTGATCGGTCCAGTTAGTTCCCATTTCCAAGATGAGCAAAGCTCCCACACTCGGTCATCTTGTAGGCTCCTGGCCAACCTACAGATTGGCTGTCCTTAGACAAGATATTCACTTCAAAGGAGCACAGATGTAAGGCACCATTATAGTAACTTATGTGGGAAGAAACCCTCAGAAGAGGGTTGTGGGACTAGCAGATGTTCTGCAGCCTAGCCTCTTTAGTAAAGGGTTCAAAGTCAGTGCCATAACAGAGGCTGAGATGCCTATGTGAAGCCAATTCTTTCTCTATAAGTAACTCTGATATATAAAAATAAATTCCAACTTAAAAGAAAACAAAGTTTTTAAAAACTCCTTTATACACTATTTCATTATTTTAAAATTCACTCTATGCTACTCTATTATCCTTTGATTAAAGGTCATTCAATTAGTGGGGTTCCTAATGTGCTAAAATACAATTTAATTTATCAAAATGTAGTGGTCATGTAACTTCTACAGATCAACTGTTGGAACTGAAGCACATAGGTTCAGGATTGTGTTTGATTTAACGAGCAGTATTGCCATGGTGATGTTTTCTGTGGTTATCTATTTTAGAACTGAGTTGATTAAATATATTCCAGGTGACCAGACCTTTTGTGCTAAGCTGGAGATCTAAACACTCTTTACAAATTTGTTGCTCTGAGGAAACTAATGTCTTTGGAAATGCCCTAAATATGAGCGAAAGGTAGCAGTATATTTATCTAAGACAGTGGTTCTTAAACTATGGTCATAGAACTAACATATCAGCATTGCCAGAGAACTTGTTCGAAATACAATCTTCTTGCTTTGACCCAAACCTGCTGAATCAGAAACTTTGCAGATGGAGCCCAGAAATCTGTGTTTTAACAAACTTCCCAAGAGATTCTTTTGCATACTAAAATTTGAGAATACTGGTCTAAGACTTTTGTGAGGTCCAGAAGATCCCATGAGGACTTCATTTCCCATGAGAACAATGCATAGCCCCATAGTTTGGTTAGGAACAAGAGGCTATATTATATCTCTAGTTACCTCTGAGTGGGAATGGAAGAATTCTATTTGTAGTTACTTCTAACTAGGAGTCAAATCGGGGAGGAAACCCAAACTAATGATGTATACTATCAATGTATATTGGTTCTCTTTCATTATTCTCTGTCCTTCCCTTCTGCTCCAGCATGCTACCCTCATCTACCCCCCACTCCCCCACACACACACTATTTCTAAGCTCCTTAAGTTTCCTACATAGCATTTCCTCTTATTTCCTCTCTGTCAACCTAAACTAATGTTTCCTCCAGAAAATATTCCATGTTCTCTCTCAGTTGCATTCATCAAGCATTTATTCAACTCCTAGTTTTTTCCTGGCAATAGGTACAAAGATAATTAAGATTCCAACCCTGTTTTTGTGTCTCGTGAGGACAAACAAAAGGTCACTCCTCTTCTTTGCTTTCACTCAAACCTTTCTCTGCAGTTCCTAATAAATTTCTCACAACTTCACTCTGGTTTTAGGTTACTTCCAGGATATGTTTATCTTCCCTACTAGATGGCCAGGCCCTTAGGTGACCATGTTTTTTAACTCCCTTTGTATATGGCATTTTCCCTGGCAGTCTGCTGAGCGCATAGTATTTGGGACATTATATTTGGCTGAATGAATGAAATACTGATTGAGACAATAGTATAGGCGTGTACAGACTGGATTCTATACCTTCAGAGTAAGCTTCTCTGTCTTTCCTTTCTCTGCCTTTGATCCACTCTTACCAACTAACCTGGAGTATTAAACCAATGAAATCCCAACGATAACGCATTTGAATGAGAGGATTCATGTTTTTCTATGCTGGGCTGCGGAGGAGTCCTAACGAATGCCAGGCCAGCCACCAGGTCAAATGTCAATTCACAGAACTCTTAAGTTAAAAAGTAAAACTTAAATTGCGTATCTTAATTCTCCTCCCCTGCCCCTACCCCCCTTTCTTTGTTTGGGATGATGTTTGGACTTTGAAGAAAAATTTTGTAGAATCCTGACTCAGGGCCAAAAAGACCAATTGGATGCCCTTAATTAGTGGAATTACAAAGAACCTGCCAAATGAACGATTTGTACATGACCAAAGAGACAGAGAGAATGATGGTCTGTTTAGTGGTGATTATATGTCCAAATCTTTCAGCTGAACTAGATTACATGTCATGCCAAATTCTCCACAAGCAGCTGCCTATACAGGTTGCTTACAAATTCTCTTTTGACTCACATGTCCAAGAAGTACTTAGGTTTCGAGAGCACATACCTGCTTGCCAAGGCAACTGTTTGCAAATATGAATAAGATATTGCAAGGTCCGTGTTTGTCAGTTTGTTCACCTCTTCTTAGATAAAAGCTCCAGAGAGCATCTTCAAAGCTAAGCTTCTAAGTGAGGACAGAAGGAGAAGAAGGCAAGGTTCCCGTGGCTTTCTTAGAAACTCGTGCTGGGAGAATCATCATCATCATCATCATCATCATATCCATGGGATGCTGGAGTCCTGAGTCATCAGGCGACTTTGATATTTGATCATGTGGCTTTAGTGACACATAAAATCAGAAGGACTTGCCATGGCTTTGTGAAAAGAAGAGGTAGGAGGAAGAAAGATGAGATAGTTATTTCTATGAATGAATTCTTGCTACATCTATAAAGTTTTTCATAGTCTTGGCAAGGTGACAAAAATGAAAGCTGCTTTTTTAAATAAAATAGCACAAGGGATCACTAAGGTTGTCAGTCGGAGGAAGTGTCTAGAGTAAGGAAAGGAAAAACAGCTGAACTGTAAGACCTGGGCTTCCTGGGAGTGTTCACTAATAAGCAGTCCCGATACACTCTGATCTCAAGGTAATCCAGCTTCCCACTTAACTGTGACCCAGCCATGGACACAGGGTTCTTCTCAGGTACTGTGGGGCCCAGCTTGACAGGTCTAATCATTCAAACCAAATGTTACCAAAAGACAGGTGAGAACAAAGAAAAAATAAGCCCAGGGAGTAATATTAAGTGAAAATGATCTGGTTTACAAGATATGGCTCACTCTTCGAGGCTCGCAGTCCTGCCCCGGTGGGTAAGACAATGACATTCAGGGAGTTCTCTCCCTCTAAGCACTCAGCCTGCCATCAGCGTATACTAGATATAGCCGTATTCTGACTCAGCAGACTTGAGGCTGACAATAGGAAATGAGTTTTAATCTTAGATTCCAACTTTGAACAATAGACAGGTACGGACTGGGATGCTGGATTGAGGAGGACTCAGAGGTTTTATCCCAATCACTGAGGAAAGTAGGTGATTGACTGGTGATGTCTACAGAGGGGGAGGATAAGAGGATTGGCAGAGAATAGTGGGGGAAATGAATGATGATGGCTGTGCCTGGTATTTGCCATCCTAGTCTAGCCCTAAGAGAACCCTCTCTTCTACCACTCCAAGACCCTGACTCTTCTTCTATGACTAATATTTCAAACATTGCCTCCACACTTCAGGAAAAACCTCACCTAACCGCAGGGTCCAATTTCTACAGGCAGCCACGTTAATGTATCGTATATTAGCCTCAGTATACGGACAGAAGTAGCTCACACTAGTGCTGGAGTCATATCTTTCCATTAGCCAACTTTTTCTCTGGAAAGAGTATCAATCATGGTCTCAGCCTTTCTCTTGGCCACACAGAGATGGAGTTTCTGAAATCACAAGTAACCATCACGGGCAGAGAAGCCGTCCCTTCTGGGTACCTGTCACCTTTACAAAACAGTCATACATGAGAGGAAAACCCTAACTTGGTCTCCACTATCCTTGCTCGTGGTCACTCATTCCCGGTCAGCTCAAAGAGGCGAGCAAGTTACAACAAAGCCTTAGGGAGAGGAAACTATTACAGAAAAGTGTAAATTGCTTGTTTTAAAGGAAAACTAAATAAAAACAGAGACTCGTGAACAAAGGGAAAAAATCATGAGTGGGGGAGACCTAAAAAGAGAAAGCCATTCCAGATAAAGGGGAACCTGCAGATTCTGCATCGTGTCACCCCGTCCCCCCCCCCCTCCGCCCCAAAGGACATAGGTTAAAGGTTAAGGTGCAGCAACCAACTTTAAATCTGGATCTGAAATCAAGTCCCTCTCAGTGTTGGGCCTCACAGGAGCCCAGAACAACCATCTAGACAGGGAAGTGCTGACACATCACAAGTCAACCTTCACATCCCGCATGTAGCCCAGTGACAAGTGTTTATACAATATGATTAATTACCCTGCAATTTCCTTTGTCAATCAGTCACAGAATTAATTACATGTTACTCTCGGGCACTATTATAAATAATGGTATGGCAAGCAGTGCTAGGTTTAATGGTCCTTAGCATTCAGCTATTAAATTGATGACACAGCCACATCAGTATTGATGAAGAGGGACCGTCTCCATCAAGGATAATTTATATGATGAAGTCTAATGGACTAGCCCGCTCCCATTTTTGCCAAGGCATTATTCAGGCTGATACAGGCAATGAATCCATCAATAGAGGGAGGACAAATATATTTTGTTTTGTGGTTTTAAAAAGAAATCCCCTGATAAATATTGATCATGAGGAAACAGGTATTTTTGTATCATTGACATAGAGCTTAAGGAAGATGTGAGCTCACCATAACATTGCCAAAAGGGAAAATGAAGATGGATTCAGGAAAGTGATTTGTACCCAATCACAACTTCTCCAGGAGAAATGTCTGGATGTTCTGTAACTTCTTTCTTTTCCACCCACTCCCCATACAGTTGGTTGACTACCAGACATCACCTTCAGTGGCTTAACTTTCCAGAGTCTTTCCTGACTTTCTGGGCTGGGTTAGATGCCTGTCATAGGTTGGGTCCTATAGAAGCTAACCCTGAAATAAGGATTCATGTAAATGTGTCCCGAGGAATAACTGATAGGGGGATGGGCAAGAGGGAATAGTGAAGGGAAGGAGGCAAAGCAAGGATAAGATATCAAGCAGTCTCGAAAGTGGGAAATTTGACTCAGTCCTACCAGGAATACCTGGAAACCGTGTAGTCACGTCTCAGAGTTGTCTCATTCAGGGACAACATTTAAACTTCCGCATGCCAGTCACTGGTTAAGGGCTGCCCCCCAAAACTTCAAGTACTACACACACACACACACACACACACACACACACACACACACACGAAGAAGTCTGGTAGCTTAGCGATGGTCCTCTAACAAAGACATAGGTGCTGGGTGTTGGGAGTGAAAGGATATCAAGAGTTGGTGTGCCCCACAATGGTGATGTGGGTGGAACATACTGATAGCATCTGCTCTACTGGCCCCGCGCAGTGTTCCCATAGCACCCTGGGCACTCTCTATAATAGCCCTTATCATCCTGCATTGTAATTGCTTAGTTAGTTGTCTGTCTTTCCTGCTAGATTGTAAGCTGCATGATGGCAGATGTGGTGACTGTCTTGTTCATCATTTTATCGCCAGTGACTAGCACAGTACCTGGGCCACGGTTAGTGCGCAAAAGAAATTTGTGAAAGAAGAGAGAAAAGGGCAAAGAGGAGTTGGTTTAATAGAAGGACTACACGCATATAATGTACTGCACACTCAAAATCAGATCATGGTAAAGCAACATTCTTAAAGGAGTTATGCTAACCTAGTGTCACTCATTCTGAGCATGAGAAGCTTGTTATTAAAAGTCAGGTATTTTTTTGTCCAGCCCAGGAGGGCATTTGTAACAGACTAGCAGGGGCTCATAAATTAACTGAATGAGGGGAGAATAATAAACTCCATGGTCTGGAGTGAAGGTTGTCATCATTTCACTGTACAGTTTATCTGAACAAACATAAATAAGATAAAAGTAGGATTTCTATTAAGTCCCGGCTCCTCTTTATTTAATGTTGTTTAAAAGCCGTGGCTGATGTAGTCTAGAGAGCCAGCTCTCTTCTGATCATGTCTGGACTGCTTTTTAATCTTCCATTTATTCTTTTACATGTATTTTTTTAAAAACTGAGTTATCAGTGGCTTAGTAAAATGAAAGCTTATTTCTCGGCCATAGATAATCTAATTGGGTATTCCATGAACAATCTCCATACAGTGACTCAGGGATCCATATCTTCTCACCTTGTAGCTCCATCTAAAGCAGCGGTTCTCAACCTGTGGGTCGCGACCCCTTTGGCAGTTGAACGACCCTTTCACAGGGGTCGCCTAAGACCATCCTGCATATCAGATATTTACATGACGATTCATAACAGTAGCAACATTACAGTTATGAAGTAGCAACGAAAATAATTTTATGGTTGGGGTCCAACATGAGGAACTGTGTTTAAAGGGCCAGAAGGTTGAGAACCACTGATAAAGCCTTCAAATCCTTCACTCCAGCTAATGTACTCTAGGGCGAGAGACGAGAAAGCACGGCCTCTTTTTATCCAATTCAGCCCAGAGGGCAAACAGGTCACAGGCCCTTGGTGGTAACTGGTCCCATGGGTAGGAAACGGGTCCCCTCCAGCAACAACCCCACACTACACTGGAGAGCTACTCAACTCTGCACACAGCCATTCAGCAAATACACGTACAGTGCACAAGGTTCTGTGCCAGCTGTTCGGAATAAAACGGTAAGTGAAAGAGAAGTGGTTGCTGTCCCTGGAGCTAACTTACAGCTTATGGGGGAGACAGAAATTCATCAGGATTTATATGGATTTATAGGGATTATTATATGAAAACACATTATCCAAGATGTTCGATAAAGTACAGGGAAAGAAGAGAGTTTAAAACAAGCAGGATCAAGTTTGACTACCTGAGGAAGGCACATTTAAGCTGATACCCTGACTTTTGAACAGAATTTCTAGGAAAACATTCTAGGCAGAGGGAACAGCATGTGCAGAGGCCCTGATAGAAGCAGGAATATGAAGGAATGTCTGTGTGGTGGAAGCCCTGAGAGGGAGAGGGAGAGAGGCAGGCGGGGAGAAAATGAGCCTTGAAAAGTGGGCAGAGACTTTCGGGGCCCTATAGGCATGACTAGGAGTTTGATCTTCTTCCTCGCTCTGTTGATTGTCCTGCTGGTTGCACATTGGTCTGTGAAGGGTGTTTATATACATGTGTCCATGCACGTGCTCTTCATGCTCCATTCTTAGGAACCTCCCAGGATACCCTTTCTTTAAAGACAGCGATTGCAAGTACAGCTGTCTTCCTCCATGGCCCCTTCACAGAAGACACACCGCCGGTTCTTCTACCCAGGACACACAGCACACACGTGCTGATCCTTCTGCCTGGCAGACTTGTCACCCTCTCATATCCCAGGATTCATTGCATTTATTCTTCAAAACTCAGCTTCCCTGCTCAGGCCCACTGCCAATCCTTTGCTGGCTTTCCTCAAACTCCAGTATGAGTCAGATGCTTTCCAATCCCACAGTATTCTGCATTAGAAGCACCTCTAGTGTGGCACTTACTAAACTGTATTCTTGGACTAATTTTTCCCACTAAATTTCAACATTTTTGTTGTTGTTCTCTCCAGAGGGTATTTTTCCCATTGATTTGTGTTTTTTTGTTTTGTTTTGTTTTTTAAATATATTTTATTGATTTTTTTACAGAGAAGAAGGGCGAGGGATAGAGAGTTAGAAACATCCATGAGAGAGAAACATCGATCAGCTGCCTCCTGCACACCCCCTACTTGGGATGTACCCGCAACCAAGGTACATGCCCTTGACCGGAATCGAACCTGGGACCTTTCAGTCCGCAGGCCGACACTCTATCCACTGAGCCAAACCGGTTAGGGCTGATTTGGGGTTTTTTTAGAGAGTGGAAGGGAGGGAGGAGAGGGGAGGAGGAGGAGGAGAGAGAAAATATCCATGTGAGAGAGATACATTGATTGGTTGCCTTCCACATGCGCCCCAACCTGGACTGGGGATAAAACCTGCAACCCTTACGTGCATGGGCTGACACTCTAACCACTGAGCAATGCTGGCCAGGGTTAAATGTCAACATTTTAAGGAAAGGGACTATTTCCTCTTTCTTTTCATATCCCCAGTGCCCTGCTATTATTTGGTACCATACTAGATGCTCAAAAACTATTTATTGAATGAGTGGAAAAAATAAATCTACTTCTCAAACTTCTTTTCACAAGAGACTAATCTCATGACACATTTTACCTATATACCAATGCACATACAAGTTCCTTGGCCATATAAATTGGGAAATGCTGTATAGTACACCCTAATCTTGAAAATTATTCACAGTGCACATTAACAGGAGCTGGACTAGGGTAAGGTAACAGGTGTATTGGTTGCAAAATTAAAGGAAGCACTCACTCTCCGCTTCCTGCAAGGAAAAACTCTTCACTCGCAGTGCTCTGAGAATAGTGCTTCCTTAAATTTTGTACCCTTGGTTGCTGATTTGCCTCGCTCTAGTAACTGTGCCCAGCACATTGGCATTTCAAAGGCTCTGGCAAACCCTACAATAGAGAAAGCTGTTTAACTTCTATTATCCCGGGGTAACCCAAACGTATTTGAGGATCCAGCCCTTTTTTATTTTTCATTAATGCCTATTAACCTCCTGCAGCATTGGTACTCTGTGGAATGAACTTTTAAAATGCTTTGCTACTATATGGATTAATAAGTTTTTTTATGTCTCCTCTTTCATATGATAGCTTTGATGTAGAGAATGGAATTTAGATGGAAACTTGGCTCCATTTATTAAAAAAAAAAATGCCACTGAAAATACATTGACTGTTATGATAGCCAGAAGTTTCTAATAGTTTTCACTACTTTTGCTGGCCTCCCAAAGTAGTTATTGATGAGGCTGTTACAGAAGGGCTGTTCCCATCAGTCTATGGATGGGTTTACACTTCCAGGTAAAGAAGTTCTGTTTCATCTCCTCAAAGACAAATAAAGCTATTGGTCTGCCCGGTGATAGAAATGGAAGAAGAAGGAAGGTTCAATTACTTGGGTAATAAGCCTGATAAGACAGGTCAGTGGTCCTGCTTAATACTGTCAAAATCTCAGCTCTCTGCTTGTCCATCTTGCTAATGTGTTTCTGACTTCATCCAGATGAAAAGAATAGGATATCTATTTGGCTGGCTCATAGAACCAAGTCCTTCTATCTCTCATGAAAGTGTTCTACTCAAAGTCTGTCTATAGTTACTATTGTTTAGAAGAGAAGAAACTATTCTCTTAGACAAGTTTCACTCAGTAACTATTTTAGACTAACCACTTAGTAAAAAAATTTGGTTCTTTTTGTATCATCCAGGAACTTCCAAACTCTTTTTCTCACACTAGATGAACATGCCTCATAATTCAATGATGCTCAGAGGGACCATAACTGTCTGAGTCTGCATAGAAAGGCCAAGTGACAGAGACCCTATCACAAATAGCTAAATGAAATTTCAAAAAACAAGAAGAATTGAATTAGTCTAAGCCTGGTTTCAAGGGTGCTTGAAGTAAAGTCTACACGAGGCTTTATTCAAAAGCCAATGGATGGGGACTCAGGATCCAGATCTGGTCAGATGTGATAGTTGCCCCAAAAGAAGGCGTGAGTGAGAAGATTCCCAAGGACTTCTAGGCCCCAACGAGTACTGAGCATCGCAGGCCCTGTTGTGCTCAGAGGATAAGCTAGATGTCCAAGCAAGCCGAAGAAACATTATAGATGCTAGAACAGCACACGGACCAAAGTCAATGGCAGTCATGAAGCAAGAGGCACCCGAATAGTCTAGTGAATCCGACTAGAATACCTGCGTTTATTTCACATTGTCTTGTGGATAGATGATTAGTCCAATTTAGACACCCGGACTTGGCTTGGACATGGGAGCAACAAACTGTTTTCCACAGATCATTTCATGTGCTTGGTTAGGAATGGCTCATTTCTCCATGTTTTTAGAATTTGTTTTGCCCCTTTTTTAAAAGAACTTCCAAGTCATGAACTCCTAGAATGGCTGCATAAGCAGTAATTAAACAAGAGAAGCAAGTAAATGAGCTGATGCTGGAAATACACGATAATCAAGTTGCCTGGCTGTGCCAAGACTTCCTCCTGGCTGCCAGTGAGTCCCACGTTGCCAGCCTGTGGTTTCCAGACCGATTAAGCCACACAAATGGAGTCATCTGTGTGTTTTTCCTGATCTTCACGTGCCTTTTCCTCCTCGGGGACCCAATGAAAGGTTGTCTTCAGGCATCAAATTATAGCAATCAATAAGCCACAAGCAGCACGACTCGTTTAGAAACAGAGACACGGGCATTTTGCTAGAAGAAACAATGATTACCTGTCAGGAGTCCAGAGAATTGTGGTGTTTGTTAGAGGTCAGGAATGTGGAACTCAACAAGCAACATGGCCAAATTCTAAACTACCCCTTCCCCTCCAACTATCCCTTGGTTCTCCTTCCTGGGATTCCCATCTGGGCAAATGGTACATTGGATAACCCAAGCCAGAAGCTTAGGTGGATAATCCTCAATTTCTTCTTCTTCTTTCTCAACCCTAACATCTCCTTAGAGATTGAGACCTATCGTTTCCACTTTCTTAATACCTCTGTAATTTTTCCCGTGTCACAGGCCTTCAATGGACTTCTCTTTCTCCTGTTCATTCATACTCCACTAAGCAGCCAGAGTGATCTCTCTACACCGCTAGTCTTATTATGTCATTCCTTTTAAAGTACTTTGTATCTCTGACTCGCCTATAGAGAGTCAATCCAACCAAGAAATTCTATAGCGTGCTCTCGGACTTGGTAAATGCTGGGGTGAGTTGACCTCATAAAAATAGTGAGATAGCATTCTGTATTAACTATAATGCAATCAGTGCTCTCAGAAATTTACAGAAAACAGAGCAGATACTCAGAAAGTGTTCATTCGGTGATGAATAAATAGACATTATGGTGTGTGGAAAATCACCGACTCTTTCCTAAGAGACCAAGGTTCAGATCCCCACCTTACCATTTTTAAGCTAAATGGCCTCAGAAATGTTACCTACTATAACTTCAGTTTTCTTCCAAGTGTTATCAATGCCTGCCTAGTAGGTTGTTGTGAGGATTAAATAAAATGTGCTTAAAGAACTTGGGCAATGGGTGCCTGGTACACAGAAATAGCTCAAATGCTCTTAGAAACAACTGAAGTGGCAGGACAAAAAGCATGGGGAGTTGTGACCTCTGACCAGCAGGACTTAAATAAAGCTCACACTGTGCACACCACCCCTATTCAGTCGGTCAAAGGGCATTTACTCAGGGCTCATCATTCAACTGGAATTCGCCTTTTTCAATTGGGTTAGGAAGTCTTCCCCTCCTCCCCTTACCAAATAAGAATTTAATTTTTTTTTAAATTTAGCTTGATGTTTCCAGAGGAAATATCAACACCTGTTAAAGTAGATCTATATGGTATAGAAATCAAATGGGGAGATTCTCAAATGGAATGTCAGCTTCCTAGATAGATCTTACAGCTCTCAACTTGGTAGAGGTTGAGCCAATGCAGAGTAAATGGTTCAGGTCATGAAGCTAGAGCTCTTGTAGAAAGCCGGAGGCATATGTCACTGTCAAAGCCGGCCTCTTCACTCGGCCCACTCAGCCTTAGGAGTTTCCATCTTCCTAAAGAGTAGCGAGGTATGAAGTTAAAAAGGTTTGGACAAGCATTTGGGAGCCTCTGAAGCTTATCTGAACTAACCAAGTCTCATGAAGCCATAAATCTCCAAAGACAGCTTCCAGGAGTGACACACTTCATTGTGGACAGTCTCTGGGCCAGCTCTGGGCTTAGCTGTGGGCCAGCAGAGATGTGTGAGCTGGCAAGGTAAAGCCAACGTAAGCGGTGCCCTTCCCTCCGGGGCATCTCGCAGTCTGACACTCATGAGCATAACATTTTAGGATTTTGTTTGCCTGCTCAGAGCAGCGCTGCACTGAATGATCGTTTAGGAGCCAGCATGGCCCTTGAATTTTGTTTTTTATCTGTGGTCGGCTTTCTTATTGACTTGAAGAAGGCAGTGTGAGCCATGATATAATTACTCTAATTGTAATTATTGCCGCCATTGTCACAAACCGTAGACCCCTGGGTTTCTTGTCCAGTGCTTCTCAATACGTCTAGGGACCACATGCATCCAAACTGGCCAGTTGCTTGCTTTGAAGGTAGATTCTTGGGACCCTTCCGATAAAACTGAGTCAGAATCTTGGTCACTTTCCAAGTGTCCAGTAAAATCACTTAACCTCT
Organism: Myotis nattereri; assembly: GCF_964212035.1. NCBI lineage: Eukaryota > Metazoa > Chordata > Mammalia > Chiroptera > Vespertilionidae > Myotis > Myotis nattereri. The sequence continues at coordinate 36,750,544 of NC_138089.1, forward strand.
CTAAGCCTGTGAATGACCCCATTGAATGACAATTACCTTACCAGTAAAGGGTAATAATAATAATAATATTGTCAGTTTTGCGTTATCTTAAAGGATTAAAAGCCATAAATACATTGATGAGGTAAGACAATCTATGAAATTCAGCTTCTAGTCCAAAGATACCTAGCGTTAGCTGTGTGGTCTTGGGACACGTACTTCACCTCTCTGTGCCTTGGTTATCTCATCTGTAAAATGAGCGGAATGATGAATAAGTTGAGTTGATATAAACGAGGTGCTCAGAGCAGTACATAGCTAGTAAGTCTGGTACATAGTAAGTGTGTGTGTGTGTGTGTGTGTGTGTGTGTGTGTGTGTGTGTGTTTTCATTATTACAGTTTGGTATTTGTTTAGCAGTGGTGAGATCAGGGAGGCAGGAGACCCAGACGTTAGCCCCAGTCCTGCACTCGGTGAACTTGCAGAAGTCACTGCATCCTCTGCCATCAGTTTCCTTCTCTGTAAAATGAGGGAGTTGATGAGACCATCTGTCGAGCTCCAACCTGTTCAGACGGAATACCTAAGCTGCACTGTGAGCCGTAAGGACTCAAGCAGGCTCTCCGGCTTGCAGAGAGTTCTGAGCTTCTGATCCCCCGCAGGTCTGTCAAGGCTCCTCCTCGATTCACACGGAGAACCTGCCTCGGTGTCCGCGTTTCTGCAGGGCAGCGCATCTGTTTACTTTTCACCAAGACCTGTTCCTCTGTCAGCCCCCTCAGAGCTGCTACCGCCAGCTTCCCGGCGGGGAGAGAGGGAAAGACAGTGTTTTTCTTTTTCTGCCCTGCTGTGTCTTCCTTCTTTGGGGATCCCTTCTGAGAAAGGTCAAAACAGACCACTGCCAGGGTGAGAAATGCCAGCCGATGGAAGGAGCAGGCCCATGTCAGGGGCGGTGCCTGCCCCTGGGAGGCCAGGACCGGATGCTGTCAAGCCTGGCTCTTCCTCCAGCTCAGGAGTCACTCCCTCTGCCCAGAGAGCTCATTATAGACATCTTGACTGCGGTGCTTGGCAGATGGAAGGAGGGACAGTAACGAAAGCATGATGGGAAACCTAAGAAAGGGCAAAGAAACGGAGGAAGTAGTTTCACTTAAGATTTTGTGACAAATCAGAGTATGTGTCCATCTTGCTTTTTCACTGTTCTGCTGTGGGTAGTGGGGCAGGAAGAGTTACACTCCTTCGCTTAAAGAAGGGAACTTCTATCCTCTTTCCCAATGCGGGGGCGTGTTAAGAAGGCTGCTTCCACTTCCCTTCTTTTATTTATTTTTTAATTACACTTTACATTCAACATTATTCTGTATTAGTTCCAGGTGTACCACAGAATGGTAGACAATCATGTACTTTATAGACTGTTCCCCCCAATATTTCACATACCCACCTGGCCCCATAAACAGTTATTACAATATTATTGACTATATTTCCTATGCTGTACTTCACATCTCTGTGGCTGTTCTGTAACCAACAATCTGTACTGCTCAGTCCACATCCGTTTTTTTATTTGTTTCTGTCCCCTTCACCTTCTTATTTGCTCCTTCCCAAAGGTAGAGGGGTGAGGATGTGCCTGTCAGACATTCCATGGCTGTATTTACTACGAGGCAAAGCTGTGAGCCTTAAAGTAGAGTCCCGGGAACCACCCTTCTTTTCTTCTTTTTTTCTTTTTTTGCAAAGCAAGCAAGCATTTACTGCCTGCAGCAAAAACACTCTTAGGAGAGGGAAACAAGGAAGGGCATAGAAGACGCAAAAGGAGAGCCCAGGCTGGGCTGCTTTGGCTCACTGGGGAGTCAGCGAAAAGGGGGCCTTGGAGACGGGGTCAGGGGTTAGCCCAGGACGACCTGCTGCTGCCCATTGCTCCCCTGGTTGCAAGTCTCCTGGGGTCCCTTAGAGGTTAGGAGATAAGTGCCTGTGGGGGGAGGGGAGGGGAAGCTGACAGGCAGGGGGGTGTTCCCCTGGGGGAGAGAGCACCTCTTTTCTATGTCCAGGCCCAGCAAGTTTTCTTGTTTCTTGCTCCGGGTAATAAATATGTGTCAGGGTTAGCAGGGAGGGACTAGCAAACAGAGAAGAACACCTGGTTATAAGCACTGCAGATCAATAGACAGTGTTTGACTATGTGAGGTTCACATGCATATCCTAAGCAATTTTTCCAAATGACTGGATCATTGATTGCTCCCACTGTCCATTAGAATAAATGAGGTAGGACACTCTCGTCTCTCCTACCAAATCTACCGTGCATGGTCTGACATTTCAGCCAGAAGGAGCTAAGCCTTTCATTGACTTTATTTTGCAACCTATGCAACTATAATTCGTCTTAGAAGTGAGTTCAATGAACATCTCACTGAATCCCCTGGAACATTCTCTTTTCAACTTTCTCTACTACATTTTACGACTACATGTAGTCCTGCAGTTTCTATTTGAACTTTCCAGAAATGAAACATTCAGTCTTTCACAGATTATTTTGTTTTTAGACAGGTATAAATATTGGTAAATGCTTTCTTTGTTACTTCTTTATAAATTCCTCTTGAAAATACCCCCCCCCCCCACTTTGGAGTCAAAAATTGAAATACCTTTTCATATGGCAGTGTTTTAAGTACTTAAATGTTTCCTTCACTAGGTTATGCTTAGAGTAATCTCAGTGTCTGGTAACAATAGCAGTTTGTGACTTGTACACACATATGTCCTTCATGGGTCACCTGGGGACTCTGCATTGCCCTCACTACTTGACAGAAAAGCTACTACTGATAGCTTGCTTTTAGCATCTATCAGTGGAGTGAACATTTAATGACCAAAGAGTTAGTGTCAATTAAGTAATTATTTTTTTTAATCCTCACCTGAAGATATCTTGACAGAGGAAGAGAATGAGAGAGAGAGAGAGAGAGAGAGAGAGAGAGAGAGAGAGAGAGAGAGAGAGAGAGAGAGAAACATCAATTGGTTGCCTTCCTTATGCACCTGGAAAGGTGATGGAACCCACAACCTAGGTATGTGTTCTGACCGGGAATAGAATCTGCAATCTTTGGTGTACAGGACAATGCTCCAACCAACTGAGCCACCCAGCCAGGGCTAAGTAATGATTTTTAATTGAATTTTGTTATTCTCTAACTTTCTGGGGTCAGAATTTTTTTAAAATCTAAATAAGATACCTTGAATTCTAATGCCATGTGACTGCAGGAGTCGACCACCCTCCCCAGTATGTCTGGGGAGTTCTACTCCTAGTTCTCATCTCTCAAGCTCTTTCCCCATAGTCCTGCTCCCCATCCCGTTCTCAATCATCACGTGGGCTATCTCAAACTGCTCCCTGGGGTGCTTGTCCCCAAACATGGACACAGCCTCTCTCCTTTATTCTCCAGGTCACTCTGGGAGTGTCGGGGATAATGGCAGAGGGGAAGTAGAAAGGGTCACGGAGGGATATGTAAAAACTGGACCTTGAGAATTAGCAGTTTCAAGAGTTCCTTACCGGCCTCTCATGACCACCCTCGTGCCCAATGGTAGACCTATCTTCAGCTTCTGATGAATCATGCCCTAGGTTCTTCCCAACCTACCCCCCTGAGCCCCCTCCCTGAGCCCCACTCTGTCTCACCATTGCTTTACTCAGCAGAGCAGTTTAGCCCCTTTTGTCTTAGCCTCTTCCATTCTGAATTATTTTAATCCATTCTGTTTCAAAACTAAAGGGCTTATTAATACATTTTGTGAGCAAAATAATCTACCAAAGCCTCCACAGCTAAAGAGAGAGCAAAAGCTGAGAAATTAGTTTTTCTTTAAGATGCCTCAAAAGAAAATCTTAGCAAATGCTTTTGATTCCAAGCAACCACATATTAGAGAACCTTACAATACAGTAGCTTGAATTATAAAGGGCAAATTTTGGAATATTTAGGGAGTAAGATCATGGAAGGCCTTGGAAAATCCATTACCTATATACATTTTGGTTTAAGCAGGCAATGAGCGTGAGTATTGGACTAGGGGTGGAGAGGGAGCGTGAGGGAGGCACGGAGACCAGGAGGGGCTGTTACAGTGATGCAGGTGAGGACGGGCAGTGCAAATGGAGAGAAGAGCTGGAGTTAGGCCTTATTTAGAAGACAGAACACACAGGAGTCAGTGTGGGAGTGTGAGGGGAGAGAGGACTCTCAGGAATGATACCCAGTTTTCTCTTTGTAGCAACAGGATGGGTGTTGGTACAATTTACTGTGATAGAAAATAAATGAGCAGGAATAAATTTAGGGGGAAATTATGTCTCCTTTTGGACCTCTTTTATTTTAGGTTTGTGGGGCATCCCACGGGATCAGAAACAAGATGTATAGCTTGAGTTTTCCAGGCAGGACTGGCCATTGGGATGTATGTTCTGAGGGAGGACCAGGCTGCCTCTTACAATCTCAGTATTCTAAGGAAAACATCCTTTGCTGCCTTGATCTTATTTGAGGTCTGGGACTTCCTTGATGCAAATCACTGGTTTACGATGTAAAAGCATTATCTAAAGGACTTAAGACCCTAGTCCAGCCTCCACCCGGGAAAAAAATGGGGCCCTCACTGGTTTGGCTCAGTGGATAGAGTGTTGGCCCATGGACTGAAGGGTCCCGGCTTTAATTCCGGTCAAGAGCACGTTACCCTAGTTGCAATCCCCAGCCCTGGTCAGGGTGCGTGCAGGAGGCAACCAATCAATGTGTCTCTCTCACATCGATGTTTCTCTCTCTGTCTCTCCCTCTCCCTTCCACTCTCTGAAAAATCAATGGAAAAGTATCCTTAGGAAAGGATTAACAAACAAAACAAAAAAAAGAAAAGAAAAGAAAAAGAAAAAAATGGGGAACTTCCTCTTCACCTAAGTGTATGGTGGCCAAGCAGAGGGATGGCTGCTGACCTCACCTGAGCCACTGTACATGGTGCTGCCTGGGAGCCCCACATTTAGCTTTAACATTGTTAGCGGGAGCCTTCTTATTAGAAGTAAACATCTTAAGTGTGATGGATGCCTGATATTTAGCAGTGTGACTTACCTGTCACCATGTTCCACCCATTTCAAATGTGGATACAGTTAAAGATCTCACATTTTGCCTTCTTACTCATTTTTCTTAACATTGCTCTTTTGCTTTCAGAAAAAAATAGAAAAAGAAAGTGTGATTAACCTGACCCCATTCATATCGTTAAACATAAGCTGACATGGTAGAAACTATAGACCCAGATTCTAGGCGTACACCAGGGAGGCCATCTGCTAGCAGGAGTGGGGACCTTTAATCTGCCAAGGGCCATTTGGATATTTATAGCATCATTCAAAGGCCACACAAAATCAGCAACTTAAAAATTAACCTGCTATGCCCTAACTAGTTTGGCTCAGTGGATAGAGCGTCAGCCTGCGGACTGAAGGGTCCCAGGTTTGATTCCAGTCAAGGGCATGTACCTTAGTTGTGGGTTCATCCCCAGAGGGGGTGTGCAGGAGGCAGCTGATCAATGACTCTCATCATTGATGTTTATAACTCTCTATCCCTCTCCCTTCCTCTCTGAAATCAATAAAAAATATATATATATTTTTAAATTCCAGGTTTCATTCTCTAAATGGTCCCTTCGGCAAATCACTTATCTCCCTTTTGGTCTTACTGGTCTTATCTGACAATTATGCAAATTATTAGTCACTACTGTATCACTATAGAAACTAACAGAATCTTACATCCCACATGTGTTAGTCCTAGACTGCTGTGCTTTTGTTCCAGACCAAGCATGTTTCATCGGCTCTTTCTTGTAAAGTCTGCACTGCCTTCAGATACCCTGGATCCATCTTAATTTAAAATAGTAATAATAACTTCTCTTCTCTTGTAGTGCATAGTATGGGACTGGGACTCCAACGGCAAACATGACTTCATTGGAGAATTCACCTCGACATTCAAGGAGATGAAAGGAGCAATGGAAGGGAAGCAGGTACGTGGTAAACCATTCATGGCCTTTTTCCAGACACTTCTCTCCTGATGCACCCAGCTACACATGAACAGCTGGAGGTGAGACGTCAGTATATTATTAAATGGGATGAGCAGGACTATGGTGGGATTTCAGTACCTAGTGTCAAGTACTAGCCCAACCCAAGGCAATTGGTGTGACCTGGACAAGACACCACCCCAGTGTGGTGCAGTTTCTGCATCAGTAAAATGAAGAGGTTAGATGAGAATATTTCTAATTTCCTTGAGCTCAGTAGCCTTGGACAAGTGACTTAATCTCTCTGTGCCTCATCTTTCTCACCTAAAAAACTGGAAGTAGTAACCGTATCAATTTCATAGAATTTTGTGAAGATTAAATAAAATAATCCACGATATGCATTTACCAGACTGCCTTGCACATAACTAGAACTTTCCAAGCAGTACTGACTTTCTTTCCAGTTGTACATTTGGAGAAATTATTTGATTCCTCCAAATTTTTATTTTGGGTAACAGATCTTCATATAGGTCCACCATTTACTCTTTGGGTGCCAAGGCATATACCCAACAGTATCACGTATCACAGAGGCAAATAGGAGTTTCATTGTGTCACACAGAATCCTAAGCCTCCTCTGTGTTTCTCTCAGATGCATGTACTGTGCTGTATTACACACATATATGTCACTTTATCAGTCAGTTGCTGTTATCTGGATTCTGGCCTATGCGTAACTTCTGCTCTTACCTGTTTCCTGTTCACCTGCCCAACTTCCAGCTGCAGAACCTGCATCTCTCTGCCTGAGGGCTTTCTCTGGCTGCTGGAGCCTGGTCTGCCTGTTCCCACAGTGGGCTGCAAAGTGTGTGTGTGTGTGGGGGGGGGGGGGGGTGTAACTCTAACCAGGGAGCAACCCTCAACCAATGATTCCTGGGAGTTGAAGTGTAAATGTGGCAAAACTCAGGTGTGTTCTGTGCAGTTTCCCAGCAGGAATAAGCCCTGGTTGCCCCAGTGGTAACTGATTTGATATTGAACCCTTTTTTGAGTGCTTCCCCTCCCTCAGTTTCCCACTCTGTTGGTGCTTTCTGATATTACCTCCCAGATGAGCTACTTGCACTTACACCTTGCTTTGGGTTTTGATTCAAAATACTTGCCATTCTTACTCTGAAGCCCATTGTCCCCAAGGAGTAGAAAGGAGTGACAGCAACGGCTTTGAAAAGGTCTTTTCCCTTAGAGGTAAGACTTCACCCCTGGTGTGGTCAGACGTATAGAGAAGATGCCCCAAGTCATTATTCAAGTCTCTTCTTTTATTTTTTTAAATATATTTTATTGGTTTCAGAGAGGAAGGGAGAGAGAGATAGAGACATCAATGATGAGCAAGAATCATTGATTGGCTGCCTCCTGCACATCCCGTACTAGGGATCGAGCCCGTATGTGCCCTTGACCAGACTTGAATCTGGGACCCTTCAGTCCGCAGGCGGATGCTCTATCCACTGAGCCAAACTGGCTAGGGCTCAAGTCTCTTCTTTTAGATGTATGATCAAGATGTAACCAGAATAGATGGAAAGACACTAACATTCTTTAGAATTAGAAGCTTAACCTGAATCAGACCATTTGTTGAATACATACTTTTGGTCTGGAAATTCAAGGTCAGCTTCTGTGTAGTTGCAATAAAACCTGCTTTATATGCTTTATCATGTACTAGACATTGCAAGACACTTGTCAAACACACAGACCTTCATATGCAAGCAGGCATGGAGAGTTTCGGGGCCACAGTGAAAACCAAGACTAAATTATTAGTAAAGTCACCCCCAGGAGAAAAAGAAATATATACAGAGAAGTTGCTTCATTGAGTGTACTGGACCAAGCCCTATTGAGCTAATAATTCAATGACAGTTATTGATATTGCCAGCTAGATCTCTAAAGACCTTTACAAAGTTTTGCCTTGTTCTCTATAAATAAAAATATCCAAATTCATAAATATGAGAACTTGCCCTAGCTGGTTTGGCTCAGTGGATAGAGGGTCATGGGTCCGATTCTGGTCAAGGGCACATGCCTGGGTTGTGGGCTTGCTCCCCAGTAAGGGGCGAGACGGAGGCAACCAATCAATGATTCTTATCATTGATGTTTCTATCTCTCTTTCCCTCTCCCATCCTCTCTGAAATCAATAAAAATATATTAAATATATAAATAAATAAGAGAACCATTTCATCTTGAGGCTCCTAAGAAGGTATTAAAAGTAAAATTTGCCCTAACTGGTTTGGCTCAGTGGATAGAGTGTCAGCTTGTGGACTCAAGGGTCCCAGGTTCGATTCCGGTCAAGGGCATGTACCTTGGTTGCGGGCACATCCCCAGTAGGAGGTATGCAGGAGGCAGCTGATTGATGTTTCTCTCTCATCGATGTTTCTAACTCTCTATCCCTCTCCCTTCCTCTCTGTAAAAAATCAATAAAATATATATATATTTTTAAAAAGTAAAATTCTAGCATATATCACAACTGAAGAACACCAAAGTCCAATCATTCAAAGAAACAGAAATAAATATTTGTCTCACTGAGGAAATGGACCGTATGCTACTGTATTTTTCTATCACTGAGACACCAGGAAGATTTTAGTTCAACCACTCGGCCCCTGTTTTGACACATTTGCACTGTGGGAACTGTTTCCTTATTTGATTCTACTAAGAGTTATTGAGGAGCACCCACTATGTTCCAGGCACTATGCCGGGCTCTGGGTGTGACATGACTGTGCGTCAGAATAAACTGGAGACACAAATCAAGTAAATAAAACAATAAATATGCTGTTATAACTTATGACAAATGATATAAAAAACCTGAACCAGTTTACTTATAAAGGTGGGGCATAGAAGGAGGTAATCGGAAAAGGTGACATTTAAGTTGAGGGCCTTTAAAGATGAAAAGAAGTCAACCATGTAACAAGTAAGGAGAAAAGGAGAAACATCTGAGGCAGAGGGAATAGCATGCAAGTATTGAGTTAGGAAAGAGCGTGGTGTGGTTAAGGATCTGGAAAGAGCCCAGTGTGCCTGGAGCAGAGAGGGTGAGGGATCCATGCATGAGATGTGGTTAAAGAGAGAGGCAGAGGCCAGGAAAAGTAGATTCTGATAGCTCAGAAAAAAAGGAGTTTAGGATTTTCTTCTAAATGTTATCTTCACCCGGCCAGTGTGGCCCAGAGGTTGAGCGTCAACCCATAAACCAGGAAGTCATGGTTCATTTCTTGGTCTGCGCATATGCCCGGGTTGTGGGCTCGATCCCCGGTGAGGGGCATGCGGGAGGTGGCTGACTGATTATTCTCTCCCATCATTCATGTTTCTATCTCTCTTTCCCTCACCTTTCTTCTCTCTGAAATCAATAAAAACATATTTTAAAAAATAAAAAATAGGGCTGGAGATCTCCTGATTTGAGCCAGTTTTGATTCTTTACTCCTTTCCTTGCATTATTCTTCTTTTCCTTAAACGAAGGGGTTTTAGAGTCCTCTTAACCAGTACAACATTTCTCTCTTCCAAACACTTATGTGGTTGCCCATTCTCAACTGGAATTTCCCCAAAGGTGAGAAATTACCATATCAGTTATCTGTATCTGAGAAACAAATTATACCCAAACTGGCTGGAAAAAAACACACAATCATTATTTACTAATGAGTCTCTGGATTGGCAATTTAGGCTGAGTTCAATTGGAATAGCTCCTCTCTGCTACACATGATGCCAACTGAATTCACTTACGCATTTGGCCCCAGCAGCTGGAATTTTTCCACGTTTTAATTGACCAAGAGACCAACCTAAGCTTTTTATGTGGTGGGAAAACTTCTCAACACCAAGCCCCATTGTACAGGTACTTTTTAATCCTCTGCTCCTATCACTTTTGCTAATGTCCCATTGGTCAAACAAGTCACCTGACTAAGCTCAGCATCATTGTGGGAAGAGACTACACAAATGCATGTACACTGAAAGGAGTGGATCGATGGACCAAAGCTGTATCACTCTACCCTACTCACAACTGCCCCAGAGATCGCTTCATTTTCAGACACTTGTCAGAGAGTGAAAATTGTCTCCTGCATGGAAATCCAAGGATCCAGCTCCCATACAATGATGGGCAGGATCATTCAATGACCCTTTGGGTGTTTGGCTTGCAATTGACTTTGTCCCATGAGATCTGTTCCCCCTAGATATCCCCATAGCTACCTCCTCAGTCCCAGACATTCCTGCAGCTCTGATCCTGTCCTTCAAAGATCTCTCTTTGGAGATCTAGTGTGCCACTGTTGTGACATGTATCAATCTATTATTTTAGTTCTCAGTGAAGTTCTCTGTAAACTCATTATTATCCCCACTAACTTCCTGTAGTCGGTTTTCAACATTCCTCAGTTTGTCTACCCTTTAAGTCATTTCCCAGGCACTAAGACTCAGCACTTGGGTTACTCAACTGTGTGTGTTCAGATCTCTTCTTTACTCAGATGCTTGATTGGACCCTATTAATAGTAAGCATTTATAAGTATGAGGCACTGTCTGAAATACTATATGACATAGATTAATTATTCAATTCACACAATGAGCCTATCAAATCAATACAATTATAAGTTACATTTTACAGTGGAGCTATCCAAGGCATAGAGGAATCAAGTATAGTTGACCCTTGAGCAACAAGGGTTTGAATTGCACGAGTCCACTTATATGTGAATCTTTTTCTGTACTGTTTTCAGTCCCTGGTTGGGAGTCCATGGCTGTATGCATTGATTTACACCATTTTATAGAGGGAACCTGAGCATCCACGGATTTTGTTATTGCAGCCCATCCCCTGTGGATTCCAAGGGTAGTTAAGTTTTGGGGGAGTCCCAAGTTATACACCGATTTTCTAACAGCCTTCACATTGGTTAAGGGTCAGCTGTAATTTGCCAAAGGTCACACAGCTGGAAAGTGGAGGAGTTGGGATGCAGATCAGGCAGTCTGATATTAGAGTCTTACTCTCAACCACTCTTCTTATGTTTTCTCTGGATGCGAGGGTTTTCACTTGGAGACCACTTGTCAGGCCTCTGTTTCATCTGCAGCAGCACTTGGGGGCTTGACCTCATCAAATGATTCCACTTCTTCCTGAGCAGGCAATCATGCTGTGACTCTTCTTATTGCAGGTGCAGTGGGAGTGCATCAACCCCAAGTACAAAGCCAAGAAGAAGAATTATAAGAACTCAGGCATTGTGATTTTGAATCAATGCAAGGTATGTATATAGCTTGTCTTTCAGGAGTATAAAGCTAAGGTGTCTGGAAAAAAACAGTTCAGGTTGTGTAGTCAGAGGGAGAGAGTGTCAAGGAGATGTGATCTTTTTTAAAGTAAAAATCAGAAAATCAATGTATTAATGGACATACAATGAGAAATGTATACATAGGTGGTCTTGGAGCTATGGAAGTCCAATGCCACCATTCCCTCCACAAGGATAGCCCTGTCCCCAAAGTTAGGAGAATCTTGGTCCAAGTCAAGGCTCTTCTCTGCCCAGGGCAGCACCAGAGGGAGCTCCCCAAAGGAGGCAACCAACCTTTCCAAAGTACCTACCATGTGTCTATCACAGTGTTCAGTGGTTTACTAGTATATGTGGTACCTCATTCATGCTGAAAGTGTTCCAGGAAAACATGACAATGGGAAAAGATTGAAGGACCTAGAAGTTCCTCTCAGAGCATTCCTAACTTCACAGAAAATTCTATGTGCTAATAAGTAAACCCCTTAAATTGCATCTAAGAATAATTCTGCCACTGGTTGAGTACTTACTATACAACAGTAACTATAATAAATCCTATTTACTCTTATCACAGTACTGAGATTTCCACTTTCAAATGAGGTCATTCACAAGTCATTGTTTTAGTCATGTATTTTATTTTTTTATTTTATAATGCTTTGATATCTGGGGGCCTTGTAGACCCTGGGAAGGATTGCCCCTCCTAGAGTTAGCTAATTCCTAGAGAGAGAGGCTGATTAAAATCACGCCTAAACCATAAGGGAGGGGAGCAAGGGATGGCTATTTTCAGCCCTCATAGGCTTATCTGAATTTAGCATTGCTTGCTCTCCCTCTCTTTTTTCTTTTCTCTCTCTCTTTCTTAATGAAACCAAGTCAAATGACTCACCTTTTCCCACAGATAACTCTCTCTTCTCTTTCCTCTAGTTGAGCAGCCTAACCCCAAGGTGTATGCCTCAGGGCTGTAAGGACACAGATCATGCTATTATTACTAAGAGGGTTTCTTTTCCTCCTCCTATGCAGATCCACAAGATGCATTCTTTCTTGGACTACATCATGGGTGGCTGCCAAATCCAGTTTACAGTAAGTTGTTTCCTTGCTCATTCTTATTCAGGGAGCTGGGTTTGGGGCATGAGGAGACAGAAGTCTATTAAAGCACTAGGTCAGCTTTGTTCAAGTCTCATTGCTGAAATATGGTGTGGTCCTGTGTTTTAAAAATAAGTTCATACTTCTGTTTTTTCCAATGACTATGGTTTTCAGCATCGTGTCAGGAAATTCCTGTTGCTCCACCACAGGTGGTTTGGGGAACCACCCTAATGCTTCCCTTCTTTCAGTAACTACACGAGGCAGTAGGTAGTAGGCACAGTGCCAGACCCCATCTCCTAGTGAGAAGGATGGGAAGGAATTAAACTGGGCTAGTGAGTCCCAGTGAACCAGGGCGGGCATCTTTGTTGTCTTCATGTGGCCAGAACACAAACACCAATGTCAGTCCAATGGTTAGTGCCAGGAATAAGCCATCCAAATGGTTCATCTGGCAATAAAAGGGTGAATTCCAAAAGATTGGAGAACCAGGCCTTAAAGTTGACAAACACAGTGAGTGTATAGATTCAGTGGGTGGATTGAGGATCATCTCTGACATGAACTCTATAAGCCCATGGGATTTACACACTCCATAATATGCACTTTGGTGGTTGGGCTGGGAGTTTTTAGAGTTCCCAGGTAGGCCAAACTTGTGAGTCCATCTGCTCTGGAAAAACTTGTTCCTAGGTTTGGGCAGATGTGCCCTCCAGAAAGAGATTCCCCAGGTGGCAAGAGAGAGCTCTGCTGAAACCTATGGGAAAACAACATGGATGTAAACAAGAGAAGTGCAATCTGTGCCGGGTTTGTTCCTCATATTACAGACGTGAGCTCATGAAGCACAGTCCTGTGTAGCTCCCTAAACGGGCTCTCTCATGTGAGGAAGGCAAGAAAAATTGGTTTAACTTTTTTGTCCAGGTTTGAGCCCAAAAGAGTAGATAGGGCCAGTGTATTCCGGAGACCAGGGATAGTGGTCCTCAAAGCACTAAAAAGGAAAGTTCCAAGGGGATGATAAAGGGGTCTTTTGATAGGTCAGCCTCTTCCTAGCTTGAGACTTGTCCTCTGCTGTAAACTCAGGTGGGTCTACTATGTCCTGCCTAAACTTGGGGTATTGTTCATTTACCACTGAATAGTTACAGCAGTTAATTATAGAATTTGGTCATTTCTTTCGGGTGTAAAGTTCTTTAAAGACACACTCGCCCAGCCCTTCTACATGCACACTGGCACATACAGAAGACAGCAAACATGTTGTTGTGGCACACACATCTAGCTCTAGCTGTCCTGTGGCTTCGTTGTCACTCTGAGTGTATACAAATGCAGTGGAAAAGCCAGCAATGTCACAAAGGAGAGCCACTGGAAATAGTGTCCCAAGATCATAGGCAAAGGAGAGATTTCAGGAAACTATTTATAGGTTTTCAAGGGAAAGCTCTATTGACTCGGGTTTGTTTTAGATTCTATAGATCCCATGCTCTTGAACAACACTTTGTTCAACCTTCGGGACCTTGCTTTACCCTTGGAGTTGTGCTGCAAAGAATTGGCCCCCATAAAACCCAGAAATTTAACCCCCCAGAGTTCCCAGGAGATAGCCTAACTTATAGAGGTCAGTATAGCCTTCCTGACATAGAAGGATTGCCCTCTCAGCTTTGATCTCCCCTCTTCTTTTTGCTGACCCTCCCCAACTGGGAGGTACCACCTTAATGGGTCTCATCATCACCACCACCATCCCCCACCCCGTCCCAGCTTCTCAGACCCTCCCATGTCAACTGATGGACCTATTGGGTCTAGAGTAAGTCTGGAGCAAGGAATGAAAAGAGGAGAATGTACAGATAAATGTTGAGAAGAGGACAGGCCATCATCATTGTCCGCCACAAAACCCTTCCCCCTGCAGGGGTTCATGCTGGGGCCTCAGAAGAAGGTTGCTAGGCATTCTGGTTTGAGCTTTCTACTAAAGAGCACATACTAGTCACTTCGATGTCACTTTCTTCCAAAATTAAGTCAGCTTTCTCATTAATTTCTTATTGCTCAAGCAGTACAAGCTAATATAAAATACACTTATTATCTGTAATGCAAACTATTAATAAAAATTAGCATGTCTTATTAATTTGGTCTATAAGCATTTATTACCTGTCCAGTAACTTTGTTGAAACCATCTGGCAACATAAAAAGAAAGTGGCGAGGGATGAGAAATAAGAAGAAGGCAGAGCAGAGAAAGGGGGGGGGGAAAGGGGAGGAGATGTTTTGTTGCAGTCAGAAATTCTCATTGGCACAGAAATTATAAAGCCCAGCAGATGAACTTTCTGTCTCCCTGGAGAGCTTCAGGAGCCAGCAGCGAAATAAAGTTCTGGATGTCTCCTCCACTTTTGCCCCTTCTCCACCTCTCCTCTGTGCCTCAGGAGGTCTTCCTCTTTGGATGCACTAGCCAGGCTCTCCTGCTCATGGGTTTTGGTTGGCTCTGACCAATGGGAAGAACCAACCAGAGATCAAAGAATGACTGGGGAGAGAAGTTGGGGTACCCAGCTCTGTCTGCCAGGCTGTGGTTTGGCAGTGATCATGTCCTCTACAGAAGGTCACAATTTCTGTCCAGTGCCCTGTCCTGCAGGTAGTACTCTAAGTTCTAGTAATGGGTTCTCCCTACTCTTTCTAGTGAGTCAGTCTCCCTTAATCTCTTTGAATTGTCTTTTCATTAAACTCTCCTCTTTTGAGTGAGCCATTTGTTTCCCATCAAGACTCTCACCAACGCACATTACAAACAGGGGCAAGAGGAAAGCCTTTGCACCTTCCCCAGATGCCTGGTGTTTCTGGTTCAACCCTCACCTTTTTTTGGGGTGCCTGGCTGAGGTATATTAGGTGCTCAAAATACTTTTGTTGAATCATAATGGATTGAACCCAAAATCATCAAGAAAAGGCTTAGGGAAAAGAAGAAATCAGATGAATAAATATGATACTAGGTTTTTGCTTTAAAAAGCGCCCCTATGAACTTAAATGTTTATGCATCAATATTCTAATAATACTGCAATCTTACTATGAATGAGCAGGCTATATTTAAGGGCGTGTTGGGGAAGTGGTTTGCAGTAAGAACCTGAAGGGCTTTGAGGTAATTTGCTGGATATGGAAATATTCAAGAGACTCTTGAGATGGACATTCAAGCAATCAGTCACATGCTTCAGGGAAATAAATCTGGGAGTGCTTGGTGAAAGGCACCGATAGTGGAGAAGGGGCTTTGAAAGATGGAGCAAGAAGAGCTTCAGCCCACTGCGACAATCCTGGGGACCGGTAATGAGAGGCTAAATTAGAGGGCCAGCAATACTGAGAGAAAAGCAACAGAGAATGATGAGTCCAGTCTTCTGTGTCTGCCTGACCAAGCATGGCGGTCCTACTCGTGGAAACAAGGAACTCCAGAGGAGCTGCTGGGCAGGATGATGAATCTGTCTGTGGACAGGTTGGAAGTACCTTTCATTTTTAGCTGATGTTCCATGTGCCAAAAATATTGAACTCAATATATGGACATGGCACTTTATGAATATGACCTAGGTTTCAGGAGAGAGGTGGAAGCTGCACAGATATGGGTCTGGATGAGATGGCCAAAAAGAAGACTACAGAAAGCAAAGGGGCTCATGACCGAAGATTATAGAAGACCTGCATTTGGTAGCAAGGGAAAGAAGGGCAGCAGTAAGAAAAGAGATGCCAGCGGAGAAGGCCCAGGAGGAAGCACTAACTCAAATGATCAGGAGAAGGGAGTTCCAAAATCAAAGATGCTAATCCCATAACCTAAAGAAACATCTGTAAAGAATAAAAACCAATGACTGGCGTGTGTGATGAGTAGGTACACATCATCTCTGAAAGACCAATTTCAGCAGAATGAGATGGGGGGGACCTAGGAGGTAGGGTGTAATCAGAAGGAAAGGGAGTAAACACAGCAGGATACACCAATTCATTCAACACAGTTGACAGTGAAGGGAAGGCAAGAGTGGGAAAGGAGGATGGCACCTTGAGGATTAAAAAAGGGGAGGTGTTAGGCTAGAATCTGACCGTAGCAGAGGACAAGGCCCAGTGGAGAGAAGGAGACACATGATGCTAAAAAACAGCCCTAGTCAACAATTCTTATTCTTTTTTGGTCACCTGGGCCACTTAGGAATCTGATACAAGATCTATATCGTCTCACTGGAAAATGCACACACTCAGTTTTGCACACTATTTTGGGAGGTCAAGGGCGCCCTTGAGGACAATCCTCACTCCTCCTGTGAATCCTCGAGTCATAAGAACTTGAGGGCAACTGTCTCCTCACAGTCATGGAGGAGGTGGGCGCAGGTGAAACAGAGGCTACAGGGAGAGAGCTTGAGTTCAATATGTTTGGCACATGGCACAGCAGCTAAAAATAAAACTAGATACTAGAATTTCATGCACAAAATACAAAATTATAGACAGCTCAGAATAGACAGACACCAGAAGGTATTTGGAAAGAAAATGGGAAAAGAATTAAATGTTTCCTTTGAAAGTTATTGCTTTTCCAGATGCAGGAAAATGTTCATTGTAAAGCAGATTTTTACAGAAACAAGTTGTAAGCAACTTATATGTCCAACAGTAAGATAATGGCTATGTAAATCAAGGTACCTCCTTTAAGTAGACTATGGCAAGGCCATTTTAAATGAAAATTATAATGATTGGGAATAACATGGGAACATGTTTATGACATTGTGCTAAGTGAAAAAAAAAATCAATATAAAGCAGAACCACCCTATGATTACAATTATGTAAAATGTGTAAAACATTTGTCTCTGTATAGGCAATAACTAGAAAGGAAAAGAAAAAGGAAATATGACTTAATAGGCTAGTAGAATCTTCGGGTGACAAGCATTGTCCTCAGGAGTGCCCTTGACCTCCCAGAATTGTGTGCAGAATTGGGTGTCTGCATCTTCCAGTGAGAGCATATAGATTTTGCATCAGATTTTCAAGTGGTTCATGTGACCTCCCCCCCCCAAAAAATCTTTTTTTCCTTATTATTCTCAAATGACCATTTTCATTATTTGTAGTTTTTAGAAATTAAAGATGGCATTGCTTTCTTTTTATCTCTGATTTTATAGTCTGAATTTTAATAATATGATGTGATATAATACTGTAAGCTAAGTATGGCTTCTCTTTGATTAACCTTGAACCTTAAAAAAAGATCACCTGTTAAAGGTTCTCTTGGGAAATCTTTTCTAACCCTGCTACATTTAGGGCATCCTCTGTCCTAGTTTAAGTTTTAAATCTTTATGTTATATCCCAGATGAAACACTGACCGGCTCTGAGAAATAAGAATGAGCCCTGGGTTGAAGAGGGAGGGGAATGCTTGGCAATTTCCAGGAAATAACCTCAGGGGTCTTTTCCATCTAATCTAGGTTCCTATTTCTTTGCCCGCTATGGAGTTTGGAGGAAATAGAAAAGCACAAGAATTTAACCTATCATTTAAGAAACGGTTCAAACTAAACAATATAGGTCCAAATTGCGTACGAATAAAATTTGAAAAAAGCTACCCCAGCAGGTGTCATTGCAAAGGTTGACTGCGTGGTTGACTGCAGAGAGATTAGGCAACTGCTGAGGTAGCTTCACCACAGTTTCCCTTAGAAAACATCCAGAGGGGTCCCAAATGGCCCATTTTTCACAGACAGGGAGGGGATCCAAGGAGTAGACTCATTACATTAAGAAATTTTTAAAAATCCAAAGACAAAGTGTCATCATTCCCTTCTGGAAAGCAGCTCCAGGTGCTGGGGGCTTGGTGCCACAGAGGGAGCATTTTGCATTCTACTCTACCAGGTTTGTCAAGCTGCTCCACTGCTCTGCTTACTGATGAGAGAGAGGGGATGGGAGCAGGCGGCATGGAGGGGGGGGGGGCGGGCTGGCGGCAGGGGAGAGGGTGGGCTTCCTGGGCAGAAGGGGAGAGAGTCATGGGCTGGCGCCTGTTCTCGGGCTGCCCACTGAGAAGATTGGAGAGCATACCAGCAATCATAGGCTTTTGTCAATAAATGTTTCCCATCAGAAAATGACAAAGTGGTGCTCTGCAAGCTCACTCCATTCAGGGCACCGGGCGTCAGTAGCCACCTCCACAAACTGGCATTTTTCAGTCATTTTCTTGCTTTGATTTCTCAACACCATCCCATCTTTCACGGTCTCCCTGTTTCCTTTTAAAATAAACCTCACCGTTAACTCTGTTCTCTTTTCGCTAATGCTGCCTCTGGGGAGCACAGAATTCTTGGTAGAAAGCCACCTCCTGGAGATAGATATTTTATCTCCCACTCCACCAGGAGGCTTTAGAAATCGTCACTTACCAGGAAAAAATTATTAACTGCCATGTACTTAAGAGTGTCCACTGCTGTCTAGTCAAATGATAAAATCTTGTTGTGAGCAATGGGAACTACAGAATGGGGTAGGTGGTAAGGGTCACTGGTTTATTTCTTTATCCACTAGGTAGTGTTTAAGTTTATACCCCTTCCCCAAAGCTTTATCAGGATTTCCTGAGCTGGAGGAGCCTCTGTGGTTGTCAGACATGGGGGCCATCCCCAAGGGAAATGTGGAAACCCCAGAGGCCTGCCAGCAGTAGAGGAGTAAAATTCCCCTCAGGTATGTTGTATGTCTGGACAGCACCACCAAGTACAGACAGCCCAGTACCAACCATCTAACACTGATCTTCAAGATGTCAGCGCCTCCAACCCCAAGGAAATCTGGCTGCTCCATTTCCCTACATGGCATCCAATTCCACATTTAATCAGTCACCAAATCCTCTTCGCTTTCTATCCTGGCATTCTTCAGTCATTTGCTGGCTGTTATTTCTCAACGTCATTCCATCTTTAACAGTCTCCCTGTTGCTTTTTAAACTAAGCCTCACCTTTCACTCTGTTCTCTTTTCACTAATGCTGACTCTAAAGGGCACAGAGAATTCTTGGTAGAAAGCCACCTCTTCGATCACAGTCCCCTTCTCACTATCATTTATGCCCTGCCCTGGTTTGTTACCCATAAGGGCATGATTCCAAGCATGAGGATAAAGAGCTGGTAGAAATGAAATGACATAGCAGGGCTAGACAAGGGTGAGGCAAGAGAGGCACTGAGGATGCAACATTTAAGGATGCACTCCCTCTCAAGGTTGTGCACATGTAGGCTCAGCTGAGAATGAGTGCCTTCCCAAGTCGCCTCTCTTGCTTGACTCTAGTTCCAGCCCCGTGTGTGTGTGTGTGTGTGTGTGTGTGTGTGTGTGTTTGATACATTATTGCCAAAATCTATGTGTGTTCATCTAGACCAGTGGTTCTCAACCTTCTAATGCCGCGACCCTTTAATACAGTTCCTCATGTTGTGGTGACCCCCAATTTCATTGTTACAAATTGAACATAATTAAAACATAGTGATTAATCACAAAAACAATATGTAATTATATATGTGTTTTCTGATGGACTTAGGCAACCGCTGTGAAAGGGTCGTTCGACCCCCAAAGGGGTCACGACCCACATGTTGAGAACCGCTGATCTGGACATTCTCCCAATACCACAGCATACTCATTCAGGTGATGTCCCTGGGCTCAGATGCCGCCACTTGTTGCCCACATGTTTGGATGGCCTTGCTCATACCTGGGGAGAAAAGAGGAACAATTCTATCTCTTGCATTGTCATTTTTCTGGAGGTTTTCCACTCTGGTCTTTGTATTATCTGATTTCATTCTCTAGTTTTATATCAAGACACCAGCATGTCTCTGCCATCACAGAGTACCCTTGGCACTCAGTCAGGTAGTCAGCACATGGGACAGTGGTCACGTGCAGCATGGAGAAGCACTGGTAGAGGAGGGTGGTGATTTATGATGAAGGGCATCATCATAATAAGGCGTGAGGTGGGCCATAGATACTTGTTATTCATAAAGTCTCCACACCTGCCAATGATTTGCATTTTAGGTAAGTTGGAGCTGAATCAAGGTTATCTCCATAACAAAATTCTCAGGTTCTTCACAATTCTCTGGAGTTCTAAAATGTTTTCTTCAGCGGGAGAGAAAGAGGTGGCTTTACACCTGGCCTTCCCAGCACTGTGTACACACCTGCCAGGTGCCATTATGGCTTACGTGTGTCTCATCAGGACAAAAAGGCCAGTGTGTTTGAGCTTAGTAAACCCAGGAGACCTCCAGGTATATGATTTTTTGCAAACACTGTCTCTCAAGCACTTCTTGAGTGTGCCTCTTGGAGTCTTCCAGGAATTATCTGCCTATATTTGGACCTCTGTCTGGTTGGGTTCCTGTGGGTGGGTTCTGGAGTGCTTTCACCTCCTTCTCGTTCACAGATACATGTAGCCCCTCATCTCACCCCCAACTGCCACACAAACACAGCCACAACTAGCATGCCATCGGTCCTTGATTAAAAGGACAATGATTTGTTGTCTTTCTCTTTTTTTTCCCCCGCAAATGGATTGGCTTTCACCTTCTGGTTGAAATCTATCTCAGAAGATACTGGATTTTACTGGTCCTTTTAAGTCACCTCCAGTCATCCTCAGTAACATATTTGACCACCGTTGTGCAAGTGCACACATACACACACACACACACACACACACACACACTTCAATTGCCCTTTTACAACTGTTTTGAATACAAAGAGATGTTCACTCAAGGACATTCTTTTCCCCTAAATAACTGTAGTTACCTCCTATCTAGTCTCCCTACTTCCAGGGCAAGTCCCCTCCATTCCTGGTAAGAATAAAACATGTCCATGAGACATCTCAGGATGTTGGTTACAGACCTCCATGTCCTCTAGGTATATACTGGTATAAAGGAGGAGCATATAGACTTGCATTCAAACCAGCTCCATCCTCTGTGACCTGTATGACCTTTATCACCTTTGGGCACCAGGATCTTCATCAGTTAAAGGGAATAACAATCTCTACCTCCCAGAGCCTTTATGAAAATGAAGTAACAGTGCCTGTAGAGCAGTTAGCGTTGTGTCTAACACAGAGTAGGGATTTAACAAAGGTTACCCCCTAGTCTTCCTTCTGTTAGTTGTAGTAAGGGCATCTATAGGGGGCATGAAAGGACTGTTGCATTTTTCTTCACATGACCTTTCCTTATGAAACACTGGTAGTAGCACCTTATCAGTTGGTACTTCCCTGCTGAAAACATCTGGGTATTCTGTCAATAGAATTTGAATCCTGCTTAAATTTATATTCAAAATTATCCTATGGAGGGGTAAGAGGAAAAGGGAGGTAAAATCAGTGATTAAAAAATAACTTTGAAAAAGTAAAAAGAGGTTGTAAGTAAATAAATTACAGTTAGCTTGGTCTCTTTCGGTTACTTTGATTCTGTTGCAAGGTTATAATATAAGACATGGGGGACACTTTTTCCCTGTCAACTTTACTCTTAGAAGCTGAATAAATAGAGCAGAGAGCACATTTTCTCTTTCCTTCCAGAAATAATTTCTTACCTTAATAAATCCAGGGGGACAGTCCAGTGATTTTTCTCTAATGGAATTTTGCCAAATAGACAAATAACAGTTCCTGCCCACAGGATTGTAAGAGAAAGCGAGCCTTCCTGTCATTAGTGAGCCAGTGAGTCAATTCTGCTGAACGCTGAAGAAAAAGGGAAGCCCTAAATGAGCATTTCTCTCTTCCTCTATAACTTTTCATTGTAATTCTTCCCTTCCTGTCCAGACCCCAATTGTTTAGAGAGGTGTTTGTTGGGTTCCCATTTATTAAACAGTGATGATGTTGGAAATCAAAAGGAATGTTCTTTCACAGTTCCGCACCCTCAAGGCTTAAGCATTTTAATTCTTGCCATAAAGTATTGGGTGAGTCCATTTTTATTTAAATGATACTGATGTTGGCGGTCAGAAAACATTTAAGAAGTCCAAGGGTATTGACTACTTGGTGGCATTTCGCTTCTCCATTTCCCACTCACAGTGCCATAACATTCAGGCATCTTCTCTGTTGTAGGCAGCAGTTCTCCCGTGAATGGGAATTAAAGCTGGATGCCTTACACAGAGTTTCGTCTAGTAGAAAATGTGTTATAACCACTTCAGCACATAGCTCGGCAGTTGGCCATTCATGAAAATATGACGATGACTTCCTTAGATAGACCGCATCTTTAACACAGAATTTGGCTCTAAGGGATTTTAATTATGGCTCAGAGATGGCATGGCCCTTCCAAAGAGCATAGAAGTCCTTCCTTAGGGAATTAGGATATTCTGCCCTTGCTGCCTGGTGACAGGGATCAGCCGCAACTGATCTTTCTGACCTATATGCCAATCTCAAGTTTGGTTTTGGAAAGGGAGATGAGAAAACATTGCATGTGGGGGAGATGGGGGCGACGGGGGACTGAAGACTACAGAAATGGCTAATTTTTAAGCTAATTAATTTTTTTCTCTAACTCTCATTGACAGAGTATGTAACATGCTACTTTTTTTTTTCCATCACAGGCCATGTCCCTCTGCAACTGATCACAATTCCTCTGATGTGCATTCTCTTTAAATCTACCCGTTCTCCTGTTTTCTCTTCCAGGTCGCTATAGACTTCACGGCCTCCAACGGGGACCCCAGGAACAGCTGTTCCCTGCACTACATCCACCCTTACCAGCCCAACGAGTACCTGAAGGCCTTAGTGGCTGTCGGGGAGATTTGCCAAGACTATGACAGGTACGAGACTTTGGGTCGGCTCAGGCCTCGTCATCTCTCTGTGGGTTCTGAGGACCCCTGGCTGATCCTTGGCAGAAGAATGAAAATTAAATCTAGCAACTCATCACACAGAGGCTCATGCAGGGACAGAATAAAACCTTGCCCCAAACTTAGAGAAAGTAAGTCCGTGCCATGTTCACCATAGTTATTGAAAAAAAAATATTTTTCTCAGATTTCTTTCATTGGTTTGCAAAACCACTGGATAGCGATGTTGGTTTCCCAACATTTTAATGTGTGCCTTGCTCCTCAAAGTTTGGTCCATGACCTAGCAGCATCACCTTGGAGCTTAGAAGCTGAAACCCCATTTCAAGTCTACTGAATTAGGATCTGCATTTTAGCAAGCTAGCCAGATGATTTGAGTGCACTTTTGAGCTTGAAAAGCAGCTGTTTATTGGACATTATTGCATCTAGTCCTCATATTAGCCCCTATGTAGTAGGTATTACTTAACAGAAAAGGGAAATTGTCCCACAGCCAGAGGAGGGACTTGAACCCAGATTTATCTCACTCCATAGCTTAACCTCACAATCACTGTATTTCACTGGCCTCTAAAGATATTGGTAACTTTAGCAGAGGGTATGCATCTACCTACGTACACCTATATGTGCTGATTGTGTGTGTGTGTGTGTATGTGTGTGTGTTGTAGGAAACATTATTTTGAGATCAGATGAATATTATATTTATTTTTACTTGATGGTAAATACTGACCTTTCCCCCTAAGATACTTCCCTATACGAAGTTATTTACATAAATCACATTAAATTGCATTTATTCTGCATTTCCAGCATTTTCAGGTTGAGATTAAGTTGTCCATGTGTTTGTTCAAGAAAGCTTTCTGAAGTAGAACCACTGTAAATATAAATATGGGTAAGTCCCAGGTGACTCCCTGTTGTGATTATAAAACAAACCTAGTTAATAATGAGCAGCAACTAAATGACTGACCCTTTAAGCTAGGAAAATAATGAAAGCAATTCTATCCTCCAATTTCAGAGAAAATTTAGGGGGCAGCATGATTTCTGTTCTGTCTAGTCTCATAATTAATGATAACCATGTTTTAAAAAAAACTATGAGCGCAGGCACCGTAGAAAATGGCACAAGCCAAAAACCAATAGGACAGGTAATGGGACAGGTCCCATCAATGTCCTTCCTGCAGGCGAGTCTCTGGATTTGGCACGATCGTTGCCAGTAACTCAGATGGGCGTGAGGGGAGTTTGGGAATGAATGGACAGTCCAATAAAATCAAAGAGCTTTAAACAGCCCAGCCAGTGTTGTTCAGTGGCACTCGATTCCCAGTTAGGACACATGCCCAGGTTGCAGGCTCGATCCTCAGTAGGGGGCATGATTCCCTCTCATCATTGATGTTTATGTCTCTCCCTTCCTGTCTCTGAAATCAATTTTTAAAAAGTAAATAAAAAGAGCTTTAAATACATGGGCTCTTGCTGACACTTGCCCTCCTAAACATTTAGAACAGAGAGCAACAGCATTTACATGACCTTATTGAAGTGATACTTTCTATATTTAATCTTGAGCTAGTGAGTGTGAAGATAACTTGATTTTCAACTCTGATTTCCTTAGGCCCAAATACAGGGAGGATCCCTAAAGAGGTTCATAGCATACGGAGATTTCTACCAAAAAGAAAGAAAGAAAGGAAAGACTGACAAGTTGCATCTCCACTGTCAGAAACTTCCTAAACACACTCAGCACACCAAAACAGTAATTCTCACCCTTCTTTCTGTCTCTCTCTGTCACTTTCTCCCAGCACACACACACAAATAATCTAGGATAATAATATGTACATAAAAGATAAGGAGAAAGGGAGGAAATATCTTCAGGAATCTTAATAACTTTTAAATTCTTGAAATGCTTATAAAAGAAATAAAGTAGATAAATGCACTTGGTACATGTGTCAAACAACATGTGCTTAATAATAGAGCTGACTTTGACTCAGTAGGGGAGAAGGTTGTGTAAAAATGAATCCCAAAGAGAAGGCTGGTGGGTTGTCTGAAAATCAGATGCCACCGGCCAGTCTCTGTGGCTCCTGGCAGTCTTGCTGGGTGATCTGGAACAAGATGCTAAACCTCTCTGTTTCCTTGATCGCCTGGCAGGCCAGATGTGGAGACTCTAATTGGAGTGACCCAAACACCTTTTAGAGCTGTTATCCCTTTATAATGTGAGCCAGACAGAGTCTGGGGAGCATTTTGCATTCCTTCAAAATAACAGATTCAGAACAAAAATAAGATCTGACACCTTAGGGGTTATGTGAAAAATCGTGATTCTTTTTAACACCTTAATAGGATAATACTAAAGTTATGGGTCCCAACTGGCCAAGAAAATCGGTTCAGTGGATCACATATATATACATATGTATGTGTCAGCTCGGCATAAAAATGAACAAACACCTAAGGAAGAAAAGGAGGACTGAAAAGCCTGGGCACTCTTTGCACGAACTCCTGCAGACTGTGTAAAGCAAGCTGCTCCCTTGAAAACTGACAAGTGCCCGCAGTTTCTCCTTTGTGTGGGCGGATAGGCAGTAGACAGGCAGAGTCAGGGAATTTCAAGTCTGGGCTTTGGAATTATTTTTTTCTCACATCAAAGTCAGTGGGGTTGATGCTCAAAAAGGAACACTTGCACAAAAACTGACAGAAGGCACTGTTCCCCCTCCTGCCGCGACACAGAGGTTTTCAATCCCCAGGAGCCTTAGAAATTCCTCCCAGCCTCTGACAGCCAAGGGGTTTCTTTCTGTCTTGTACAGTCATTGCTAACAGGTCCTTACGAGGTGATCCGTGAAGTAGAACAGCTCCAGAGAATTGCAGAAGCTCTTCTTGGGGTGGCCTTGAGGGACAGCTCCTTCCAGATGTCTGGTCCTCAAACCCAGAAGGCAAACCTGCCAGCCTGTTCTGTGTCTGCACCCCTGGAAGACACCACCACTCATTCTCTCCTAGGTGACTCCGCAAACACAAGCACACACATGCACACAGGCACACATGCACATGCATGCACATGCACGCAGATGTACACAAACACACACACATGTACACATATGCACATGTACACAGACACACATTTGCACATGTGTGCACACTCACACACATGCATGCACACATGCACAGCTCATATACTCCCAGCTGGTTGTAGCACTTGCCCAGTTCCTGTCAACAACCTGGTCTCCTCCAACTGCTCAAGGCCAAGATGATATCCACCCCTGGACCCATTAAGATGTGCCTTTGACCCCTGCAATATCCTCTATTAAGAAGCCTGGTCTATCTGCCATCAAGAGAATATAGGCCCTGAATGCATTGCTTGGAAGTACAGACTGCCATGTTGTAGATGTGCCCGCCCCAGAATGAGACAAGGACATCAGAAATCGAGGCAGCAGGCTCCTTCCACAGTGTGCTGGGTGCAGTACGAGGAAGCAAGGTTAGAACTAAAAGCCAATCTGGACGGTTTTTGAGTGTGGAGGACAGGGATAAAAATCAGAAGGCAGATTAAGACCATAATGATACCTTTTCCATCCTACCAACTCCAGTCAGTGCTTCTCAACCATGGCCATACGCTGGGACCACTCGGGGAGTTTTAAAATATGCTGGTGCCTTGGCTCCACCCTAGAGACTCTGATTTAGTTAGGCTGGTGTGCATCCTGGGGAATCAGGAGTTTTCATTCTAACGGGTATCCAGAGTTGATACCCGGAGTTCAGTCAGGAGAGATGGGTCCACTGGAATGGCTAAGAGCCTGTGCAGGACCTTCTAGGTGCAGGCACCTCATGTGGGGCCATAAAGACAGAAATGAATGAAAGAACAGTTTTCCCCCAAGTGGTTCACAATCTCATGGGAGAGAAAGGCATGTAAATAAATCCTAGCCCAGCGTGGCCAGAGCAGCTTTGTCCCTTGTTAGAATGGGACTGCATGAGGAGGGCAAGGTTAGCTCTTTCTTCTGTGGGAAGGTGGTCAAGGAGGGCCTCCTGGGGATGGCGGTGAATTCTGCTAATTCTGTCCTTTTTTGCTTTTAGAACATGGATGAACTTACTCTTGTTATTCTGAGTCATTAGACCAGACCAAGCTTCCCAGGAAGGGTAGTCAATAGAAGTGATAGAAAGAGCATTGGGTCCTGGTGACAGGTGGACCTGGGCTCAGACCCCAGCTCTGCTGCCTCTATTCTCCATAGGTTGACATTCCCCAGGCCTTGGTTTCCTTGATTGCAAATTGAATATTTATCTAACTTCCCTTGCAGAGCAGTTGTAAGGATTAGATATTAAGTCATTAGCTAGCACAGAGATGTGAAGTTCTGCATAGGAAATATAGTCAATGATATTGAAATAACTATATATGGTACTAGGTGAGTATGTGAATTATCATGGGAATTGTATGTTATACAATTGTCTAACCACTATGCTGTACCCCTGAAACTAGTATAAAATAATATCAAATGTCAACTCTAATTGGAAAATAAGATTTTAAAAAATAAATTTATTTAGCAAACAGAATAAAATAAAGTAGCTAGCACAGGTTCTGCCTGTTATAAATATTCAATAAACAATAGAGGCTATTATCTTTAATACTCTTAATTTATTTTTAAAAAATAAACCATACACAACAGGGAAAAGAACTAGTGTGTCAAATATAAAGGTAATTTTGGACCAATGACCTTTAAAAAATTGGCTTGTGTGTGCACACACACTCACCCCTAAAAAAGAATTTTATAAAAATACATAACCTTCACACATTTTTACATTGAAATCTAATGTTTTCCATCATGAGTTTAATAGTGACAAAGAATGGAAATTCTAGTGTATTATAAATATGGACATTTAAAATAAAATTCTTACATAACTTTGTGAATGCGTCCAGGAGAATCTAATGCCATAGCTATTTGATACCCACCATCATCCATTTTAAAATGCATGAACAAGCCTTCCATTTTGAGTTGAGAATCTTGTTCTTTCTTTCTTGTGAACTCATATTTCCATTCCTTGCCCCACAGGATTTCATCATAATGTTCCCCAAATTTTGTTTTGAAATTCTTTTATTGATCACTATATCATACATTTCTATCATAAATATATGAATATAAATTTTTAAATTTCCTGTGATGAAAATATTCAAAATATTTAAAAACATCTTCTAGTTGAGTGTTTACTATAATCATTATTAATGCACAATTCATCAAAAGAACATAAATACGTTACAAATTTTAATATCTAAGTATTGCCTATAAAAACTCTTAATGAAACAGATTGGGGGTTTTTTCCATTAGTTTACTAATCTGTAGATGAATACCAACTATTACTAGAATTGGGAAAATCTAGTGTCAATTTTAATCCAAATTTTGTTTTATCAATGTGAATGCTAAGGAAACTTGTTCTTATAAATAAGTATGTAGTAATGGAAAGAGTTTTACTAGAAGTACTATTCAATTCTAAGTTATATATAAAAAATCATATAATGGTCTATTAGCAAAATATATTTTTAACCACCTACCATCTGACATCAGTACCTCTTACAATTTTCTAAAGCAAAAATTGGCAACTACCTAACTTGCAAAGGGACTTGTTTTCTAGTGAATCATTTTCATTTAGAATTGTTTCTATAGAGATTTTACATTCTGAATTTTAACCACCACAGTGCCTTGTTCAAGGCACTGTGGTGGTTAAAATTCAGAATGGGTGAAGGAGAAGGGTAATTGTGAAAGGGAAGGTGGGAGTGGAGAATAGGTCTTTCCATCACAGGTTTTTCTGGAAGATAATTTCAGCAAAGAATACATAGGGAAGTTGAGAAACTCAACACTGATTTCCTTAAAAGAAAAAGAAAAAAACTCTCATATCCATAGTAGGACTTTGCATTTCCTCCTTTCCATGTACCCCAGTTTTAAACCATTGTTTTATTAAATGTCTAGGTGTTCTGAAATGCCATTTTGCTCTGCGTTCATCTCCATTTTCTCATGCACTAATTTCTCCTTATTTTATTAACCTCTTCCTTTATCTCAAAGCCTTCCTAACAGTGAAGGTGAAAATGGTGGTTGAGAATGAATCTTCCATTTGGGGATCATGGCCATTCCCTAGGACAGTGGTTCTCAACCTTCCTAATGCCGCGACCCTTTAATACAGTTCCTCATATTGTGGTGACCCCCAATTTCATTGTTACAGAGATGTTTTGTGTTTTCTGATGGTCTTAGGCAATCCCTGTGAAAGGGCCGTTTGACCCCCAAAGGGGTCGCGACCCACAGGTTGAGAACCGCTGCCCTAGGAAGTTCAGGACAGCAGGCTCACTAGCATTGCAGACCACAGGCTCTTTTAGTGCATTTTGTACTATTTTATCCCAATAGTAAGAAATATTGCCTTTACCAATGTGGTGCTATGCCCCTGAATTTTCCGTATTGTCAGGTTTCACCAATCATTTTCCCAATAGTTGCTAAATGCCCCCCTTCACTCAATACTGAGTGGATACAATCTCGAGTTCTTTTTCTTTAAGATTTTAAAAATTGATTTTTAGAGAGAGAGAAACATCAACCTGGAATCAAACCATCAACCCCCTGATGCACAGGGTGACGCCTAACCAACTGAGCCACACCAGCCAGGGTTCAGGTTCTTTGACGTGCTGGCACTGCCGATGCTCACTTATGTGCGCAACTTGCCTTCCCTTGCCTCTTACATAAGACTCCTCTATGCCTAGTTTTTACTTTTAATCTGGAAGAGCAATGTTCGGATCCATTGTGCGTAGGCTTGAAATTTTTCCTTTAGTGTGTTTATTAGCTAGAGTCTTTGTGATGGCTAACTTCAGAGAATTGTTGTCCTCCTGGCTCATTAATTATTTCTCTTGTAGGTGAGGCATTTTTTCTACCTCCCCACTCTTCACTCAGTTACATAACAACAGTACATTATGCTCAGCAAACTTCACATTCCCCTGGGTGGCTTAGAAGGTATAAAGGAATGTCATTAAGGCTAGAATACTGGTTTGGTGACTAGAAATGGGTGGAAGCCCTGGCCGGTTTGGCTTGGTGGATAGAGTGTCAGCCCATGGACTGAAGGGTTGCAGGTTCAATTCCAGTCAAGGATATGTACCTTGGTTGTAGTCTTAATCCCCAGCCCTGTCCAATCAATGTGTCTCTCTCATATCTCACATCGCTGTTTCTCTCTCTCTATCTCTCTCCATCCCTTCCACTCTCTCTAAAAATCAATGCAAAAAGAAATGGATGGAATATTGGGTCACACCGCTCCTAAACTCATTAGAGAAGAAAATAAAGGGTGTGGTGCCCCCTAGGTGTCTCTGTTTTGACTCTGAACCTTCTGTGAGTTTGAAAAACCAGGATCCATTCTCTCTCCAGGAAAGCTTTACCTAGAAAATACCTCTGAAATTCCCAGACACATTCCTTCCCACACCTCCTCGCCCTTGTTGTGGGTAAGGACGAATTGCTGAAGCCAAGTATTCCCAAGGACCAGAAGTATTTTTTTTTTCTCAAAGCTGTGGCTAATCCTTTATAAGCTGTTGTGAATTTTCATTTATCCGCATTAATACCTTTTCTAATACACACTAGATGCAATGTCCCACAAAGCTCATATCTGCACAACAGTGAGGAAAAAGAGGAGCTGGTGATTTTCCAGAGAATTTAGACTTTGATTTCAAAGAATTCTGGCTTCCTTGCATCCCGAAATTTGATCAAACTGGCTATGTTTTGGTAAAGTTTTATCAAAGCCATTATTGGCTGCTAATTTTCTTTAAATCAGACAGATAGGGGATGGGTGAGAATATGACTTCTCAATCAGCCTCAGGGGCTAGGAGGGTCCCTTTTGCTTACAGAGATGCTAAGGGACACAGAACTACCCTGGATTTTCTTTTCTTTTCAGCTACCAGGAACTAAGACAAGAAGGAATTATTTTTTAATGGGAGAGAAAGTAAGAGGTAAATGGCATGAGGAGGACACACCCTCTGACAATAGCAATAAGCCAGAGCCCCTATTGCAACAATCCTGACAGCACAAAATTTGCTTAAGGATAGTCTTATTTGTTGTCTGGTGGGGGAAGATGAGCTTGTTGCTAGAAGTGACAGAAGGAAATCATATTTAATGCTGTATGTAACCATTACATTATAATGGTATAGTAGAAAAAGTATGGGTCTTTGGAATCACACAATCCTCCCTGGGAAGCACCTTAGGGTTTCTGAGACTTTCTTAGTCTTTCTGAGACTCAGTTTATTCATCTGTAAAATGGGAATATTAAGTAGGTGAAACTTCAGGGGTTGCTTAAAAATTAAATAAGTACATGCATTGCCTAGCATAGTTAAGAGTTAAGATATCACATACACAAATGAATAAATTGGGAGAAATTTCAAATTGTATAAGAGAAACCAAGCCAAAAGACATATATGTGACTCTCATAGGTTTTAGCAAGAATTTTTTCTTCTTTATATGGCCACATCTTAATGATTCAGTTCATGCACTATCTCATCATTAAATATTTATTGAGCACACAATCTATGACAAGCATTATCCTGAAGGTAGGGGCAAGGGGCAATTTGAGGGAGGGAGGCAGTAGAAATATAAAGATATGAATACAAAAAGAAACAGCATTCCTTTGAATTCAGGAGACAAGAAAAGACATGTAAACAATTTATTGCTGCTTGTATGAGATAAAGAAGTGGATACAATGAGTTCTGTAGATGAAACCAAGTTCTGTCAAGCTTTCCATTGCTTTTTAATAGTCCTGTGGATCCAGGCTTGTCTGAATTTGAACCCTAGCTCTAACTAGCAGCATGATCTTGGATTTCACTTCCCAAGGCATTTCCCCACTGGAATAATAATCTCTCCCTAAAACGATTTAAAAAGATAGCATATATCTAGCAGTCAAACATAGGAGTCACCTAGTTCATGATCTTTTCAAAGGAGACAGAATACTGGAGGAGGGGAGGGGCGGAAATCCTGGGGCCATTTCATTCCTTGGTATCAAATCTAGCAAAAAGTAAAGAAGAAGTTGCAAACTAATGACTGGAATGAACTCTGAGGATGATTCCTTGATTTTAATTATCCAAGCTATTGCCTATCACTACAGATAATCAAGAAGCATGAGTCAGCACCTGGCATAGCCACATCCCGGATGAGGTGATGCAGGTTCATGTTTTTCTTCCTCATTAGATGATAAATAAAGCAACTTCTTTTCTTTATTTCAGTGACAAAATGTTCCCAGCCTTTGGATTTGGTGCCAGGATACCCCCAGAGTACACGGTGAGTGAGTAGAGATGCTTTGCTGTCACCAAAGGATAATTTGAGTTTCCTTCCCAGGAGTCTCTGTCCTTTGGCCCTTGATGTAATTATGTAACTAGGGCCCAAAGACTCAGAAATGGTCTTCAGAACCCATAAGATTAGGTCCTCAGACCCTGTCTTTTGATAAAACCCAATCTCCTGGTATTCTGATTGTTCTTCTCAGCGATCCAAGTAAAAGTATTTATTGCTTCGCTTCCTACAGATATGGAGAAAACACTCAGGACATTGATCTTCAGTGGCTCAAAACATATCTATTCAGCTATCCTCTAGGGCAGTGGTTCTCAACATTCCTAATGCCCCGACCCTTTAATGCAGTTCCTCATGTTGTGGTGACCCCCAAATTCATTGTTACAAATTGAACATAATTAAAGCATAGTGATTAATCACAAAAACAATATATAATTATATATGTGTTTTCTGATGGTCTTAGGCGACCCCTGTGAAAGGGTCGCGACCCACAGGTTGAGAACCGCTACTCGAGAGGAAGATCCTATTGATAATACCAACTGAGGCAGTCCATGACACTGAAGTCCACAGACCCCCTCATCCCAGCTCTCTGAGCACCAGTCTGTGTGAGAGACACAGAAAAGTCCTAAGATAGAACCACTCTGGCTTAGAAAATTGAGAAACTAAAAGCTTCCTATGAGGGCATTGGAATCCTATTTGGTTTTGTTGTTGTTTTTAGGATATGTTTTCTTTTGTTTTCCTCTTTATTTTATTTTTTCCCATCACCATTTATCCCCCCTATACCCTCTTCCACCCCCAACCCTAACCCCCACAATCATCAAACTGATTTGGTTTTAATACTTATTTCCATGACTCAGAGAAGGCAAAGATTGTGCAACGAGAGATGTGCACCCTACTGTGGTATACTAGATGCTCCTGTGGGACATTGCCAGAGAACTCACGCCCCAGGTGGGAGGGCCTTGGAGGGGCAGCAGGGTTCCTACCCCAGCCTCATCCAGGCCTCTGAGGTCCAAGTTAAGTGCAGGCAACACTGTCCAATCATCAACGTCTCTTTTACTGGCTGTATCTGAGTTGCATGGCAGGAGTCAGATGGCAACATTTACTCCCACACCAGAGCTGTCAGACCAAGGCCCTTCCCCTTCTGTGCCCTTTTTGAAAGAGAGAATCCCTCTCCCTGTGACTGCTGAGAGAACAATAGATGGAATGGCGTGTCCCCTGACCTGTCCTCCTTGTCTGCCTTGTATTCCCCCCTGGCCTCCCTGCTGGGCATGCCTACAGAATTCTAGAAGCATTTGTTGAAAATAGAGCACATGGGGAGGAAGAATACAGAATAGGAGTTGTCGACTGGTGGCCTGTAGACATTATTTGGGCCACAAATGTATGATAGTTGACAAACAAATTTTTTTTTTTAATTTTTAAATCTTTATTGTTGAAAGTATTACATATGTCCCCGTTTTTCCTCTATTGACTCCTTCTAGCCCACCTCTGCCCCCTACACCCAGCCCCAGGCCTTTACCACCCTATTTTTCGTGTTCATGGGTTATGCATATCTATCTATCTATCTATCTATCTATCTATCTATCTATCTATATAAAAGCCTAAGCGACCTTTACGACTGAATGACTAGAACGACCAGTCAACCAGTAACTATAACCCTCACTGACCACCAGGGGGCAGACACTCAATGCAGTAGCTGCCTCCTGGTGGTCAGTGCACTCCCACAGCCAACCTCCCGTGGCCGGCCGTGTCAGCATCCAGTGTCCGTTCCTTCCATGCCCAGCCGGTGACCATTGCCTCCTCTTCTGACCCCACCAGGGCCTTTGGGCTCCTGGCTGGGATGGGGAACTGGAAGTGGGTGGCAGTGGGTCCCAGGGGTCCAGGGCCAGCTCTCTCCTCAGGGTCTTGGCCAACCTCCTGCTCCCTGTTTCTTCCCCTGGCCAGCAGGCCCCAATTGGCCCAGCTCTGATTTGCCAGGCCTAGGGACCGCACCCATGCACGAATTCGTGCACCGGGCCTCTAGTATGTATATATGCATACAAGTTTTTGACACACAAATGTTTTTTAAGATTTAGGCAATTTCATATAAAATGTCAGAATTTCTGGTTTCTTTGGAAACATTAAAAGGCCTGGGAAGACTAAGATTAAGAGATTATACAACCACAATTGGGGGGGGGGGGAGGAGGGGAGGAAGGAGACTTATGTAATACTTTAAACAATAAAGAATTTAAATTTTAAAAAAGAGAGAGAGAGAGAGAGATTATACAACCAGAATTAGGCAGAGCTGAGGAGCTACAGTCCCCTTCAGGTCGGATATCAGCTCCGGAATGTAGTCAGGTGGGTGTTGAACTGTTGCACCTCGAGACTGGAATGCACGTCAACAACCACCAGTCCTACTACGAAGAGATGCTGGAGCATCCCCCACCGCATCCCACCTGGTAGTCTTCTGGTCTCAGGTGGCCCGTAGGGCTGAGAACACCTTGTTCCAGGCCTTCCTTTTCTCATCCATGACATCTGCCTGGTCCCGCTCCTGGTGTAACTTATCCTTTTTGATGTTTCTTGAAGTTCTTATGCTCACCATGCCTTCGGCCAACTTATTCCTCCTGCTGTCCTAACAGGCTTCCCTCACATCTCCTCACTCTGCTCCAGGCCTAATTTTCCCTCTGCCCCAGACAGGCACTGATGGCCTCAGCAGCTGGTTGCCCCCAGCAAGTTTATAAGGTCACTGAGATTTGCTTCTTTGGGAAAAACCTCAGAGCTTGCCTATACTCTCCCTAGAATAGACCTTGAGACAGGAGAATTTGGATGCAATTATTTGAGAGGTGGAGGAAACCTCAATAGAGAATGAAAAAATGGACATAGGGCATCCTAACAAGTCAGTTAGCTCTGTGGGCAGTGGAGCTGAATCTTGCTGGGGACCCTGAAGACACTGTGGAGCACACACAGACCCCAAGGATAAGTGGGCTGGGTACTGATACACCATGTCCTGTCAGCCGCTAAGGAAGGGCTGCTCATGAGCGACATTAATTCCCAACACCTTTAGTCTGCCAAAAGCAGGCTCTGGAGCCCAGCTGGTGTGGCTCAGTGGTTGAGTGTCTGTCTACCTATGAACCAGGAGGTTGCGGTTCAATTCCCGGTCAGAGCACATGCCTGGGTTTCAGGCTTGATCTCCAGTGGGAGGTGTGCAGGAGGCAGCCAATCAATGATTCTCTCTCATCATTGATGTTCCTAGCTCCCTCTTCCTCTCCCTTCCTCTCTGAAATCAATAAAAATATATTAAATTTTTAAAAAGCAGGCTCTGGAGACCCGAGAAAACTTAAGGTAAATAAAGCCAGTAAAATGGATGGGAGTCAGCTGACTTGCCTGGGAGAGCCAAGGACAGGGGAATGTGGGCCGGGCACCAACAGCATGGGCTCTGACCTCCCACAAAGAGAAGAGGGGTCTTTTAACACAATAACTAATGACCATTTTCTAGCCCCCAAGCGAGCCAGGGCTTGGAAATAACATTTGAAATGCGAGTCTCTGTAAAATCCCAAATGATCCCATAATGTCTAGGTGCCAGGACAGCCCTCCTGTTTTACCAGATTTTAGAAAGAAAGCAGTAAACATGTCACCTTGTGATAGGTCCTGGCAGGTAGAGGAATCTGTGTTGGAATATTACAAGATATCATGATTTTATCACTTTTCCAAAAGTAGAGTCTCTTTTACCTGCATATATGGGCAAATCCTCCTGTCCTATAGCTCTGCATAGTATGTTAGAATGAGTTTTAAATGTCAACAGCTTAGCGGGAGCTATTATAACCATCACCACTTTGAGCAAACGGGGTGACAAGTTACCTTTTTTTTAAATCACTGGGTCCAAGCAGAGCTCAGCCCAATCTAAGCCTCCAGTCTATGGCCAGTTGTTTCTGGGATTACATTTTTTTTCTGAACTCTTATCTTGGCATTTTTTATATACATTATTCTCCCCTCCTGCCAGCATTTATCTGATTCTAGAAAAATTTCCTGTCACCTCAGCTCCACGGGGAGCTTAGAATTCACCCTCCATCTCAGACTGACTCTGTGAAGCCTTAAAATGGTTCCTGCGGCTTGACACCTAATGAATGGAATGAGCATTTGTTTGCAGACTCTTCCTCCCAGTGCCTCCTTCCTGGATTAAAGTTGTAATTCTCCTTCCTTCCTTTTTATAATTTTAATTGGTGTCTAGGTCTCTCATGACTTCGCAATCAACTTTAATGAAGACAACCCAGAATGTGCAGGTAAGTTACCAGGTGAAAGAAAGCCAGTGTCTCACAGCCCTTTTGTTTGCACATTTCCCATGTTAGTTTCTCTCCTCCGATGCAGTCTGTCAGTGATCATTGGCCACAGCAGAGGAGTAGGCTTTCTGGATCCAAATAGAACACGCTACTCTAAAGGCAACAGAGTGCCATAATGAGAGCAGAAAA
Organism: Myotis nattereri; assembly: GCF_964212035.1. Classification (NCBI taxonomy): domain Eukaryota; kingdom Metazoa; phylum Chordata; class Mammalia; order Chiroptera; family Vespertilionidae; genus Myotis; species Myotis nattereri. Next base: position 36,787,077 of record NC_138089.1, read on the forward strand.
CTAAGAGCTGGAAAAGACAGGATGAAGAAGCGGTCTTGAGTTTACAGTAACAATGTTGATCCCCATTCTGGATTCCTCTGGCCAAAAAACACGGGGGGAAATTCATTTGATGGGCAGTGATGATACTCCCTCTCTCTGCTCTCCAACTTTTCCTCAAGTATTTCTTTCCCACAACTTCCTCTCTGTGTGGGTCTAAGTAGAGGGTCAGGGGAGGACATGAAAATCATTTGACACCTTCAGCATGTTGGTAAAGGATATGGCCTCAGTGACTTCCAACAAGTAGCTTCATGGTTTTGTGCCAGAAATAGCCTTCTCAAAGGCTTTGGTCCATGTTCCAGCTAGAATTTCTCCAACACAATTCTTCAAAGTAATGATGATGAAATGATGGTGACAACTATTATGATAAATTTTATCCTAAAATTATTTTTCCTGCTTCCTAAATAACAAATAGAGATAAGTTCACCAGTTGCTATGAAACTTTAAGATATTTTTTATAGTGAAATGGGTAGAAATGTCCATATCTCTCTCCTTCTTGTCATGGAGGAAGGGGACTGAACCAGGGTTCATTCAGATCCAGTGAGGTGTGTGGAGCATCCAGCAATTTCTTTCACCAATTTGGCACTTCCTGTCCAAGAATATGACATCAATGTCATTGGGTGTGCACATAGTAACCCCTGAGACCCAGTCTCCATTCTGCCATTATTCCCTCTCGTGATCCTTCACCCTAAATTTATTATGGTTTAGAGTCCACTCATCCCTAACTGCCCCCATTCTTAAACTATAAGAATGGTTTTTCACCAAAGCGGAACAAAATACATGCCCAGCATTCGCCTGTTTCATACTCTCAGAATTTATCTGCCTGTTACTTTTTAAAGAGAAATCCAACGTGCTTATCTTGGGCAAAAACTCAAGAGTCAAAATAGATAAAGAGTGTCTGTTGAGTGTCACCTGACTTCACAGCCAAGCTGCAAAATGATATGACGTTTGTCTTTAGAAGGACAGGCTTTGGGGCAGGGCAGGAGGATGCAGCATTTTCAGTGGGTTGGAAGCATGGGTCTAAGGGCAGAACACAGAACTTGCTCACCCAGAACACCCCAGATCTGGTTTGCATGCATGGTGGATGTGGAACTCCATTTCAGGAGGGGCTTCTGTGGATCCCTCTGGCCAGAAACAGGGCCAGTGTGCTGTTTCAGGATAGAAAGGGATATGGGCAAGAGCTAAGACAGGCGCAGACACCAAGAAGAGCCATTTGAATACAATTCATTAGTAATGGGACTCTTGTGGGATTGTGGGCATAACATTAAATGTTCAGGCAAGTCTCCTAAAATGCTAGGAGAAGCTACACTATCAGGGCTGTTCCTTCCAGCAGAGTCTCACCCTTTACTATTTCCTTGGGTCACGTGGGCTCAGGATGGAAACCCCCTTTAAGTGAGAGGTTGGCCATAATGATGAATGTCACTCATCTGTACTACAGTCCCCAGCAGACAATTGTGTCAGCCGTTTTGCTCATTCATCACACACTTGCTCTGCTGACCTGCCTCAAGATCTTTGAGGGAGTGAGTCATAATACCTGCCCACAAGGACTTTAATATCTAGAATGATGGTCACATGTGACTCCTATAAATGGAATAGGATGATATACACTACGGCAGAGTCAAGAAGGTAGTGTAAAAACTAGAGAGGCCTTAAAGCTGACCTGCCCAATGGCCCTCAGAGCCAGGCAGACTTGGGTTTCAATCCTGAGTCTGTAATTCATTTGCTGTGTGACCTGGGATAGATCATCTAATCTCTCTAAGCCTCAGTTTCTTCACCTGTAAAATGGGCATAACATCTATTTCATTACACTATGAGAATCTAATAAAATGTTATGTGTAAAGTAGGATATTAGGGAAAGATTGATGGAAAGGATTGCTTTTTAATTAAGCTGTTAAAGAGAATTATTTCAGTGGGAATGGAGGCAACACTGTGGTATTTTTTTATCTTAAGAACATAAATGTGATGTTAGGAGGACATTTGGCGAATTTAATGCTTTATCTATGTGTGTGCTTGATTACAAATTTATTTGAGGAGAGTCCTGAACTATTGATCTTTGCCAACTTCACCTTAGGAATTCAAGGAGTTGTGGAAGCCTATCAGAGCTGCCTTCCGAAGCTCCAACTCTATGGTCCCACCAACATCGCCCCCATCATTCAGAAGGTCGCCAAGTCAGCATCAGAAGAGACGAACACCAAGGAGGCATCGGTAAGGAGAGAGGCAGTTTGCCTGCTAATGGGAGATTGCCCTTCCTCACCTGGATATTGACCATAGCACCCATCCCATTCTGACAATACATTACAGCAGCAGTTCTCAACCTGTGGGTCACGACCCCTTGGGGGGGTCAAACGACCCTTTCACAGGGGTCGCCTAAGACCATCAGAAAACACATATATAATTACATATTGTTTTTGTGATTAATCACTATGCTTTAATTATGTTCAATTTGTAACAATGAAAATACATCCTGCATATCAGATATTTACATGACGATTCATAACAGTAGCAAAATTACAGTTATGAAGTAGCCACGAAAATAATTTTATGGTTGGGGGTCACCACAACATGAGGAACTGTATTAAAGGGTCGCAGCATTAGGAAGGTTGAGAACCACTGCATTACAGCATGTGTGAGTTTGGGCAAGTGACTTCACCTTCTCCTATCCTCAGTCTCCTCATCTGAAAACTGGGGATAACCATACCCATCTCTGCTGGGTTATTGTAAGGCTTAGAGATGGCGCATCTCCCATGTCTGCAACATTAGCTGGACAGAGGGGACTCTCAAGAGTGGAATTTACTTTATTCACTGGAGTATCAGGCATACCCACATTGTGTTCTTAGGGAGATAACAAGAACTGTCCAAAATAAACTTGCTTCCCAGTGTACCCATAGTATAGATGAAACTGAAGCAAAATAATAGATACTTCTGTCCCCTGGTGGTTAAGTACAACACAAAACCTCATAGCAAAGATTTGTTTTGTATGCTATTTGTGGTTTTCTTAAGAAAAATGCAGACCAAAGGTTTTTCGCACTCAGAGCTATAAAGCCACTTTTTCCCAGCCCTGTATATTACCATAATAACTTTTCTATGTATCATTTTAATGACATCAATATATTTCTTTTTTAACTTTGTGACTTCTTTCAGATTTAGCAGAACATTGCTGATGTCTGACATTTTCTTTGTGATTTTATCCTGGATTCCAAGATATTGCATTTGCAAAAAGAAAGTGATATACTACTCTCTCAGCTTCTTACATCAACTCCGCTAACCTATTTGTGCTGCATCATGTTCTCAGCCTTCCCTTATGGTAGAATGGATGGAGGACCATGCTCATATCTAACCCAGCCTCTTCTTTTGCATACTGGAGCCATGTCCTCTGACTCATCCAAGGACATTGACCTACCAACTTTCACACCTGTCTCTCACCTATTTTTTCCCCTTTCTACTGAAGACTTATGTTCATTAGCAAATAACGCATCCTATAATATCTTTTGTTTAAGTTAAAATCTTTCCCTTGACACCACTTTAGCTACTACCCCTTATTTTACCTCCCTTTAGAGCAAAATTCATTTAAAAATTTGCCTATACTCACTGTCTTCATCTCCCCTCCACTTGGTTCCTCTACATTTATTAGTCAGACTTTCCTCCCCAGCATCCCTCTGAAACTACACTTGTCAATCAACAGTATCTCCATTTTTGCCAAACCCACTAAGGCCTTGGAGCAAATTTGAATCCTCATAGACACAAGATTTGGGGATAAGTGCTGGATAGCATCAGTATTTCATTTTATGTTTTAACATTTTTTTCCTCATCAGAACTTCAAATTCAAATTCTTCAAGTGATATGTTACTCAGAAACCCAACATATACCAGTAAAATAGATTTTTGGAAAACAGATTGTTCTTGGTAAATCTGGACTAAGAGATGGGGTGCAAACTTTTGTCCTTCTCCCCGTTAATCCCCAAGAGCATCCAAGGTGTCCCCAGGGCACCCCAGAGCCCATATTGAAAGCACAAATCATCTCGCCCCTCTGGGGTACCAGGAACTAGAAGAGAAAAAAGAGAACAGGGCTGACATAGGTCTGGACTTAGGCCGGGTATAAGCCAGCATGAGTTCTGCCCATCACTCACTCCCCCAGGGACAGGTAGTCTGCTCTGTGAGAACAGGTCAGGAAATGGTGCAAGAATGTCTAATCCACAGATCCCCAAACAACTGACCCTTATGGTCCAGGAACAATGGTTCTTTGCCCCAGCTGTTTCTCCTGTTCTTTAAACAATGTGTGGTCCTGCACCCCTTGTTATCACTGATAGCTAAGGGGCTTAAATTTGAACCTTATAGGCAAGTTGTGTCAGGGTCTGGATGTAGGATTTTCTCCTCGACTTTGTGGAACTCTTCCAGAAATTTTAAAAAACAAAAAATACCCTCCATATCTGAACAGGACCTCATATACATTCAAAGACGACTAGAGCATTTCCCTGGCCTGGCTTTGGAAGCAACTGGCACAGTAGCTTTATTGGAAATTTGCATCAGGCCTTTGATCCGACAGTCTGCAGCCTAGTACCTCTGGCTAGATTAACTCTGGATCAGATTCTAGAATCCTGATAATCCCTTCAGATCAAGTGTTCTTAACCTTTTCTGTTCCATGGGCCCCATTAGCAGCTGATGAAGCCCATGGGCCCCCTTCTCAGAAGTATTTTTAAATACACAAAATAATCGCATTTTAACATGCATATAAAAAATGATTAATAAAATATTTTACACTCTTTTTTTGCACTATGTCTTCAAAATCCAGGGTGTACTTTACACTTACAGCATCTTAATTTGGATGCTAAATTAGCATCACAAATACTTGATCTTTGTTAAAAGAAATTAAAATGTAAAATTCAGTTCCTCCATTGCTCTAGTCACATTTCAAGGGCTCAGCGGTCACATGGAGCTCATGGCTATTGTCTTGGGCAGTGCACCTTTAGACTTAAATATCTCCAAGCGGAAGAGGCAATTACAAGCAATCTAGTCCCAACCCTCATCTGAGAGATGAAGCTGAAACCCAGAGGAGTGAAGGGATTTTCCCAGGATCTCAGAAAATGAGGCTTTGACGCCCGTCCTCCTTGCTGCTCGGTCAACCACACTGCTTCATAACAGTCACTAAGGTGATTATTAGAATTAACCTACAACTACTGTGCCTGCCTTTCAGTCCCTTTCATCGTACCCTTAAGTTTTCAGGACTGTCTACACACAGGCACTCAAAAGAATCTGTTGTCGCTGTTGCTGTAGCCAGTATACACTGAAGGCACCTGATCTTGTCCTTGTCTCCCCACCTCTCGGTTCCCGTTGCCTGGCGTCTGATCCATCGCAGCAATACTTCATCCTGCTGATTCTGACCGACGGCGTCATCACAGACATGGCAGACACCCGGGAGGCCATCGTCCACGCCTCCCACCTCCCCATGTCGGTCATCATCGTGGGAGTGGGCAACGCTGACTTCAGTGACATGCAGATGCTGGACGGCGACGACGGGATCCTGAGGTCACCCAAGGGAGAGCCTGTCCTTCGAGACATCGTTCAGTTCGTGCCCTTCAGGAACTTCAAACACGTAGGCATATCTCGGGGCTTCCCATGGGAGGGCAGGACCAAAACAAACTCACTCCTTACGTGTTTCCACCAGTTGGTAGGGAAGCAACGCCACTATCCCTGCCTGTCTAGGCCAGGCCATCTCCCCCACAGGAGATGGAGAGCTTGGCTCTTTGGAGGTAAAAGTGTAACTTGAATTAGAGATGAGAAGTCTTGCCAGCTATAGCAGCCAACATTTCACCGGCACTTGTCCCATCCATATAGCTTAGGACCTCGGTCAGGGGTGCCATGTACAGGTGGGCAGTGTTCCCTGTGCAAGGGTCTGGCTAGAGAAGCAAGGGGCAGCTTCAGTTCGGCCTGAGTTCTGCCTGTCGAGCCCTGTGCCCTGGCAGAGGCCCGTGTTTGCCTTGGCAAAGCATATTTTAAAGTTGATAGAGACCTAAATCCTCTATAAGTATGGTAAGCAGCACCAAGGAATTTAGTTAACTCCTTAAGGATGGAGCCAGTGAGATGACAAAGATAGTTCAAAGGAGGATATAACATAGTTGACTATGGTCAGTGGGGAAAGGCTGGAGTCCGTTTGCTAGGGCAGGCCAAAACTAGGGAATGGCCAAAGGGGTTAAAAATAAATAAATAGATTTTGGATTACCTTCTCCACTGGACAGAAATCTTCCCAGTTTTCCACAAGTTGACATCGAGCTTTACAGTCTTGAGCTATAATCAATAATAAATAATGTCAAGCAGCATTACCTCCCCCTGATGACCCGAAACAGACGCAGTGGACAGTGCTCTAGTATGACATCGAAAAGGGCTTAATAACAATGTTTTGGCATTTCAACTGTTGGATCATTGTTAACTCAGTGGAAGGAGGGGCACCTTTAAAATTCCAATAGCAGCCTACACCTGTGGGGCTGAATTACCCAGGACGCTTCTAATTCAAGCAAAGGCTCCCTCCAGCCTGGGGGTGGCCCTGAAGAACCCTTCAGAGCCTCCCCAGCTGTGTCTGGGAGCCCTTGGGGGTCATGTGCGCTGTCACAGACAGTCCTCTGTGACCTTCTGTTCCTTGCCCCAGGGAAAGTCACTCAAGAGCAGAGCATCCCCGCCCCCATATCCCCTGTAGCTTTGCCCTCTCCCAGTGGGTGGCAACTGAACTTGAGCTGCCCCACAAGAGGGAATCTCCAGAATGCTCAGTGCCCTGAAGCAACTCCACAGTCCCCTTAGAAACTGTGGGAATCCCCTCCTGTCCCTGCTGCTGTGACCCCTCTGTCACCTGGGCCGTCACTGCAGTGAAGTCTGATCCCTACATCTCAAGGGTCCCTGCTGGAAACATCTGTAGCTTCCACTGCAGCTCCTCAATCCTCAGGGCTGAGGTCAGTAATCTAGGGACCCAGAGAGGAAGGGACAGGCTCCACGCCATCCACTCTAAGCTTTCCTTCCTAATGCTTTTTTGAAAAAGCCTTTCTACTCCAGCCAAAACCCCTCATTCAAAGGGGTTTATCAGATACGTCCAGGCACCTGTGAATCCCACTTGGAGCCCACGCTGCGACCCCAGCTACACTGGGCAAGGTAACTATAGGGGGTGAAGGATGGATGGACAGTTGTTTACGTAGACAAGTCCCAGTGCCAGCGTCAGAGCCTTTGGCCTGTGCTTTGCAGAAATTGCCTGGTGTTCTGCTGCCGTCTTGGGACAGGAGTTAAAGCCAGCGTCAGGTATATGACAAGCCCAGTGGCCTTCACTGAACCCCAGATCTCAGGAATTGCCAGCTCCATGTAGGGAGGTCACCGCTCACTCCAGGGCTCCTTGGACAATGAGGTATAGCTTAGACACTGAGCGCCACACAATTCTAATGCCCCTCTTAAGGAGGGCTACGGTGTAATTAGAATCATTAAAGGAGCAAAAGATCAATCCTTGACTACAGAGTTGAGTGCAGAGGGGGTTCCAAGTAACAGCCCCAACAGGCTCACAGGCAGGGAGCATGGTGAGGGGTGACCGTTCCACTGTAGCCCGTCTTCCTCCTGCCCGAGGAGGAGGTTTCCAAACGAAACCGCTCGTCAGATGAAGAGGCTCCCCGTGTCCTCGGTTGTCTGCACGTGGACAGCAAGAAGTGCTGTCCTTTTCTAGGAAGGATGTGCTGGGGCCGGCTGAATGCACTGCTGCTGTGTTCATCACGAAGCGACTTACAGTACCTGCCTGATGCCCATGGTGGGGAGAGGGCTGTTCTTCCAGGTTGGGATGTCCTGCTCCATCTGGTCAGCAGGACAGAGTAGCCATATCACTGACCACCACCTATAACTGCCTGAGTGAAGGGCCAAAGAACTTACTCCCTGGGAGAGTCATGCACTGCCCCAAACCACCTTCCCTCTGCCACACACACACACACACACACACACACACACACACACACGTGTGCCAAAACAATGCAGCTGAGCCAGGCTAGGTTCTAGCCTCTACCCCAAGCCTCCTCCCCTCATGGAGTGCCTACTGTGTGCAAGGCATGTGCTAGCACTGGGGCCACAGCAAGGTGAGAAAGTTGTGGGTCCAGGCTGCTAGGAATGAACTGGGGGGTTGAACATAGGGGCCAGCAGTAATATCTGTGGATGACTGAAAGGGGTTAAAATGTTGCTACGGGACTTCGGAGCAGAGAGAAGTCGCCGTGAGGAAATCCCTGCAGCTCGAGCTGGGTGTATGAGGAAGGACAGAGCCTTGGTAAGCCGGGAGTGGAGGGGCATCGGCCAAGGGACCTGCCCTGATTGGGCGAGGAAGTGGCACGCTCGCTGTGTGTGCCGCACAGTCTCCAGCTGCTCAGAATGCCAGGAGCATATCATCCACCTTATCTTCATGGATTTCAAATTAGATTTTGAAAACCATTTCATTACCCAGACGACACTGAATTCAATAAGCCATAAATAAAATGAACAGTGAGGAACTGATACACTTCATATTAGCCCGAAGCCCAGGAGCCGTCTCTCTTCTCCCGCTCTGCACGGTAACTCAGGGCTTTGAAGTGGACAGGGCACTGGCTCCGAGCTGTGTGATTCTGGGCAAGTCATTTACCCCCTCTGTGCCACAGATTTTCATCAGTACAATGGGCCAAATGACACGCACATTGGAGGATTAAAGGTGGAGTCTTCACAAAGCTTAGCACAGTGCCTGCTCTGAGTAGGTGATTAATAAATACAGCTGTTAATACCAGCTGCTTTCACATTTTTGGCCTTTTCCTAACCAACTAAAGCCCCCCAGCCCCTATTTGCTCACCAGACCCACCAGCACACGTGGGAGAATCACTTAATCTCTGTGCTGTCCCATGCAGTAGCAAATAGCCACATGTGGGCATTGACATTTAAATCATTACAATTAAATAACATTTTAAAATGACCTCTTCAGTTGCACGAGCCACGTTTCAAGGGTTTATTAATTGCGTGTATCTAGTGACTACCATATTGGACTTTCCAGCATGGTAACAAGTTCTATTTGACAGCACTATTTAGAAAAGTTTTTGTCTCCAAATAACAGCAAATCCATCTTACAGTGGATTACATGAATGGTTCTTAACCAAGGGTGACTCATTCCCCGGGGGACACTTGGCAATATCTGGAGACATTTTTAATGGTGACAGTGTGGAGTGCCTAATTCACATCTAGTGGGTAGAGGCCAGGGGTGATGGTAAACATCCTACGATGCATAGGACAGTGCCCCAAAGAATTATCTGGCCCAAAACAGCAGTAGAGCTAAAGCTGGGAACCCTGGATTAATTAAGTACAAACATATTTATCTCATGTAGCTCTAAGTTAGGGAGTGGGGGCTGCTGACATCTGTTTCTTTCAGTGATGCGATAGTGTCAGGGCCAGCACTTGGCAATTCCCTTGGTGATAAAAGGGTTGCCATAGCTCCAGGAATCACATTCCTGCTCAAGGCAAAGAGGAAGAGGAAAGGGACACAGAGCCAACCATGTCTGTCCCCTTTTACCAAGAAGAAAAGCTTTCCAGCATCCCCCAGGAAAGCAGTTTCTGTCTCAAAGATGAAGTTGGGTCACATGGACCTCCCTAGACGGAAGGGAGGCTAGGAAATCATGTATTTGGCTTTGTAGCTTTTCTACGAGAGGTGGCCAGAGAGAAGGGGTAGAAATGACTTTTTATAACCCCAGTATACACATGGATCATGAGCAACACACAACCCTGCGCAGTTATTTATAAAATAAAAGAGCATTCATGGATGTCAAATGTCCAACAGGCTATAACATCTCCAAGATGTAAAGAATCATCTTATTATTTTTAAATATGATTTTATTGATTTTAGAGAGAAAGGAAGAGTGAGAGAGAGAGAGAGACCGTAATGTGAGAGAGAAACATTGGCTGTCTCCTGCATGTACCCTACTGGAGATTTAGTGGGCAACAGGGCATGTGCCCTGACTGGGAATCGAACCCAGGAACTTCTGGTGCATGGGACAACACTCAACCAACTGAGCCACACAGCCAGGCATGAAGAATCCTTCTAGAAAAACTCCTCACAGTGTTTTCAGATTGTTGTTAAGATATGTCTCTTATTTCGAGCCTCCTAAAAACTCTGTGAGATAGAATCAATGCTTATTCTTTCCTATTTTGTCTCTGAGAACAACAGGGCTCAGCAAAGCTGAATGGCTGAGTGACAAGCCACATAGGAAGGAAAGAGCTAGCAACCAGGCCATCGGGCATTAGTTCACTCCGTTCCCTTCGGGATCTTTCCTGAGGCACCTCAAACACTTGTTAACTGGTCACTCTGCTTCACATTTTCAATCTCTTCAGTACTTATGATGGGGTTTGAGCAATTTTTCTTGCCCACAGGCTGAGTAGTTAGCACTGAATACCAAGAGCCCATGCAGAATATCAACCTCCACCTCCATCTGCCTCAAAACATACAGTGGAGCCATCATGCTGATAGAATAATGGCTACATTAATTAGCATGGGGGTACTCAATACGCTCCGTCACCAATACACTCCATCACCTGGCTTCAAGCTTATTTTCCAGCTGAATGCCCCACCCACCAATTCTGCATTTGCAACACACACACACACACACTTCAGTACCATCAGATGACTCACTGTCCCTAAAATAATTAAATGCCAATCCCTTCTCTATATTTTAAAACATACCCAACTTAAATGCCACCTCCTCTTGGAAGCCTGCTCTGATTTCCTCCAAGATGACTTAGTCTCTTTGTTTTCCGCGCTCTGCTCACACAGTGCTTGTGACTCTGGAGCAGTGCTTCTCACATTCCATATGCACAGGAATCATGGGCATCAAATTAAAATGCAGATTCTGATTCAGTAGCTCAGGAATGGGTCTAAGATTCTATGTTCCTAATAAGCGCCCATGTGATGTGATGTTGTTGGTTTGTAGCATGTGTCATCTTTTACCTTAAAGTAGGGTTAATTTTGGCTCCTCTCACATGATGTTAACTTCCCTAATAGTAAGAATAATAAACCCACCCTAACTGGTTTGGCTCAGTGGATAGAGCATTGGCCTGTGGACTGAAGGGTCCCAGGTTCGATTCCGGTCAAGGGCATGTACCTTGGTTGCAGGCACATCCCCAGTGGGCCGTGTGCAGGAGGCAGCTGATCGATGTCTCTCTCTCTCATCGATGTTTCTGACTCTTTATCCCTCTCCCTTCCTCTCTGTTAAAAAAAAATCAATAAATATATATATTTTTAAAAAAGAATAATAAACCCTAGCACAGTGCCTGGAACATAAGTGTCTAGAATTGAATATAAATAGAAACAAAAGTACAAGACAGTTCATTCTGCCACCTGATTTTCACCCATATTTCAGATGTGAATAGTTTGATATTTTGAGACAGGCATGCAAAAATAAAATTACGGAATTCATGGCTCAGGTTCCAACAATCTGACAACTCTTGCTTGGAGGCCCTTGTCAAATGCTGAATGAATGAATGAATGAATGAATGAGAGAGAGACTAGCTGCTCAGAACAGGACTCAAGCCTTTGAGGCTGATTCTCAGCTTCCTCTGGCCAGCTGCCAAAGTCATGGTGATTTCCTCTTCCCTGCAGGCATCTCCGGCTGCCCTGGCAAAGAGCGTGTTGGCTGAAGTCCCAAACCAAGTCGTGGACTATTACAACGGCAAAGGGATTAAGCCAAAATGTTCATCAGAAATGTATGAGTCTTCCAGGACACTAGCACCATGAACTCCACGCACTTTTACAGAGTTCCGAAATACTACTCCTGCTACTATTTACTACTTCTACTGCTCCTGTACTTTAAAAAGCCACACATTTAAAAAAAAAACTAGCACGTTTTGGTGATTTTTAACTAACTGGCCATTTTTTTTTTCTTTTTTGCATGTGTAGCCCTAAGGCCTGGATCTGGTAAGCCCTTGTATTGTTAAAGACTTTTTACAAAGACACACAAATTATTCCAACTTACTCTTTACATTACAGCATGTCGACTTGAAATAAAATGGTATCTGTATCTGTTTTTTATACAGGTTTGTTGAAATTTTGCTAAATTTCTTATTATCTTTACACTGTAAAGCATTTTGAAACAACTACTGAACGTTGATAGCCAAAACGTATTTGGTTTTATCTGCTACAGGATGAGAGACTTTTCAAAATGGTAGATGCATGGACTGTATTTTGCATGTTTAAAAAACAAAATAAAACAAAACACAACGCCCACACTGTTTTTGCAGTTGTTATCTATAATTCATCCCTGCTGAGAATGGTCTCTCTGCTGATGAAGAGGCGTAGTCACCTAGGAGTAGTCTTCTTGATGGGGGTCTGGGAACTTAGCCCAGCACCTCTCACACTTTGCTGGAGATCTTGCCAAAATTGGGACCATGATGCCATAGGTATGCATAGGCCCAAGATTCTGCCGCTCTGACAAGGTCCCAGGGCAAGCATGTCAAACTCAAAGGCTAACACGGGCTAAATAAACGAGGCATGCGGCCCACAGGCCGCGAGTTTGACATGCTTGTCTCAGGGCATGCCAGTGCAGTCCTCATATCGCACTGAGTGTACTGAGGTTCTAGACTTTAGGGTGTGATTGTAGAGACCATCTGAACCAGGGCGGACCCTAGTCTGCTTGAGAATGGCACCTCTTCCCCATCAGTAGCACAAAGGTTGCCTGTCTCTGAGGAGGGAGTAGAAAGTAGTGAGACTGATTCCAGAAGCTGCACACCCCACATCAGCCTCACTGCTTTGTAGTCCCACCTCGTCCTTAAACAGATGAGGGAGTATTCCCGCTGGCCGGCTCCTACCCTCTTAAAGGAGGCCTCTCTCTCCTTGCATGAATGATGCCATGTTTACATCAACCCCAAAGAATGACCTCGAAAAGTCTTCAGTAGAACCGTGACAATGGAGACTTGGCCATGGCCAAGGGCTGTGCGGTGTCGCTCCCCAGAAATGTGGGCCACCGAGTTGATTTTCAAGCTGAGAGTGGGGCTTCTTTTTGCCTCTTTTTAATCACTCCTGAGAGCAAACTTTATCAGCAGAAATGCCTAGGATGATTGTTTTAGGTGGTGGTGTTTTGTTTTGATATAAAATGGCCAGTTTTGAACCAGAAGAATGAATGTTTCACTTATATAATCTTCTCACAGGGAAATGAACAGATGTTTTGCAGCATAAAAGGCACAAGACGGTCAGCGAGATAGAGAAGTAAATCGCAAGGAGAAATAGATCTGTATGTTGTTTGTTGAGGGGGGGACATATTAACAAGCAAATCAAATAGACTTTGTATAATTTCCAGTGTTATAATTATAGATTCTAACCTTGCAAATACATGTCAGCCAAATGCACAACATTTTGGGAATGATGGGGAAAATGTATGACTGAAAAAAAATCATAAATATTTAAACTGTATTGTTTTATGAATAAATTGGGTACTTAACAGAATTTTTTTTAAGAGTTATGGTCTTGTTTCTCTTTTCAAGGCATTTTTTTTTTTACCAGTGATTTATTTCATGTAGGGGGCATGGATTAGGAAAAGCTCTTTCAAGGTCCATAAAAACATGGATCATTGTTCTTAATAGACAATATTTAGGTTCTGTCCTACAGAAATATCTGGCAGTTCTAGCCCCAAACCAGGACAGGAGTTTCTTTGTCTGTGTGCCTGGAACAAAGTAAGCACTCAATAGCTATTTAATGAATAAAGAGATGACTAATCAAATGAATGAATGCATGAATGAATGAATGAATGAATGAATGAACTTATTAATATGCCTCATGAGCAATCACAGTTTTAACAAGTAGATTGAGTGACTGTGGCTGTCAATCAAAATGATGTACCATGCCATCCTCAAATATCTGTTGAGATCTGTTACATTCATGTCAGGACTTTCTGGGATCTGTGAGATGGAGTGACAGAGACAGAGTTCAGTTTGCCTAGCAGAACCTTATGAGAGTTGACTACCTTTTTCATAGCCAGACTGAACCCCAGCTCAAAAGAATAATAAAAATAAGGACTTACTGTATGCCACCCACTGTTTTAAATGCTTGTCACATACTATCTCATTTAATCCTCCCAACAGCCTTAAAAGGTAAGTAGTAGTTGTAGCCTCATTTTGCAGATAAGGAAACTAAGACACAGAGAGGTTGGGTAACTAACCTTAGGTCACACAGCTATCAAAAGGGATAGACACTCTGGCTCCTGAGCTCAAACTCATTTTGTATATAGTTGATGGTACTATATCCATCCATTGCGGTATCAAGCAGCAGATTCTTAAGAGATTTGAGAGAATGTGACTTAAAATATGACCTTTGCCTTTATTTCAGAAATTTCTTCTCGTCTGGTGATATCAGCTTTTTGTTGTGGGTCTTGGCATCTTGTGATGTACAGCGTCCCCCTGGGAGTTGTAGAAGAGTCTCAGGATACAACTAGGTCTTCCCAACTTCTTGCCACCAAAGAGGGCATGTAGATCGGACATCCCCAATAGAGATGCTCCCAGGAGCTGAGCAAGCCATGTGAACAACCGAGGAGGAACAGGTTCGAACAAAGGGACACGAAGAGTAGAGTGTGGTGAGGAGGGAGGGAAACTGGAAAGCGTGTGCCCAGAAGAGGGCAGCTTCCACCCAGCTCCAGGGGTCATGCACGAATGTGGGCCCAATGCAGCCAGTTCATCCTATTTTTCAAGAGAATTGAATAATCTGATATTTGTCACAAAACCCACCAATTTGTAAATATGGAAAACTCATTCAAAATTAAATAATTTGTAGACACTACAAATGTTGTAGACACTGCAAATGTTGTAGACACTACAAAATGAAAAATATCTCTGGAGTACAAATTTGGAACCACTGACTTACTATATCCATGGCCTGCCCACCACTAGGCTTCATACCATAGACTAAATTCTTGAGGATAACACAGATTTTGTCTGTGGTATATGTCTATTGATACTTGTATTAGAAACTGAAACTGCAAATGTAATATATTACCAATTTATTTAAATAACAATGATAAACCCATAATCTGTTAACATAAATAAAATATTTTTTTATTTTAAAAAACTATATTTTTCCACCTGAAAACTATATGATCCTATTAACCCATGTCACCTCAATAAGTTTAATTAAAAAATAAAAATAGCTTTTTAAATCTATATGTTCAAAACCAAAAAAATACTGAGATCGAGAAGGTTAGTGTGTCTTGCTTAAGAAAAGACAGCTGGATTCTCATAGCTGCCTCTGCATTCAACCTATTGTGAAATGGTGTTTTGGTTGAAGTACAATGAAAACAATCTATCCTCACGTGGCACCATAGTTGATAAGAGGAGGAGTATTTTCAGCTTTCTTAGATAACTGTGCTTCTTCTTCTTTTTTACCACACCAAAAGTTAAGAAGGGGTAGTTTCTTAAAGCTTAGCTTTAGAAATAAGCAATCATATCAGTAAACCTTTCCTGGCATTTTCAATGGTTCTTTTGCCATGCATGACTCCATAATATTATGCACTGGTCATTTGGAAAATGTTGATCCACTCAGTTATTCAGATATTCTAAATGCTCACACACTTGTCTTAAATATAAGAAACATCTCATTCTTGCTGTTTAATATCACTGCCAACCTCACCACACAGTCTTGAAGTATTGAGAATCTGTCGCATGAAGGTGGCAGATTCAGGTTTTCCAAACTTCTCATGTTTGCTAGAAAGCTCAAGTGTTATCCTTGGCAACAAACACTATCAGTCACAGGCTTGACTTCATTTTCAAGAAAATATCTCCTAAATACACGTCTGAATAACTTGTATATCTGTCTTTTTGTCAAGTAGAAATGGGGTTGGGGCGGGGGGGGGGGGGAGAACCAGCTAGCTTGGGCACATGGACGTTTCCTGGAGGCCACCATCTCAGTTCCAGAGGCACTTTGTGGGTGCTTTGCACCTTGTCACCCAGCCTCTGAAAAAGGCATGAGAGCCAAGATTTAACAACATGTATAATTGTTCTGCTCTACCAAGAACACCCTTAGGTGACACTGGGTGTCCTTTCCTGCGAGGGTGTGACAGTGAGAAATAAATGACC
The DNA here is from genome assembly GCF_964212035.1 of Myotis nattereri. Taxonomy (NCBI): domain Eukaryota; kingdom Metazoa; phylum Chordata; class Mammalia; order Chiroptera; family Vespertilionidae; genus Myotis; species Myotis nattereri. The sequence continues at coordinate 36,803,183 of NC_138089.1, forward strand.
ACTGGTGCCACCTTCTGAAAGGCAGTGAAGACTCCAGCAGTCTGACCCACCACTGCTTTTGCACCATTAGTGCAAACGTCAGCCCAGTGACACAGGCAGGTGACAGCTTTGTGTTTTTACCTCATAGACTCCTTGAAAGTTTCAGGGACCTTTGGGAACCATGCTTAGAACTGCTTGCTCTAGACCACCCGGCAGAGGGTGCACGGGTTCACTGTCTCTGCGTCACAAATCCCCACAAGCTCCGTGGCTTCAGACCACACTTTATCATCACAGTTTTGCTGTCAGTCACAAGTCCAGGGAGACTCAGCTGGGTCCTTTCAGCCTCCTGAGGGTGGAATCGTGACATCAGCCGGACAGCCTTCCTTACCCGATGCCCCGCAAAGAATCTGCTTCCCGGCTCCCTCAGGCTGTTGGTTGAAACTAGAGCTGAGGTCCCATCTCCTCCCTGGCTGTCAGCTGGGAAGGTGGTGGGGGCAGTCTTTACTCTTAGAGACTTTGCACATTTCTTCTCGTGCTTTCCCTATGGCCCCCTTCAGCACTTGTGCGTCAAGTGCTCCTCAGATATTGAATCCCTCTGACTTCTCCCGCATCTCTGACTCTAGCCAGAAGTTCTCTGCTTGTGCGGGTTCATGTGGTTAGATGGGACCATCCAGATAACCCCGGATTCACTATCCTAAGTTGTATCACCTTAATTACATCTGCAAAGTCCCAGGTGTCATGTGACATAGCATGCTTATAGGTTCCAGGGATAAGGGCACGGACTTGTTGGAGGAGCGCTCTGTCTACCACGGTGGGAACGCAGGATATTGCCAGATGGTTCGAAAGGAAATGTGGGGTGTTCCAGTACTGTAAGAGGGCTGCCCATGGAGACAGAAGGGGGTCAAGGAGGGGTGCAGTGTAACAGACTAATTCAAGCGAGGGGGTGTCTGTTAAAGCCAAAAGTCTGTTATATAACAAAGTAGGTTTTCCAAATGCATGTGTTAAAAAATTGATAAATTAGTTTACCTGTAGACATGTCTGTGCAATTAAAATCAAGTATGTATGAAGTTTAATTTCACAGGAAAATTTTCTATATGTATTACCATGATTTTATACTGAATGGGTCTAGTAAATGCGTGAATTCATCAGTTACCTCCAGTAAACAACTGCACACGGCTGGGGCATGTTTAGCTTAGTGCACGTGTGAACATCGGCTGACCAGCACGTGTTAAGACTCCTGCAGAAAGTCAGCCACGTGACAAAAGAACCAATTACCAAGTGCACGCTGCGGTGTGATCACGTGCTAAACAGTTGCTGAACATTGTTTACCAGCGGTGACTCTTGGATTTAAATACTTAGAATAGTTGTGGCTATGTAATATTTATTTATGTTGGTGAAATTACTACAGTGTTTCCTCCAACATATGGCCTATTTGCTAAAATTTGTTTAAAATAACAGTGAATTAATAACAAAGAATAACCTGTTAATTTCGTTATAAGCAAATCTTGGTTAAAAGTATTTTTAAATTAACAGGATATTCACTTTCACAAATGACATATGGACCAGAAATTTTGCCTGTTAAATCTAAAGTCCATTAAATCGAGGTCCGCAAAGTCGAGGGTGTTACTGTAGTAAAAAGCCACCTGCTGATTTCAAACCGCTGCCCAGGAAAGCTTCACCTCAGGCTGTTTGGATATCTGCCTTTTTCGGTCTTCCCAGCACTTGGTAAGTACCAACCCTGCACCAGGCAGAGGGGTGGGGAGGGTGGTGTGGGCGTTAGGAATGAAGGAGGCAGAAGGGAAAATACATGGTCTCTGCTCTCAGAGGCGCTCACAGCCTAGAGCTGCCCTTTGATACTAGGACTCTGTAATCCTCTTAGACAGTGATTTTCAACCAGTGTGCTGTGAGAATTTTTAAAACATGCAATACCAAAAAACCAAAAACAAAAAAACATGCAATACCTGACTTTTTAGTCAGGGGCACTGACCCCTTTCCCTTAGATTGTCAAATTTAAAAAATAACAGTCTACACAACAGTAGCCGTTCAATGTCAATGAATCACAATTATACCTTTTGTTGTTGTTGTTGGATCAGCAAAAAATTTTTTTGGTGTGCTGCAGAATCTTAGCCATAGTTTATGTGTGCCGTGCGATGAAAACGGTTGAAAATCACTGTTCGACACATCTTCCATGCCTTAACGTTTAAGATATACGCGAAGAACTTCCTCATGCAAATGTTCTTAAATACTGGAAAGCAGAAGCGCGGTGGCCCTTCCCAGGACCCCAGGTCTCTTCCAGAAAGCAGAGCCCTGCCTCACCTCGGTACGCCGGGGCCCTGTTTTGGGCGCTCAGTACGTGATGAGAGCTTGCAGGAAAGGACGGGTACGAGGAGGTGCCCTTCTGCTGGGAAGGAGCCAGGGCTGTGATGGAACCTCCCTGAAGTCTTCTGAGAACTGCGTCTGCTCAGTGCAAATCAGATTCTGGTGCGTTAACCTCCATTGCACGGAAATTCTCAATTTAACACCATTAAGTACAACAAACTTTTCACACAAGAGAATGCGGCCAGTGTCTTAGGGTTTATATAATACAGTTACATAATCCAGATACCTCCCCAAATTCTCCAGCCTCTCATTAGAAACCCCAAGAGAATAGAGTTGATGCAATGTTTTGGAACGAGATAGAGATGGTGGTTCACCACGTTGTGCGTGTATGGACTGTCACTGAATTGTCCACTTTAAAGTGATGAATTGTATGTTATTTTGCATGAATTTCCCCGCAATTTTAAAAAACCCAAAATGTTCAGAGACCCAGTTTATGTGATTAGCAGGCAATCCAGCCGCTCACAGGGACCCCTCCCATCCTCACTTCTCACTTTGGACTTGGCTGCAGGTGCTTCTGCTAATCACCTCCTCCCTCTCCTCTCTTAGTAACACACTTCTGGACTGCTGCCTTTTTCTTTAAAATTTAAAGTTTAAATTATATGCCAGCCCCCAGTCCCTACAGGCACCATGGACACAGCTCCCATGCTTCATTCTCCAAAGTACAGACAGGAACAGACAATAGTGCTTAACAAAGATTTCCTGAACGTTTGAACTGACAAAGGAAATTTTAATGCGAGAGAACTACACTTAATATTAGATACCTTGTTTAACAAAATGTGAGTCCTATGGCAATGACTTATTTTCTATTTGTTGTTTTTCTTTCTCTCCTAATACACACAAACGTGGAAGGATCCAATGTAGGACTAGTGATTGCTCACAGCTCCTTAAATATTCTACAAAATTTAATTGACATAGAATCTAAGATGCCATTGATTTTAAGATGCACCATTGTTTTATGTACTCCTTATAAAGAAAGAAAAGAAACACGCAATTACACTATTACACAGTCAGTTGTGAGCTTCATCATGATTTAAACAATGCTAAAATGTAGAAAAATATGCATCTTAGAATCAATAAAATAGGATAATCTCTTTCTGTGTCAACACATCACACTTACACACACACATCTACGAACTCGCACAAGTGGGATTGCGAATGAGATCTGCTCTCCATTAGGCAGAAGCTGGAGGGTGCCATCGCTGGGGAAGGTGGTTGCTGTAGAGATGTTTTTAGCAGGTAGCAAGCTTAGCAGTTGGCTAGGTTCCAACTCTGCAAAATAGATTATTTTATGCTGAGCTTATACCGTTGGGGATCCTCCTGAAGCTACTTCTAGTCTCATGTTTTATTTACTTCATGGTGAGTTGGAAAACAAAAATAACAAAGAAATATTTTAAAATGCTTGAATGTTGAATAAAAAAACAAACACTAGATACCTTGCTTGCTCTAAGAAGTTCTGAGTTATAAGATATATCATTAATGTAAGAACTCCTAGGAGGAGGAAAAAAAAAAAACACGATTAAATGCTTACAAAAATTTCACGTTTGTCACCAATAGCACACATTTATCCCCACAATCCCATCCTCCTTTCTCATTCAGTGTCAAAACGCACCTTAGCCTTCCTCAGATGGTGACGTTATTATTTTACTAAAACAATTTTTAATGTTGGCATGATTGCAGGCAGATAAAGAAGGTGAAGGAAAGAGCTAACGAACATATGTGCTGACTGTGACTTTAAGATTCTTCTGCCATTGCAGTTAAGCAGAGCACAGCAGAGAAATATTGTGACTTGTACGTGTGCCTGGGACTCTGACCTTTTTGGGTGTTTAGAGTGGATAATATAATTCTGAAGTTTACCCAGGAACACTGAGATTTTCTATGCAGTTCCTGTCTGATTAAACTTGCAGTGGTTTCTAATTGTGAAAGCCCAGCGTGGCCCTAGCTGCTTTGGCTCAGTGGATAGAGCGTCGACCTTCGGACTGAAGAGTCCTGGGTTCAATTCTGATCAAGGCCATGTACCTCGGTTGCAGACTCAATCCCCAGCCCTGGTCAGGGCACGTGCAGGAGGCAACCAATCGATGTGTCTCTCTCACATCAATGCCTCTCTCTTTCTCTGTCTCTCTCCTTTCCTTCCACTCTCTCTAAAAATCAATGGAAAAATATCCTCAGGTGAGGGTTAACAACAATAACAAAAAGAAATTTTAAAAAAAAGGCCCATATGGATTCATGAAGGGACACACACAGGCTGCCGTTCCATTCCTGTCTGTGTTTCTGAGTCCTGAGAGCATCAGAGAATCCTGAAACTGCAGCCTTGTTAACAGGACAAAAAATGCTTTTCCCCAGAAAGTAAATACAGTGTCACGTTCTCTAGTCTTACCCAGGAATTTCTAGAAATGAAAGAAAAAAATGATTCATACATTGGTTTCTTCTGGTCTGTGGAAGCCCTTTTCTTTCGTGCACATATGTACCTACATGCACACATATACTTTCGTAAAATTGAAAACGGAACCCAAGTGTGGCAGGGGTCACTCTAAGATGGACAAACACCATTTCCCCTGTTAGGGCTCCCATCCTGATGGCCATGGTAAGATTTCTAAGGAAGGAGATTCTTTCACAGATCATCAAACCCGTAGAGTAGATTTCACAAGGAAGATCTCTCTTCCCTCTTGCATATTGAAGAATTTTTCCAAGTAACATACAAATGCTAAATAAGGCCCTCCTGAAGTCATTAACAGCCCAAAGGGAAGTCCTTGACAACCTGCTGGGGTCCCTAGGATTGCAATCCCTGCATTATGGAAAGCCATCAGAGAGCCAAATGTCAAACCCAGGGGGACTGGAGTGTGGGGTATTAAAAATACTTATACTCAGAGGGATGGATTAGGCTGGGAAGGTAATTTTCCAACCTAAACTAATTCATTTAGCGCTTAATATGAGTCAAATGAATTGAAAGTGACTAAAAATATCATCAAGTACAGCCACGGCTGGGAAATTACCATCACATCTGGCCATGTCTCCTTATTTCATATCCTCGGGATCAGAATGCGCTGAGCTGAGCTGCCGTTCTGCAGACCTCAGTTCATTTGGGAATGTGCATTGATCCATTCCAGCACAGATAGTTGGCCAGCTGGTCTGGCCCTCCCAAAGAAAGCAGGATCGTGATGGTGATGGGCAAGAATTTTGGCAGCAGGCAGAAATATGTTTCCCTAAAAAATATAAATTTAGTTACCTTCTCTGACCCTCAGATTCCTCACATATAAAGCGAAAACAATACCATCTACCTCTTTAAGTCCTCGTGTGGACTTAAGGAGATAATATCTTTAAAATGTTGAGCTCAATGTCTGGCATACTAAGGGGTCTCTATAAGTCATTGTTTTTAGCATGACGGGTAAGTTGTGTCATCTAGAAGACAACAGCATGACTAAACAAATAATGAGCCCAGCCAGGATGGCTCAGCAGTGAGTATGGACCCAGGAACCAAGAGGTCACTGGTTTGATTCCTGGTCAGGGCTCATGCCTGGGTTGTGGGCTCAATCCTCAGTAGGGGGTGTGCAGGAGACAATCGGTGATGTTTCTCTCTCATTGATGCTTTTGTCTCTCTATCCCTCTCATGACCTCTCTCTCTAAAAAATAAATGAAACACATAAAAATTAACTAAGATAAGCTGGAAAATGCAAAAACCTTTAGCATTTGATGGTGCTTGCCACAGACTGACTGTGGGATAAACAACTGACTCTGGGATAAGCAATGGTTTGGGCCAGGCCAAATAACCCAGACCCAGGACTTTTGTTGGCGCTCTCAGGAGAGTGTAACTTTCCTTTGATGTTGCTACGCTGTGAGGACATAAGTCTGTGTGAGCAGGAAGTCATCCTGCCACCTCACAGGAATGAAGACAAAACAGAGGAAAGACAACTAAGAGGTTAAAAAAAAAAAAAGGAAAATGAACGAGATAGCATGTTGATGACCTCAATCAGGCTCTGGATCCAGCCTTGCCTGAAGCTTGGTCTACTACTGGAATTTTCAGCTACCAACCCAGTTGACGTTTACCCAATGGAGTATCCAAATTAATATGATATGATTTATCTATTATTTTATTGTAAGTACTCTGCCTTAGGACCGTGGAAAACAGGTTTATTTTTAATTCCCCTGTAGGATTTAGCACATATAGAGCACATGGGATTTGAAATATAGAAGGTGCTTGGATATTTGTTGAATGAAACAAGCATGTTGCCCATTCACTGACCTCTACTTCACTTTCTAACATGAAATGGAAAAGAAATAGAGGAGATATAAACTGTTTCTAGACTGGATAAAGTCATGCGAGGAGCCACGGCAGGAAAAGAGCAGAAGGGCAGGCAATTGGAGTGCCCTCCTCTCCTCCACCTAAGAGCCCACTGTGTTCCTTCCTCACAGTCTGCATCCACCACTTCCATTGCCCTTCCTGCCCGTTAAATGATGTCCCTCTGCAGTTTTCATTTCAGGATTTGGAATCAGAATTCAGCTATCTATGCATGAAACAACGGAGAGATGAAGATCCAATCTCTTTCAGATTTTTGGAAGCAGGAGGGAAATCTTGATTAAGTTGTTCTTTACAGAAGATTGGGGTTGGGGGTACTGAGGAAAGTTTGAGGGAGAACAGTTCCTTAAACCACAGGCTGGCCTCTCTGTCCTCCTCAGAAAAAGCCATTGTGCTTGAGAGTCCACGAAAGCATCCATTATAACCAGCACCTTCTACTGCCTGAGGCCTCCCAGCTGCCCAGTGCTGGGACGGTCCCCTGCGCTCATGGGAGAAAGTGCTAAGTTCAGGTAACAAAGTCCATTTCCCTAAGAATCAATTTCTGATATATTTTATTTTGTCGAATGACCAACTCCCAACCTCCCTTTTGCAGAAGGACTTGCCCACTCAGCATGACATTTTACATTCAGACACTTCCAATCCAGTTGATATTTCACTTTAAAGATCATTGTTCCCCTTTCCTGCTGGCCATAGCTTAGGCAAGGAGACATTTTATATATAACTTCTGCTTTCAGTCATCCAAACCAGCAAACCTAAAGGCTCAGCATCATGTAGAGTGGAAAAAATAGGGGTGGGAATTAGGAGACCTGGGTTCTAACCCAGACTGTACCAGGCATATGGCTTTATTAGGGGTGTTTACTAGATAGGCAATTTACTCAACCCCCCTGGCCATTGTACATTCCTCATAGATTGTTTTGAGGATTAAATGAAATAATATTTGCAAAACAGTTAACATTGTAGCAGACACTATATAAATGGCTCACAAAGTAAATTTACTATGAGCATTCTCATTGCTCCAATGACTAATGTTATGGTCTAGCAACAATTTCTTTTCCAGAGAACGCATGCTCTCTTGAACAAATTACTGTTCCCATCATGACTGACTCACTCAGAGGTAACTGTTTTCCTTTAAGGCAAAGATTGCAGAACACACTAGGTACTGCCTTCAATGCTCCTGGGTTGAGGGTTGTGAATTTCAAGGAGAAATGAAGAGATGGAAGGAAGAGAGGGGAGTGGGCTTAGCTTACTACACCTTGTCTAGAAAATAGCCCTGGCTCTCTCTTGGGTATCCATGGTGTTGAAGATGATGATGGAGGTGATGTTTTTTAAACAATGAAAACACTACTCTTGTTTATGTTGTGCTTCTTTAGTATTAAAAGCAGATCAGCAAACGTGGACATAAAAGACACAAGAGGCCAACAGAAAGACAAAAAGATCTCCTAATAGTTCATTAGGAATCTTGCATGATTGCATCCAGAAGAAAAGTGTATATCAAGATTTTTCATAATTACTATAATATCTAACAGTAAGTCTATATAAATATTAATAATAGTAGCCAGCATGTTTTAGTTCTTACTATGTGCTAAGAACAGTGTAAAGCACTTTATATATCTACTAGAGGGCCGATGCATGAAATTCATGCAAAGGGCTCAGCCCCCGCCACCCTCAGTCCCCACCCACTGCAGCAGCCACCTCTGCCTCAGCCCTCACAGCCCCAGCTTCGTCTGGAAGGTCATCTGGAAGGACATCTGGTCTAATTGGCATATTACACTTTTATTATATAGGATTTCTATATCTATATAATTTCATTTAATCTGTGCTGTTGCCTTGTGAAGGAGGTTTTTAAAAAATCATATCTTACAGCCCTAACCAGTTTGGCTCAGTGGATAGAGTGTTGGCCCAGGGATTGAAGGGTCCTGAGTTTGATTCTGATCAAGGGCACATGCCTGGGTTGTGGGCTCGATCCCCAATAAGGGGCATGCAGAAGGCAGCCAATCAATGATTCTCTCTCATCATTGATATTTATATCTCCCTCTCCCTTCCTCTCTGAAATCAATAAAAATATATTTTAAAAAATAAAAATAATAAAATTATATCTTACAGATGAGGAAACTTAGAAAAATGAAGTGATACACCCAGGTGCATAGAAATAGGAGCAGAGACAGGATCTGAATCCAGACCTTCCCACTTCTAAAACAGACTCCTCCTAGCCAATCACATGGGAGTATGGAGTCCTCAGCTTCTCCTGATGTTGGTGGAGGAGGAGGCAGAAGGAGCCAGTCAGTGAGTAAGGCAAAACCCTTTCCTTCTGTTAGACATTTGGTAACGTAAATGCAGAAGCTTTCAGACAACTTTTGGTGCTGGGGTTGCCCATTCTGTTCGTGTGGTCATTCTGGCTACTCTCGGTATTTCACATCAGATTTCCATTTACCTTTGACACCATAAAATTTTTCTTTCAAAATGTCTACTTTAGTGATTTGTAGTATATTTAAAAGTTGTGCAACTATAACTGCTAAAATGTCCAAGTATTTCTGAAGTTCGTAGAAATGTAGGGCTTCCAGGAGGGCTGAAGGAATCTATTATACTGGATTGCCCCACCTTTAAAGAGTTTGCAGTCTTGTCCAGAAGGTATGGTTTATACACCTGAGGCTTCTCGCTACTTATAATAAACAAGAATAATACCCTGTGAGAACATATATTCATATGGTAAGTGCTAAGAAAGGAGAGGAATTAACAGCCAGGGCGATGATGAGGGATCCTCATAGAGGAGGCAGCCTTGGAGATGAGGGAAAATTGGCGAAGTGCTGTGAGCAGGGATGGTGTCAGATGCAAGGATCTCTCTGGCTCAATGGCCCAAGTGTTAAACTCTTTCCAAGCAAAACTATTTTCCCTACTGAGAGCCTGGCTGTGGGGGGAGGAGAGGGTGGAGGAGAGACTCAAGAGGAAATAGAAAAGAGATTAGATGAAGCCAAGTGATTTCAGCCAGAGATCGCCTGGTTTATTTGAAGGTAATTTATATAATAGTGACCAGCAGCTCCACTCAGTCATCTGTTTCAGCGGGATGTGTGCTTTGCCGAGCGAAGACAGCATTTGGCCCTTGGTTGGAAATTCCTGCTTTAAAAAACCATTTTGTTCCATTTTGAAATAAAGTGGGAGTGAAAGCCATGCCCCATGATGCTTCATGGTTAATAAAACTGCGAAGACATTTCTGCCTGGGCATAAAAGATTATTTTAAGCACCATCTCCCGGGCTCTTTGGTTACTAAGGGAATCCTGTGTCAGCTCGGCAGCGCAGACAGACGAGTTGCCATGACGATCCTGCTAAGCTGGCTGGAGTCTAAATGCCACAGATGGAGGAACCACTGTCAATACCTGACTGCTGAGCAGTCTGGCAGTGCCCTCCCTGCCCCTTGCAGTTTGCCCCTCACTCCTCCTTCTAAACCTACCTTGGCTGCCCACTCCTTTGCCACTAAGACTGCACAAGCCCAGCTGGAAGGGCACCCAAGGTCACTGGCTCATCTGGCTTGATGGTCAGTCTCCTGGCCCAGAATAGGTTGCTCATGCTGGAATGTATTCAAGTCTTTGGGGGCATGTAGAGTCCTTCATGTCTGGCCTTTGTCTCTTTAAATAAAAGAAATACTAGTTATTTACCAAGAAGCTGTTCTAGGAAGCAGAAAAAATCTGGAATATTTTCTTTCCTGTAAACCAACCAGACATAATCTGAAACAGTTTTACAGGGTAGGTTTGTCATGGTGGCCAGCAATTGGTCACCCCCTGCAGCTCCCTGGACGCAATTCCATTGTTTCACATGGACAGACACGTGGTGTTTCTGGCAAACTACATTGTCTAAAGATGGCTGAAACCATCCCAGGTGCTCATCTTTCAATGTGACTTTGCCATGTTCACCTTGAGAGGTAGGTTTATGTTCCTTCTCCTTGAATCTGGGCCAGCTTGTGTCTTAAGTGAAGTAATCCCATGTGATTTGTGAGCTAGGTCATAAAAGGTAACCTAGCTTTTCCCCGGTTCTCTTAAGGTGCGTTTTCTTAGAACCCAACCACCATGTTGTAGGGAAGCCCAAGCAGCCACATGGAGAGACTACATCCAGGTGCTCCAGCAAACAGTCTAGTTGAGGTCCTGGCTGGTAGCTATCATCATCCTCCGGGTATAGAGCCAATGAGCCTTCAAATGATTTCAGCACCCCCGGCTGACATCACCTGGTCTTTGAGTCATCCCAGGTGAGGCCCAAACAGAACCAAACCATCCCCTCTGTGCCCTTTCTAATTTCCTAACCAACAGAAGCCATACAAATAATAAAATAGTGGTTTTTCTAAGCCCCAAAGTTTGGGGTGGTCTGCTCGCCAGCAGTACCTACAGAATCCTCAGTTTATTAGAAATGTAAACTCTCAGGCCTCGCCTCGTATCTACCAAATCAGACTGCATTTTATTAAAATCCCCAGGTAATGTTTATGTGCACTTAAGTTTAAGAGGCTCTGACGTAGGACATCACAGAGCCTCCTGTTTCTTTATTGACAAGAAGGTCGTTCATGATTGAATGAGGGAATATCTTAAGCAGTTGGGCCTCCTTGCTCTCTCTTGAGCCCAACTGATTCTGATCCAGACCGATTAGATCTCTGAAGATGCAGACTTAGCACTACCCAGTCTTGGCTTACCTGGGGGAACGCCTGGAGGCCAAGCTGAGAGTTCCAATATGGTGTTATGCAGCTTCCTTTTCCTGGAAAAAGAGGCAGGACAATAGAGCACAGAAGCGCTTGGACTCCGGAGTCCGCCTGCTTGGGCTCAGCTCCTGGCTCCACCACTTAAGGTTTGTGAATTTGGATAAGTGGCTTATCTTCTCTATGCCTCAGTTTCCCATACATAAAGATGAGAACAATAGTGGCTACTTCATAGTTGAGGAGTGAATGCGTTAACATATGTAAACCACTTAAAATATGCCACTTAGCAAGAGCAATGTGTTAGTTTTTCCTCATTCTTCTGGGACCCCTTCCATGTATAATCAAAATCCTAAATCAAATTGGTTTCTAGGAATTTCTCAAGACTGTGTATATTCTGGGATCAGAGGGGACACCCTGACCATGGTTCCAAGTGACAAGCATATTCACTGGTCTAGTGTCATATTCCAGCATTCAGAACAGACTGGCATCAGAAGGGAGACCAGGGAGAAGGGGCTGTCCTTGGCTGAAAGCGTTGGATCCCCTGACATGTGATTCTTCATTGTCTGTCACTAACATTTTTGTTCAGTCATCACAGAACTTTAAAGAAATGCACATAAGTTTAAATACATCAAGGTTCAGAACCATTCTGAATACAACACAAGGGGCCGATGCCGAGAAACTCTAAACCCCATCACAACATAGCCACACTGCTTTTATTTTTTAAGGCTTTCTTCAAACCAAATGTGTTTCCATTCTGATCCTCCCTGGGAGCCCTAATGTCTGTGGGCTGACTTAGAAATTTATAAACAAATATTGTGCTTTTAAAATCCTTATATTGAAGTTGAAAATTGTAATTTGGTCTTGATGGGAGACATTGAAGCAGAATTCATCTTCTCACTGAATGAGCATCTGTGGAGTTTGCAATATGGCCTTTTACGTTTTCTATACTAGCCAGCAATTAAGTCTCAAAGTTCAAAATTTCTTAAAGTTCATTTTATTTATTCCCTCATCCAATTTTAAAATATGCTAAATTATCTTTAGAAAAGTGGAAGGAAGCCAAGGATAATTTGATGAAAAGCCTAAACTCACTTTAAAATGATTTTTAATTTCAAATATAATGCATGTTATGAACTAAGAGATGGCATAAATGAATATAAAATGCAAATTAACCAACAATGAAAAATGTATTATTCTGCAGTAAACCAACCATTCAAAACATGTCACAAACATTACAAAAACTAACCGAAGAGCCTAAAGGCAAGAACACATAGAAAAAATATTTCCAATAAACCCTTGGTTTGAAACATACTCCTTCAAAAATAAAACTATTCCTAATATTTTACTTTATAAGAAGAACATTTATTATATTACCTTTTGGTTTGAATTAGAGAAGCAAGAATCATGGAACTGCAGTACAGTAAGCCCTCACTTAATGTCAGCAATAGGTTCTGCGATTTTAAGGGAAATGACATATAACAAAACCAATTCTACAGTAAGCTAACTGATATAAACAAGAGTTACATTCCTACAGCATCTCATCAATGTTACAACAAATGAATGAAAGGACATTATTTGAGGACCTGCTGTAGTAGAAAAGTGACTATGGATGTTACCTTTCTTCCAATGAGAAACTGAAGTCCCACAGAGACAAAGTGATATCAGGGTCCCAGAGTCTAAGTCAGTCTCTGAAGGATGATATCAGAAATAATGGGAGACTCGAGGTCATACCTGAGGATATAAAAATAGCCTTGGCTGGGTCCCTCAAGAATTGGGCCTGGTCTTTGTCAATTAGCAGCACACTGCAGTGACAAAATTGACTATAATGATACTTCCCAATCCCATCTGGCATTCAGGAAACATGTGCTGTATAACAGATGATGCACATTTTGCTTTGATTCAGCTCAGCAGTGGTGCCTGATGAGGGTTTCATTGACTCAAGGTCCCCATTATGGACCAAGGGAGATTTAGCACTAGGGGCAAATGTTAGACTGAATGGTTGCTTCCTCCATCCTCATTGACCACTATGTGTCATATGTTTGCCAGTTTTCTTCTTTAACCATAAAGAAATTCTAATGCAAGGACAGTAACAGATTTTTCATAGAGAGCCAAAGAAACAAAATGGTTAACAGTGCAAGCTCTCTGCTCACATGGCTGAGATTTAAATCTCAGCTCTACCACTTACTAGCAGCGTGATCTTATTTAAGTTATGTAATATCTCTGTACTTATTTTCTCGATTGTAAAATTAAGATAAGTATAGTATATCACATGGGGTTATTTAGTGGAAAAGTATACTACAAGAGTAAACATTAATCCTGTTAGTAATCAGACTGCAGGGTAATTTATAATGGAGTGTCAACATACTATTTCTAACAGATCATACCCAACCCACACCACTGGTACAAAATGACGAACAGTTCCTTCTTCTGAATGATTTCTGCTTTCCTACCAACATCATCCCCAGTCTTATTTTGTCCTTCTTTCCTCTAGAACACAATTATCGAGATGCCCAATTGCTGAACTGTTCTTGCTTTTTGATAGCCTTTATTTCAAAACAAGTCCCTGCTTCACGTATGCCCACCTTAAAATCACCCAGAACAAGTCCAAATCTTATAACAAGTCCCTCCTTTAGATGTAGGCACGTCTTGCTGCAACAAGCTAATTAAACTTAACCTTGTTTGAGTTCAGGTGTGCTTCTGGCAGTCTTTCAGTGTTGAGCTGCCATAATACTGAGCACATACTATAGTGCACTATGTGCATAAGAAATGCTGACTATTGGCAATAGTAGGCAAGTACTTTTTTACCCCAGCTTCTTCATATAGCACACCTCAAGACATTTTTGTTCAATGAAGGGCAATTTTTATGTAACTGGGAAACCAGTTAGCATGGCTAGAATGAAGAGATATGATTTTTTTTTCTCCAAGTTTCAAAGTGTTATTTAAAAGTCCCTGGGGTGACTGCAACAGCAATAGGTGAAATGGAAGAGCAAGCAAGGCAAAGGTTTTGAGCCTACTGAAGTCCAAGTAGTAGCCCCGAATTAACCATATTCTGGACCTTTTAAGCCAGGCTAGCCAGATAGCTGTAAAAAAGGGGGGGGGTGTTAAAATAGCTAAAATTTTCAGTTCTTATTTCCAAATGTCTACAAATACCCATTTGACAAATTTGGAAACAGACTTTGGAGTGGAATGAATGCCTACGGCACACACAGGGTGATTAGGCTGGGTCTGGAAACAAAGACAGAACTTTGTACAGAAGGCCTATTAGCTACTTATTGTTGTTACAAATTACCCTACAACTTAGTGACTCAAACAAAATAAGAGTAATCACTTATTCTCTTTGGCAGCAACTTCTGTCAGGTACCCTTAAGTTCCTTGCCTGGGTAGTTCAGGCTCAAGCTCCTTCATGAGTTGCAGTCTAGGAGGGGTTGCTGGGGCTGGAGGATCCACTTGCTAGACAGCTCACTCCTGGCTAGAAAGTTGGTCGCTCGTCACATGGGCCTCTCTACAGGGCTGCTGGAGTGTCTGCAGGACGTAACCGCTGGCTTTCCCCATAGGTAACAATCCACTGGACAAAGACAGAAGTAGCAATACCTTTTATGACCCAGCCCTGGAAGTCACACACCATCACCTTGGCCATATTCTATTGCTAACACATGCCAGCCCTGTTTCAGGGCCGGCTCTATCCACCTGCCCGATGTGCTATCTGGGACCAGCACCAAATTCCGAGTCTGCATTCCTTCATGCATCATATAAAAATAACAACTTCGTTTTAGCCTGTTTTGAACATAAACCAGTATAAGAAAATCAAGCTCTGCTTAATACAATAATTACTAAGACGGCATTATTTAGAAGTGATTTCACTTTCTTAAGCATCCTGCACCTAATCCGCCTCCCTCATTCTTCTAAAGCTTAAACTCCGAACATACTTTCCCCCCAACCCCCTGGAGAGAAAATCAGTGCCTGGCCTCCCTACACCAACTCCTATCCAAAGTAGGACTATTCCGGAGGCAGAACTTTCGTTCCAGGGGCTGACCCTGGTGCCCGGAGCGTATTTCAGGACGGACCGGAAGGGGGCTCCTGCGGCAATTTCCGTCCCGGAGGGCAAAGGCAGGCAGCCGGCGCGGGACGGCTCCGGGAGGATTGCGGTGCACGCGCGAAAGCAGCGTGGGGACTCCCTGAAAGCAGAGCGGAGGGGCCCCCGAAAGTGTAGCGACCCGAGCCCTGTCCGGCTCCTCCATGCTTGGCTGGAGGCCGCTGGCTCTGGCCGGCTCCCAGGCGCTGCGCCTCGGCGCCGGGGGCCTGGATGCTGCCGGGCGCTTCGGGGACAGGTGAGTGCGGGCGAGAGACAGGGCGTGTGTGTGCGTGTGTGTGTGGGGGGGTGGGGGGGTAGGGGAGGGTGGTGGTGCGGGGGAGGCGAGGGGGTGATCCCTGCAAAACTACGACTTTGAACAATGACAAGGCCGGGCACAGAGGGTTCTGCCCTGGGAGGGAGAGGAAGGGGCTGTGTCCAGACCTGAAATACAGAAGAGTAAGGAGCGTTTCTCCAAGGAAGCCCGTGAAAGGACCCAAGGGGTGGTTTTGGTTTTTGTGCGTTTTTAATGCGTATGAGCGACTGGCCACGAGCATTACCAACAGCAGTAATAGATAATCTGCCAGTTGGTGGGCGTTTTCTGTGTCCGCGATGCTCTGTTAAGTGTATGAGGCGCCCAGGCCGCACGTGAGCTCCACCAGCCTCTTCTACAGAAGCTGTCATTCCGTTTTGCAGGTCAGACGGAGGCTTGCACAGGAGCAGGACCTTGTCCCTGGCCATTCAATTAATAAGTGCAAATTGGGATTCTAACCTGAATAATCTTACCAGGCTACAGGAGGAGGATAGACTACAGAGAGCTTTGCTTTTCTGACACTCCGTGCAGGACGTACACACCTGCTTACAGACCCAGTCCCGGAGGGCTTTCCTGGTGTGTGCAGCGGACCCGAGGCCATGTCTCCACACACCCAGCTTCAGGTTCTGAGCCTGGGCCATGTCCTTGCAGGGAAGAGAGGAGCTGATCAGAGAAAGGTCGGCGTCCCGTATTCTGCCACTTCCGCTGGGTGTGAAATACTAAGGTTCGCGTGCAGATGGCTTCTCCTGTGTCTAGGCAGCACCGCCTGGTTAGAAAGCTATTTACCCCAGGAGAGAAGACGGAGAACTTCTCCTCCAGGGTAACTCTTCACAGTTAAGATGGGAGCCCCATTGTTACCATCAGGAATGTCAGGAGAAAGAGGCGCCCAGAATCCAAGCCCTTCCCGAAGGCCCCGATGACACTCTCCAAGGCATGTAACCTCCCTTCGCTGTGTTAACTAGAGAAACTTCTGAGTTGTGGTTTGTTCTCTCAATTTTTGTTTTTACAGGACAGACCTCTGGCTTTTAGTTAGAAGTCTCCATGGCAAGAGTAGTACTTGGTGGGATGAGCACCTTTCTGAAGAAAACGTTTCGTTCGTTAAGCAGTTGGCCTCCGATGACAATAAAGCCCAGTTAGCGAGTAAACTGTGTCCTCTGAAAGATGAACCGTGGCCTATACATCCTTGGGAACCAGGTGGGTATTGTGTATACGATGAGTTCTCCTCATTCCTTGGTGGCTGGCACATTCAAAATTACAGTGACTGCTTGATAGACTTATCATCTCTTCAACTTATTGTTCATGTCTTAGGTGTGTCTGTTTCATTGTGGCTTGGTGTGCATGTTTATTACCAGCATCCTTTTCTGCTGTCAGTGAATGTCTGGTAATAATCAAGACTTACTAAAAAAAGCTGTTTTGTATGTGAAATGAGACTCATTCTGCATACATTTTCTTGTTTTCTTCAGATTTAAAAAAAAAAGACTATAAAGATAAATCAGGGGAGAAAAATCTGGAAGAGTATGATCTAAGTTGTGTTACACAGATGTCTCCAGTTGGGATGCTCCAGCATTCCAGGCTTGCCACGGGCAATGCCAGCGTCAGCTGTGTGAGCCTGGCAGCGTGCTAAACCCACCTGTGGACAGGTCAGGACGAATAAGGCCTTCCTGTTGAGACAGCGATCTCTGGGTGGGTTTATTATAAACAGTTGAATTGTACAGTGGAGCAACTTTATCAATTTATGCAACAAATCTAAGTGTTACGGGGAAGGCCAACGTATTTTAGCAATATGACCACTTGTGTCATCCTTATGAACCCTGCTAACTTTTTGGAATTAGATGTTTCCTAATTACTGAGGTTTGATGTTTATACTAGGAAAGCAAAGCATAATAAGGGATTTATCCTGCCCTCTATTAATACCACAATTTTAAAACCAGAATTAGCCCACCCGGTGTGTTCAGTGGTTGAGTGTTGACCAATGAACCAGGAAGTTGCCAGTTTGATTCCCAGTCAGGGCACATGCCTGGGTTTTGGGTTGTTCCCCAGTAGGGGGCATGCTGGAGGCAGCCCATAGATGTTTCCCTCTCTCCCTAAAACCAGTAAAAACTTACTTTAAAAAAAACCCCATCATATATCCATTTAACTGTTTTCTTTTTTGTGTGTCGTTTCTTATATTTGTTCAGTATATGGAAATTTATTGAGTACCAATGTCTTATGTTAGGCATGGTTGAAGACGCTTACATCTATAAGGAACATTTGTGTTTTATTCTGTGAATATGTTAGCATGCTTATTTTCCCGCTCCTTATTTTGAAACCATGATTTAGGAAATACTGTTGCATCACATTGGCAAAGTTGAAAAAGCTGTGTTAACCTTCATTTGTTTTGAATTGCCAGGTTCCTCTCGAGTAGGCCTTGTCGCGGTGAAGCTGGGCATGATGCCTTTCTGGACCAAAGATGGTCAAAAGCATGTGGCCACATTACTTCAGGTAAGAAACAGCAGTGACAGTAGATCTGTATGTGTGCCAGGATCTACTTGTGCCAACCTAAATGGGCAACATTTGTGTCCTGAACTATTTAACTGTGTGATGAAGAATAGGTTAATGTTTAGTATAAATAAATGCTATTAAAGAACTTTACATCTGATGGTTTTGGTGAATGTTCTCACTCTGGCCTGAGTGGTGGCCGCCTTAGTAATGGCATAGGGTAACTGGGACAGTGAACAAAATGAGATTGTAACCTCGCTTCTCACAGATCTAGTTTAATTTATAATCAGAAAAAGTCTCAGTTCCATCTTGTTTTCATTATGAAGTTCTTTCAGCTCCACAATAATTTTTATCTCTTTGCTAACTCAGAATGTTAAACACTTGTTAGGGGAAGCAGCGTTTTGTTCTCTGAGATAAAGTAAACCCCTCTACTGTTTAATAATGTGGGCCCTGGAACCAGAATATCTGAATTCAGGTCTTGGTTCTGCCACTTCTTAACCGTGTTCTTTGAAGCACTGTGTCTCATCAAAAAATATTATATACTACTTTTTAAATGAAATAATTATGACCTACCTGAAAAGGTTATTGTGAGGATTACACGAGATATTAATGTTAAGCACTTAAAATGTAAAACAGTATTAAATGTCCAGTAAATGTTGGCTGCTGTTGTCTTTCTCATTACAGTGGGGCCTTGACTTACGAGTTTAATTCGTTCCGAGACCGAGCTCGCTAAGGAGCTCGTTAACCTAAATTACTCTATCAACTCAATGCAGAAAATCGGCTGAGAGACAGCTGGTATCTCAAAAAACTGGTTAGTCGGGACCCTCGTAAGTCAAGGCCCCACTGTATTATTATAAAAAGATCACAGGAAGTTAGGAGACCATCCTCCCCAAATCACTTGGATAACTCAGTTTATCTTTGGGGCCCAGCCTTAGACAACTGATTAGGCAGATGGTGGTAATCAAATAAGAGCTCATTCACCTAAGTCAGTGGTTCTCAAGCTCGGCTGCACATTAACCCTAATTAAGTTAATAACAGTGTACCTACCTATAAAGTTTAAGTTTAAAAAATTTGGCTCTCAGAAGAAATTTCAATCGTTGCACTGTTGATATTTGGCTCTGTTGACTAATGAGTTTGCCGACCACTGTTCTAAACCATGTCGACAGGTGCAACTAGGGCAGTGGTCTCAACCTTGGCTGCACATTAGAATCACCTGGGAATCTTTTTAAAATCCTGATTTCTGGGCCTCATCCTCTGGAAATTGTTTTTTTGCTACTAATGTTGTGGCCCTACCCCATAACAAAGAAACAGAATTTCCGGAGGATGAGGCCCAGAAATCAGGATTTTAAAAAGATTCCCAGGTGATTCTAATGTGCAGCCAAGGTTGAGAACCACTGGACTAAATGATCAAGGATAAGATTATAGTTTCTAGAACTCTAAGGAACTTTGGGAGCTTTTAGTAATGACTGGTGGATTGTAAATCGGGATGACCACTTCAGAAAATAATTTAGCCTTATGTAGTAAAGCTGAGATAAGTAAACCTTGTAATCTGTTCCATTTGTGAGGGTTACTAGAAGATTTAAACAAGTATGCACCAAGAAAACTGTACAACAGCGTTAATAGCAGTATTGCTCTTAATACTCCAAAACTAGAAATAACCCAAATGTCCATCAGCAGTAGAATGGGTAAATCATGGTGTATTTACATGATGCAATGCTGGATAGCAGTGAGCTACATCCAACAACGTGGAGGAACCTTACAAATGTAATCTTGAGTGAAAGAAGCAAGACATGGGAGACTACATTCAGTCTGATTCCATTTATATAAAGTTTAAAGCAGACAGCACTGAGCAACAGCATTATTATGTAGTACTTTCAAAGGTAGTAATGGTAAAGAAAAGCCAGTAAAGGATTACCATAAATGCCAAGGGTAGTGGTTATTTCCTGGGCAGCGCATCTCAGTGTGACAGAATCGCCTGGACTGTAGGTCCTGGAGGGCTTTTAAATCGGCGGTTGGCGACCGCTGGTTTAAGGAAACCTTTGGAGCAGCGGTCACCGACTGGTGGTCCACAGGGTATGAAAGGCGGGCGACCGCTGTTCTGAATCACAGAGGTTCTGATTTAGCAGGTCTGTGCTGAGGCCTGAGCCTGCGTTTCCACTAGGTTCTCGGGGTGCTGATGCTGCTTGTCTGGACCACACGTTGAGAGCCACTGCTCTAGAAGTTTGGAAAAGAAAAAAAGGGTGGGAGTTGATTGGGAAGAGACACACAGGTTTTAGGGATTCTGCTTCTTGTCATTGGTAGTGGTTATGTTCAGGCACCTCTCACCAACACCAGAGAGGTGTTACCCGACAGCCCCCTGAGCCAGTGGGCGAGGGCTGTCCCCAGCCTCGATCCTTGTTTCCTCACATAAATGAATTTATACGAGACACCTTGACTGCTTTGTGAAAAGCCAATTCATTAAAGCATGCGCCGTTATTGAAAAAGCAAAGCAAACAAGCAAACCTCTACATCTGGCTTAGCGCAAATGAGCTCTCAGCTAATCTGAAGAGCAAATTGGGTGGGGATCCAAGGCTTTATATACCCTCCTGTCTGTGGGCTTCAAAATTCCTCTGCTGACTATTTTGGTATAGATTAATTCTCAAGGGCCCTTTTTTTACTTTATTGTGTCCTTCCCAGAATTTATGAAAGGCTTTTGGCAACTTTTATCTTGCCAAGCCTTGAGACTGCTGGCTTCTCTGTTAGAGAGTAAAACTGCCATTTTTTCCTTTCTGCATTCTCTCATTAGGGAGGTGTTTTTTGTTTTGTTTTGATTTGGTTTAATCATTTGCTCTTTGTTCTTGGCTGGGGAAAATAATGGTTTGTTAGTTACAAGCTGGCTGCAATTTGCCCACACTGTTTGGCCTTGTTTTAACTTTCCTGTCTCAGTTTCCCTATTCCTCCTGCCCTGGAATCCTATAACAGTTATGTGCATATTTTCTTTAAAAATACTTATTTTGTTATATATTTGTGTTTTATGCACTTTCTTAAGGGTGTTGTATTTGACACTTTTTTCAAAGGTTATCTGTATTTTAAGATTGTGATTGATGTTAGAGGAATAATGAAATAAGTAACTTTAATGACTGGTGTATAATGTTGAAATGTATCTTGGCACAGACTTAGCCTTTTTTTTTATGTTTGTGTTTTTAGGTACAAGACTGTCATGTCCTACGATATACTCCAAAGGAAAACAATGATGGAAAAATGGCAGCCCTCACTGTAGGAGGAAAAACCGTATCCCGTTTTTATGTAAGGATGTATTTTCATTCCTAGAATAGTACATTTTTTAGTTTTAGACCTGAATCTTTAAGTTTTGAGCATATTCCATTGCCACAAACTTGTTTTGTCCATGAGATAAATGGTGGGTGGGGGAGAGTCAGTCTAGTAGAGCCATTGAGCCCAGGAGTCTGAGATTGAGTTTGTTCCAGTATCTCTCCTCACTGTTTGGAACAAGTAACTACCCTGTAAGCTGCAGTATTTGCCCATCTGTAAAATGGGGATGATAATACTGCTGACATAAGAGGTTTGTTATCAGGATTACATGAGAATTTTCAAATGTGCCTGGCATGTAACAGACAATAATCCTTTTTTGTTATTTTGTTGTTGTTTTTTAATGGTTTTCTTTCTAAATTGTTTCACCAACAGCATGTAAAAGTTAGTTTTGTATATGTTATTATTTTTTTAATCCTGACCCGAGATATGTTTTTATTGATTTGAGAGAGAAAGAGTGTGAAAGAGAGAGGGGTAGAGAGAGAGAAACATTTATGTGAAAGAAATATCGATTGGTTGCCTCCTGTACACACCTGACCCACAACCTGGGTGTGTGCCATGACTAGGAATCGAACCCTGGAACTTTCAGTGTACAGGACAATGCTTCAACCAACTGAGCCACCCTGGCCAGGGCAATTTTCTATAGAATGAGCTTTCAATATTTGGGGAAAAGTTGTATACAAACCCACATCAGAATTTTTCAAGTGAAGCATCTTTTCCAAAAAGAATACTAATAGAATGCTGAGTATGTCGCTTAAATTTGAAAAGTCTGCACAATTAGTATCCTTAATTGGATGACTAAAAGCAGAGAATACCTTTCTAGAAATAGTGATGGTTTTTACTAGTGAATACTGAAACTCCTTTAGGTTTACTGAAACATTGCTTATCTTAAGATAAACATTTTTCCATTGTAAATTGTTTATGAAATGAACGTGGATGGAAATTAGGATACAACCTATACCATGCAACTATCAAAACCCGCAAGTGCTTGTTGTGTGCCTCCTGTTTCATTGTCATAGGTAACGTCTAATAAGCACTTACTACATGCCAGGTACATAAGCATTAAGCCTTTACACTTATTAAGGGATCTTTTCAGCTTCTGAGGCTAACGAGAGTTAGTAATTCATTCAGGGCTACCCACTGGTAAGAGGTAGAGTGACAAGCAAACTCCAGAGCCTTACTTTCTTAACTGGGACTTGATGTTCACCCTCTGGGAGCACATAAGTGAATGGGGAAGATGGACACATAAGTCTGCCATCTCAGTATAGTATTATAAATGCAACAAGCACAGAATGTGGATGGCCACTTCTGGTTGACAGATCCTCTGAGGTTTCACAACTAGGAGACCAGAAAGGAGGATGTGTTAAAGGCACACCAGAGGGAATGGCCTCTGTAGAATGTGGAAGTGTGTGTGTGCTTGGAAAGAGAAGTGTGGTGTGTCTCAATCTCAGTGTGTGGGTATGGGGCCAGTGGGTGCAGCTGTCAGGGTAGAAGGCTAAGGAGTTCAGACTTCATCCTGTAGACTTCAAGGAGCGCTCCTAATTCTTTAATCAGGGTAGATTCGTATCATTTATTTAACAAGATAACAATTTGATAAGAATCTTTATGGAGGGAGGACATTTAGGAGGTTGGTTTAAGCACTAGGGGAGAGTTGATAGAGGCTTTTGAAGCAGGGCAGTTGGAACTGGGATATGTGAAAGACTGGGTGAGTGAGAATGTGTGGTTAGAGGGCCAGGCACAGAGCAGTTTCTAACTGAGCAACTAGGTCAGTGCTTATGTTGTAACCTGGACCAGGGACAAAGAAAGGGAAACAAGAGGAGAGAGATGTTTGAAGTGTTGAGAGAAAACCTAAGTGGAGTTGTCTCATAAGGATTAGAGAAGTTGGCTATTTTTTGCATATTGTGGTAGTATTGTCTATTTTTCATTAAAGCTTTAGAACTATTAATTCTTGACAGTTTATTGACTAATAATGTCAGGGTTCAAATAATTCCACAGTAATTAAAAGCACAATGAGGTATTTATTGAAACTTCTTTTTAAATGTTTGAATTTTTAGCTGTGACATGTCAGCCTTCATGTCAATCATGTGATAATTATTGGGTTTAACAGATTCCACTGTTTTCTAATTGATTGTATTGCTGTAATGACTAGCACCATCATCTTTATTTTTAGTACCAATTATTGTAAATTCACATCTTTAAGAGCTTTATATTTGTAAATCAAGCTTCATGTTGGGATAATCCATTCTGCTTCAACAAATCTGTGGACATTACTTCCTCACAACTACAAAATAGTGGAAAAATGAGTGAACATAGGATCAGAAGAACCAGTTCTAATCCTGATCTCTGCCATTAGCTCTTTCTCTCCACCTTTTTTGAACATTCTTTTTCTTAACATCCATTTTCTTATCCATGAAAACAGGATATTAGCCTTGATGGTCTCTAAATTCTCTCCCAGTTCTAAAAGTCTCACAGTGGTTTTCTAATAGTTTAGTTTTCAAGAAAAAAACAAAAGTTCTAAAATAAGAAAAGTACTTGCCAGCTCAGTTTACTGTTTTACTTGGTGATGATGTCTTACAAATACAATTTTGTAATGTAATACTAATAACTAAAATATTACAGAAATTGCTTGTATTCCACAATACAAACTTTTAAAATAACTTACTTCTCTAGTATAGAGAGTGCTACAGAGGCCCTTCTTATTCTTCAAGATATAAATTTTCTAGATCTAGGGGACATGTATTAGTATATTAAGGAAAAAACTTTGTCTTTGAACAACCTTTCTTCAGAATGGTATGTGAAAGAAAAGTTTTAGAATTCTTGATAAGTAAAGCATTTTGATTCAGAAAGGGAAAAAAATTGTAAACTAAAAGTATATAAACTTCTTGAATATTATAACCCTTAGGGAAATTGCAAGTAGATTGATTATAGGTTTTTAAAGAGAGAGAAAGACCTATGAATATAAAGTATCTAATAGTTAAGCATTCTAAAATAAATTGATTGAATCAGTTTGTTTATAATACGGCTAAAGCTGTTGTTTTTTTTAAGCTGTAATAGATTTATGCCTCCAAGAACTTCGAGTCACTTTGCTTTTGTTATTTTTGTGTCTTAATATACATAAAAGCTGATGTGATCCGTAGTATTTTTGAATAAGGAAGTTAAGTAGCCTCAGAGTTGATTAAACCAATTCATCTCGGGAGCAGAGAAGCATTTTCATTGTGAGAGGATAATTGCAGAAAACTTTGAAGTGGGGGTGGAAATGCAGTTTCATAGATGGGATTATCCAAGTGTGACACTGCTGTCAGTCTTTTAAATTGCCTTTGAACTTATTTATTTGGAAGTTTAAAAAAAAATACACCTCTGTTCCACTGCTGCTGGTTTCAACTCAACTTGAGCATTTGGTTTTTCTCATGGCTGACACCTAACTAGTTTTATGATATTTTGATGTTTAAAAGAAAAAAATTGAAGTATTCAATTTTAGTGAATTAGGAAGATAATCAAGAAGAACATATTACATTTATTCTTTTTATGTTGGAGTCTACAGTTATTTAGATAAAAATGTTTATCTTGTCTATTTTGTATTACTGGAAAAAGGACAGAATTTTTCTCAGAAGCCACCTGGCATACTTAAAAACTGATATTGATAAAATAGTATGCTTTCTAAATTGCCAGGTGGAATATGTGAACATTAAAAATAAAACTAAAGTCTGTTTTAAAATTTGATATATCTGAATCTGATTCATCAGGAAAATAATTTCAAGGAGCCACATTTTTAAATGAAAGCCCTTGTGTTTGCTTTTGTTATGGAACAAGTGAATGTGATTAAGATGAAAAGCCAGGCCTTGGGAACAGTGTTGCCGCATATTACTCTTAGGTTTCCGTGAGTGGGAAGTGAAAGCATAAAGAATGACTGGATGAGTTTATGTTATCACTCTTTTGGAGAAAAGGGTGGCTTCTTAAGGAAACTGTGGGGCACAAAACAACCTTTCGTGGACATTGAAGCAGAGCTGCTCAGCATGTATTGCATGGTCCCACCTGAGGGCCCCAGGGAGATTCCCAGGAGTGTGGACTGATCCAAAAATTAAAGTTCTATGCTTACAGGCCAGTGCCACCCAATTGCATGTCCACGAAAGTCAACCCACTCAATAAGTTATAAAGGAGTACTAACAGTGCACATTTTAAATTGAAATAGTATGTACCTGAAGTTTGCTACATAATCAGGTAAGTCTGGCTATGCATATCTTCATTGCATTTGAGGGAAATGATGCTTTGTTTCAGTACATCGTCAGTGTCATCTTGCTGGATAGAGTTTGTCAATTGCTGCTATTCTTGGTTTGGTTTTTTGTTTGTTTTATTACAAATTACTGTTGATTTGGTTTTAAAGTAGCTAAGTTTCTGATAGATCCTCAGAGTAAGTCATGATGTTTATTTTAGACTTGTAAGTTTTTAGTAACTAGAAATGGAGATAGAAGCCACACACTGTCAGGCCACAAACACAGTAATGTTGTTTGCCAAGAATTAATGCAGCAGCAGGAAGAGGGAAAGGTAGGGTGTTTTGGAGAGACAAATCAGGATTTCACACCTAGACCAATGCTTGTCCTCTATCTTCTGAGTCTTTTTTTAAAAATATATTTTATTGATTTTTTACAGAGAGGAAGGGAGAGGGATAGAGAATTAGAAACATCGATAAGAAACATCGATCAGCTGCCTCCTGCACACCCCCTACTGGGGATGTGCCCACATCCAAGGTACATGCCCTTGACCGGAATCGAACCTGGGACCTTTCAGTCCGCAGGCCGACGCTCTATCCACTGAGCCAAACCGGTTAGGGCATGTCTTCTGAGTCTTTTCACCATTCATTTCGCTCACTTTGCAGTGTCTAGTAGACAGCTTCTGTCTAAAGTTACACACAAAAGTGAATAAAACAGCCCCTACCATCCAGGGACTCACAGACTAGCAGGCAGACAGATATGTAAGTTAAATAAATGGAGGGTCTAGAGATGGCAGAGATGAAAGAGCAGTCTGCTCTGACAAGGCTGCCAGGAAGGGATCCAGACAGGAAATGTCCCGCAGCTGGGACTAAACATATATGTAACAGGTTTTTAATGAGATTTGGAGGTACAAGGTGGGGAGGAAATTATAGAACCAGAGACTGGCATAGGCAGACACAGGTAAGCATACATAGAATATTGTGGCCCATTGAGGGCCTGCTGGTGCTTCATTTATAATTAGAGGGGAAGTTGAGGGAACAGAAACAGCAGGAAGATGGATATACCTGTGTTAGCTATATTCTCATGAAAGAGGCACTCTTTATATCAGGAATATAAAGTGGTACAATTTTTTTGGGAAGTCTTACAGAAATCTATATCAACAGTTTTAATTTAAAAAAGACCCAGGACATTGTGATAAGGAAGTAAGATGTCCATAAAGTTATTTATTCAGGAATATTTAAAATAGCAGAAGAACAAAGGCAGGGATGGAGGGGAAAGCAGCCAGCAGGAGCTGCAGACATAGCAACTAAAGTCTCTGCTCTTAAGAAGCTTACATTTTGATGGGATTGGGGGTAAGATAGGGAGGCTGTTGCATAGAAGATAAAAAAACAAAACAAAACAAAAAAAACCCTGTAAATCATGACAGATGGAGAGAAGTGCTTTGAGGACTAATAAAGTCTGGAGGGGTTGTGAGTGACAGAAAGTGGTGCTATTTTAGATAGGGAAGGTAAGTTGATGTTTGGATAGAGACCTGAATAAAGTGAGGGGACAAGTCATGCAAAAATCTGGCAGAAAAGCATTCCAGGCAGGGGGAACAGTATGTGCAAAAAGGACCTGAGGCCATTGTTTAATGTGTTCTTGGATTAGTAAGGAATGATGCAGGGTGAGCCAAGAGAAGAGCAGTAGATGAAGTCAGATTGTAGAGAACCTTGTAAACCATGGTAAGTAAGGACTTGGGACTTGATTCTGCATGAGATGGAAGCCGTTGCAGAAACATGAAATAGCTTGTGTTTTGAAAGGAACATGCCAGCCTGTGAATGGAGAACAGACCAGGGGTCAGGAGTGTGGGATTTTGGAGACTAGTTTAAGTGTCTATTGAAATAACCCAAGCAAAAGATGGTTGGGTGGAGTGGGGGTAAGAAGTAGTTGATGTAGGCTATATTTTTAAATAAAGTCTACAGGAATCGCTGATGTAATTTATTGACATGGGATGTGAGAAGGAAAAGAGTCAAAAGTGACCACGAGATGTTTGGCCCAACAACAGAAGTACTGAGATTTGGAAGACAAGAGGAAAGCAGACTTGTTGAGGAAGGGGGAATCAAGTTCAATTTTAGGCCGGTTAAAATTGATGTTACTATATGGCATCAAAGTGAGACATTGAGTTGGCAGTTAGACATTGGAATTTGTAGGTCAGAGTAGAATTTGAGATTGAAGTTATAAATGTAGGGTCAGTAGGATATGAAGGAACCAAGAGAGTAGTGCCTGGAAGTCGAGTGAAAGTCTTTCAAGGAGAGATGTGACAGGGTCACCTGTGTCAAGCATTACTGCTGGCGCCAATAAAATGAGTATTGACCAGTGTATTTGACCCCATGGAGACATTGGTGATCTTGACACTTTCCATTGAGTAGTAGGAGATGAAAGCACCTGATTAAAGTCTGTGTCAGAGAAAATAGACTGAGCAAGTCTTTCAGGGGTATGGTTATAAGGGGGAACAGAATGATTACCTAAAGGAGACTGGCTAAGGAAAAGTTTTGTTTTAACATATAAGTTATTATAATATTTTTGTATACCAGTAGGAACATTTCAGTAGCAAGGGGAAAATTAGTGTTTCAGAAGACGATGGGGACAGTTTCAGGAGTAAAGCTATTGAATAGATGGGAGAGGTTAGGAGTGAGTACACAGTGAAGGATATGGCTTTCAATAAGAGCATGGACAGTTCATCTGTCATTGTGATTCCCAGCCTTTTCCCATCACAATCATGTGGAGTGCTTTTAAAAAAAAAAAAAATACACACACACACACACACACACACACACACACTCTCTGATGCTTGGAATCCACATTAGACCCATGAGGCTGTAGTCTCCAAGCTGAAGCCCTGGGCATCGGCATTTTGTAAATGCTCCCCACATGCATCTTGGGCAACCTGGAGTGAGGTGGCAGAAGGACAGTATATAATGGCTGGTGTAGACACATACGGACTAGGCGATAAGTGTGAGGAAGTGCTCTTGATTCTTCTGTATTTTTTCAGTGAATCAAGAAGCAAGATCAGCTCAAAGGTGAGAGGAAGAGGGAACAGTGCTGGAGGATTTAAAAGGAGATGTGGCATAGTTGCCCTGAAGAGTGTGAGGATATAACTGGGGCAGGGGGGTGGGGGGGAATGCAGGTTGGCCTGGCCACATTTAGGATTGACTTTGAAGTTTGTGGTCATACAGTTGAATGTGACCTACCATGTTTTCTTGTAGCTGCTTGGAAACAGATACAGAGTAGACACAGTCCAATTTCCCAGGATGGGAGTTCTTGATACATAGAGTCTCCAGTGAAAATTCAAATATGAACACAACTCTGTTTCTTTCCCTACAGAACAAAGGTCTTTCCCCATGTACTGTATATGAGCTACACTCTGCACATGGTTGGATCCCACGTGTAATGGATTATAGAAGAAAAATCTCACCTCCCCTCAGTGAGGGGATAGGGTGCTCTTTGTTCATTAGGGGAACAAGAGTGCTCTTTGGCTTGTTTTCTGGTGTGTTAATAACTTGGTTTTGACTTCTACATTAAACCCCACCTTTAGTATTTACCGTGTTATTTATATGTGCTGCTTTTCCTCTAGAAATCTGCATCCAGATTGGAATTTTACCAAGAACTTGGATTGCCACCAAAACAGAAAATTAAAATCTTTCGTGTAACAGATAATGCTGTAATTAAGCCAGGTAATCTGAAGTTGGGGGAGGGGGAGTAAAAATACCCAAATCTGTGATTTGTTTAATGTCAGCCTTTTTAATAAAGCTGAATCCACAGTACAAAGTCCCAAACACTTATTTTTAAATATAAAAATGTATCTAATTTAATCACTAGGGATAAACAAATCTTTTTTTTTTTTCTTTTCAGTGAAAAGAACTTTAGAGAACTCTTTGTTTTCCATGAAAGAGGGAGGAATGCTTTTGTTTTTAATGTACAGAGAGTTTCACATTTGGAAAATTCTCAAGAAATGCATTCACTCTTAAAATGTGAAACTTACTGTTTGTAGGCTGGCATTTTATTAAGTGGAGAATAGCTATACTTGCTGAGGTAGAAGATTTTGAAAAAAATGTAGCCTAGCTTGAAATTGGACAGTGACCAATTCATGGATTCCCCAATATTTCAAGTACCCCCCTGCTACCATAACACTTTGACGTACAGAATATTATTTTAAAATTTCAAAATATTTTACCCTATTCATGGAATGTCAAAAAGTGAGATTTGGCCCTGACCGGTTTAGCTCAGTGGATAGAGCGCCGGCCTGCAGACTGAAGGGTCCCAGGTTCGATTCCGGTCAAGGGCATGTACTTGATTGCGGGCACATCCCCAGTAGGGGGTGTGCAGGAGGCAGCTGATTGATGTTTCCCTCTCATCGATGTTTCTAATTCTCTATTCCTCTCCCTTCCTCTCTTTAAAAAAATCAGTAAAATATATATTTTAAAAAAATATGATTATATTGGTTCATGTAATTAATAGAATTTGATGTCTTTAAACTTCAGAAGAGCTCTTTGATCTCTTGAACTTGAGTTCTAACAAGCATACAGTAAAAGGATGTTTTAAGATTTTTTTATTTTAATTTGTGACCTGAATTTTTTGAAGTAAAGTACAGTTGCAATGGACAATATTAATTGGAGTGACAGAAGGGCAGCCTTGATATAAATTAGAATTAAAAGATGTTTTGAAGTGCAAGGTTTGCAATTAAATGGAATTAAGCTAACAAGTGTAAAAATTAAGTCCACATTAACTTTTGCTGTAGCTCAGACCATGTGGAATTCTTGGTTTTATGGATGAAAAATAGTCAAATCTGGGCAGTTCAGGTCTCTTAACCTCATAGAAATTCAGTAATTTTTAATCTCCCTTCTTTTTTCTTTTTTTAAATTTTATTTTGCAATTATAGTTTATATTCAGTATTATTTTATATTAGTTTCAGGTGTACAACATAGTGGTTATAGACAATCATATACTTACTTTAAAATTTCAAAGTATTTTACCCTATTCATGGATTCCCCAGTATTTCAAGTACCCCCCGGTACCATACATAGTTACAATATTTTTTACTATATTCCCTATGTATTTTACATCCCCATGCCTGTTTTGTGACCACCAATTTGTACTTCCTAATCCCTTCACCTTTTTCACCTAGACCCCCAACCCCCCTTCCCTCTAGCAGCCATCATTCTGCTTTCTGCAACTATGAGTCTGTTTCTATTTTGTTTATTTAGATTCTATTTTGTTCTTTAGATTCCACATATAAGTGAAATCATTTGGTATTTGTCTTTCTCTGTCTGACTTATTTCATTTCACATAGCACCCTCTAGGTCCATCCATGCTATTGCAAATTCCCCTATTTTTTCTTAATTCAAGGATTTTCCCTGCTTGTCCAAATCCAGCCTAGGCACTGCCTTAAAGGATACTACCCTCTGGAATCCTACAGCACTTTACTCCCTGTTTTAAACAAGCAAACAAAAATTATCTTCCCATACATTCATTCTCTACTACATTGGTTCCAGCTTTTTAAAATTACTTAACTAAATTTTTTTTTAATTTACCTATATACTATATTAGTTTCAGGTGTACAATATAGTGATTCAATATTTTTATACCTTACAATGTGATTACCCCACTAATTCTAGTAATCATCTGTTACTGTTCAAACTTAACACAATGTTATTGACTATATTTCCTTTCACCTTTTTCACACAGCTCTCCACCCCCTTCTTTCTCATAGTCATCCCTGTGGTCTGTTTCTATGAGTCTGTTTTTGTTTTATTTGTTCATTTGTTTCTTTTATAGCTTCCACATGTAAACGAAACCATACAATATTTGTCTTTCTCTGCCTGACTTACTTCACTTGGCATAATACCTTCTAGACCAGGGGTGGGTAACCTTATTTCTGCCAAGGGCCATTTGGATATTTATAGCATCATTCATGGGCCATACAGAATTATCCACTTAAAAATTAGCCTGCTATATTTAGTCAAATTTAACTCACCTCTAATGCCTTGGCAGTGCCAGACCAAATGATTTCACAGGCCTTATATGGCATTCGGGCCAAATGTTCCCCACCCCTGCTCTAGACTCATTCATGTTGGTGCAAATGGCTGGATAATATTCTATTGTGTATATACACCAGGTGTGTGTGTGTGTGTGTGTGTGTGTGTCCTTTATTCATCTATTGATGGACACCTAGGCTGCTTTCATATCTTGGCTATTGTAAATAATGCTGGAATGAACATAGGGATGCATATACCTTTTTGAATTTGTGTTTTTATTTTCTTTTGATAACTATCCAGAAG
This sequence comes from Myotis nattereri, assembly GCF_964212035.1. NCBI lineage: Eukaryota > Metazoa > Chordata > Mammalia > Chiroptera > Vespertilionidae > Myotis > Myotis nattereri. The sequence goes on from NC_138089.1 coordinate 36,835,192, forward strand.
TGGAATTGCTGGGTGGTATGGCATATCTATTTTTAGTTTTTTGCATCTGTTTTCCATAGTGTCTCGACCAATTTGCAGTCCCACCAACAGTGCACAGGGTTCCTTTTTCACCACATCCTCACCAACACTTGTTATTTGTTGACTTTGGTAATAATAGGCATCCTGACTGGTGTGAGGTGGTATCTTACTATGGTTTTGATATACATGTCTTTGATGTACGAATGTTGAGCATATTTTCATGTCTGTTGGCCAGCTGTTTATCTTCTTTGGAGAAGTATCTTTTCATGTCCTCTTATTTGATGATGTAATGTTGATTCATCACCTAGATAATACATTCTTTATAAAATTTAATTTATTGGGGTAACACTGGTTAACAAAATTATACAGTTATCAGGCACACAATTGTACAACACATCATCAGTACACTGTATCGTGTGTTCCCCATCCCAAGTCAAGTCTCCATCCATAACCATTTAACCTCCCACCATATGCTCCTCCACCTCTCTCAATCCCTACTTAGATAATAAATTCCTGAGGTCAGGAGCCATGTCTTATACTTTTGTATTTCTTACTTTGCATATTGTAAGTGCCCTATAAATATTTGGAGATAAAAGTGTTAATTCCAAATTTATATAAATAAAATATTGTGAAGGGCTTGGAGCTACAAGATTCCATAAAATAACACATTTCCCAAGTGCTTTTAAAGTAAGATTTTATTTAAATACAACTAGTTTTGGAAATATGAGTATATAAAATTAGTATTATCTTTAATAGCGGTTTTTTGCTATTCCTGATATCTGGCATATGCAAGAATATCTGTTTTATTGGAATAATGACCAGTCTACCGAGAATCTGATATATATGGGCTTTATAGGGATATTATACATACATACCATAAATATTACCCAGAGACCAATGGATCTGTGTTCAAATAATTCAAGTTTCTATTCTGGATCATTTATCTCTAGTGTGTAAAAAATGATTTGTCTAGCCCCAGCATTTTTTATCATTCTCTTTGTATATTTTTTTCTGTGAAATAGATACTATACCTTAATTTAGTATATTGTTACCAAAATGACCAAGAATCATTCCTGTATTTGCCAGCAGGAAACACTGTGTTGTACAGGAATTGCCCACTTCAGGAAGGCACACTGTCAGCCAGTGTTGTCTATTGGCTCGCTCTAGCACCACATCCTATGTAGTCAGTGTTGAATAGTTTTATTATCTTATAATTGGTGTTTCTGCAATAATTATAATTGCAGAAGAGAATCTCCTGCCATTTTTGAAATATGTTATCTACAAGGCTTCCTGGATGTAGTTTATGTTTAGTGAAGTTATTTCTGAGCAGACAGACTTCATGTTGATTTTTTGTCTTTTCATAAAGGCACTCCTCTTTATGCTGCTCACTTTCGCCCAGGACAGTATGTGGACGTCACAGCCAAAACGTAAGTGCACATAATGGGTTCTCTTTTCCTTTTGTTTTCCTCATCTATTAAAAAATAACAGAGCCCTAGCCGGTTTGGCTCAGTGAATAGAGTGTCGGCCTGTGGACTGAAGGGTCCCGGGTTCGATTCCGGCCAAGGGCACATGCCCAGGTTGTGGGCTCGATCCCCAGTAGGGGGAGTGCAAGAGGCAGCCGATCAATGATTCTCTCCCATCATTGATATTTCTCTCTCTCTCCCTCTCCCTTCCTCTCTGAAATCAATAAAGAAATATATTTATTATTCTCATTCATAATGCTAATCTTTCAATGTTACTGACTGTACCGGTTTTTAAATTTCATTGAATTAGTTGTATGTGAAGAGTTCACATCAGGTTACAGCTTTTAAACTCAGATGTATGCTTCCTGAAATGGGTCTAAGTGAAAGGTCACATTCCTTGGGTTCTTTGTGGGCTGGGCCTACTTCTGTTTTGAATACCAAAGGTTATGTGCAGTTTGATGGCGAAATATCCATGAGTGGTGCTATGGAGTTCTTTTGTATAGTCTAGTAATTGATGCTTCTTTCCAATTCTAGGAAATAGTTAAATTGGAAACATATTATATATCATCTGTGATACTGGTGTTGTGCTTAAGGTTCCCCTTAAATAACTCTAAAACATTTTGTAACTGTGTTAAAAAACCTATTAGAATGTCTCTCAGTAGTAGATAAGTGAAACTTCTTCCATAAAAGCAAAAATTTTAATATACTTAAACAAGGGTTTGTTTAATTTGGTACAAATCAACACTGCATTGTCATCCTAACAGAAATGCTGACTTTGGGGCTGGGCAGTGGTATTTTTGGCACTGTAGTTTTTTTCTGTTTTACCAGCTATCAGATGGCTTAAGATAAGTCCAGTATTGGCTAGATGATCTCCAGGAAACATTGAAATTTTATAGAAGTAATTTTTCAAAAATTAGTTGAGGTTACCTCACTATAGAATGAAATAATTGGGTTTATGTAGAAATTGTTCACTATAGGTTATTAGACTCTACATGGCTAACAAAACTCAAATATCAGCTCTTGTCCATTCCTGTTTCTTATTCTAATTTCATTTCATGTACCTCAGTTTCCTTTTTATCATTTGATAAAGTCTGCAGCCTGTGTTCCAGGAATATTCTGACTAGGAACCCTTTATTTATTTGTTGTTGACAGTATTACAGATACTGTCACCCCCCTGTAACCCCTTCACCCAGCCCCCCTCCCCCCAGGCCGGCACTGCACTATTGTCATGCTAACTAGGAGCTCTTTAAAAGTGAACAGTGGTCCACAGTGCTCTGAGATAGTGTTAAGGTCACAGTGACCGGGCCAAAGTGGCTTTTATCAAAGGAAATCTGATGAGTGTCAGCATCAGCTTCCTTAACATAGTCAGATTCATCTTTCTTTTCACACTATTATTGCCTACTTTCAAATGTGAGCCATTGCAAGCAGCTGCAAGGTGCCTTTACCTTGGATGAGCCGTTGAGAAATGGAGTGGTCTATATTGGCGGTAGAGTGAGCCCTCTTTTTTGAGATTGTGAACCTCTCCCTATTTTTCCCTGCTCCTTTATTGTTGTGGACTTAGACCTACTTACTGGGGCCTCTAAAAATCACTGGTTACTTGGTAACTTTGTTTATTCTGCCTTTTGTCAAGAACTCAAATATTGGAACTGTAAAGCTTTGGTTTGGTCAGTTGAGAGATGTGTTTTTCTGAATTAGATTATTCTACTTTTTTCATTTCTGAATTTATTATTACATATAAAGTACCTCACAGTGATTCTCTAAATATAAACACAGTTAATAGTGTGTGAATTCCATTATGTATTTTATAGTGTATATGGGATGTTTGAGAAGCCCTGTGAAATCAGAGACCTTTGTTAGCAGATGCCTTATGACAGGATTTGTGACTAGCATGGATGAGAGCCTAGCTTTTCAGGTGCCTCTGTTCAGTAAGTGCTTTCCTTTCATATGCTACTGTTGGGTTTCCTTGCCTTCTTAAAAGGTATTTTAAAAACTTCAGTCTTCTCGTGAGTGTAAAGTGAAAGAGGAAGTTTGTTTTGTTTTGTGTTTTAAGACCATATACCTAGTCCAGCCAGTGTGGTCAGTGGTTGAGTGTTGACCCAGGCACCAAGAGGTCATCAGTTTGATTCCCAGTCAGGGCACATGCTCATGTTGTGGGCTAGAAACCCAGCATGGGGCGTGCAGGAGGCAGCTGATTGATGTTGATGCATTAATTTTTCTATCTCTCTCTCCCTTTCCCTTCTTCTCTCTCTCAAATCAATAAACATTTTTCAAAAAGATCCTATACCTTGTAAACAAGATTATGTAAAGCCTTTTGCCAGCCTCAGAACTAGAAAGCTGATAAGAGCCGGAAGGATAACTAGCTCTGGGATCGATTAATTGATTGACTTTTAAATATATTTTTATTGATTTCAGAGAGGAAGGGAGAGGGAGAGAGAGGTGGAAGCATCAGTGATGAGAGAGACTCATTGACTGGCTGCCTCCTGCACGCTCTACACAGGAGATCAAGCCCACAACCCAGGCATGTGCCCTTGACCGGAATCGAATCTGGGGCCCTTCAGTCTGCAGGCCAGTGCTCTAGCCACTGAACCAAACCGGCTGGGGCATAGCCCTGGGATTTAAAGTAGTTGACATTTAACTCTGGAGAAGGGAAGACCTTCATTTCAGCAGATCCTCACAATTGTATGGGCAGCAATACAGTATTCTGTTTGACTTTCACGTGTAACAGTTGGGAGGAGGGTTACTCCCACATATGTGTGCACTGCACTCTGGTGTGCATAGCTTTATGTGTGATACTGCTTGACATTAGAATGAAATGCACTTTATTTGACCTTTTGCTGAGTGTTTTTGATGACTAGAGCTCTTGTAGCTGGCATGTTATTACAGTCTCAAGATGCTTGTGAGTGCTTGTAAGTTTGTAGGACTCTGTCCTACTTAGGTGGAGCTGTTTTGAATTCCTTCTGGGTATATACAATCCTAGGTGCTGCTGCCTCTTCTCTTTTCCTCTGACTTCACTGGGTTGTGGGATGGGTGTAGGTGTATATGCATTTGCTTGCTTTTATTTTTTCTTTAGAAATTCTTCTATCCTTTCCCTGATGCAACTCATTTTTTGGACAGTTTTCTTGGCTTGGAGTTTAAGTCCTTCACAGACAATGAGAATTTTTTTCTTGTTGACTGTAAATGGGACCATCATCTTTTGGGAGGAGGCTCTGGGTCCTCAGTCCATTACTGTGGCTCACTACTGGCAGAGATTAACTACCTCGTCCTCCCTTTCCAGCCCCTGTTTTAAAATTTTGTAGCTTCTGGACTCCAGCTTCTTAATTATTAACCTGTTATAGTTAAAGAAACCAGAGAAAACATGTGTGCAGTGACATGGTTAGGTAAGAAGGTGAAGGACATGGATTTACCGACTGGAGCATTGGTTCTCACACTTGAGGGCCTCAGAATCTCCAGGAGGGCTTGTTGAACACAGATTATAGATTCTAGTAGATCTCGGTAGTACCTAAGAATATGCATTTCTAATAAGTTTCCAGGTTATGGGAATGCTGCTAGTCCAGGGACCACTCTTTTGCAAATCACTAGACTGTAGAATAGTTAAGGGTTCACCAGGTATTGAGCCCCTAACCCAGCACAGAATCCTAGTACCTCCCTTTCCTTAACACTACTCAAATTAACTCAATATAAACATGTTTTAAAGCAAAAAAGTTTAATCAATCCAGTTGCAAATAACATTGTCAATAAAACGTTGCCTCTTTATTACATTTTAATTAACATGAAACGATAAATTGGTCTCTTTAGTAATTGGCTTCATTATCTCCTTTCCATTAGAAAAGAGAAAAACTTCAAATCTTCAAATTAATCTCTAATTGAATTCATTTTTCTCATGTTATAATGATTATATTTAATTGTAAAATTTACATCTATATTTTGAGTATTTCAAGTCCTTTTTACTTTAATTTTAATTGCTGGATTAAACATATTTTAGAAATAACTAAGAAAATTTAAAACAAAATAATACTAATTTAAGAAAATAGTGTTAATAGAATCCATCTACTTCAAGAATGAAATTTCCTGCAAACATAGCAGCCTCTTCTTGAAGACTTCCTTAAAATTTTAAATGTTCCTCTTAATATTTATCTAAAAGGTCTAAGAATACAAATTCAATTTAGGTTATATGAGAAAGATTTTTTTCATCTAATATATATATAATTTGCATTCTAGCAAATTCACAATCTTATTATACTAATAGATAATTAAGCCCAGTCTTTGCAATATAGGAGTTTTCTGTAATTCATTCAAAATAAACCTTTAAGAGAGAGAGCATAATGATGCGTTTCCTACACCACCACCACCAGTAACCTCCCCTCTGCCGCCCCTCACTGCCCCCCCCCCCCCGCCCCCGTACCCATTTAAAGTTTATATTCTTCTGTAATGGTGATAACATTGCAGTTTAACTTCTGATAGATGTTGGTTTGGGATCTAATGTTCTCTCTTGTTCTCTCTCAATATTGAGGAAGAAATAGCTATAGATAATATGTAAATAGTGGGTGAAATGAGGTATGACTGATGATTCTATCCTCAACATAGAATGCTTATTAGCCTGTGGTTTTCTGTTGAATCCTAGAGGTGCTCATAATTTGTAGGTGTGTGTTTTCTTTTTAAAGAAATAAATCAGGAAAGAATGAAAAAGTAAACAAAAGGAAAACTAAAAATGCATTCTGCGTTGTTTTAAGGCAATATATTAGGTCTTTGTCTCAAAAGACTTGAAGGACACAGACAGTGATGAATTGCATCCATAACAGTGGCCAAGGGGGCACTTTCCTGTTAGTTGTCTCATTGAGCTTTGAATCTATGACAGTGGTATTGTTGAAATTATTTCTTTTCTGGTTTTCTGGAATTTATTTAAATTTTTGAAGTCAGAAAACATCTTATTCGGCTACTTAAAAGATTTTACTTTCTAAATGAAAGATAACCTAAAAATCTTGTCTATAAGTCTGGACTAATTAAAACAATCCATATCTTTTCAAGTCTAATCTTAGTACTTTAATAGCAATTTCTGGTATAATCTTAACACTGTAAAGGCATCAATGTCCTTTAAATTATCATTGCCCTTTGGCTTCAAAATATAAAAATAGGTGCTTACCTTGATAATATCATCCCTGGTAGAAAGAAGAAAAGTGGGGAGATTGGATGATTGATAGATAGCACTTTCACACATTTACTGAGATACAAATAGTTTTTGAATCTTTCATTAAGATATCAAAATATGTACTGAAATATTATTGCTCATCAAAGTCTTAAGGTGATTAAAAAGCCAGGTGACTGGTGTGACTTTCTGGTTAGAGCACCGGCCCACGCAGTGAAAGGTCACAAGTTGACTCTGGTCTAGGGCATGTACCTGGGTTGCAGGTTTGATCCCCGGTCCCCCGATCTGGGCGTGTGCGGAAGACAACCAATCGATGGTGTGTGTAGTGTCTCTCTTCCTCCCTCTAAAAATCAATGGGAAAAATATCCTCGTGTGAGGATTAACAAACAAATAAAAAAGCCAGGTGGGATTTTAAAAGAGTAGATTCTTTAGGCTCAGTGCCCAGTCCACACTGTGGGGAGACTTCCCCTCTGGTTTACTCTTCTGGCTGGTGAAGGGGAAAGCCAGGTATGTGCTGCTTCGAGATATAATTCCTGTCCAGCCCTGGACATTGCAGTTCTATTTCATTTTATAGTAAGTTACTTTGTTTACTACTTATTCAAAGCAGTAAATTTTTAAGCACATTAGTGAAATAATTTTCAAAATGAGTGATTAAATCATAGAGGGCAGTAATCTCAAAAAAAAAAAAAATCATCCCTCTTAAATCAGTTAAAGTGATTGACTGTTTCAAGATAAAGGCTAGAACCATGGCCATGGTTCTCAGTGGTTAGAGCTCTGACCTATACACCAAAGGGTCTTGGGTTCGATTCCCAGTCAAGGCCACATACCTGGGTTGCAGATTCGATCCCCAGACCTGGTCAGGGCTCATGTGGGAGGCAACCAATCGATGTCTCTCTCTCACATAGATGTTTCTCTTTCTCCCCCCACCCCTTCCACTCTTTCTAAAAACCAATGGAAAAAATATCCTTGGGTAAGGATTAAAAATTATTATTATTATTATTTTTTTAGATAAAGGCTAGAGTTTGGAGAGTGGTGTTTTAGGGTTATATTTTGTTGTTTGTTGCTTTAAAAAAATGTATAGTAGGCATCTATAATTCCCTCACTTTTAACTCTACAAAGAAGCTTTTTTTTTTTTACTCAAAGTCATTAAAATTAAGGCCTAATGCTGGAAATCTAGAAAGGGGCTAAAGGCATGGGCTCTGCTTCTCTACAGAGACAGCTTGTCTCTGGGCAGCTGTGGCCTAGACAGCTTTCTTAACCTCTGTTGTCTTTTTTTAAAATTTCTTTTTTGAATTCTTTATTGTTTAAAGTATTACATGTCTCCTTTTTTCCCCATTGACCTCTCCCCGGCCATTCCTACCTCCCCAGCACATGCCCTCACTCCTCTACTGTCTGTATCCATGGGTTATGCTTATATGCACGCATACATGTCCTTTGGTTGATCTCTTGACCCCCTCCCTCCCCTGCCTTCCCTCTGAGGTTGGACAGTATGTTCAGTGTTACCTTGTCTCTGGATCTATTTCTGTTCATCAGTTTATGTTGTTCATTATATTCCACAAATGAGATCATGTGATATTTATCTTTCTTTTTTATTATTATTAAATATATTTTATTGATTTTTTACAGAGAGGAAGGGAGAGATATAGAGAGTTAGAAACATCGATCAGCCGCCTCCCACACACCCCCTACTGGGGATGTGCCTGCAACCAAGGGACATGCCCTTGACCGGAATTGAACCTGGGACCTTTCAGTCCGCAGCCCAACGCTCTATCCACTGAGCCAGACCAGTTAGGGCTATATTTATCTTTCTCTGACTGGCTTATTTCACTTAGCATAATGCTCTCCAAGTCCATCCATGCTGTTGCAAATGGTAAGAATTCCTTCTTTTTTACAGCAGTGTAGCATTCCATTGTGTAGATGGAATTTTTTAATCCATTCACCTGCTGATGGGCACTTAGGCTGTTTCCAAATCTTAGCTATTATAAATTGTGCTGTTATGAACATAAGGGTGCATATATCCTTTCTGATTGGTGTTTCTGATTTCTTGGGATGTATTCCTAGAAGTGGGATCACTGGGTCAAATGGGAGTTCTGAGAAAACTCCATACTGTTTTCCACAGTGGCTACACCAGTCTTCATTCCCACCAACAGTGCATGAGGGTTCCTTTTTCTCCACATCCTCGCCAGCACTTGTCATTTGTTGATGATAGACATTCTGACAGGTGTGAGATGGTACCCCAATTGTCGTTTTGATTTGCATCTCTCTGGTGATCAGTGACTTGGTGCATGTTTTCATATTATGTCTCTTGGCCTTCTGTATATCTTCTTTCGAAAAGTGTCTATGTTGTCTCATCTTTAACCTGTTTCATAGCCATGTTGTAAAGACTAACTGAGATAATAAACAGAAAGCTGTTAACTCAAGGCCTGGCACATAATAAATGCTTAGGAGAATTGTTGGCTCCTGCCACTATTATTGACATTACTAGTTTTTCATTTGTTTCAGATTTTAAATGAAAAAATAAGTGTTTTCAATAGGAAATTTTTTAAATGATTAAATAACATTGAGTCATTAGGAATTAAATCGTGGTATTTTAAGGTTACGCACCGCTTGCTCCATCTAGAATTTATAGAATAATGATGATGCCCTTGAAATAGCTTCATGCCTCTCTGATTTGCTAGACAGTTTTATATTTTTGCTCTAATCTATTTCTCAACAGTTAGTAAGGGTATGAGACTTAGCGGTTTCTAAGGTTCCTTTCAATTCTAAAAATCTGCTTCCGAAAAATAATCCCTCAGTTTTCCAAGAGGCCTAATTCATTCTTATCTATATTAATGAAAAAAATAATACATAACCACAGATTCACAGCACATGGCAATATGGTTTTCTGGCCTACTGAAGAAAAGATATGTCTGAAGGCCTTCAGAAGACTGTTTAAGTCCTGTCATAACATTGCAGAATTGGTTATTTGAGTTTTCTCTTTTAAAAAGAGCTTGCTGAACTCAGGACAACAAATGTGCTCTGGATTTATTTAGGACAGCCAGAAAATGCTCCCTTTCATATGAGGACTCAAAGGAGTCACTGCACATTTGGCCCTTTGTACTACTGAATGAGCTAGATTTCATGTCAAAAAGCTATAAACCATGAAACAGTGCACTTTTAGCAGTTCCTTGTTGATAAAAATGTTCCCAGCTTTTGCTGGCAGTGTTACGGTTTTTAGGCAGAAACAGAATACCTGCATTTCAGATCTTGCTGTCACAAACTCATCTAAAGAGTAACAGCTATACAGATACTTCATGCCAGCTTTTAACTATGTGTGGTGGACACAAAGCAATTGGAAAAGTCCGCCGTGACTTACTCATGGGCTCAGGACCTATACATCACTGATCAAATAGGCTTAGACAGCAACATTGAAGTGAGTAGAAGTCGACTCCCATAGTTTACAGGGATTCCACGGAGATGCTTTACCCATTAAGTGTGTGGAGATGAAAGTAGATGGGTAATATCTGGGTGAGTTGTTCAAATGCAGAGGCACTATAATTACAGATTAAAATGTGTATGTCATATTAGTTCATCATAAATTAAAAGCCAATCCTGATGGATATAGGGAATTAGCTAATAGGGACTTTTATATACATGTAATTTATTTGACTAAAAATTGTCCTTTTGTGTTAACTGGAATTTTTTATCATTAAAAGCTTCTTGGGTGGTTTGAACAATGTGTTAGGTTATAGGCTACAAGGTATTCTTTAGGTTGTAGGTTTGGACATTATGCTTATACATTCAATACTACTTTTACACAATTAAAGATTTCATCTTACTCCAATCAGTGGTTCAGTTTTATAAAGAAGCCCAGTCTTGATTTTGACTAAGAACTGACATGAGTCGCTATTTTCCTGTGTTCAAATGTAGTGTTTAACCAAAGAAGCTGGTATTAACCTTCACACCCTCATCTCCATTTTTATTTATTATATACTAGAGGCCCGGTGCATGAAATCGTGCATGGGTGGGGTCCACTGGCGGTTGGCCGGCCTGCCCTGCCCCCTGGTTGAACTCCCAGTTGAGGGGACAATTTGCATATTAGCCTTTTATTATATAGGATAACAATTAAACCTGATCTTGGGGCATCCTTAGAGAAGTCAAGAGTCTTTCTTCCATTAAGTACTCAGTTATGGGTTTTCTGATAAATTATGTACAAGTCAACGTTTTTACAGCATAAATCAGCTGAAGAGAAAAAGTGCAAGCTTAAATTGGAAATAAAAACATTTGCAGTGTGGATTTTGATTTTTTTTAAATGAAGAGATGAAGTATTTTACAGCTAATACAGCACGAAAAACACTTTGTTCTTTTTCATGGTAACATTGGAAAGATAGATATTGCAGCAGGAAGGGTGTTTGAGGTAGAGGGAACAGAATGAGCAAAGACATATAAGAGAGTGGCATATTTAGGGATTCACAGAGGAATCTGCTGTGACTAGATCTGTAATGCGCAGTGTTTGAAAAGGTAGGCTGGACCCAGTTATAAAAGACCTTATATGCCCCAAGCTAAAGAAATTGCTAGGAAACATTTATGGTTGTTTAGTGTTATTCTATGTGTTTTTTTAGAGCAGGGAACAGCTTGGAATTTCACTCTGGTAGTCAGGAGGAGGGTATCTTGAAAAGAGGGTGATGTTCATTTCTGTTTCTGAAACATTGTAATTGAATGGCTGAGCTACTTCTGTTTAGCTACAGTCCAAACATCTATAGAATGGGCTGGTAGCAGAATTCTTGCCAGAGGACAAGGTTTGTGGAACTCCAGTTTATTAGTAATAGCTTCAGGGGTCAGCAGATTTTTTCTCAAGGGGCCAGATAGTAAATGTAGGCTTGCGAACATTATGGTCTCTGTTGCAGCTTCTCAGCTCTGTTGTTATAGCTCAGTGATGGTGAACCTATGACACGTGAACTCATTTTTTTGGTTGATTTTTCTTTGTTAAACAGCATTTAAATATATAAAATAAATATCAAAAATATAAGTCTTTGTTTTACTATGGTTACAAATATCAAAAAATTTCTATATGTGACACAGAGTTAAGTTAGGGTTTTTCAAAATGCTGACACGCCAAGCTCAAAAGGTTCGCCATCACTGTTCTTATCATAGGTAATAAGTAGAAAAATATACGTGGCTGTGTTATAATAAAACTTTCATTTACAAAAACAAGTTGCCAACCCCTGGTTATAACCATAGTGAGAAGAGGGTCAGAGGCAAGACTCTAAGGAGTCTTTTTATGTGCCTGTAAGGAGAAAGGCGTGTCTCAAAGAGCATTAGGGAAGCAGGAGAATAGGGAGGAAATGATGATTGGAGTGGTGGTGGGAGAGGGTGGTAAGGAGTGATAGAAGACAGTTCTTCTATTTTAAAAGAGGCCATAGAAATGTGAATACTGACTAGATATTTGATATTAAGGAATGGCTAATTTTTTTACATTGTGATGATGATAATGTGGTTTTGTTCTTTAAAAGGATCCTTATCTTTTAGAGACCCATATTTGAAATATTTATGGGCGGAATGATATATCTGGAATTTATTTTAAAACTAGAGGCCCAGCCCTAACCGGTTTGGCTCAGTGGATAGAGCGTCAGCCTGTGGACTGAAAGGTCCCAGGTTCGATTCCGGTCAAGGGCATATACTTTGGTTGCGGGCACATCCCCAGTAGGGGGTGTGCAGGAGGCAGCTGATCGATGTTTCTCTCTCATCGATGTTTCTAACTCTCTATCCTTCTCCCTTTCTCTCTGTAAAAAAAAAATCAATAAAGTATATTAAAAAAACAAAACTAGAAGCCCAGTGCATGAAATTTGTGCATGGGTAGGGTCCCTAGGCCTGGCTGGTGATCAGGGCTGATCAGGTTCCCTGCCGCCTCCTTCCCTCGCTCCCTCAGGGCCTCGCTGCCGCCCCTTGGTGGTCAGCACATGTCGTAGTGAGTGAGCGAACTCCCAAGGGGACAATTTGCATATTAGCTTTTTATTATATAAAGGATAATCCATTGGAATTGTAGAGGAGGGAAATAGTTGAGACAAAATAGTCCTTGAGTTAAAAATTCTTTGTACTAGTCTTTCTGCTTTTGATTACGTTTTAAAACTTCCATAATAAAAAGTTATTTTAATAAAAGGCTTTGTGTTTAAGGATTAAGGGATTAACCTCAGAGTGAGTTCCAGAGAACACTTGGAGAGAAAAGGATTGCAGGTGATGGATGAGAGAGGGAGAAGCAGTTTGCTTCCTAAGAAAGAGGAGAAAGGAATACAGTGGAGAGAGAAGATAGAAGAAGCCAGTGGCAGGGAAAGACTCAGTGATGAGAATTTTGGAGGAAGTTCTCAGAGGACTCAGAATGGATGGACTTGAGAGCACTCCTCATCTCATAGTCATTTTGTTTTATCTCTATATATAACTGTATCCTGAACCATGAAATCGAAGTCATTTTCCCACAAACAGGAAATACTGGTGGGTTTTTATTAAAACCTCTATCTATGGTAGACATTTAGGCATTTGCCACAATATGGCATGGGAATGAAATTCACCTGGTAGTAATTTCTAGCGATTTATAGAATGCAGTTAGAAACATTAAATTATGCATTCTCTTCTGCAAGATTCTTAGTCATACCTTTAAGTTCCTTTTCTCCTTTCTTAACACCATCTACTTATTAGTAAACTTTTATGAAAGGTATGCCCATTATACAACATTTTTAAACTGAAGGGCAAAATAAAAAACTAATCATCTTTTTTCCTAAGACACAGCTATTGCCAGTAACAACAGAATTACTGACTTCTCTAGGTTGGGCACTAGGACGTATGCTAAGGAAATAGGCCAAGAACAGAGCAATCAAGTCTAAATTTAAATTGTTTCTGAGTGTTTTTTTTTTTATGATTTCTTGGTTTAACAAGTATAAATGCTCTAAAAAAAATTTTTTGTTTTTCTATTTTTCATGTTTCACTAAATTTGGAACTTTTAACGTGTTCTTTTTTATTTGAATTTTCCTTGATTTTTCTGCTGTCATTAAAGATTGTGTAAGAAAAGGTGTGGGAGTGAAGCATGTGTGTGCTTTGTGTTGTGTATCATTTGTGGTAAAATGGTTTATTTTATTTGACCTGTGAAAACCTTATATTTGAAATGTGTGTGGGTATGCTAAGTATAGATAAGTTCATTTCATTTGTTTTGTTCTCAAGTTGGGTGACAACTGAGAGAAACAAAAGAATAGGTACCTGTACCACCCATGGATCAACAGGTGCACTCTATTCTCCATCATCTGAATTAAGCCAATAATTTGTCATGTCATTGTGTTTTGTCCTTTTGTTTAAAAGTTATTTATTGAAGAGGTTCCCATTGTACACAGTATAACAACATGGTGTACTCTAGAGCTAGATTAAAAACAATCTGTAATTAGCTGACAGATAATTAGCACTTTCAGTATACCATTTTCATCTTATTTACTCTCAAATTGAGCTAAATATCTTATGTAATTTACCTAGCATGTGTGTTATTGGGCACGGTCATGCTCTCTTTTTAACTAAGAGATGAATCAGTTTGAGAACTCAGAAGGCACCAGCAAACTTTCTACCAAGAATGGTTAGTGTTAGAATGTGGTATTTTTAAAACATGTTCATTTTAGATTTTGTGTTGCCACTCCACTCCCGTTTTTTCTTTGCCAAACAATAGGATAGATTCAAATGACTCTTTAGGTATTTTTTATTTTTCAATATGTTCTAAAATCTAGTGTTAAATGGAAATACTTGTTAAGTTTCTGAGGCAGAATTTCAGTAAAATAATTCATTATCATAGCTTTTCTTCTTAAATGTTAATCTTTTAATTTTTAAATCTATATGAAACTTCCATTTTAGCTTTTGTATCAGGAATAAGAATTATTTTGAGTTTTTGAGGCAGAAAAGAATTATGTATACACAAGTGATGTGTCCAGTTGATTATGAAGAAAGTGGTGTAAGTGCAGTTAAATTATTCATATACAAATAACTTTGGACCTGGTAATGTTCAGCTGTTAAGTTCTGTACATAGTTCTTATGTTGAATTCTTGATTTATCTATAACAAACTATTATACGGGCTTACTTCAGTTCATTACTCTCTGATAATTCTTTGTTAAATACACAGCAAAGTGCTTGTGGATATAAGGTGGTTTTCATAACCTTTTGCTTTTTTGTAAATGGCCTGAACTATTCACTGTCTATTTAATAACAGCTAGCTTTGTTAGGGTTAGGATACACGACTTTAAAATATGTTGACATATTATCTAATGAAAGCTGGAAAAAATGTTCATCTTAACAGTCTATAAAAATATGTCCACTACAGCTTACAATTTATTCAGGCCCTTTTATTTTATGATTTGTACTGATAGAAACGGACATCATAATGCTTTGAATCATAGTGTTGTTCGCTTTCCACCTGCATGGCAGAATGTTTCTCTGGTTATGGACTTTGAAAGTAGAATAGTTTTGTTTAAAAAAGTGAAATATTACACTTTAAGAAATTGTAACTGATTTTGTCATTAGCTTCCTATTTAAACCTTGAAACCAATATCCTTCTGGTATCTTCTAATAGTAAAACATTCAACTTTTAGGGTATTTTTGTTTTATTTAATGTTCTGTTGTATTAGTTTCCTTTTGCTGCATAACACATTGCCCTAAATCATAACAGTTTAAAACAACAAATACTTATACTTCACAGCTTGTGGTCAGGAATCCCAGTAAACTTAGCTGAATTCCTCTGGCTGAGGGCGTCTCCCAGGGTGCAGTCATCTCAGTGTTCGACTTGGGGAGAATTGCCGCCAAGCCTTCGGGCCACAATTGTTGGCTAGACATCCTTGCCTCTCGACTCTGTAAAATAGCTTACAGCGTGGCAGTGTGCTTCCTTCAGAGCCTGTCAAGCAAGAGATAACCTAATGTCAGAGGTGGCATCTCATCAATTTTGCCATCGTTTATTCCTTAGAAGTGAGTTGCTAGGTCCACCCAGACTCAAGAAGAGGTGAGAACTTGAGGGTTTGGGTACCAGGAAGTGTGTGGATCTTAATGGTTGTCTGCCATGTCTCTTTTGAGTACTTTGGAACTTCTAGAAATATACCACTCTTACTATGTTGTTTCATAGGCTTATGATGATAAAACTCCCTGTTCAGATTGAACTCCCTTTGCTTAGCTTGCTCTTGTCTCACGATCTTGAATTAATCATGTTATATAAAATTTCAGGAAGGGATTCAAACCAGGTCAGACATAAAAGAATTTTCATTTGCGGTTTTGCTTGTATAGCCTTTTCTAGTTATTTAGATAAGAAGTTTTGTTAAAACTCTAAGGTACTATCAAGAAAGTGTACAGTTGGGTGCAGTATGCTCTCTGTTCATTGTGCAAATTCTGATGTTTATTTTGTTCAGCATTGGTAAAGGTTTTCAAGGCGTCATGAAACGATGGGGATTTAAAGGCCAGCCTGCTACTCATGGTCAAACGAAAACTCACAGGAGGCCTGGAGCTATTTCAACTGGTGTAAGTATAACTTAGTGGTCTTCTTTTTCATGCTACGATAGTGCATGTAATGCTCTAGTCTGACTTTGGGAATCAATCTTACTCAAGGTGGGTCCTGGTCTTACTTACTTTCCAGAGGCCGACTTGAATTATTTAGTTGTTCCCTACATCCCTACAGTCAGTATTCTAAATATTTTCCTGCCTACTTTCTCATTCCCATCTCTGACTCCCCTCCTACACTCTGAAGTCAGTTGCAAGAAATTAGGGATTAGAATGCCTTTTCATCTGGTTCCTTCAGAGACTTATTTTTCCTTAAATGGCAGTTTAAGGATTGTCAAGGATAATATAATGGTGTAAGAGAAGAAATGGTGAAGGACTTTGTATTGCTAATTCAGTTCTACTCTCCCAGAGATACAGCATAAAGTGCTGGGGGGGAATGAGGGGCATAATTTATTAGAGCGTCATAATAATGCAAGTTTAATTTCTAAAGCTTGATATATATGTATATCAGTATTAAATGGAAGTATTTCTACTTCTTTCATAAGAGGAACACAGATTAAAACCACTCTTGAGTTACTAAATTCTTATGTGGCTTTGATTTTTGCCAATGTGTTAGTAAGAATATAGGGCAGTGATGGCGAACCTGTGACACGCGAACTCATTTTTTTGGTTGATTTTTCTTTGTTAAATGGCATTTAAATATATAACATAAATATCAAAAATATAAGTCTGTGTTTTACTATGGTTGCAAATATCAAAAAATTTCTATATGTGACACAGAGTTAAGTTAGGGTTTTTCAAAATGCTGGCACGCCGAGCTCAAAAGGTTCATCATCGCTGATATAGGGGAACAGGTTTTTATGCATTGCTGGTGGGGATACAAACTAGTGCATCTTTTGTTGGGGATAAAATATAGTACAATGTGGCAATATCGAATAGAACTACACAGCAATACTACTTCTAGGTAGTATTTACCCTAAAGATACTCATTTTTATAAAATTAGTTATTGCAACATTATAACTACAAGCATAAATTTCCATACCTGGGAGTTGGGATGAATAAAGTATGGTACATCTGCTCAATAGAATACTATGCAGCTGAAAAAAAGAATGAGGTGAATTCCAGGATATAAGAAAATGCGTGTTACCTGGTTATTTTTGCAAAAAGGAAGGACCTAAAAGATAACCCAGAAACTAAGACTGGTTACCTACAAGAGATGGGTGGGAAAAGTATGGAAGGGCTCAAAAGTGGTAAGAGAGAGACTTCCACGGATATACTTTTTTGTTAAATTTTTATAGTTGAAACCATGTTAATGTTTTATGTATTCAAAATAAAATACAAAGAAAGGGGGATCCATAATGGAATATAATTAGAAGATGAACCTAACTGTTTGAAATGAGTAACATAACCTCACCAAACAGGTGGGGAGAGTAACTCAAATAACTTTTGAACACAGTATTTGGCTATATGTCCTGACTCTAAATTAAAAAGGTACTGTGCATAGGTTTTGAATTCTAATTATGTTTATTTGCAATGGTAGTAGGTAGCTATTCTGAAATAATTTTCTGTGAATTGTAAGGTTGAGTAGATAGGTAAATATATTGGTAATGGGAGCCACGTTTCTCACTGTTAGAAAAGGGTATTAAGTTATGAAAAGGAAGGAAATTAAAACAACTCTATAGTGTTGAATTCCAGCTGTAGGTATCAGTATACACTGAGTAGCCAGATTATTATGACCACCCCATCAGTACAATGAAGTGAATTAGTTATGCAAATAATAAAACCTTGAGAGTATTTGCTTAGGAAGTTTTCAATATTCAGTATTTTTGGAAGTGTCAATGAAGTACTGATGGGGTGGTCATAATAATCTGGCCATTTTAGTAAATCTGTATATTTACTATATGTTCATGTAAACAAAGGAATTGGTATAAATATACGTACATTTTAGCTACTGAAAGGGCCTAAAAGCAAAGATATTCCATAGCAATGAACACAACTAGAGCCTAGATCTTGGTTTCTAAACACCAGCTTGTTCAAGGAAGTGCTTTTAAAATGGTACTTGAAAGGACCCAGGATCCAGCTACAATTAGCTCCCCCTTGCAAAAAAATGGGACAGTTTGATTTGAAAACTTAAAAAAAATGAAAAACTTAGGATCAATGAGTTCACACTGATACAAATAGATTAATAAATGGGAGAAAAGGGACTGCTCTTCCTTACACTATAATCTCAGCTAATAAGTGTGGAAGGGATGTTAGAGTTAGAATTTCACTTTGATGGCCATTAGAGGAATTAGCAATGGAGGCTAAAACAAGTGGTAAAAGCTTGATGGACTTTAGATGCTAACATAGTCCCACAACAAGTTGCCTATTAATTACAAAGGGGAAAATAATATCCGTAGAGTGAATTAACTGAGTGAACACATCCTTAACTAACTGATCAATGTTATACATCACCAGTAATTGAACAAACCAACACAATATGCCTCCTGAACGGATTCCAGGAAAAGAACACATCATCACTTCCGTGGTGATTCCCATTGAAAATGCATCACCCGAATCTAATCGCAGGGAAACATTAGACAAACCCCAAGTGAGTGATATTCCACAAAATGATTGGTTTGTAGCCTTCAAAAATGTCAAGGTAATGAAAGACAAGGAAAGGCTGAGGAGCTGCTCCAGATTTAAGGAGACTAAAGAAACATGACAATTGTGTGTAATTCTGAAGTGGATCTGGACTTGGGGGGAAATAGCAGTAAAGAACATTATTGGGGCAGTTGACAAAATTAGGTAATGTATTAAATTTTGAGTTTCATAATTGTATTGTGGTTATGTAACAGAATTAGGAAGTAGACACTGAAATACTTACAGGCAAAGGAGCATCATGTCTGCCACCAAATTACATATGACATAGGAGATGTGCATACATATAGAGTGGGTGGTAAAGCAAGTGGGCAACCTGTAAACAGTGGGTAAATTTAAGACCTTAAAAATCTATAAAAAAAAAAAAAAAAGGAGTAAGTCTTCATGATCTTGGGTTTGGCAAAGCCTTATATCTGACACCAAAAGTACAAGTAACCGAAGATATAAATTAGATTTCATCAAAAGTTCAAACTTTGGGCTGCATACAGCTCCATCAAGAAAACGAAAAGACAACTCACAGAATGGAAGAAAGTATTTGCAAATCATATCTGCTACGACTTGTATCCAGAATATATAAAGAACTCTTACAACTCAATAGTAAAAAAAAATAACCCAATTAAATGTAGGCAAAGGACTTGGATAGACATTCTCCCAAAGGAGATACACAAATGGGCAGTAAGCACATGAAGAGATGCTTAACATCCTTGGCTAGACATTCTCCCAAAGGAGATATACAAATGGGCAGTAAGCACATGAAGAGATGCTTAACATCCTTGGCTATTACATTAATGTAAATAAATCCAAACCACAGTGAGATATTACTTAACACTCACTGGAATTACTATAATTCAAAAGGCAGATAACAAATGTTGGCAAGGATGTGGATAAATTGGGACCCTTATACATTGTCAATAGGAATGTAAAAATGTTGCGGCAGTTGCTAAAAATGTTAAGTGTAAAATAAGACCCAGCAATTCCACTCTTTGGTATATATACCTCAAAAGAAATGAAAAAATGCACACAAAAACCTGTGCATGAATAGTCATAGCAACATTATGCATAATAGCCAAAAAATAGAAACAACCCAGAGGGTCATCAGTTGGTGAATGGATAATTAAAGAGTGGTTATTCACACAGTATTATTTAGCAGTAAAATGGAAAGAAGTTTTGATATATGCTATAACACGGCGGAGCCTTAAAAACGTTATGCTAAGTGAAAGAAGCCAAGCACAGTAGACTGTAAATTGCATGATTCCATTTATGTGAAACGTCCATCCTAGGCAAATCTGCAGAGATGAAAGTAGATTAGAGGTTTGTACAGGGCTGGGGGAGTGACCACTAATGGGTATGAAGTTTTAGTTTGGGATTTATGAAAATGTCCTAAGATTGGTTGTAGCAATACGCAACTCTGAATGTACTAAAAATATTAAACTGCCCTTTAAAAGGGTGAAATGTGTGGTATGAGTTATAGTAAAGCTCTTTTAAAAATTAGGCATGTAGAAGACTATTCTTATAGCTCAACTTAATTTTTTGTCATGAACTATGCTGTTCTGTGTTTGTAAATACTTTCATTAAGGATTAGCTAGCGACTGCCTTTATAATCTTAAGAGTTAGGGTATACTTCTGAGGAGAGTAAATTTAATTGGGGAGGGCAGATTTTTTTTAGTAATGTAATATTAAGCAAGGTGCTTATCACTGAGTGTATTTATAGAATAAATATGGAATAAATAAGAGTGATACTTAGTCTATAATATTCAGAATTGTCTTTTAATCTGTGTTATCTCTTAATGAGTTACTTCCCCTGGACTTCTGTTATGAGAGTAGTGATGCAAAAGTTTTTCTATTTCAAGAATTCATGTGTCCTGAGAACCTTTCCCATTTTAGATGGAATTCAGATTTGCTTCTTTAGATGTAAAATTATTATCCATTATTATCAGACCAAAATAGAGATTGTGGGAAGCTGTTTGATTTATGTGAATCTGAGATAACCAGGGCTGGACAAGCAAACTCAATATTCCGATAACGAACTGTCCTTTAATCATTCTGGTGAAGGAAGGTAACATCGAAAGCAAGGGAGGGGGAGTGGGACCATTCCAGCAGCAGTGGTGCGGATGGAGTGCATTACATGGGCTAATCCAGATTCATGAAAGCGGGCCGGCACTTACTTGTTCCTTTGGTGGTGTGACGTGTTTGTATGTCCAAAACAAACACGTCACACCACCAAAGGACCACATTTTCTTTCTAAATTCTCAAGCAGTGCTAGCGCAGCGACTACTCTCTTGTTACTGAGTTTTTCTCCTAACTCTGTTCTTAGTCTGTATGTATTTTGTCCCTCTGATCTAATTTAGACTGGATTACCCCTCTTGAGGTAGATGTGTCTAAATCCATATTTAGTTCTTTACTGGGGCCTAACAGAATGGGGGAGGGGATTAAACATTTTAATAATTCCTATCTTAGTTTACATTTTGTTTTAATCAGAACTGTTTTAAATTGAGAATATTTAGAAGTGCTAATTTTGGTTCTCTCATTTAGGATATCGGCAGAGTCTGGCCTGGAACTAAAATGCCTGGGAAAATGGGAAACAGAGATAGGACAGAATTTGGACTCAAAGTGAGTTTCTGAAGTGGCTCTTTTTAGGAATGGTTAAATTAATGCAAAGGCACCAGAGTATGGACTTAATGTGTGTCTGTTTAATTGTTGTTTGTTCAGTTTGATTGTTCTAATAGGTTTTACATTTATGGAGGGGTGGAGGATACGTGAACTGTGTGTGTTACAAATTCTCAAAGTATGATTTCATTTATGGCTTTAGGTGTGGAGAATAAATACAAAGCACAATATAATCTATGTAAATGGCTCTGTACCTGGACATAAAAATTGCTTAGTAAAGGTATGTATAGCTGTCTTTATTTTCCATTGTTCATTTATATGAATATGAAAAACAGCCCCTAATTTTCAAGCTACATGAGTTCTCTGTTGAATTTTTTTATTTTTGGTTTTTAGTAGCAACTGGGTGCAAAAATTGCAGAGAACAACCTATAGTGTATGTCTGTGAGAAGGGTAGGACCATGAAGCAGAGGCTCTTTAGAAATATGTAAAGGAGACTAGGATACTCTTGCCAAAATGTGAATGTACCTGTCCTTCCCAAATTTAAGAGTACTTTGACACCGGAACCAGAAATACTGGAGGTGGAAATTAAATGAGAGAGCCCAGAAGAAAGGTGATTAAAGGTAGACATTTTAAAGAGAGATTCTGTTGTTATTATTACTAGCATTGCTCTGATTGTACTTTTATTTTCCCTGAAAATATGCATGCTCATTTTTATATTCAACATATGAAGGAAAATAAACATGTTGTACAGGATAGATTTGAAGAAAAACTCAGACTCTCAGAGACTTATTTTCATAAATAAAATACAAATTAAATATTCTGCCTGGAATTGTAAGCCATGGTAATACAAAGTGATAAATCACTTGAATTTTGAACCTCCCATTCTGAAAATAAATTTGTAATAGAAGTTATATCAGCTATTCCTAGAAATATAGTTTTCATTAATTTTCCAACAACAAAAATAGGTTGAAACTTAAACCTCAGATTTTTCATATTGGGTCTCTGTGTGTGCTTTTTAAAATAGGTTCCGTTACTAGAATAAGGTACAATATTTGTTTTAATCTTAGAGTAATTAAAATTCCCTTCCTGGCACTCTTCACTTTTTGACTGGATTATTCTCTTGTTTCTTTTGTAAGATTGCAGGTGCTTAGGCTTAAGTAGGTTTCCAAACCCAAGTGATCTATTCTCCAAGTGACTACAGTGATAAGTGGTTGAAGCCAGCAAGTTGTCATTGTATTTCTCATAACATTTTGGCTTCATAATTCAATGTATCCCTACCTCTGCAATCCAGATTTATTACGTTATGCATATCACAACCCAATAAAAGAGAGGAAAGTGATTATTTTCCATAATAAAGTTACACTGGATAGCAGGTGGATTTTTTAATGTTGCCAACTCCTTATATCCCCATTTGCTGCATACACGATTCTAGGCTGGCTTTCCAGCTGAACCCTACTACTGCTGCTGTGACTTCTAAGGTACCCTCTCAGCATCTTCTTAGATGCTTCTTAGTAACTATTGGGGATGAATAGGTCAACTGTCTTGAAAAACCATAATCTATGTAGTAATTTTCTGATCTGGTTGTTATAAACAGCAACATTTATTACTCAGACTTTTCATCCACTTGATAAAAAATTGCATTCAAAAATTCAGTCAGCTCTCTAATGGATGGTGGCCTGCTGTCACTGAAGACAGACAGACAGAAGGTCCACCAAAGGCAATTTTCTTTTTCTTTTTAATATATTTTATTGATTTTTACAGAGAGGAAGGGAGAGGGACAGAGAGTCAGAAACATCCATCAGCTGCCTCCTGCACACTCCCCACTGGGGATGTGCCCGCAACCAAGGGTATATGCCCTTGACCGGAATCGAACCTGGGAACTTTGAGTCCACAGGCCGACGCTCTATCCGCTGAACCAAACCGGTTAAGGCCCAAAGGCAATTTCTAAAGAGGAGTCCAAATATATTTTGAGAAACTTACAGCAGCAGAGAAATGTCTAGTCCACTTTGAACTGCTAACACACTAGAGAATGCATTTTTCACAGACATGTTTTGATTTTAAAAAGAACTCATCTTGAAAAAATAAAGTCTTTGCATTGTGGTACCAAAACAGCTTTTGTAATGTAAAATGTGTGCTTCAAACATTAAGGTGTAAGTTTGAAGGAGTATTTTGTGGGCTTGTGTTTAAATGTCCAGAAGTTTGGTACATCTTTTAAAAACATTCAGCCCACTTTTTCTGTTCTCCCAGGTGATTGCATAGCAGGTAAGTTCTTGCCTGTGGAGAATGAGCGCTCCTGGCTGGACAGGCAGCCTCACGAACATCCACTCCCTCCATGGGAGCTTTTGCTCTCAGAGTACAGGGCTGCCAATATCTTTAATTCTAAAATTAGTAAAGATAGTCGTTGGAATGACCAACCTGTTTCATTAATGTAAGCACAAAATTCATATGAGTCTTGTACCTTTGGACTGTAAACTTCCAGCCCTCAATTTTAAAGCTGCTGTCATTTTTTATGTTTCAAATCAATGAATTACATATAGTACTGTAGCTTTTACAGTTAGAATATTTAAGCAGTGCTTTTTTTGTCTGAAATTTTCCTCAGCTATAACAGATTTACAAAAATGTAAAAGTAACAAGAACTCACTCTGTTACGGGCAAGAGGCTTACCTGTTATGCATTCACCTGGGAGAATAAAAAAAGTGGGCTGAATATTTTCAAAAGATGTACTCTTTGTAATACTTTAAGCAATAAAACAAAATTTTTTAAAAAAAGATGTACCAAACTGCTGACATTTAAACACAAGCCCAAAAAATACTCCTTGAAACCTTTAAATCATCTGTTAGTAAATGTTTGCATTTATCAAATTAGCACAGAAAGTTTTATTGTTGGTTTTACTGTCTACTTACTCAGGTTTTATTTCCAATTCTAAATTCTGAAACAGATTAAATTGGTAAGAATATGACCTCTTTTTAGTCCAAGTTAAAGTTCCGGGGGGGCGGGGGGGCGGGCGGGTAAAGTGAGTTTATTTTCTTCTGGGTGCCTTACTGATAATTTTTTACAACAGTTTTAATGAGAGATTAAAATAGATGTTTTTCTGTACTTAGCTGTTCCTAGCAGGTGTGTACTTATTTCAACCAAATTATTCATTCTTTTTTTTTTTTTTTACAGTTTGGCATTTAAATATATTTTTATTGATTTTGGAGAGAAAGAAAGAAGGGGGTGGGGAGAGAAACATCAATGATGAGAGAGAACCATTGATTGGTTATGTCCTGCATGCCCCCTCCCCAGGGTCAAGCCTGTAACCCGGGCATGTGCCCTGAGCAGAAATCGAACCATGACCTCCTGGTTCATAGGTCTATGCTCAACCACTAAGCCACTCCTGCCAGGCCAAATTATTCATTTCTTATTGCCAAAATTATTATGGCTTACTTTACTCTGTGTGTATAATTATATGTAATTTTTTTATTCCTCTCTGAATGAAGGCTGTAGAAGTCAGAAGCTTTAAAGAACCCAGTGATGTTTTCCAAAAATAAAACCCATCATTTTAGATTATGTCAACATATGTAGTATTCCTTAGTTTGTGAATTCACAGATTAGAATATTTTTAGAACATAAAGAGTTAATAGCAATATTATAAAGACTTATGAATTTATTATTGTTTTTTGCTAAATACTATTCTGTTCTTAGCTTCCAAATGAGAATGCTACTTGTTAAGTGTAAGCTGATTTCCTTAAAACTTGATAGTTTTATTATGTGTTCTAGAATTAAGACTAATAAAAATACTAGGTAAATTATTTTTAATCTGAGCTCAAAAAATCTGTTGTCTATTTTTAGATGAAATCATTAAGAAGTTGATAGTAATACCTTTTAGGTATATAGTCTATATCAATCCTTATATTTGAAATATCCATTTGGATATAACTGATATTTAATATAATTTATCCTGTTGGGCAGTTCTAGAAATTTTTCTTCTTATGGAAGATTATATCATTGGATTAATTAAACTTATTCAAATAAAACAAATACATTGATTTCCTTTTACTTCATATAGATACAATAACAGTTGCATTATTCACATTAGAAAATATAGGAACATATTCTTTGATTATGAATAATAAAACAGGCTAACTTAATTGGTAGCGCTCATTAATAAAATCTTTGTTTCCTCCCTCCAGATCAAAGATTCTAAACTACCTGCATATAAGGATTTCTGCAAAAATCTACCATTCCCTACATATTTTCCTGATGGAGATGACGAGGAACTACCAGAAAATTTATATGATGAAAATGTGTGTCTGCCCAGTGCACCTTCTATTACATTTGCCTAACCCCTTTGGGCATGGCAGAACCTCACCCTCACATATTTTATTAGCTTTGATAAGCCAGAACAATAACATAGCCAGGAATTATATTTTGCTTTCTTAGTCAAAACAATATCACACTTGTCACCTTTGTCAAGGGCAATAATATGTCATTCATCCCCCAGTGGAATTTTTTAAAATTAACACATTAAATAAATCAATTAAGTAGATTGACTATGCCAAATTTAGATGGACTGGCAGTGTGCATATTAAAATCTTTGTAATTTGTGGATTTCATTTTTTTTCTCTGTATATTTTTCAAGTTATCTTAAGATGTTCATAAATTTAACTTTTATTAAAGATGTGTTTTTGTGAAATCATGGTTATGGATAACAGTGGCAAAGCATAGGGGACTATGGTATAACCTATTTAGATAATAAAATCCATTTCCTAAAATTTATTTTTATCAACCTTTTATATTTTAGAGTCCTGAAGAGGGAAAGCAAGTGAGGCTTTTATTTAAATTACAGAAATATACATGTTATACTTAAAGGCCTGTCGAAGACAATCGTCAATTATGGGACTTATTTACACTGGAGAGCAATAGTTATTTTTTAGTTTGGTCACTCAGCTATAAAATAAGTATAACCACTTTTCCTTGATGCCTTTTTAAAAGGATTTGAAATGGCCTGGGATTGTACGTTCAACAAACATTTATTAACAGATTTCGTACCGCTCAGGAGTTTTCTCGTGTTTCGCGCGCCATCTGTTAAGGACCGCTCACGAGTGTTCTCGTTTTTCACGTCCATGGAAAAAGGAGCGAATCTAGATACTTATGTAAATTTTGTTTGGTCCCTCTTCATAGAGGAAAATGTTTTACGCAGTACCATACGTTAAAAAAGTACTAGGAACTTTAATTGTTTTTGTAAATAAAAATGTTATAATTATTGAAAAACACCTAAAGTGCATTATGATGATTTAAATAACGTGTAGTTTGCCCAAAAACATGCGGTCCCTGGCGTATGTCTTAGAGATTTCTATGCGGTACGCAATGTGTTAAGCACCTATTACTGAAAATGTTAGTGGCCCCTGGGTTTCACTTCATTTTATGAAATTAAAATGTGCTTTCTAATGGCTACTTCCGACAAATAAGCTTAACAATGTAAGGATTAGCAGGCCTCATTTAACTACTAAATTTACTCTGGACCAGGTTACTGAGGCCCCACAACATTCATTTTAACTCCAGATGTTTTCTGAGACTTGATTCATATGGCAACCCAAGAGACTTATTAGCCACAGTGTTAGGTCTCCACATGATTTCCTGATAACTGATGGATTTATTAAAAGTTCCCACAGTATTTTTCTACCCTACTAAATTTCTCTCGTTATTTTAAATCCAAATGTAACCACGTCTTTTCTAAAGTTTTTATTTGCACTAATGTCATTCTATTTAAGATTTGTGGAAATTGATAGGAAATCCAAGCAATAAAATAGTAAGGGGGAAGTATCTAGGAAGATGTAAATCAAAATAGGTGGAGGGTTGGGAAGGAATGATGCCAAGACAATATAGATGAGCAGGCCATAGTATGCAGTTGTTATGCTTGGTTTGGCTCTGAGCTACCTGGTACCAAAGTAAAACAACATTGAACTGTTACATATTTAGCTTTAATCGTAAGTTCTTCAAGAGGAATCATTTTAAACTGGAGTAAGTCTTGTTTTCCATACCATTTTTTTAAAAAAAACCTAAATAACTTATCAACCTAGAAATTCCTGAACTTGTTAAAAGATATCTCAAGCAAACATCATACTCAAAGGTAAAATGTAAAACACATTCTTCTCAAAGATCAAACAAGGATACCCTTCACTAGTTCTACTCAATGATGTTCTTGGAGGTCCTAGCCAATGTGTAAGACACAAAAACACAATGTAAATATTGGAAAATGAGAACAGATCTTACTATTTGTAAAGAACATGATCTACCTAGAAGATCAAGGACAATTAACTGATCAGCTACCAGAACCAATGAAGAAAGTTCAAAAAAGTGTCTGAGTACAAGCTTAATATACAGATCTATAATAGCAATATGTAATTGGGAAATTTTATGGGAGGAAAATTTTTTAAAAAGTTACCTGGAAAAAAGCCCAAGTTTGCCAGCGTCAATGGAGAGCAATATTATGGTTGTGGATGAGAAGACAATAGTGCAAAGAATTCAGTCCTGTTTTTAAAATCTCAACAGACCTACCATAGAATTGTTCAAACTGATTCTAAAATTTATGTAAATTTAAAAGTGTCCAAAACTTAAAATTAGGTGTGACCCAAATGCTTAGGGACTTAGGCTTACTTAACTTAGAAATTCAGAATATTGCATGCCTTAATTCTTTAGTTAGCTACATTTGATCAAAAGATTTTAGTGAACTTGTAGATGTGTCAAGTTTGCTGAGAAAGTGATGGGAAGCAGCTGTTGTCTTAGTAACACAAAGTTATTACTGGGAAAACATAATCTTGGCATTACAGCATTTGAATATAGCCCAATGGCAGAATAAGAGTGAGGATAATTCAGCAGCCATTTGCCCAGGGCATGGGTTTTGAAGGCAGCGCTTCTCAACCTGCGGGTCTCGACCCCTTTGGTGGTCGAACAACCCTTTCACAGGGGGCGCCTAAGACCATCCTGCATATCAGATATTTACATTACGATTCATAACAGTAGCAACATTACAGTTATAAGGTAGCAACGAAAATAATTTTATGGTTGGGTCACAACATGAGGAACTGTATTGAAAGGGCCAGAAGGTTGAGAACCACTGTTCTAGAGAGCCTGCCCCCAACCCACCACCATCTGTCTATCTCTAGAGTCTGCAAGTGGAGTGTAGATGTACATTTGGGTTTTAAAGAAAAAAACCATCACCTTTTAGGATTATGAGAGTGAGTGCTGGCTTCCAGGGCCAGACTGCAAAGCATCTACTCCCACACCCCACCATCAACACCCCCCCCCACACACACACACACACACACCGTCCCTGCCAGCACCTGCTTTTGCAAACTTTTCAGTGGCCCAGAAGAAGTGTTCCACTGAGCCAGTGAAAGGAGGATGCTTCTCTGTAGCAATGGAATACATAGCCATGTGCCTGGTCCAACACCAAGCAAAACACACGTGCTCTGCTAAGAACCTTGTTCACTATTTCTGGCTACAGCACCTGTCATTAAATGTTCAACTCGGGAAAAATGGAACTCTGCCTACGATGGATAGAGGAGCACGTGGTCTGGACAGTGGCTCGCTCACCTGTTTGGAGCCCATGCAATACTAGGGACCGACTCCTGAGCAGTGTTGGTCCCTGGGCAGATGAGGCAATTCAGTTCTCAGCCAAGGAGCCCACTTAGGTCCTGGTATGGGCTTGAACGTGACTTATTACTTTAGATTTTGTCTTGAAATGGGAAACCTTTTTGTAACTAAACTTCATTCAAATTAGGTATTTTTTTCCAGCCTTAGTTTATACCAGCTTTTGGTTATAAAATAGATAAATATGGGGCCTTCCATGAATTCTGTAGGCCTCAGGAAGGACAACTGGCCGAGGCATGCCTGCTTTAGGAGTTACTGAGTCTTGCTTGTCCTTCCTTCACAGGGCCCTTCGCTTACTTACTGGGGTGGCCGAAGCTGAAAGGCTGGTGTTGGTCAGTGGGCCCTGACCCAGTGGGTGAATCGGGGTGATGCCAAGCTGTCACAAACACTAACATTTCAAAACATGTCTCGCACATAGAAGGATGCAGTTTGCAAGCAGATTAAATATTGCAGAGTCAGCCGGTAGTGCTTTCTGTAATGCTGAGATACAGGCCTACTTTGCAGCCTTTCCCTCGGGGTGTAATACAGGGAGGACTTTACAGCTTATTTCCAAACGTGAATTTGTGGATGGACCGTGACCATGTCCCCGGATGTATGAGGAACTGTGTCTGTATGTAAAGGGTGTTATGATGCACAAGTTAAAGTAGTAGTTCAGGGGTCCTGCTATTGCAGGATAAATCGCACCAGTCTGTGGAAACACTTGTTCCACATTAAGAAACCTGTCCGTTGTTAGTTATCAAAGAACCCTCCTTTGAGAGAAGGACCTCGGTCCCAAGTCACTGCCCACAGACCATTGCAGCGTCAGTGAAACCCGCTGGCGGGAGGAGCACGCAGCCTGCTGACACTGGACCTGCTGCTGAACCTCTGGGGTGAACGCCCTCGTGAACGCCCTCAAACACCTGCCCGGTTCCTCGTTCTCGTAGAAAAAAATGCCATGGCATGCTTAGCTGGCATGGCTCAGTGGTGGAGCATCGACCTATGAACCAAGAGGTCATGGTTAGATTCCCGGTCAGGGCATATGCTGGGGTTGCAGGCTCGATCCCCAGTGTGGGGTGTGCAGGAGGCAGCCGATCAATGATTCTCATCGTTGATGTTTCTCCCTTTCTCAAATCAATAAAAATATATTAAAAATAAAAAAAAAGAATGCCAGGCTGCATGTGGCATGAGCCTTTCGAGGCGGTCTACCTGCAGTAGGACGTCCTGGCTGCTGTGTTTGCTTTCCCACAGCTGAGTTTCTTGCAGTTATGATTCTAAAAATGCTTGTTGCTGCCTGTTTTGCCCTAAGGTCTCTGCTTTGGAGGCTCTCCCCACTCCTGCAGGAAGTGTGGCAGGAGAATGAACTTGTCCTGCTGTCTTGTTTCCATGGTTTTAGAGTCGAGCACTTCAGTGACAGGGAGGGCATGGTGCCCATACCAACCAGTGTTTGTGAACTGCTTACTCAGAGAACATTTCAATGCAGACAGAAGCAGGTCCCGCACTGTGAGGCCCCCTGAGGCAAACGACCTAAGGCAGTAGTTGGCAAACTTATTAGTCCACAGAGCCAAATATCAGCAGTACAACGATTGAAATTTCTTTTGAGAGCCAAATTTTTTAAACTTAAACTGTATAGGTAGGTACATTGTTACTAACTTAATTAGGGTGCTCCTAAGGCTTAGGAAGAGCCACACTCAAGGGGCC
Source organism: Myotis nattereri (assembly GCF_964212035.1). NCBI lineage: Eukaryota > Metazoa > Chordata > Mammalia > Chiroptera > Vespertilionidae > Myotis > Myotis nattereri. The sequence continues at coordinate 36,865,863 of NC_138089.1, forward strand.
AAAGAGCCGCATGTGGCTCGCGAGCCGCAGTTTGCCGACCACGGACCTACGGAGCTTTATAGTCACTTTGGAGCTACCTGGTTTCTATACAGGAAGTAGTTCTTCACGCGAGTTTACTTGACTAATGATGGATAACGTTTCTGCTGCTTTCAGGAGTTTTCTATGAGGCTGACTTTACTGGAGCAACAGATATTCTTCAATTTCCAGTTTTACTGCTCTATTTGCTATAAAGCCTCATCTGCCAGCTTCCAGTAATAATTCCTGCCAGACCAGGTGGGAACTTGGCCCCAGAAATAACAGCGTTGTCTCAGAGCATGCCTAACAAGACAAATGACGTCTGCCACCCACATTCTGCCTCCAGCCATTGCCCAAGAGTCCCTGAAATTAGAGGACCCAATTAAAGTGCCATGGTGCCCCCGGAAAACAGCCAGAACCCTGAGCGAGCAGGCTGCCAGCCTCCATCTCATCTGCTTTTCTGCTTTTAAATGTTTCCAAAGAACTTACAGCAGTCCCTGTCACACACTGGTTTTCAATGTTTTTTAGATTAATGAAGTGGCCTATTCAAGTTAGATGAGCCAAATTAATCTCAATGAATGCAGCCCGACACCATAAAAGCAAATAAATGATTTTAACTCAGCCGGCCAAAGAATCTTTTTGGCATGGGAGGTGAATAATTGTTTCTTTCTGGCGTCTGGAAGAGTGAAAGTAACGGTGTGATCTTGATTCTCCTCAAAGCAGACTGTCTGAGCATCGAGTATGTGTCAGGGTATTTGGAAAGCGTGTTGTTGTTCTTAAAGATAAGATATCCATCAAGTTCCTACACTGCACTGAGGTTGCCTTATTTGAGGAGGAACGAACTAAACACTCCATCACAAAAGCCCTGACAAAGACGCATGGACAGCTGTGTAATGGGACTGGATCAGAATGCACAAGTGGGCATCCAAGATAAATGTTCTTAACTAAAACTGCGTTTATATGATGAAGCGAAGATGGCAGCGGATGCTGGCGGACTGTCCATTTTTTCTGCTGACTGCAGACACTGCAGCAACACTGCGATGCTCCTCACGGAGGAGCACTGGCCTTTTAAGGAGGGTGCTCATCTCCTCCCCAGTTTTCCCATCTGCTAATAACCACCAGCCTGCTGCGGGATGTCATTGTAAACGACGAGCCAAGGTGACTGTCCACAGTGCAAACGGGTATTTGGAAAAAGGAATCAAAGCAGAGGAAGCAAAGAATGAAAACTGATAAAACAGAAAGTGCATAAGGAAAGACCTATGAAACTTAGACTTTCCTACCTATCAAATGAGGACAGGCAGGACCTCTTCCTGCCTCGCATGGCTCATGTCTCTCGCCAGTAACAGATGGTGACGCATCTGCCCCAGGAAGAAGTTGTGATTTAATGATCCAGTGCAAGAGGCAGCCAATCAGTGATTCTCTCTCATCGCTGGTTAGACACACTTCCCATAAAAAGAGAGGCTGGGCGCTCCGTGGCCTGGGAGCCACTGATACTCATGTTTATGATGAGGCCCACCCGACCAGGGGACGCAGGAAGGACCCTGTCAGGCACAGGCAGTTCTCACAGTGGTTCACTTAGGCACGTCCGACCTTCACCTAACACAGGGCTTCTCAACCTTGGCTGCACTTTGGAACCGCACGGGTAGCTTTCAAAGTCCTAGTTCAGACTGATGGATGCCAGAGGGCAGGATGACTTTCCTACATCCCTCAGCACAACAACCTGGGGTTCATGGTTATCTTTGAGGAGCAACATAAAGTATGGACATATTTTTTTTCCTCTATTACAATAGGACTGGGATTTAACCTCATATACAAATATATATCAAATTGTCTTAGGTTGCTTTAGAAATATGTTGCTCTAGGCCAGTGATGGCGAACCTTTTGAGCTCAGCGTGTCAGCATTTTGAAAAGCCCTAACTTAACTCTGGTGCCGTCTCACATATAGAAATTTTTTGATATTTGCAACCATAGTAAAACAAAGACTTATATTTTTGATATTTATTTTATATATTTAAATGCCATTTAACAAAGAAAAATCAACCAAAAAAATGAGTTCGCGTGTCACCTCTGACACGCGTGTCATAGATTTGCCATCACTGCCCTAGGCCCTCAGCTCAATGCTAAAAATCACGAGAAACAAGCTGTTGATTTTAGCTTGTCTGAAGTTTTCAGGGTTTGATGTTGTCAGAATTTACTATTGTGTTTATTTCTCTAGTCCTGCACCCGCAGCAAGAATCAAAGGTTTAGGGAAAGCCCAGTTGGCATGACTCAGTAGTTGAGTGTCGACCTATGAACCAGGAGGTCACGTTCAATTCTTGGTCAGGGAATATGCTCAGGTTGCAGGCTCAATCACCAGGGTGGGGTGTGCAAGAGGCAGCCAATCAGTGATTCTCTCTCATCATTGATATTTCTATCACTCTCTCCCTCTCCCTCTCTGAAATCAATAAAAATAAAAATTTTAAAACAGGTTTAGGGAAAATTACTGAGATAAAAAATGGAAACATTCTTAGTTTTTTATGCAAATTGGGATAGATCAAGACTGTGTTCTTGTGGCTGCATGCTTTAGAACAACGCTAGAGAAGCTGGCGTGGAAAGAGAGGGTCTGAGGTGCAGGGTGAAGTCGCACCAGCAGGTTCCTGAGGGTTAACTTATAATCAGGAAACCCTTTCTGTCAGGCCTCACCAGGGCCCTTCTCCCTTATGAAGGCAACAACTACACAGCATCTATTGGACGCCACTAAGCGTCAGATGTTTTACACGGTCACCCATCTAACCGCCACTCACCCTTCCAGGTACTTGTTAGCATCTCCTTACAGATGAGGAAATGGGGACTCAGAGATTATGTCACATTTCCTAGGTTAATATCTATCTGAGCTGGGCCAAGAACTGAAGGTTGCCTCTGGACTCTATGCTGAATTCTGGCAGAACCCCAGCATCCAGTCACCCAAGTTTCCTAACCATGTGATGGGCACCACTGAAGAAGCCCTCTCTTCAGCTGTGGGGAGATAGGGCTCCCTTTTTCCCTAGCTCAGTGGTTCTCAACCTTGGCTGCACATTAGAATCACCTGGGAACCTTTTTAAAATCCTGATTTCTGGGCCTCATCCTCCGGAAATTCTGTTTCTTTATTATGGGGTGGGGCCACAACATTAGTAACAAAGAAACAGAATTTCTGGAGGATGAGGCCCAGAAATCAGGATTTTAAAAAGATTCCCAGGGGATTCTAATGTGCAGCCAAGGTTGAGAACCACTGCCCTAGCTGCACCTGTTGACATGGTTTAGACCAGTGGTCGGCGAACTCATTAGTCAACAGAGCCAAATATCAACAGTGCAACGATTGAAATTTCTTTTGAGAGCCAAATTTTTAAAACTTAAACTATATAGATAGGTACATTGTTACTAACTTAATTAAGATACTTCTAAGGATTAGGAAGAGCCACCCTCAAGGGGCCAAGAAGCCGCATGTGGCTCGCGAGCCACAGTTTGCCGACCACGGGTTTAGACAAAAGAATAGGTGTGTATTGCATGCCTTAAGTTCTCCACTTCTCATCTCTTCTCTCATCACCTAAGATGGGAAGACTGGTTTGCCTGAGCGAGGCCTGGTGAGAATGGGTAGGAGTGAGTATGAGAGGAAGAGCTGCTCTTGAGTATGGGGTCTTTTATCAGTGGACAGGAACTTTGGTTGATGCCACTTCTATTTACATGAGAGCAAAATTGCTCTATTATCAGGGATAGCTTCACCATCCTCAAAGAAGAAGAGGATTGAGTATGTATTTGAAGGGTTTGGGTGCTGATGAAGGTGAATCTAAAGTAAGAATGTCAAACTATTCCAAAAACTCCAAGAAGAAGGAACACTTCCAAGCTATTTTTATGAGACCCGCATTATCCAAATTCCAACACCATATAAAAACATTACAAAGAGAACTACAGTCCAATTATCTCTGAGAATACAGATGGTAAAATCCTCAACAAAATATTAGCAAATCAGATCTAGCAATATATTAAGCAGATGATACATCATGACCAAGTGGGATTTATTCCAGGGATGCAAGGCTGGTACAATATTTGCAAATCAATAAAGGTGATAAACAAATTGAAAGACAAAAACCACATGATCATATCAATAGACACAGAAAAAGCACTTGACAAAATCCAACACCCATTTTTGATAAAAACTCTCAGCAAAGTGGGAATAGAGGGAGCATATCTCAACATAATAAAGGCCATACATGACAAGCCTCCAGTGAACATCATACTCAATGGACAAAAACAAAAACCAATTCCTCTAAGAACAGGAATTATTTTCAGATGACATGATACTATACATAGAAAGCCCTAAAGACTCCACCAAAAAACTACTAGAATTAATAAATGACTTTGGCAATGTAGCAGGATACAAAACCAACACCCAAAAATCAATGGCTTTTTATACACCAATAATGAATTCTCACAAAGAGAAACTAAACAAACAATCCCATTTACCATTGCAACAACAACAATAAAAAAATAAGATACTTAGGAGTAAACTTAACCAAGGAATAAACTTGTACTCAGAAAACTACAGGATGTTGAAAAAAAGAGATAAAGATATAAATGTGTTCATAGATTGGTAGAATTAACATGATTAAAATGTCCACACTACCCATGGCAATCTACAGATTCAATGCAATCCCTATTAAAATACCAACAGCATATTTCACAGATCTAGAATCCTTCAAAAAGTTATATGGAGCCAAAAAAAAAAAAAAAAAAAAAAAACCAAATAGCCACAGTGATCTTGAGAAAGAAGATCAAAGTTAGAGAAATCGCAATACCAGATATCAAGTTATACTACAAAGCCACCATAATCAAAACAGCCTGGTATTGGCACAAGAACAGACATATAGATCAATGGAACAGAACAAAGACCCAGGAAATCGACCCAAGCCATTATGCTCAATTAATATTTGACAAAGGTGGCAAAAACATATAATGGAGTCAAAAGTCTCTTCAATAAATGGTGTTGGGAAAATTGGACAGATACATGCAAAAAAATGAAACTAGACCACCAACTTATACCATACACAAGAATAAATGCAAAATAGATAAAAGACGTAAATGTAAGTTGGGAAACCATAAAAATCCTAGAAGAAACCATAGACAGCAAAATCTCAGACATCTCTCATAGCAATATGTTTACAGATACATCTCCCAGGGCAAAGGAAACTGAGGAGAAAATAAGCAAAGCGGACTACATGAAAATAACAAGCTTCTGCCCAGCAAAAGAAACCATCCACAAAACGAAAAGGGAGCCCACTATAAGGGAGCACATATTTGGCAATGATACATCTGATAAAGGGTTAATATCCAAGATATATAAAGAACTTATACAGCTTAACTAAAGAAAGACAAACAATCCAATTTAAAAATGGGCAAAGGACCTAAATAGACACTTCTCCAAAGAGGGCATTCAGATGGCCAAGAGACATATGAAAATATGCTCTGAGTCACTGATCATCAGAGAGATGCAAATTAAAATGACAATGAGGTATCACCTCACACTAGTCAGAAAGGCTACCATCTACAAATCAACAAATGACCAGTGCTGGCAAGAATGTGGAGAAAAGGGAACCCTCGTGCACTGCTGGTGGGAATGCAGACTGGTGCAGCCACTGTGGAAAACAGTATGGAGTTTCCTTAAAAAAATTAAATATGGAACTGCCATTTGACCCAGTGATCCCACTTCTGGGAATATATCCTAAGAAACCCAAAACACCAATCAGAAAGAATGTATGCACCCCTATGTTCATAGCAGTGCAATTTATAATAGCTAAGATCTGGAAACAGCCCAGGTGCCCATCAGTAGATGAGTGGATAAAAAAAGCTGTGGTACATTTGTACCATGGTACACTATGGAGCAGCAAAGAATGTCACTCATATGTGGAATCTAATGAACAAAAACTGATGAACAAAATAGATCCAGAGGCATAGAACCATGGAACAGACTGCAGAACCTCAAAAGGAAGGCAGAGAAGGGTAGGTGAGTGGGAAGTGATCAACCAAAGAACTTGTATGCATATGTGCATAACCCATGAACAGACAATAGGATGGTGGAGGCCTGGGGTGGGGGAGGGCTAGGAGGAGCCAATGGGGGAAGAAGGGAGACATATATAATACTTTGAATAAAGATTTTTAAAAAAAACTAAAATGATAATAATAATTAAAAATTAAAGTAAGGATGGAAGCTTCTGCCCTTTCATTCCAGGTTGCAAGTCAAGACAGTCATATTACCCTCTCAGCCAACTCCAAAACATTGTTTTGATCCGAGCATAGGTCTTAAACCTAACTAATAAATATTGATTAGACCTACAAATAATGTCAGGCAGTAAAACAGTATGAGATTAAAAAAAAAAATCCTGAGGTTCCAAAATATCAAGGAGGTCATACCAGTTAACACGGCTGAACTAACTTTTTTAAAAAAATAAGCATTGATTCAAAATTTAATTGACTAGAGAACTTGCAACTTTTTCAGGCCAATGTTCCAATTTTCTCTTCATCTAAGGATATGGTAAGGAGCCTTGGACAGTCCAGACAGGCACTCTGGGCCTCTGAGTGCTCCCTAATAGATGGGAGGCCCATGAAGAATGTCTATGGATTAGGCATGTCTCCTATTTATTTGATAAGTTAGATTGCTCTAATTCAGCGGTTCTCAACCTGTAGGTCGCGACCATTGGAAAACACATATAGCATATCAGATATTTACATTATGATTCATAAAAGTAGCAAAATTACAGTTATGAAGTAGCAACGAAAATAATTTTATGGTTGGGGGTCACCACAACATGAGGAACTGTATTAAAGGGTCGCGGCATTAGGAAGGTTGAGAACCACTGCTCTAATTTATCAAACACAGAAGGTCAATTAGCAGGCCAACGTTAAGACATCTTCTAGAGATTCTAGAAGAATTAGCCAGAAAAGTGTCTGAGCTTTTGGGAATCTGGATACCCCCAAGGCATGGAGATTCATAATTTCTTATCTGCTGGTCTCTGTGTGGAATTATTTGCCTGGCCAGTATAGGGGCCCTTTTTGTTATCTCCTGAGCTCTTTGCTGATGCTATGCTGAACCAGAGCTAGTTTCCTGTTCTCACTGAAAGAATAGATGCATTCAGAAAACCTGCTAAATGAGTAAATAAAAATTAGGAAAAAATCTTTATGGATCAATCATTCAGTTTGATTTTAAGAGGACACCAAAGAAAAGGAGTCATGGATTTTTAAAACTTAAACAAGATGTTATTTTGTATTATAAAAGTAATATTTGTGTATCAATTTATAAAAAGAAAGAGCAAAATGCTTCATGACCCCACCTTGCAGTTACTAAGACTGTTGCCATGTATACCAGGACCTGTATAATAAAAGGCATTTACTGCACATGCTATTTCAGAGGCTTTTCCCCCCATTGATAACATATCTTTTGGGGTCCTAAAGTTTGGGTTTGGGTGTGTGTTTATGTTGTTGCTTTGCAATTGGAAACAATCCTATGATGAACGTTTTTATAGCTAAATCTTTGTGGATGTCATTAATTATCTTCTTCAGTAAATTACTGGCAGTGAAATGACTGGATCAGAGGATATATAATACTAAATGGACCCGCAGGAAGGCTGTACCAAGTTAAATGTGTTTAAAATCTCCTCGATGAAGATAAGCCATCTGGTCCCCTCCTCCCTGACGGGGGGTGTGCATGGGCTTCTGCCTCAAGAAGTCACCCACTGACCAGCAGTTTCTCCCCTGATTCCAACCAGGGATGTTGTTCTTATCCTTTCCTTTCCAAGTTCCAGAGGGGGCAATGCCTACCCTTCCTTATTTCCCTTTTCTCCCTCCCTTCCTGAGACTGGATTCATCATCCCAGTGAGCCAAGCAAGGCCCCTTCCCACAATCTAGGAATTTTCAGAATCTCTGCGAAGAACAAAAGCCATGAGTAAAGCTATTAGGCCACCGCGTGGAAAGCAGGAAGGAATGCAGGAGCACATACCACTCCAGCTCGAGGGTATCGGGCGTGTCCAAGTATCCCCATCAGGCGATGTCCAGAACCCTAGGAGGAGCGTGCCATGGCCTGGCAAGGGAGGAAGGACGCCGGCTTCACCTGGCCTGCTGGTGGAGTGGTGTTTGAGCTGGCAGCATCGGACTGGTTTTAATACTCGGCAGCCATAGCTGTGTGTGTCTCCCCTAAAACATCTCTGCGAGGACAAAAGAGGGCAGGTGTTGTCACAACCCCTGCTGCTGAGCACATTGCCCACATTCCTTATTCAGGGGACTGCAATGTGAGGAAGATCTGTGTCTTTCCTGTCAAAAGAGTATAATTCCTTGCCTGGCTGGCATGGCTCAGTGGTTGAGCGTCAACCTATGAACCAGGAGGTCACGGTTCAATTCCCAGTCAGGGCACATGCCCAGGTTGTGGGCTGGATCCCCAGTGGGGGGCATGCAGGAGGCAATCAATGATTTGCTCTTATCATTGATGTTTCTATCTTTCTCTCCATCTCCCTTCCTCTCTGAAATCAATAAAAAATATTTTTTTAAAAAAAGAGTATAATTCTTTGAATCGGTAAAGGAAGGTATGTAATCATTAATGTGTCTCTACCTTGACTCCTCAAAAACAGAAGAAAAGCAAACCAACTACTCTTAGCCTGGTTTCTGGAATAATTACCTCTTCTCAATCCATCTTTCCATGTTGCATGGCAATTAAGAGTTAGGTCTCTATTTTCAAGTGCACACAGTCTTACTGTGTATGTGCCTTTTATTATAAGGATGCCACCTTGTAAAGAGAAGGAAAGAAGGCTGGGAGGAAGGAAGGGAAGGGGATCAACGGGAAGATGTCGTGAGTGGCTAACTTGAAACTGAACTGTGAATCTTAGGTTTCATTTTCATTTATTTAAATATTGGAAAGAATTTATTCCCTTCCATTTGTCCAGAACAAGATGGACAATAAATATAGATTAAATTCTTGTTTCTGAACACTTAAGCTCAGGAGTTAAAAGAACACTCAGGGTCGTGTGTCCCAGATACTGTGGGAGGAGTGGGAGGAGGGGGTGGAAGGAAGGAAAGAGGAGGACAAGTAAGTGATGGCCTGGGAACATCTCTGTAAAGCACAGAGACAGCCCACGTGACTAGGTCACCGCTGAGCGTGACACGGGCCCCTTTACCCCCCAAGGTGGGTAGTGCTGGCTTTGGCGGCTCCGGCCTAATCTGACATAGCAGCAAGTGATCTGGGCCACATCCCGGGAGCTGACTGCCTCCTGAAAGGTGCTGAGAGGCTGATAAAAGCTAAAGCTCTTCTCAGACCCATTCATTGTCATCAACAGTGGTGCCCAATGATCGCAATTGCCTCCTGCAGAGCCCAGCAAGCCGAGATCTGAATCCCTTCAAGTGAGGCCATCGGAAGCGCCTGTCCTTCCCAGGCAGTTCTGTCCTTTGGGGCAGATGTAGAGAGTGAGGCTCTCAGGAGAGGTTTCCAGATTTTAAACTGTATTTTTCTCAAGAAAAAAATATTTTTTTAATGGTGAAATAAACTCTCTTTTTTCTGCCTCATGTGCTCTTAGTTAGCAGTACCTTCCGGGCTGTACGTTTAACATATGAGCGAATCCTGTAACATTTTATTGAAGCTCGCCCTTGAGCTATTAAGAATTTTTCAGCCCTAACCCGTTTGGATCAGTGGATAAGAGCATCGGCCTGCGGACTAAAGGGTCCTGGGTTCGATTCCGGTCAAGGGCATGTACCTTGGTTGCGGGCACATCCCCAGTAGGGGGTGTGCAGGAGGCAGCTGATCGATGTTCCTGTCTCAATGTTTCTAACTCTCTGTCCCTCTCCCTTCCTCTCTGTAAAAAATCAATAAAATATATTTTTTTTAAAAAAGAATTTTTCAGCCAATGCCATGCTGTATTATTAAGCAGGGCTGCCAATCTCTACCCTAAAACCACTTACTTCAAACTCTAATGGGCTGCACCATGGTCAAGACTTTTGAAATCTGATAGACAAGTTTATGATTATTCCATCCCACTTTATTAGACTTGAACCCTATAACCCTTCATTTTCTATGAACTCCCAGGGGCAGGGCCTTTGGTTTATTCATTTCCGTGTCCCTGTGGCTGGCAGGGCTTTGCAGGTGACATGGGAAGGCCTCCAAAGGGAATATACAACACGGGAATGGAATGAGCATATTGAAGATTTGATTTATATTTCCTTCTACCCATTTAATTTTCTACTTTTCTCTGATCTGGCTTCTCCTCTGTGTTTCCATGACACATTGAATCTCCAGAAGGTTATTTGGTAAGGGAATGAAATGAACATATTGAAGAATCTTTTTTTTTTTTTTTTTTTTTGGCTTTCCATTTCCTTGGTTATTTGATTTGCTTTCCACTTGGTTGATGCCAGCACAATAGTGACATTCTTATAAAGGTTTAAAATCATCCAAGAATCCCACAGAGCAACAGCACATCTGTGTACCCTATGCCTCTTATATATACTCATTATAAATATTGCTGATCAAATTAACACTGGAATGGAGAGCATACTTGTTCCTGATGAAAAGACTTCATATCATAAAGTTGCCGCCCTCCAACTTCTTTTCCAGTCACCACCTTCAGAACCATCTCAGCCATCCTTGGCCTGAGATCAGCCAACACCGGTTTTGGAGGTTAACTCATTGCTGAGGAACCCTGAACTCTCAAATTCATCAGACTTATTCCACGGCAGTTCCATCACAATGCCACCAGAGTCAAGGGAAAACAGAGAGGAGAAAAGGCATGGGGAATACAATTGTATAAAAATGGTTCTAACATTCATCCAGAATTACAAACTGCAGGAAAGCCCAAAAGAAACTCTAAAGATAATGAGTAATGGGGCAAAGACTTATCTTTCCAGACTCTAAGCCAGAGACACGGCTTTAAGAATGAACAAAGCCCAAGGGGTACTCACACAAGAATAAGTAGATTAAAAATAGAACAAATGCAAAAAGATTGGCTTACAAGTCAGTTGATTCATGTTAAACCACTTGAAAACACAGGAATCTCTGAGTCCGTACAATAATAAGTATAAACGAGTGAGAGAGAAGGGAGGACCACTGCTTGCAATAGAATTTTGAATGCCAACTGATAAATGTGGAAGCCGAGCTAGAGTTAGAAAACCATCATTTGTAACCATCACGCTGGAGCAGCCGTGGGCAAACTACGGCCCGGATCCGGCCCGTTTGAAATGAATAAAACTAAAAAAAAAAAGACCGTACCCTTTTATGCAATGATGTTTACTTTGAATGTATATCAGTTCACACAAACCCTCCATCCATGCTTCTGTTCCGGCCTCCGGTACAGTGTAAGAACCCATGTGGCCCTCGAGTCAGAACGTTTGCCCAGCCCTGCACCAGATTGTTTTCAGACGAGAATCACCCCCTGGGTCCTGGAGCAGCCTATTCACCTGGTCTTAAAGCGCTTCCCTGCTTATTAGTTGAAAGGGGAAAATACCAACTCTACAGTGATTCCCAGGTGATCAAAATTACCACCACCAATGAGGGACAGATGAGCATCATACTGAGGACTTACATAACAGCCCCGCTGGAATGCATAACCTGAGTCCAACCAGGAATGTTCAGCAATGACCCCCCTCCAAATCAGTCCCCCTCCAAAAAAGGAACCAGTTCTTCAAAATATATCACATGCATATGAGACAAAAAATACCTGAGTGTATGTACCAGAATAAAAGCAATTAAAGAAACACGACAACTAACTATAGTGCCTGATCCTAGCCTGGGCCATGTGTTGAAGGGGAAAATGTCAGAGAGGCCATTACTGGGATCATTGGTAAAACTGGAATGTGCACTTGAAAGTATCGTGTCAATGTTAAATTTACTTAAATTGATAACCCCACTGTGATCTATGGAAGAGAAATTCTCCTTCTCGTAATGCACATCCAAGTATCCAGAGGGAAAGAGCCACGGGGAATTCACCTTGTTCTCAAATGTTCAGGAGAAAGTATTTATATGGAAGAGAGAGAGAAAGAGAGGGAGGGGAGAGGAGAGGAGAGGAGAGGAGAGGGGAGGGGAGGAGAGGGAAGGGGAGGGGAGGGGAGAGAGATGATAGATAGATGATAGATGGATAGATAGACAGACAGAGAGATAGAAATGATAGGTTAAGTAGATAGATTAAAAATGGGGACAAATGTTAGCAATAGATGAATCTGGGTAAAAGGTATATGGATGTTCTTATATTATTATTGCAATTTCTCTGTAAATTTAAAATTATTCCCAAATGAAAAGAATACACACAGTTATGTTCCGTTTATATAAAGTTCAAGAATAAACAAAAACTACTGTATGACCAGAATAGAAACGCAGGTCTCCCCACAGAGCGGGGAGGGGACACTGACCGGCAGGAGCCAGCTGAGGCACTGGAAACGCCGCACGTCTTGATCTAGGTAATGGCTACGTGAGTGTGTTTGTATGTAAACATTCATCAACTCGGTCACTTAAAATTTGTGCACTTACAGAATTATACCTCAACGATCAATTCCATTTTTTTCATTAATTGTGAGTTGAGAGCAATTTGTGTATGAAAGGGAGGGAATGGGAAGGGAGGGACGTGACGAGGGGGTAATAAAATGGTACCAAGAGAAACACGTCAAAATTTGCCCCAGCATTTTCACAAATAAAACAGCTAAACTCTTCTACATTACCATAGAACTATGCGCCAAACAGAATGATACAACTTACCCATGGCTGCTGATATATATGCTCCTAACCATAACTTCAAAACATGAAAAGCAGGACAAAGAGAATGGCGCGGGAAGACCACGAACCCATGGCAGTGGCCTCGCGGTCCCCTGGATCTGTCTCTTGCTTCGACAGTGTTTGGACCGAACAGACCCAGGGATGCCCCTTCTTCCAGCCTCCGCCCCCGCCCCCCCCCCCCATCCCCTTTTCCAGTGACCACCTTCAGAACCTTCTCTGCCATCCTCGGCCTGAGACCAGCCAATACCGTTTGGGGAGCTTAATTCCTTATTGACGAGCTCCCCAATTCGCCAGAATTACTCCACCGAGGTGGAGGCTGCTGTCTTCACTTGGCCAGCCTGCGTCTGTGGCCTCCCGCACCTACCTCTCTGGGCGGCTGCTTCCACCAGGACAACGTGGCTCTGCAGGGCGTCGGCCACTTCTTCCGAGGGCTGGCGGGGCTGAGCGTCTCTTGAATGTACAAAACCAGCAAGGCGGCTGCACCGTTTTCCGGATGTGCAGAAGCCTCCCCGAAGGAGTGGAGTGAACTCAGGACACCGGGGAGCTGCCAGGCCTTGGAGAGGAGCCTGAGCCAGGCCCTTTTAGATCTGCGCATCCTGGGCTCTGCCCGCACTGACTTCCTGAAAAACCATTTCCTGGCTGAGCAGGTGAAACTCATCAAGAAGATGGGGGGCACCTGACTCACCTCCACAGGCTGGCGGGTCCCAGGCTCGGCTGGGCAAGGATCTCTTCGAAAGGCTCACCCTCAAGCACAAGCAGCTTTGGATCCCAGAGGCCTTTGCGAGCCCCTCTGCATCCCTCTGATGTCTGGCTGCTCCCTGAGCCTCTCCCTGAAACCACCGGCCCCCCTCCCAGGCCTTAGAGCAAATGAAAACAATAAAGCTTTCTGCAGCCAAAAAAAAAAAAAAAAAAAGAAAGAAAAAAAAATCACAAATCCATGATTCTAGTAGGAAATTTTTAACATATCACTACCAGGTATATTAAACTGCTAGATGAAGCAGACAGAAACCAATGAGGCCCTAGAAGATTTGAGGAAGACAATTAGAAAGTGTAATCTAATGTATATTTAAAGAGCCATTACTTCCTGCCAGCACAAAACTCCCTCTGGACTCTTCCAGGCGTTAATTAATATTTTACTCTTTCTGGAACATTCATTCCAGCCTTACCCTAGATGAGGCTCCAATCATTTCTGCCTTTATTGCATCAGTGACAATAATAATAGCTAAGATTTATTGAGCCAAGAGCTAATTACTTTAGGCCGAGGGCTAATGAGTTTAACTGTCACTTAATTTTACCTTCACAATAACTCTCTAAGGTGGTACTTTCCCAAATAGGAGCCACTGGCCGCGTGCGACTCTCGAACCTTTGAAATGTGGCTGGTCGGAACGGCGCGGTGGCGTGGAGGTAAAATACACGCTCGAGTTCTAAGTGCCAAGCACTAGATTGATGACATGCTGACAGACAATTTCATACGCCACCAGCAGCGCACAAGCCTCAAGCCTCCTCTGTGACCCTTATGGAGCAAGACAAAAGCAGGATCACTCCGAAAGTGTATCTGAGCACAAGCAAAACAAGAACACGATCCAAACCATGAAACGACCAAATGCCGACCAGCTGATACCGGTGACTGCTTCTTCATCAATTACAGCTTTTGTCAATTACAGCTTTGCTCCTCTCGCTCCTGAGGGATACAAATTGTTACGGTAAAACTGAATCGCTTCTGCATCAGGCAACACCCAATGCAGACCAAAACCACACGTCTTTGAATTCTCTCCCAAATCACCTAACACAAGCTCAAATCCTGCTACGGCACCCTCTCTCTGGATCGCCTCATGGCTCCTTGTGAAGTGCTCTTTCCTAAGCTGCAGCAAGTGACTAAATCAACTCTGTTCAACTACTATGTATTCCTGATGGTCTTTGGCTAGAGCAGTGGTTCTCAACCTTGGCGGCACATTAGAATCACCTGGGAATCTTTTTAAAATCCTGATTTCTGGGCCTCATCCTCCAGAAATTCTGTTTCTTTGTTATGGGGTGGGGCCACAACATTAGTAACAAAGAAACAGAATTTCCAGAGGATGAGGCCCAGAAATCAGGATTTTAAAAAGATTCCCAGGTGATTCTAATGTGCAGCCAAGGTTGAGAACCACTGGGCTAGAGGGCATTGAGAAGCCCATTTAACAGATAAGAAGACAGAGGCACAGAAAGGCAAAGTAACTCACTTAAGGTCACACAGGATACTGGGCTACAATCTGTGATCTGCAACCTGACCACATATCAGATTCTCTGGAGATGGGACCCAATTATTCATATGTAATAAAAGCTTCCCACAACCTAGATGGTATGATACTGAGTGAAATAACTCAAGACAGAGAAAGACATAGACCAGCCGTGGGCAAACTACGGCCCGCGGGCCGGATCTGGCCAGTTTGAAATGAATAAAAACTAAAAAAAAAAAAAAAAAAAGACCGTACCCTTTTATGTAATGATGTTTACTTTGAATTTATATTAGTTCACACAAACACTCCATCCATGCTTTTGTTCCGGCCCTCCGGTCCAGTTTAAGAACCCATTGTGGCCCTCGAGTCAAAAAGTTTGCCTACCCCTGACATAGACCATATGATTTCACTTATACATGGAATCTACTGTAAAGAGCCAAATCAACAAACAAAACAGAAGCAAACTCATAAACATAACAAACTGTGGTTGCCAGATGGGAGGGAGTGGTTTGAGGGACTCGGTGAAAAAGGTAAAAGGATTTAGAAGTACAAATTGGTAGTTATAGAATAGTCACAGGGACATATATACAACACAGGAATATAGTCAATAACATTGTAATGACTATGTACGGTGCTGGGTGGGTACCAGAATTATTGGGGGAATCTCTTTGTAAATTATTTAAATGTCTAACCACTGTACACCTGGAATTAATATAAAATAATATTGAGTGTCAACTGTAATTAAAAATTTAAAAAACAAAAAAGCTTCCCATCATGATAGCCAGCCGGGGTTGAGGGCCATTGGCCAGGTGACGATGCCTGCTGACCACCTGGGGATCTTGCTCACCTGCGGCGTCTGAGTCAGCGCTCTGGGTGGAGCCCACGGCTCTCCATTTCGAACAGGATCCCAGGCGATGCTGATGCTGCTGGTCCACAGATCATTGTGTGAATAACAGAGTGGCAAGTTCCTCACAATTCCAAAACGCTGGCTTTCCAGAAATGTGCTTTGCTTCTCTATTTATAAAACAAACAAACAAACAAAAAAACCCAAAAATGTAATTTAGTTACTGAGCACCTCTAATTCACCAAGCACCGCGGGAGGCACTGGGAATCCAGCAGGAAACAGACAGAGAATGTTTCTGCCCTCCAGAGCCCGCTCTCTAGGGACTGAGGGGAGTGTCAGGTCAGGCTCAAGCTGGGAGTCCAGGGACCCTGGACCAGCGCTTTGTGCTTCCACACCAGCCTGGTGACCTTGGTGATGGTTGGGGCCCTGGCATCTTCCTTTGAGCATCAACACTGTATTATTTTCCTCCTAAAGAGTATGAATTTGGGAACCATATATTTATTTCAGATACATTCATTTGCTAAAACAACTGTAATGTGTTGGGCAACCTCATATATTCAAGGTTTTGAAAACAGAAAATGTGAGTTGTTAGTTTTAAAATTCACAGCAACTGTAATACAATTTAAAAGTAAACTGTTCAGCATCCATGATAATCCCCCCTCAAAGATGATCACAGTTGTAAAGTAGGTCAGTTTCTGGGACTGTGTCTCTAGACTGTATCTATAATAAGTGAAGTGCAAATGTTTCCATTGCTCTTGCATTTAAATGGTTTTGACATGAAAGTTTAATTAGTTTTCAAAAGGCATCCTCTGTCTGCTGCTGGGAGCCTGGGGAATCTGTAAGCCCAGCCTTTTTTTTTTTTCCCCTCTCCAGAATGTCAGAGCAGCAGAGCTAGTTTACTGAAAGCTAGAATTCTCTTTCTCTTCATGCCTGGTCAGTGGTGGAGGGTGATGAAGAGAAATGCAGTCCCTGACACCCAGAAGCTGGCGTGGTACGTGTCCCCCTGGGGAAGGTAACACTGGCACAGAACTCTGTGACCTTGGTAGATGAAGAAAAGATAAGAACACCCTGCATCCAAGTCTGAATACGGACAAAACATTGTCCAGACCACAGAAGTGACCAAACACCCATTACCCTGGCTCAGATGAGTGACTGCTGGTTCTCTGTCCTCAGCTGACGCTTCCTTCTTTCTTAATAGAGGTATTAAGGCACTCAATCATAGAATTATCCTGGCACTCAAGATGGAGTTGTTGACTAGAACTCCAAATTCTTTTTTTTGTTACTCCTCGCCTGAGGTTATTTTTCCATTGGTTTTTAGAGAGAGTGGAAGAGAGAGGGAAAGACAGAGAGAAACATCAATGTGAGAGAAACACATCGATTGGTTGCCTCCTGCATGAACTCCAACCAGGGCCGAGGCCAGGGAGGAGCCTGCAACCAAGGTACGTGCTCTTGATCGGAATCGAACCCGGGACCCTTTGGTCTGCAGGCCAACAGTCTACCCACTGAGCCCAACCAGCTAGGGCCTTGATTTCACACACCATCTTCTCCAACCACTATTTTCTCTTCTTCTGGTTCATATGCTTCATCTCAGATGCCTTGATTTTGCTGAAGCAAACCTGGGCTTTTCATTTTCTCCAGGCCTGGCCTCGGCAGCTGAATGTTGCTGGTGAAAATCACAGTCAGGCTGACTGCTTCACTTCAAGTTCATGAGCAGGAGTGATGGTAGACTGCTCACGTGTTCAGGCTGGGGGACAGATCCTGGTGGTGACATTCAACAGCATTAAGATCCAGGGACAGATGCCCTATCCGGTTTGGCTCAGTGGATAGAGTGTTGGCCTGCAGACTGAAGGGTACCTGGTTTGATTCTGGTCAGTGCATGTACCTTGGTTAGCAGCTCAATTCTCAGCCTGGGTTGGGGCATGTGCAGGAGGCAACCAATCAATGTGTCTCTCTCACATCGATGTTTCTCTCTCTGTGTCTCTCTCCCTCCCTCCCACTCTCTTTAGAAATCAATGGAAAAATATCCTTGGATGAGGATTAAAGAAATCTAGGGAAGGAAAGAAGAGTTTGAAAAAGAACTAAGAGGACTAAGGGAGAAAACAAGGAGCTAAGAAGAGTCAGCTGCAGGGGCGGGAGGTCATCTTCAGAATTGGCTTCCAGTGGGATAAAGTGGCATTTTAAATGCCCGGGATAGAAAGGAACAAATTCCTTTGGGGTCATGATCCTTTACTCCCCATCCCCCAAGATCTGAGTTATCCTATTCATAAGCCCTTTTATAATATTTTAGAAAAAGGTTTATTTAACTAAAAAGCACTACAGATTAGCTTGGTTCTGCCATTTGCATGAAGAGGTAGAGAACCCCATAATGACCTAGTGTCTGAATAATCCGCCATCGTTACCACCACACACCAAGCTAGAACCACGCGGCCAAGTTGCTCCCAAATTCTCATCCCACAGAAACTGAGAGATATAAATTATTACTATTGTTTTAAGCCACTAAGCTTTCGGGTGATTTGTTATACAACAATAGAAAACCAATACATTGTTTTCTATAGCAGAATTCTTAAGTAAAATTTCATTTGGAGAACTCTTGCTTAAAACAAAACAATGCAAATAAAAAAATTTTTATAATCATCGAGTCCAACTTTCTTCATTCATTGATGAGAAACAGAAGCAAGAGACGTCAAGACAGTGATATAACCAAGTCACGGCAGAGCCCAAACCAGCACACAACTGAGTGCTATTTCCTCCCATATCATCCAAGGGCTCAGCCACTCAGGGGAGAAAGTATTCAAAGTTTGGTTGAGAGAGAAGACTGGCTTATCCAACCCGGTTATTAAAGCAGGCACCAAAACATTTGTGAGTGAAGATTAGATAAATATGGACTTCAGTTTTGACAAGAGTTTGTCATTATCCTGAATAAGAGAAATAATGAGTTGGATCTTTAAGGGCTTAAAAAAAATTTATAAACAAGTTTAAAACTCATCAATCCATTGACTAAAAGCTTTGCTGCCCCAAACATGGCAATTTCCCAAAACACCAAGTGATTTGCAACATAAATAAAGCAATCAGAGTGATGCAAACAGAAGGCTTCCAGCAAAACCCACTTCTGACAGCTGCTGCCAAAGAGAAAAGGAAAAGCTTTTCAAGCTAAAATTTTCACTGAAAATGATCACCTCTCTCTCAAACCCAGGGGTTAGTCATGCTGCTTCCCAGCAAGGTGGGATGCAGCTGTGATAAAAGAAATGCATATACATTCGGAGAAAATTCAAACCACAATTCCTTTGATGGTATATCATTTATTTTATTTTATTTTTTCTAATGCCGTCCAGGTGGTAAATATTATGCTGACTTCATTCAGTAGTGTTGGTGAAATTGCTAGAAAATAGCTGAAGAACTTTGCCGTCTCTTCAAATGACCAGCCCTCAGATCTTTTGGCGTCAACATTCCCTTTTCTTTGCTGTTTGTGTTCCTGTGGGGGTTCAGAGCTGGTCACCCCAGGATGTGGTATGCAGACTGTTTTGAGCCAAAGGCAATTTTAGCTTCAGGCTCAAGAGAAGCTTCTGTCTCCCCCTTTGGTTACCTAGAGGAACTTGAATTAGGGGTCTTGCCCATAATAAGAGGTTATCAGCCATAATCTCTTTTTGAACCAGCTATACCATAGGGCAAGCTTTTATTTACTAAACATCTGCTCCTATCATCCTGTAATGACCTTTGAAGCCCCGCCCCCAGGTGCATTACCTCATCCCCAGCTACAAATGTCTTCATACCTCAATTCCCCTTTCTCCCTCTGAACCTCTCCTGCATGTGGGGTCTCTGACTCTTATGTGTGCAGGGTTCCCATACATATGTATGTATTAAATTTGGTTATTTATTTCTTACTGATGTTGGGCTTTGGGCTTTTGAGGAATCAGATACATGAACTTCTGTTCAATAACATGCCAAGGTGCCATATTTAGGGGTAGTGTCCCGACCCCCATCATCAGTCTCTTCTCTTCTCTAACATGTTTGACTGAAATGTATTATTATCACCCTAGATGGTTTGACTCAGTGGATAGAGCGTCAGCCTGTGAACTGAAGGGTCCCAGGTTCGATTCTGGTCAAGGGCACATGCCCGGGGTTGTGGGCTCCATCCAGTGTGGGGTGTACAGAAGGCAGCTGATCAATGATTCTCTCTCATCATTGATGTTTCTGTCTCTCGCTCTTCCTTCCTCTCTGAAATCAATAGAAAAAAAAATGTATTATTATCATTTACAACTTTTTAAAAAGGTTTATTTTATCATTATTGCTCATTAATAGTAAAGTTATGTAAGTTTTTGGAGTTATTGTCAAATTAGGAAATTATCCAGTTTCTTTCACGTATTCATTGGAATACTGTGAGGCATGTCAGGTTTTCCTGAGTACTGAGCAATCAAAGAATGATCACATCAGTGTACCCAGAAGTAATTTCTATTCTCGGCCACGTACACAAACCCTGCACTAAGGGTTTTACTTTATATATGAACCAATGTCTGCAAAGCTCTCCTAGGAAAACTGGCCTACAACCTGGACAACACGGTCCCAGCCTCCTGGGTGGTAAGGAAGGTCACTTCCAGGCCAGGAAGCCTAGAAAAAGGAGGGGACCTTAAGAAGCGAGGAATTTACCCAATTTACAGGTTCCCTCGGTTAAATCTGGTGGACAGAGTTTCTGGGGCTTAATTCCCAAGCCTCCAGATAGGAAAGGAATTATAGTAGTTCTTCCATTTGTCCATGGTTTCACTTTCCACGGTTCCAGTTACCTTCAGTCAACCATGGTACCAATATAGTAAATGGAAAATTCCGGAAGTAAATAATTCATAATTTTTAAATTGTACGCTGTTCTGAGGATCGTGATGAAATCTTAATCCTGCCCAAACCATGAATCATCCCTTTGTCCAGTGATCCACACCGTACAGGTTCCCCACTTGTGACTCACTTAGAAGCCATCTCCATTATGTGGAATCACAGGGCTTGTGTTCAAGTAGCCCTTAGTCTACTTGTAATGGCTCCATATTGCAAGAGTAGTGATGCCGACAACTAAGATATGCCAAAGAGAAGCTGTGAAGTGCTCCCTCTAAGTGAAAGGTGAGTATAGTACATTAAGATATTTTGAGAGACACACATTCACATAACTTTTCTTACAATATGTTGTTATAATTGTTATATTTTATTATTATTTTTGTTAATCTCTTACTGTGACTACTTTATAAACTAAACTTCATCATAGGTATTATGTACAGGAAAAAAACATAGTACTAGTATATATAGGGCTCAGTACTACCCATGGTTTCAGGCATCTATTTGGGGTCTTAGATAATATCCCCCACAGGTAAGGGGAGGCATTACTGTAATACAGACTTTTCAAAGTCCGATTTGAGATTCAAACTCAATATAGTTGGCAAATACTGTATGGCTTTAGATTTGTAAAGCAAACTCAAGTAAGCCTATATGGTTTTGTTTTGTTTTTAGAGTATATTTTATTGATTTTAGAGAGGAAGGGAGAGAGAGAGAGAGAGAGATAAAAACATCAATGATGAGAGAGAATCATTGATTGGCTGTCTCCTGCACGCCTTCCACTGGGAATCCAGCCAACAACCCTAGCATGTGCCCTGACCGGGAATCGAACTGTGACCTCCTGGTTCATAGGTTGACACTCAACCACTGAGCCACACCAGTTGGGTGAGCCTATGTGGTTATTTAACACTCACTTTGTACAGGCCAAACCTAATGAGAATAGCCTTTTCTATGATTATTTTTTATCACAAAGAGGGAGACTGTCAAGAAAAATTACCCTAAACTTGAAAATAGGCAAGAGATTATTGGGATTCTTTCAAGAGTAATGTTGGGAATGCACCTTTGATTGGCTTTCTATTGACCAATCTATTTTACAACTGTGGGCGCAGAGGCGAACTTGTAGAAAACGGAAAACAATGAAAATGATTTTCTCCTGAAAGCAAAGCAAATGATGCCTGACGAATGGAAATCCTGCCTAGAAATTATAACGCCCAAAGTTACCCTTCATTGTTTGCAGGGTATAACCCAATCTCACATTTATGAACAAACTCATTTTAACCTTTTTTTTTTTTTTTTTTTGTCTAACTGTTGTAAAGCTCTGTTCTGCAAATTCTCATTTGAATTAATTTTAACATTTTATTGGTTCCTTAATGAGTGGAATAAAATCCCTGACATGCCTATTTTATATTTATGGGAAGGTCATGTATGTAACCTATTGACAAGCATTCTTTAGCACATGCACTAAAAGTATGCCAGCACTTTTGTAAAGTGCCTCGTTGGCCATTCTTACCCACCAGTTCATACTATGGAGCCAGATTCCGTGTCCCAGTGTCCAGCTCTGACTGTACCACTCCCTTGCTCAAAACTCTTCATGAGCTCCCTCCTCTTTATACAAAACTATTCAAATGCACTAGAATGGTATTCCTGGCCTCGTAGGGTCATCCCCAACCTCCCTAGACCTACATTGGTTCCAGGTAGACAGAACTCCTTCCACCTCCTGAAAATTACTCTTATTGTTTGCTCAGCTTAGAATGACCTCTTTTTTATAAATTCTTTTTTATTTTTAATCCGCACCTGAGGACATGGTTAGAGAGAGGAGAGAGAGGGAAATATCTATCAGTTGCCTTCCATATGCTCCCTGACTTGGGATCAAACCCATAACCCAGATATGTGTCCTGACAGAAAATGGAACCAGCAAACTTTTAGTGTAAGGGACAATGCTCAACCAACTGAGCCACTCTGAGCAGGCCAGCATAAATTCTTTCTTTTTCCTCATACTCTTAATAAACCTTTGATTTGACTATCCTTTAAATCACATTTCATTTTGGGTTGAGGTATTTATGGATCTTAGAGTCAAAACTAGATTTAAACTCTATGAAGACAGTATTATGGTTCAGTATTATGCATACAGTAGGTATCCAATTAATGCTTGGTAATAAATGGATAGATGACTCATTAATATCACTTACCTGAATGTAATAGTTTGCCTTTTATTCTTTAGAAAGAATAGAAGCTGCCTCCTTCCCTTATTGGGCATCCCACCTGAAATATTTTCTTATCTTCATCTTAGTTTGGCCACCCCCAGAAGCGGACCCTAAAACAAGGATTCAAAGACAAGTAGCTTAGTTGAGTGGTGATTCAAGAAAACACAAGCAGAGGAGTAAGAAAATGAGCTGGGTCCTAGCTAGGTTTGCTCAGTGGATAGAGCATTGGCCTGTGGACAGAAGGGTCCCAGGTCCGATTCCAGTCAGGGGCACATGCCTGGTTGCAGATTCAATCCCCAGTAGGGGGTGTGCAGTAGGCAGCCGATCAGTGATTCTCTCATCACTGATGTTTCTATCTCTCTCTCCCTCTCCCTTCCACTTTGAAATTAATAAAAATATTTTTTTTAAATGAGCTGGGAAGAGAAAGAAGGTGATAAAGGGGAGTTCCCACAGTGGGTTACCAGGGTGCAGTTCTCTTAGGGTGCTCGGACGGGGTGCAGGACTGCCTCAGAGCTGGCCCCACCAAGAGGTGCTGACACCAGCGGTATTTATCTACTATTTCTTCATCTGTCGTTGGTTGAGTGTTGCTTCTGGGACACTATCTCCTGACATTTGAGCTTCTCTGTGCACGGGTCAACATGCTCTTTCCACAAGACAAAACACGCTCCAGCAGAGTCAAAGGGCTTACGGTGGGCAGCCTGCAGGCACCACTGCTAGGGCCACATTACTGGGGAAGCTCCCAGGCAAGGAACCCAATGCATTTCCTTCAGCTCATGAGGCCAGACAAGCGCCTCTCTCCCACCACCTCTCTGTGTCAGAAGCTCAATTCCCTCCTGACTACATTCTAGCACCACTGAGTTCCATGGCAGTCCTAGATTTAGGCGCTGGGCTTTGAAGTATATGAAAGGGTCGCAGGAGTCTAAATGCATTCATGTTTAGCCATAAAAAAAAAAAACTAGATGTCTGCAGATTTTTTTTATTAAAATTGGGTAATGTGTCAATTACAAGCAAGATGAGGTTGGTTGGGCCTCCTGCTTGCCTTTGTGTTATTACTTCTCTGTGCATTTAATGGGCTCCCTCTGGGCTGTTTAGCATGCAGGTTACAGTGTGGGGAAGCAGAAGGGAGGGGGGCAGGCCAACGGCTGGAAATCTGAATCATCCTTGTTAGAAGTTATTCTACATGCAAATGAGGGGAGAAAGGCAGAGGGCTCACAGCTCTCTGCAGGAGGTGCCTGAAAGGCAGTCACAGGAAGCTGTCTGATTACCTCTGGAATGGAGGCTGGAAACACAATCTTGGGGATTGAAATTGCAATGGTGACATAATATAACCCCTCCTGTGCAGTGATACAGTAGGATAAGGCTGACTCCCAGTTCGGGCTGGATGATTACACTGGGAGAAATGCTCTGATCCATGAATTTACACACCGAGTTGCCGGTCCTATCACCTCCCTCTGCCTCGCCTCTCCATGTCCAGCAGGCTCCGTATTTCCCTGGGTTCTGGTGGCAAATTGTCAGTAATGCTTGTGCGTAGTGGTTCTCAAACTTGAGCTGCATCAAAGTCACCTGGAAGGTTTGTTAAAACAGATTGCTGGGTCCAGTTTCTGATTCAGGAGGTCTGAGGTGAATTTACAGTTCTAATACATTCCCAGGTGATGCTGATACCACTGGTCCAAAGATCCCAGTTTTCGAACTAGTGCGCCCCCAGATCTGCTGCTGGTTCAGAGTCCCCATTAGGGAAAATCTCCAGGTGACCCACGTGCTCACTGAAGTATGAGCACAGTATACTCCATTCTCCCAAGGGTGGTGCTATTCTAGGTGCATAGGAAAGAAGTTAATTCATCATATACAGTGGAAGCTGTAGGCATTAAGATTTGATTTCCCCCTGAGGTTGGAAAAGGCTGAATTGCCTAGAAAAAGAGCTCTCATTTTTTTTCAAGAGTAGAATCCCTTTATAAGGTCCAATATTTTAGCTGTGCCCCGCTCACGTAAGTACCTACTCAAAAGGAAAATAACTGACCCTTAAAAACCCAAGAACTTCATCCTGTCTGGGTAGCTCAGTTGGTGAGAGCATTGACCCAATACACTAAGGTGGCGGTTTCAATCCCTGGTCAGGGCACATATAAGAATCCACCAATGAATGCATAAATAGTAAGACAGCCTTGGTCAGTGTTGCTCAGTGGGTCTTGGGTTCGATTCCCGGTCAAGGGCATGATGTACCTGAGTTGCAGGTTCTATCCCCTGGGCTCAGGTAAGTCCCAGGTGGGAGGCAACTTATTGATGCATCTCTCTCACATTGATGTTTCTCTCTGTCTCTCCCTTCCTCTCTCTAAAGTCAATTTAAAAAATTAATGTAACAGATTGATGTTTCTCTCTCTCTTCCTCTCTCTCTAAAAATCAATAATTATAATAATAAACTCCAGCACCCCAATCCACAGCTTGGAACTCCTGACCAGACTCAGCAGTTAGAGGCCCAGTGGGCCACAGTCAGACAAGCCACAGGGACAGTGAGAGAAAGTGACTAAGCCAGGATGAGCAAGGCAAGGCAAGCAGGCAGGAGCCAGGAAATAAGCATTCCTAGAGCTGGAATACACACAAAGGTTAAGAGAGCCATGGCGAAGCCACAGCATAGGCAAGAGATTTGGAAACAGGGAGACGTGGCCACCTTGCTTCAGCCAGGAAGTCTTGTTTATGTTTGTGATTACGGCACGTCTGCTGCTGTTGGGACTTGGCACCCCCGCGTCCAGGACTCAAAGCACAGCCAGTGCATCAGCCTCTACACTTCACCGAGTCCAAGAGCGTGGGCCTGGGCAAGAGAGGGTGGGAAGCAGCACAGCCCTCAGGAGGAATTCTGGAGCCAGATCGCCTTGGTTCAAGCTCTGTCCCTACCACTTGCTAGCTGTGTGTCCTCCTCAGGTCTGCCCCGAGGGTGTGCTGGCGTTGGGCTCATCTGGCTCCCGAGAGCCCACTGTGCACATCCTGCCCACTCCTGCTCGGTGATGTCCCCTCACCCATCCCATGGAATCAGCTGTGGTGGGCGTGTCTGCAC
Source organism: Myotis nattereri (assembly GCF_964212035.1). Classification (NCBI taxonomy): domain Eukaryota; kingdom Metazoa; phylum Chordata; class Mammalia; order Chiroptera; family Vespertilionidae; genus Myotis; species Myotis nattereri. The sequence goes on from NC_138089.1 coordinate 36,891,748, forward strand.
CATGGGAATGGGCTCATGCTACAAATCAGGCTTCCCCCATGCAACCTCACCCCATTCCCCAGAGTTGGTGTTCAACAGCTATCAGCACACTCCCCTGCTCACCATGAACATTTATGGGGATCCAAATAAGAGTGTAAATGTACGTGCATATAACATGTCTAAATGTTGAAAAGTTATAATCATGCCAACACACTGTCATATAGAATAGTTCTATCCTCCAGCCTTGGCAAACAGACCTTCCTAGTGACCGAAGTGCCGTGTTCATACTTAGAATTCTAATGTCTTCAGAGCTAGGTGCCACTACCTGCCTTCTCCTCCCACTCTGTCCCAGGTCTGTCCTGCTCATGTGAGCACCCCAGCCTGCACATTCAAGCCCTCTCCCTCCCCCTGCACCAGCCACAAACGGCTGCTCTTCAACAGTCCCTCCTGGCCTAAGGGTGCACATGGGCAGAGGTGGTGGGGTGGGGTGGGCTGGGGCGGTCCACTCTCAGGAGGGCGGCCCTGGGAAAAATGCCCACATGGCACCTAAACATTGTCAGGCCGGTTTGGGCAGGGGATTCTGGGTTCCGTGTACCTGGCTATGGTCAGGAAGGCAGGACAGAGCCTCCAGTTAGACAGCACCTTGGCCCCATGGGTTCCTCGTCCTGCAGGGAAGGCAGAGGCGGCCAGTGTGGGGGTCTCTAAAGCAGTGCCTAGTTGGCTCTTTTCACTGTAAAATGAAAATAAAAATAGCACTTACCCCCTAGGGCAGCGGTTCTCAACCTGTGGGTCGCGACCCCTTTGGCAGTCGAACGACCCTTTCACAGGGGTCGCCTAAGACCATCGAAAAACACATATATAATTACATATTGTTTTTATGACTAATCACTATGCTTTAATTATGTTCAATTTGTAACAATGAAAATACATCCTGCATATCAGAAATTTACATTACAATTCATAACAGTAGCAAAATTACAGTTATGAAGTAGCAACGAAAATAATTTTATGGTTGGGGGCCACCACAACATGAGGAACTGTATTAAAGGATCAAGGCATTAGGAAGGTTGAGAACCACTGGTGTAGCACTTAGTACTGGCCTATAAGTGGTTTATAAGGTTTGTATAAATTAAATAAGCATTTGTGCCTTGAATTGACGATCCTGCGTGCTAGGGGAAGAACATGTGCAAAGGTCCTGTGGAAGGAGGGAACTTGTTATGAAGGACAGACAAGAGGCTGTTTGGATTATGAACCAAGAGATGGAGCAACAACCTCAGGGGAGCATCCAGATCACGCAGGACCTCACAGGCCATGGAAACATAGTTTGGCTTATTTCCTAGAGGCAATGGGAAGCCATTGGAGGGTCTGAAGTGTGGGGAGTGCAGGACCAGGTTGCTTTGTAATATATGTCCCCAGAACCACCCTAGAGATCCTGATTTAAGAGACTTGGGTGAGATCTGGGTTATCTGCAATTCCAGCAAGCACCCCAGGGGATGCTATCACATGCAGATAGTCCTGGAATCCCCATTTAAAGAAGCACTGGACGTCCCATTCTTCAAAGAGTTACTAGCATCCAGGGACAAAAAACAAGATCTGGGTATTGCCTCAAAAAAAAGGACCCCAGAGGGTTTTATCAAGGCCAGGTGGCCTGTGATTGAAATAATCCAGAGGACACGTGCTATCTGGCAGGGCAGCAGGCAGGGGACTCCATCAGTCTGCTGTGTAGTACGCTCCCGAGACAGCCAGCCTTGCACAGTTCTCTCCTGGGTTTGGGGGTTACCCCAGAATGGCTTTTCAAACTGCAAGTTCCTGATTCCCTGCTCAGCTTGGGACCCCAACTGCCAGCAAGACTTGTGTTCTGAGAGCATCAGCTCCAAACTTTGGGGAATCCCTGCTCAAGCTCCTCTCCCAACTCTCCTGGATGCTGGAACAAATCTCTGAGAAACCAGGGCCTGCAATATTTTGCCTTCAGCTTGCTAATTTGCATACAGCTATCCCTGTAGCTCAGCCTAACCCCCAGTCTTCCACACAATGATTTGTCTTGAATTTCGGAACTGAGAAATAACCAACAGAGACAATGGTCACCATTGTGGCTCTCTCTGCTCCTGCCATGTCAGGAGACAACCACAGGTCAGAGATCTGCACGCCAAGCAGCAGAGGGCCCTCAGCAGAGCTCAACCAGGCTGGCACCCACACCCCAACCCCCAGCCTTCAGAACCGTGTGACTCCCGAATATAACAGAGTGCTGGATTTTGCTTCGTTAGCAGATCTGAACACTGCTCTTTAAATAGCTTTCAGCCAGCACAGTAGAGTAAGCACGAGAAATAAAAGGATTCCAAATCGGAAAGGAAGCCATTTTACTTGCATAAAACATGATCGTTTTTTGTAGAATACCCTATGGAACCTTCAATAAAGCTACTACAATCACTGATGCATTTGGCTCCCCCTGTGCAAGAGAAAGCGGCCACACTCCCACCGAGTGTTTTTGACTCAGCAGCTGACAGTGACAGCTTGAGTTATAGAAACTCGGTGGAGACACATTTGGAGAAATAGAAGTCATTTTTCTAGAAGTTAGAGTATGTAAACTAAGAAACAGAAGTCTGCAAAGCCTAAAGATGCAAACTTTACAGGAGAGGTAAGCAGGAACTCTTGACTGAGTGAGAAATGTAAAAGGTAAAGAATGAACACATCATCGGATCACTGTTCTTTGCTCTCTCTAGGTCATTTCCTAGTTTCCAGAGAGAAAGGAAAAATGTATTAGAAAGTAAGCAAAACAACAGCAACAAGTAAAAAAACCACCAACACCAAAAATATAAAATACAATTAAAAAATTCCAGATTTGAAAACTTATGGAGAAAAGTACTCCAGAGGGAGGGCGGAAATGAAGTCAATCAATAAATATAAATTAAGAAATCATTTTGTAAAATGCTATGATATTTATTGAATTAGTAAATTATTTTTAGGGGGAATGGGTTCTTCTCCCAGAAGGAAAATACCAAAGACTTATCATTCAAATTTAAAAAATAACAGCTGTTTTTTGTTGTTTTCTAAAAAGATGCTATCTATAATAACAAATTGTTAAAAGCCCCCCCAACTTTGTGACTGTAATACCTCTAAAATGTGAAGGGTTTATTTAAAAAAAAAAACACTATTCAAAGGAAATACAGACATAAGGTATCTTTGTGACTCCAGAAAAGAAATGGTGGCTTGACTAGGGTTCCGAGAGTGGCAATGAAAAGAAATAGACCGAAATAGTTTAGAGGTAAAAGCAACTACAAGTCCACCACTAGTCCCTTGTCAGGATTGCAAAAAATGTTTACTGGTATTTTTCAGGGTCAGAGAGTGACAGGATTAGGAAGGTCTTCTCCTAAATCCCCTTAGAATGTAAATCTCCCTAAGAAAGATAGCATCGCTTCAATCCTTATCGAGCTTTATCACCTCCACAGGCTGACTCTGCACAGTGGAATGGTATTAACGCCCAGGGCAGGACAGCCCAGAGGCCAAAGCGAGTGAGTGAGTGAAGTCACAGCTGTGAGAGGAGAAACTGCAGGCCACGCTGTTGCCAGGCAACAAGGAGAGTGCTAAGCACATCTGGAGGCCTCTGAGGGGCAGCAGTTCCTCCTGCTCAGCCCTTTGCTGGACAAGACAAGGTGGACGCAATATTGCTGGAGCTTTTGGTTTTTTAGAAGATGCCAGAAAGGTGGATTTTCTTAAAGTGTGAGAACTCTCCACTTTAAGCATTGGAACAAATTCAAACTTTAAAAAAATACCCTCAAGGGGGCAGGAGAGAGAGAAGAAAAATACGGTCAGTAACTGAAACGTCTCCCTAATATGTGTTTAGACAGGAACTCCTTTGATTCTTACATTGATCCTGTGAAGTTAGGATGATTGTTCCTGTCCTGCTGATGAGGAAACCGAGGCTCAGAGGGCATGGAGCTCGCTTCAAATTCAGCTGAGACCTTGGGCCTGAGTTTCTGTACCTGTAAAATGGGGCAGGGGGAGGTTCTGAGACCCCTGAAGTTGGGTGCCAAGGTCTACACAAATGAAAACATGTATTTTCCTTGGAAAAACCATCTGAAGGCTTTATCATATTCTCAAAGGGACCCCTGATACAAACAAGATTGAATAGCACCATCCCAGAGAGGATACAGGTGGGGATTTCTAGAAGAAGGTAGTAAAATGCTCACCTTCTCTGCTGTCGGGTCAATGCAAGGGAAAGAAATGGGCCAGGGCTGGTGGAAGTGGGCAACGTGGGGGGTGCGGGGGTGGGAAATGGGGACATCTATAATAGTGTCAACAACAAAAATAAAGCCCGGCCTGGTGGCTCAGTGGTTGAGTGTTGACCTATGAACCAGGAGGTCATGGTTTGATTCCTGGTCAGGGCACCTGCCCAGGTTGCAGGCGAGATCCCAACCCAGTAGGAGGCATGCAGGAGGCAGCCAATCAATGATTCTCTTTCATCATTGACGTTTCTCTCCCTCTCCCTTCCTCTTTGAAATCAATAAACATATGTTTAAAAAAATAAAGTAAAAAGGAAGAAAGAAATAAAAAGAAAGGAGTGAGCTGATCTCAAAAATTAAGCCATGCTTGTCCAAGTAAGTGCACTGCAGTGGTGCAGTGGGACTTGCAGTGGCTCAATCAGTTACGGCTCCTTTGGTCTTGGTTGTCTCCTACTTGAAAACTGGTCATTCTACAGCTATTCCATGCGACAAGTGCCCGGTGGCCTCACAATTTCTGTGCACCAACCTTCACAGAACAACTATAAGCTCAGTGTATCAGGATATTGAGGGCCAATTCTAGCTGTTTGGAAACACTTTTGTGTCTTTTTAATCATTTTATAACATCTTACACTCCTCTCTACTGCTAAAGGATTTTCAGTAATAATCAAGAAATGAAACTAATGATAATAATGATCAGAAAGGAAATGCAGGCAGTAAATATTTCTATTATTGAATTGTGTAGGTATAATTATGCCAGTGAAATAAATTTTAAAATTAAATAAATATTGCACTACAACTAAAAGAAAAATAATGATTGATAGTTTAAAATTATATTAATGCAATTTTCAAAAAAATTACGTACTCCATCTCAGTAATGAAATATCATTATAACTTGTTTATGAGCTTTGACTTCTGCAAATGTCAATGATTTGGTTAAAATTTGCATATTCATGTGAAATAGAATAGCTAGGTTTGTCTACCTTTCTTTACTTATACCTTATGTAAGACAGTTTTTATTAATTTTAACTTTGAAAAATTTCTTTCACTTCAATTAACAGACAAGTCCTTAGGAAACATCTTAAACACAAAGACAGCCTAGCCAGTGTAGCTCAGTGGTTGAGCATCAACCCATTCACCAAGAGGTCCCTGGTTCAATTCCTGGTCAGGGCACATGCCCAGTTTGTGGGCTCGATCACCAGAGTGGGGCATGAAGGAGGCAGCCAATCAATGTTTCTGCGCAACTATCTCTGTCCCTTCCTCTCTTTCTCAAATTAAAAAAAACAATCCATATTTTTTAAAAAGTGTAAACATACATTTGACAGATTCATGAAAATTCCACTTGGCAATAAATTCCAGAAATTGCAACATCTTCCACATCTTTGTGTCTTCGGGATTGATCTCAGTCATTTTTAAATGTCTCTGCAGTTGACACATCCCCACTGAAATATTTTCGCAAGAAAATCCATCATACATTTCTATTACATTTAGCAAAATCTCCAAAGCTTTTCTGCTTCTACCGGATTTAGAGAAAACAATTGGATAATGAACACTGACGTTATTTGATCCAATGCTTTAGAATGACTATCGAGTTTTTAGTGAAAATCATCAAGTCAAAGATTGCTCTTTTGATTTCTTCTGGCAATATGAGCGGCACCTTCGGTCACTTCTCACAGCATTCTTCTTCAAAATTGCACTCCATTTTCTATGGAATTGTCTATTTCCTCACTTTTTTCTCATTGTTGCAGTTTTCATGGCCCACAATTTCTATGCACCAACCCTCAAGGAACAATTTTGAAAGCTTGGTGTTTCAGACTGCATGATTCAAGGCCAATTTTGTTTGAAAAGATTTTTGTATCTTTTTCATCCCCGAAAAGAAAAATTGCATCCAGCTACCCTGCTTCATTTGGACTCTCCTGTGTAAGCACAGGCCTTGGAGACACAGCTGCATTGGAAATGAGCCAGAATTATTAAAACCATTATCAAATTTTAAAAATTTTATTGATTTTAGAGAGAGAGAGAGAGAGAGAGAGAGAGAGAGAGAGAGAGGAACGGGGAAAGAGGGAGAGAGATTGACTTTTTTGCTGTTGTTGTTCTACTTATTTATACATTCTTTGGTTGATTATCTTATGTGCCCTGACCAGAGCTCAAACCTGCAACCATGGCATTTCAGGATGATGCTCTAACCAACTGAGCTGCCCAGCCAGGGTCTAAATTTACCTTTGAAATAAATAGGCGTAGCTGAGTCGTGTGTGTTTGAGGCCAATTGTGCAACTGGGATGTGAAACTTACACATCTTATTAAAACTCAACAGCAACCACAGAAATGGCTTCGAATTTAGGTCAACAAAACATTTTTGAAGGGAGGAGTATGTTATCTCTAACATCTTTAGAACGGCCTATGTGTGGGGATCATGCAAGCGAACTGACTTTCTGGCAAACTTTTATTGCTTATACTTCGTGTAACTAGCTGGTCCTCTGTGCTCTCTGGCAGGGACAGGTGGCCGTAAAAGGGAGAGAAAGAGGTGCCATGAGGTGGCACAAGGAGCAAGAGCAACAGAAAGGCAGACCTGCGCTGTAAAGGCCTTCCCAACCCGCCGGCTGCTCCATTTCAGCCACACGCAGAGGTCAGTGGGAGGGAGCCCTGTCTGCTTCTCCCGTTTCCCCCATGAAAGTCGCTAGGGCTCTGTCAGCCCTTCCTGGTCAGGACAATTTTGGGATTATTCCTGTTGCACCTGAAACTTTCCCTCCGAATGCACAGTGTGTATGCACATGTCTGTCTACATGTTGCTGAAGTCTTAGTGTGATTTTATGACATCTCAGTTTCATTTCTGCTAGGGATGTCTCTCTCTCTCTCTTTGTAAAAAGTCTAAGTCAGGGCTTCCCAAAGGCTTTCACATCATGGCACTCATCACATGATATTTGTATGATACATGAGATTACTGCAGACGCTGAGGTGACTGCCTGGGGGACTCCAGCCTTCAGCCAGCTGAGGACTGAGGGCATGGAGGCCACCCTCTGCTTCCCATTCACGGCTCAGCAGCGTGCAAAGCACTCTTCCAGAAGCTCTGGGCTAAGCTGTGGGCAAGTTGGGTTTGACATACCAAAATGCTTTAAAAAAATGGTTTTCTTGATTTCAGAGAGAGGAAGGGAGAAGGAGAGAAAGATAGAAACATCACTGATGAGAAAGAATCTTTGATCGGCTGCTTCCTGCACACCCCACATTGGGGATCCAGCCCACAACCCAGGTATGTGCCCAGCCTGACCGGGAATTGAACTGTGACCTCCTGGTTCATAGGTCTACGCTCAACCACTGAGCCAGGCTGGCCAGGCGATGGTAATGTTCTTTATCATGATAGGGGTTTGGGCTACGTGAGTGTTTTCATTTGCCACTTAAGAAGAGTGTATTTCACAGTGTGTAAGCTTTATCTTTCACAAAACATAAGTAAATGTTGAATTTGTAGTTAGCATCATGTATGCTGAAATGTTTAGGGTTAAGTATCTGGAATTTATTTTGAATTACATTTTTAAAAAATGTTTTCTTGATTTCGGAGACAGGAAAGGAGAGGGAGAGAGAGAGAAAGAGAATCATTGATCAGCTGCCTTCTGCATGCCCCCCACTGGGGACTGAGCCACATCCCAGGCATGTGCCCTGACTGAGAATCAAACCGGTGACCTTTTGATTCATGGGGTCGATGCTCAACCACTGAGCAACTCTGGCTGGGCTCCAGTGACTTCTTTTAACAGATGAGGAAACTGAGGCTCAGAGAGTAGGCACTTGCCCTAGGTCACACGACTAGTTGTGAGCTGAAAACCCTCTCATTTCTATCATTCAGAAAAGGTTTTGGCTTCAAACTGAAACATTGCTCTCAAATACATTTTAGAATTTTGCAGATTTATTTCTATCTAATAATATACTTTTTCGAATGATAATCTTTGGTATCTACCCAAGCAATTAGTTCAAACACTATCTTTTAATGTTTGTAGACACTGGGGGTAAAAAAGAATAAGAGGATATTTTATTTTAAGCATCTTAATAAAAGTCTTTAACTACTTATCTATTTATTGCTTTATTCTAAAGTGTTTTTGCTACGCCCAACTTCTTTGACAGAGCATCGAGAAATACAATTATTAATTACTATTATTATAACCACTCCACAAAGCAGTAAGTACTTAGACCTTCACCCATACTTCCTAGGAGCAGAAGTTTCACATCAACCTTCCTCAAAGACTTTCATGTGAATCACCAAGAGCTATTATTAAACCCTGTTCAGAGTTTCTGAGTCATTAACTAGAAGAAAATTTAACTTGAGGAGAAAATGAAGGACTAAAATTTAATATTTTTCTTCTCCCTTATAAAGGACTGGTCCTTGGCCATGTTTTCTTGAACTTCCTGGCCTCCTGCTCATTCCTCTTAAGAGAGAAGTGATACTCAGAGTCTCACTGACTCCGCTGTAAAGCCAGAACTGTGCGAGTGGGGATTGTGCTCAGGCCTCTATCCATTTCTGTCAAGGTGTTGTACTCAGAAGGGCTGCTGGCTCCTTCCCCACAAACCCTAGAAAAGCTATGGAAGCAGATGCAAGCATAGATCTGAGCAAAGGAGCAACCGCACCCCCAATCTGTGGGAGCCCCTGGGGAGACGGAGGTCACACGGAGCTGGCATGTGGAGGTGGGTGGCCGCAGCCTGGCACAGACACGGAAGGATAGTAGACAGAGGGTGGGCTGAGGAAGGACTGAACCCTCCTCTTACCCCTCCACTCCTGCCTTCACAGGATCACAGCTCACCTTTTGGCCACAGAAAGCCGCAGCATCGGGGTCTGTAAAACTACAGCAAAGCCCTGCTCAGGTGAGAAGCTGATGGAAACGGGACTGGGCAGCTGATACATCCTTCACTCCTTCACCTCTCCCCCCTCAAGCTCCCGGATGGTAGATTTTAATGGAGGAGGCCACTGCTCCCAGGAGTGGCACCCAGGGAATGGCCTGTGGGATTCTGTGGTAACTGCAGCAACCTGCCCTGGGGCACATCTCCTCCCCTCGCCTTAAACCAGGGGTGGGGAAACTTTTTTCTGCCAAGGGCTATTGGGATATTTATAACATCATTTGCGGGCCATACAAAATTATCAACTTAAAAATCAGCCTGCTCTATTTGATCAAACATTTAATTAACTCACCCCTAGTGTCTTGGCAGGGCCAGAACAAATGATTTCTCGGGCCTTACACGGCCCATGGGCCTGATGTTCTCCACCCCTGCCTCAAACTCACATGGAGGCAATTCAGCTCTTCCTCAAAACACATTACCCACAGAGGTGGCTTAAACAGGAACATCAATTCCCAGGGCTAAATAACTGTCCACCTAAAGACAACACATGGAAGGATGACTGTTGATTAGAACTTACGGAGAAGGAGCTTAAATATACTCTATAGGGCCTGGAGGTGGGTAAATGGGAGAACCTTTGTCAAAGGCTCCAAACTTCCGATTGTAAGATGAGTAATTCTGGGATGTAATATACAGCCTGTAGGTAACAATACTGCACTGTATACTTGAGAGTTGCTATGAGATTAGAATTTAAATGTTCTCATTGAAACAACGAGGGTGATTATGTGAGGTCAAGGAGAACAGAGCTGGGAGAGCAAGAAAAACTCAGCCCTCATCAGGTCCTTTGAGCATCATTAACTCAACCAGCCACTCCTGAACTTGCCGCTGGCACGAGCCGATACACTCTTGATTGGACGGGCACATGTGCACACGTGCTCAAACAGCACGAGATGGCTTTCTGTCTCTTGCAAGAGAGGGGATCAGATATCACTAAGCTTGCTTTTAGCTCTTGACACTTTATGACGCTTTGAACAGAGCATGTGCAAAGTGTTGCCCCTTTCCAAGGGAGCCAATTACTTTAGCAAACAATTCACAAACTAAAGTCCTCTTCTCCATTTGTGACTTGGCAGTCTTCATGAGCTTGCTAAATATTATGTATATGTGTACTCTTTAGAATACATGTACAGTATGATGGCATTTCTATGAAGCTCTAGAAAATACAAAACCAACCTCCACTGAGAGAAAGGTCAGGGGTTGCTTGGGGACAGGGATGGAGCAGAGAAAAAGGGTTAAAAGAGGGGCAGGGAAAACATTTAGGGGTGATGAATATGTTTGCTCTCTTGATAGTGTTTATGGTTTCAGCAATATGTAGTATGTGAAAACTTATCAAAATGTATATTTTAAATTCCTATAGTTTTTGGTATGTCAATTATACATCAATAAAACTGTTGGAAAAAAAGAAAATAAAAGCTTATTGACAAAATAAAAAGCAAACCTGATGGTCTCCCTAGTTAACATCCTTCAGTGGTTTCCCAGTTCTCAGAGACTGCAAAAGCCAGTCTCTCTAATGTGACTTGGAGAGTTTGCATGATCTAGCCCAAGATCAGTGCAGCCCTTACCATGTCCAACCTCTCAAATAGAGGCCCCAGACATCCTGAATTTCTTCGAATTCTTGGGTCCACTCCAAGCATTTGCATCCTTTTGCTTCTTAGAACATTCTCCCTTGCTTCACGGCCACACGCACAAACACGTTTACCTGGATAATTGCTTTAGGCCTCTGCTTAGATGTCCCCTCCATGAAGCTGTCACTGACCTCCTATGTGCACCTGTAGTACACAGGGCTTCCCACATCTCAGCACGTATCACTCTGCCTCATAAGTGCCCATTTACCTCTCTGAAGCCCTTCACCATCCTGTGGGAAATTATAAGGGCAATAAATGTGTCTGCTTGTGTATCATAGGCCCAGAGCCTTGGGCAGTGTCCAGAATATGATATGTTTGCTGAATGATTTGATAAATCAATGGGGAAATGGATGATCCAAGAATATCTCTCAACCACTGAACTTAAAGGAGACTCAGGCCAACTCTGTAAACAAGGGGGAGGCGGGGTAGGACAGTGGTAAGAGCTCAGGTTGCAATGGCAGGTAGATTTGGATTCGGGTGTAAGCTCTGTCACTTAATAGTTTAACCATATGGAAGTTCCAGAACCGCATTGGGCCTCACTATCCGCCTCTGTTAAATGGAGACAACAGTGATACCCATCTCTTTGGGTTGTTTTGAGGATTAAATGAGATCATCTGTGTAGCTGGAGGTCCAATGCCCAGTTCAGCCCAATATATGTTAACTACGACAAAATGAAATAATACCACAGTCTGTAAGGGCAAAAGGAACCAAGCAATAATAGAAGTCAGTCACACACATGTTTCTGGCATCCCCCAAATCTGGAAGCCAGTTTAGAGTAAGCAGCTTTCTTCATCAGCGACGGCTCAAACTCACCGCTTTGACTTGGAGGGTTTCGTCCAATTGGGTGGGTCTCAGGGTGCCGAGCCATTCTGAGTTTTTGCAAAACTCTGCTGAAGTAACATCTGGAGGTGAGGAGTCCAAAGGAAGAGTCCATCAGGGAGAAGATGTCTCTCTCAACTCACATGTGGAGGCTGTGGTGTGCTCCCCAGACCCACAACTCCAGGACCAAAGCCCTCATCCCCCAACTTCCAGGAGTTGGTAGCCAGCACTCAGCCAGGCTCCACGTGGGAACTGGCGAGAGCCTCCTTACCCAAGTCATGCTCTCTTCCCGGGGCAGCTGCATCCAATCACTATTGGACGTGAGGTACAAACCCCACCCTAATTAGAGAGGACTCCATCTGGAACTCCCTGTAGAACTGACCTCTGTTAGGGCTGTGTAGCAGTTCACCATCCCTCCACCCAACTGTGCCCCAGAGCACTTCTTGCCTGCAGTTCTCTGGCTCAGACCCTGCTCCCCTGGGAACTGGACCTGCAGTGCCCTTTATGCCCAAACAACATCTCTTGATCCACTGGACACCCCCATGCCATATACCCACGTGCCACTGGCCAGGCAGCCATTTCAGGGCCCTGATGCCTTCTCTGAAAGCAAAAACAAAAACAAAAACAAAAACGGGGCAGCAAAGAGTGCCTTGCATCAGAAGATTAAAAGCAATTTCCCATTGCCCTTATGGATTTGACATGTTGAGTTACATTTCAGGGCAAGTAGCATTTGGGAAAGAGGCCCTGAGTTTACTGAATGTTTGAAAAGGATATTTTGGGTGGAAATCTGGGAGATCAGGACAGAAATAACTGAACCATTCTTACCGAAATGTAAGCTCCTGAGGACAGAAATGCTTATCCATTTCGTTCACTGCTGCGTCTCTAGCAACTAAAACAGGGTCTGGCAGATAGGAGGTGCTCGATAAATACTGAGTCAATGACTGTAGACTTCAGCAGAGTTGAGGTGGACAGGGACGGAGGACAAGCTGAAAGCAAAATGAAAAATGTAAATTACTCCAAGTTCAGAGCGGCAGTGAGGCAGTGAAGCGTGGGGGGTCAGACCCTGAGCTGTGACCACAGGCAGACCCAAGTTCAGCTCAGGCTTTGCTACTTAGAGCACTGACAGCAGGAAAATCATTTAACCTCTTCAAGCCCGCTTCCTTACCTGTACAATGGGACTCATTTAATAAGGTGACTCTGCACATTAAATAACATGATTTAGATTAACTACCTGGTACATAGAACAATTCTCTGTTCATAAATAAGGACATACAGTGTACACACACACACACACACACACACACACACACACACACTCCTGTAATCTCAGGGAGTCTAGCGTGGTAGTGCTTAAAATGTACCTCCAGATCCTCAGGAGGAAAGGGCATGCATGGTGCGTTGTCAGCTGTAAAAGTCTCAAAAACACCTTGGCTTTAAGGATGTCAAAAACGATGCAAAATGTTCTGGCCAAGTAGAACCTTCGAAATAAACTTGCAAGGCTACCCCAGCCCATTAATGTGAGTCCCAACAATATTACTAATTTTATAGTCACTCGAGCAAATAAATGTTTGGAAACACCCTTTGGAGAGCCGCCTAATGTGTAAGTAATTGTTTTAATTGGCCATTTGAGATATTGCTGCTGAGGCTTGAATATTCAGTGTTGACTTCGAGGACCACAGTGGTGCCAGGCAGATTCTTTTATCTCTGTGTAAGCATTCTAACCAGAAGCCGAGGACACTCGATTAGCTACATCTAATTACCATGGCACACGTACCACATCCACCACCGACTTCAGTCTCTGAGTGAGGACGGGGTGGAAGTGGGGAAGCTGCCAAGGACAGCCAATGGCTTCACACAAACCCGTCAATCACAGGGAGCTGTCTGCAATCAGGCAGAAAGACACAAGTTTCCTTTGTGCCCTCTTTACACTGTGACAAAAAATAATCACGTCTTAATTCAGAGGTGATGTTCTGATTCCCTGGCACTGCAGTTGCTGGTTTGGACTTTGTGGTTTTCTTCCCTCCTTCATTGAATAGCAGCCATGAACCTGAATAGAACTGACCCTCACCATCCTGTTCCTCTTGGCACAGTCACTTACTTGGGTCTCCCAGGCCTAAGCCAACCAGCTCATGGCCTTCCTTTCACCACAGCGATCGGTCAGGTCTGGCCCAGTCATGGCAAAGCTAAGATTGGCCAGTGTGGCTCAGTGATTGGAGTGTCAGCCCACAATCAGCGGGTCTCCAGCACAATTCCCAGCCCTGGATGGGGCCCTGTGGGAGGCAGACAATTGATGTGCGTTCTCTCTCTGATCTGTTTCTCCTCTCTCTCTCTCTCTCTCTCTCTCTCTCTCTCTCTCTCTCTCTCCTCTTTCTTCTTTCCTCCTTCCCTTCCTCACTCCACTCTCTCTAGGGAGCAATAGAAAAAGTATCCTCAGGTGAAGATTAAAAAAAAATAACTCTTCCCTTGGATACAAATAAGAGGACAGGCCTCGATGGAGCCCTCACTATACCTCGTACAGTGCAGTGAGAGCATAAAACTGTCATTAAGCCTTTGGATCAAATATTCCTGAAATGTACATATTTCTCAGATTTCCAGGTATATAAGTTAAAAAAAATGTTTAAGTTGGATTTTCTGTTATTTACAGCCTCAAACTTCATAAATAATATATGCCCATCAGAAAAATCAAATCATATTTGACTTCCTTATATTTTGCGCCAGGGGCTCGGCCCACAATTCCCTGAAGTGGCATGCACAATAAAGGTAGGTGATCTTAAGTAAAATGATTTTCCTTCACAACTGAGGTAGAGTCCTGAATCTGCGATTTGTTTGTACACGCGCACTGCACATTCTTTTTTTCTCCCAGTTTTGAGGTATAATTAACATGTACCACTGTGTAAGTTTAAGGTATGCAGCCTGAGGGTCTGTTTGTCATATACTGGGAAGTGATGATAGCAATAGGTTCAACTAACGCCCATCAACTCATATGGTACCAAATGAAGAAAAGAAAGGGAAAAAAATCGTTCTTGTGAGGAGAACTTTTAGGGGAAGCGCTTCTTTGCATTAGACATCCAAAGAGGGAACTTTGAGACAATTCATGCAATCACTTCATTCATGTCACAGATTGATTTATTCTAATGTTTATTGAGCACATACTATGTGCCAGGCACTGTGCTAAATAATGAAAGATACAGGGCACCCTTGAGATATCTATATGAGAAGGGGAGGCCAACACCCTGCGTGCGAGGTGAGGGAAGCTGCCCAGTCATACGGCCTCAGGACATTGTAAAAGAGACTTGACTCCCAGTTCAGTGCTATTTGCCACAATAGGGAAAAACTTGCTGGAAAAGAAATAATATTCAACATGAGCCTGTGCAGGTTTAACTTCCATCAGAGAAAAGACTTTTCAAGAGGCAGCAGCCAATCGGTTCAGCGAGTCTGCTTCATTAGCAACATGCTCAGTCTGGGGAAATAAAGCTGTGTGCCAGCAGGGCCAAAAACAAAGGACCGACTCCTGGCCAGAGGGATGGTGCCGTTGTGGAGGCACGCTCAGGCTGCCATGGCAGCCAGGAGGAGGAGGGCAAAGCTGCCCTCCAGGGGTGATGAGCTTTGAAGGGCACGTAGGCATTAGAGAGGCGGGGGGCGAGTGGCCTGTCCAGGAATGGACGGCACTTACTGTAATTAATGTCGCTAAGAAGAGGACTGGCGTTTTCCCAGCAGTTTCTGACAGTGGGTACCTGACACCTGGGAGATGTGTCCAGTTTCAAACACTGAGCTCCTCTGTCTCCCCAAATTGCAGCCACTTTGAGGACCACAGATCCTATTTCAGGACATGGGATAATGAAGCCAATATTGGAACAGATCTTAAAGCACAAAATGCTGGAGTCGCTATGCGTGGTTCACGTGGCTGCATTATTTTACCTGAAACGTTTGTTCCAATCACACACCCAAACGCAGTTTTAACTTTTCCCATAAGCAACAGATCCGTGATGTTGTGATCCCACTGGTGCCGTCTCAGCTAGGCAGCTTGTGCCACACCGTCAGCCCCATGTCCACTCCCATCTCCTCGGGCGTGGCTGGGCCCTTCTCGTCCTTTCATAGGACACCTGAGGCTGGTCTGGCCATCAGTGGCAGGGCAGGCAGAAGGCACTCACTCTCCCAAGAGGGCAGCTCAGAACCTCCTCCTCCTGTCCCTGCTGTGGGGGAGGGGAAGCCACCCAGCATCATGCCTCCCCTGGCCCAACGCAGCTTCCAGCCACATGTTTGGTGCCTACGACCTCACCTGTTTCCACGCAGGGCTGCCCGGTCCTGGTTTCTGCCCGGTGCCCCAGGAACAGACGAGCCAGAGCAGCCATGATGTTGGCATTTCTGACTCCTTGTCTCTCGTCCTCCTGAACTGCACACGTTCTTAAAAGTTACTTATGACACCAGACTCCTCCGGAGTAAAAAAAATGAAGTTTCCCCCTCCTGCATTTCAGCTGCTCTAAGACATTATGGATGGCAGCATGCATTATGATTTTATGTTCCTCTAAGAAAGAAAAATGCTGCCGTTAAGTCGTAACACAATGCTTTATCACTTAGAAGTTTGTAAGGAAAAAAATTCTATATATTGAAAAAGGTTGGACTTGTGTAGACATGGGTTTTATCACAGATCACTCCTGTGAACACACGGAAAGAAAACACAAGCAAAATAAATTGGTTTAGATGTCCCGAAAACTTCTGCACAGCGTCCGGCTCTTTTGAATCATGTTTCAACTAGGAGTCATAGGTCTGTTTTTTCACAAAACATTAACTTCTGTGCCATAAGAGCCATGGTGTTGCGACATTTCTTCAGTTCTCTGGGATTCCCTCCAAGCTGCCGACAGACATTCATCCTCAAAGTTTTCAGCCCTGGGCAGCAAAAGATCCATCATCAATTGCAAGACCCATCTGATGTTGAGATTTTAAAAATGTGCATCTCAGAAACAAGGAAAAAAAATGGTCAGACCCGATGTGTCTCAGCACATTCCTACTGCTTTAGAACTTACCAGAAAAAAGTGCAGGATCCCGAAATTTCCCTCAGTCCTTTACATGGCAAAACCCAGGGTCCGTCTCCAGATGTCTGTGGTTTGACTTTTCCTGGCGGCAGGCCCACTTCAGGTAGGGGGATGACAGCTTCAGAGCCGGCCCCACAGCAGAACCTGTTGTCAAGGACTAATTTCAATTCTGCCAAACGAACGCTTGGATCCCTGGGAAGATCTGGGGGTCTCTGGGGGGTCCCCACCTGGAGCTGCGTGCAGGATCCCTGCGTGCAACAGGGTTCTTAAGCCCAAACCCCTTTTTTTTTATATATATAACATTTTGAGACTTCTGGAGGCAGGAGGAATTTCAGAATGTCTATCCCTGCCATTTATTTCTAAGTTCATTACATATTGTGGTTGCGTTTGGGTGTGTGATTGGAACAAATGTTTCAGGTAAAATGTGATAGTACTTCATCATTTCGGAGAGGGTGGTACACGGCTGGAGAAAATTTCCTGAGGCTTTCTAAGACCCAATATATGACTAATTCGGTAAATGTTCCCTGGGTCCTTAAAGGTATTTCCTTTGCTTCAAGCTATATTCCAAATTTGTTTTAAGTAAAGTATATTATTTTGTTGGCCTTTGTGCCTAAGGTTTTTGATTTGGAGTATGGAAATAAGCGTATGTCTCTCTCTTATGGATGTTTTGACTAAGTATGTTAATACATGAAAAGAGGTTAGAATAGTGCCTGTCACACAGAAAATACTAAAAAAAGAAAAATGTTAATTGTTGCCATCACTTTGTTAATATTTATATCCTAGATTCTATACTTTAACCTAGACATTTTATCTGCCAAGGACTGAGGAAATGTGTGATCCCCCAATATTGTTGATTTCTTCTTACGTTTCCAATAGATTTTGCTGGATATAATCTGAAATTCATGTGATCGCTATGGATAATCTCTTGATCAATTCAAGAATTCTTAGTTTCACCTAATGCTTCTAGTTTGGCTCTAATTCTGATGCCATTCACTAATCTCATCACAGATAAAATGTTTCCTTCTCTATTTAAAAGGAAAATTAATTTGTCTGAGTGGGGTAGAGAGCTTGGGGGGGTGGGGTGGGGAATCTGATTTCTGTGCAATAAGCTGAAACTCACGGAAAGCATCCCTCCCACTTGTCCACCGTTGCTCGGGTCTGTCTCCTTAGCAGTTTCTGAAGGTGTCGAGTAACTGAGGAAGGTGACAGCCACTCTTTCCTCAAATGTCTCTGCCTAAAAGCCGCAGCTCTGCTGCACACTGGATAGCAGAGGGAGCCGGTGGCTCAGACAGCACGGGGCCCAGAAGTGTTAACGCAGCAGCAGCAGCCATTACTCCAGGCAAAGGCACAGAACTGGGAGGGGAGACCATCTTGCTGACTAAGCAGGAATGTGTGTTTGCGGGGAGGCAGCCTAGGCCACTCACCTTGCCAGCAACAAAATGTGCTAACAAGCAGGAGCGAGGGGGGGCGGCTTAGGTGCTGCAGCTGTGCTGGGTGCGGCTCTGCAAAGCTGCGTGCGTCCCAGGTGCTGCCTCGGTTAACCCTCATCACAGGAACCTCAAACCGGTGTTTCAGATACGGAAGAGGAGGTCAAGTTCTGGCTGAGAGTCACCGCAGCCCCTAGTGCGGGTCCAGGATTGCCAGGGAACTTCCCGTTTTCGCTCTACCCCTGGTGACTGGGTTGAACAAGGCCAAGGGAATGAATCCTACATGGGCAACCAAGCCGGTTTCCTTATCCCGCAGCAGGATGGGGGTTGGGGGGGGGGGGGCAAGGGGGTGCGTGAAATGGACCAGGCCACAT
Source organism: Myotis nattereri (assembly GCF_964212035.1). NCBI lineage: Eukaryota > Metazoa > Chordata > Mammalia > Chiroptera > Vespertilionidae > Myotis > Myotis nattereri. The sequence continues at coordinate 36,910,094 of NC_138089.1, forward strand.
ATGAACGCTGAGGACGCTCACTGACACGTGGCCTAGTGACGGGGTGTGTGTGTGTGTGTGTGTGGGGGGGGGGTGACATAGGAGAGTCATGGCCTCACCCTCCCAATAGTCAACAGAGACCTGAAAAATAAGAACATTTGGTCTAAATAAATAAGCGATGACAGCTGCCGGGGGACACGGTGCTGAGACACTCGTACTATAGACACTGGGAACGGTGTACGAGGCCGGAGCCGACACATCTCGACATGAGCGCCTTGCAGATGTGCCCGGGTGGGATCCTGAGGGAAGGGGCCTAACCCGCACTGCGGTCATGGCCCAGTTGCTCCGTCTCCCTGGGCCTCAGGGCCTCCCCTTCCCTGCAGAGATGAGCTGGAGGCTGAGATATAAATCACAGGCGGGCAGGGATCCCAGAGGCACCCGAGTGTCCGTTTCCTCCGGGCGGCCCTCGCTGAGGGCTTCATCTGGCGTTTACAAAAGGCTCAGGGCTAGGTTAGGAAAAAGGCAGAGTCTTAACTTCTCTGGGTGTCTACCCACCTGACCTCTGCAGCTGCTCCCCTACCCCACCTTCAAAGGCGGAGAAGGGTTCCTGGGCCCACGCGGCTCTCTGTTGCCCTTCCAGACCGCTACTCACCCCTCCTTTCTTCAAAAGCCTCCTCCTCGCAGGTTCCTTCTGTCCAGCTGTGCCCGCTTTCCCCTCCTGCCGCTGTCACTGGCCTTTTGATCACTTCCCCTGTTCCAAGAGGAAGCTGGCTATGAGTTCACACTCCCTTCTCCAACAGGTCAGTTTCTTGCTTCGTTACCCACCTGGACCTTGACTTTACCTGTGACTGTTCGGCCCTCTTCTAGCTCAATGACACCTCCCCACCCCACCCCATGTTGGGGTTCTACCTCATTGAAACCACCAATTTACTACCACCTCTGAAGTTACCTCCTGTGTTCATGAACCTCGTACCCAGCAGCCCATCATCACTTCTCCTGTAATCCTACTGCCTCTCTCCCCTTCCTATACTCTTCTGGCAAAACCCCAAGTCTTCATCAAGTGTCTTCAGGCCCGCTGACCACCCATGTGGGGGACAACATGTGCACGGGTGCACACACCCTGACACATCTGAGAGCCTCAATTCCTACTCTAAACTGACCGCCTCACAGGTCAGCCCTGCCCTGCCTTTATACTGTTTCTCTAATTGACTCGCTTTTCAATAGCAAGATGAATGACCACCTCATACCTTCTGAGAACATCTTCCAGCCACATCCAGCTGACAGCCACACTTCATTTCACCAAGAGATTCAACCTCCATTATCTCACCATTAGTTTAGCCCTTATCATCCTCCACTCTTTCCCGTTCTCTACCTCTTGAGCCCAGGATACCTCGCCTATTAGGCTGCAGAACTGTCCCTCCTTTCTCGTGGGCTGTGCCCTTCAGTGACCCCTCCGCCCCTCCTCCATTCCCACACCATCCCTCTCCACTCTCCACAGTAATTGTTCCATCCACATCCACACGCTCTACCTCACTCTGCAAACACTCCCCTGCCCCCACAGTTCTCGTTATCACACCATTTCTCCACATCCCTTTAGGACCAACTTCTCACTCTGTCCCTCCCCCACGCTCCATTCACTCAACCAACTCCAGTCTGCCTTCCACTCCCACTCCGTCCTGAAATTGCTCCCATCAAAGTTATCCAAAGCTTCATACTACTAATGCCAGTAGACAGTTCTGCCCTCATTTTACCCAAACTCTGACCGGCACTTGGCACAGCCCACTTTCTTAAAGCAGCTTCCTCTCAACTTCTGACCCTCTGTAACATGTCCTCTCCTCCCCCAAACTCTCAGGGTTGGGCTTCCTTGGGCTTCTCTTTTCTCCCCCTGGATGACCTCATCCAGCCTGACAAATTGCTCTATCTTTATGCAGATGCCCCACAGATTTGTATCTCAACATGCCCACAATGACCAGGATTCTACCCCTTCCAAAAGCTTGCTATTCCCTCAATTTTCCCTTCATCTACAATTTGAATAACCTAAGACACAAACTGAAAGCCACCCTTGAACCCTCTTTTCCCTCACCGCACCCCAACCAGTCCATCAGAGGGCCGGTCAATGCCACCACCGTCTCCCTCAAATGCATGCACTTCTCTCCACCTCTACTGCCACGCTGGCCCGGATCACCACCATCTCCCATGTGAGCTGCTGTGGCAGCCTCCCATCTCACTTTTTCTCTCCCCTTTGAGTCCACTCTCCACACACTACGCCCCTCACCATGGCCTCTTGCCTGCCTCTCTAGCTTCATCTCTCCTTGCTCATCCCTATAGTCTAATTACACTGGCCTTCTTCCATTTCTAGCCCATGCTCTGGTAAATTAAAGACGGCCACAAATTCCTGCCCTCCCGATGGAGAGATGGAGTCTAATTCCCCTACCCTTGTTTTGGGATAATTTGCCAATTCTTCCTCAGGGCCTTCCTCCCTGGAAAACCTTAGAATATTCTTCCCACACTCCTACCTGGCTACTTCCTTCTCACCTTTCAGCTAAAATACTCTTCGGAGAAGGCCCTTCCAGACCACCTCAAGTAAAAAATATCAAGGTAGGACCTGCATCAATCCATTATTTCCTTCTTAACACTGACAAAAACAATAGGCATCATAATTAAAATTATTAATCTTATCTTTCTCTCTAGAGCAGGGGTTGGCAATCTATGACCCACAGGCTGGCCACCTCCTTTTAAAAATAGTCTTGCCTGGCCAGCTTGGCTCAGTGGTTGAATGTCGATCTATGAACCAGGAGGTCAGGGCACATGCCCGGGTTGCAGGCTCGATCCCCAGTGTGGGGTGTGAAAGAGGCAGCTGATCAATGATTCTCATCATTGATATTTTTCTCTCTCTCCTTCTTCCTTCCTATCTGAAATAAATAAAAATATACTTAAAAATAAAGAATTTTATTGGAACACAGCCACACCTATTTATTTATGTATTGTCCATTAATACTTTTGACATGGCAGAGTGGAACAGTTGCTACAAAGACCATGTGGCCCAACAAAGCCTAAAATATTTACCATTTAGCCCCCCCCCGAAAGCTTCCCAGCCCCGAGGGGAGCAAGTCCTATGGCTCTGGTCTTTAGATCTCCAACTCCTCATACATATTGTCGAAAGAACAAGAGGGCCGGGAAGCCACTATAAACCCTTTACTGGGAAGCTCTTTTTATCAGAGCAGGGCTAGCTCAGGGCTGTGTCAGTTCCCTTCTGATGTCCCCAGAGTCTAAAGGGTCCCCAAAGATGAAAACCCTGAAGGAGATGCACCAGGACTCAGACGTGTCAAGTTCAAGGTCATTCCAAGGAGACCAAACCATTTCCTCACATCTTTCTGCTCAGTTTCAGAAGACAGCAGGGGGTTGGTTAGGACCCTTTAACCTCCTTTCAGGGGATGTACTGCTCTGGCCAATTCCCAGGCAAGGATGTGACCCCTTTCAGAGGGAAAAGGGGGTCCTCTGCTTCTCTGTCCTCAACAATCGTGGGCTGGGCTAGACCCTGGAGGGCAGCCATGTATGTGTGTGGGAAGAGGCTGTGTAGGAGAGTGGTTCAGAAGCTCCTCCTCGGCAAGAGGATGGGATGGTGACAGCTGAGGCCCACGCATCCCACTGCCCAGTTAAACTAAACTTTGGGGGTCAGGGAGGCATCAGCTTGTGTGTGGGTGCAGACTTTACATTCAAATGTCTGGGGGCTGCCAGGCTGTGTGTGTGTGTGTGTGTGCAAATGTACAGGGAGGAGACAGGCACTGAGATTCGCCAGGGCCCCTGGGATGAGAGGCAGCTTTTTGCCTCTGATGCCATGAGTTGCTGGGGGCCCTATGCTCAGAACATATTGCACGTACTTCTCCTTTTAATCTGTCCCCTCTCAGGCTCAGGCCCAGGGCAAGAAAACATTCCTTTCTCCTCCCTCTCTCACAAGCACAGAGGTTCCTGTTGGCAGAGCTGAGGCCTTACGGCCTGAGGACAGAGCCAGATTCCAGCAGTCCCAAGTCCTGGAGGGCTTCCAGCAGCTGCTCCCGTGCAGTTCCAATAAAGGTATTCTCCAGGAAGGCAGGCAGGCCGCCCACACCATCCTGCAGGGTGTACAGGGGCACCCGCACCAGGCCCAGCACCTGGGAAAGGAAAAGGACAGGTGACATTGGGCACCCAGGCAGCTCATCCTGGCCCGTTGTTCTGGATCAGACACCTCACCCCGTATCTGTCCAGCACAACCAGGCCTGGGGACTCACATCTCAATAAAGCCGGGTGGGCCTAGCTCTCTGCAGACAGGTGACCCGAGTCATGCTTTCCAGCTCCAGAACCGTTAGTGGCTGCTGCCTCCAGGAGGCCTGCTTGGTCCTACACCAGTAGTTCTCAAAATGTGGCACCCAGACCAGCCATAGCAGCAGCAGTTAGGAACTTCGGAAAAATACAGATTCTCAGGTCTTCCCCTCCTGCCTCCACTGAACCAGCAATTCCGGGAGGGGGGCCAGTAAGTACTGTTTTAATAGGCCTCCCAGGTGATTCTGATAACTACCAAAGTGTGAGAACCATCCCCATGTACCATCTGTCCCCCAATCCCCTAGCCTCAGTGCCAAGGTTTCCCCACAAAGTATCGGGCCACATCTCCTATCCAGGCTTAACAGGGGCCCAGAGGGCAATGCCTGGCCATTAGAAAAGGGGAGCAGAAGAGAGGCTGGTTTGGGTGCATTCTAGAAAGTTGGCTGCAGAGGCCTGTAAAGGGGGAGTGATGGAGAAACTTCACGGGGGTGGGGGTAGCTGGGTCAGCCATCCAGATGAAAGCTAACCAAGGCTTCAACTAGGAAACCCGGGGCGAGGCTTTGGGTGGAGGAGGGAGGCCGTGGGATGCGGGTGTCCAGGCTGGCCCCACCTCCAGCCCGTGGTCCTGGGCCAGCGGGGCGCCTCTCTCCACGGCGGTCAGCTGCTCCAGCGTCAGGCGCTTGGCATAGAAGTGGGCCACGACGCGCGGGCCGGACGACGCGTACGAGTTGCGGTAGTCGGCGCGCTCCACGCGGAAGGCGGCCACGGCCTCGCCCAGCTCCTCCCTGAGCTCGCGGTTCAGCCCGTCCTCCAGGCTGCCATCCGAAAGATTCACGAAGCCGCCCGGGAAGCCCAAACGCCCATCAAAGCGCATCTGCATCTGCAGGACAGGGAAGCGGGGGTTGGCCGGGGCGCCAGAGGCCGGCCTCCGGGGAGGGAGGAGAGCGGGGAAGGGGTCGGGCGCGCCCCCTCCTCACCAGGACCGCGTAACGCAGCGGGATGCGGCGAAAGAGCAGCCCGGGGTCCGGGGCGTAGAGCAGCGCGTGGCATGCGTGCCGCCAGGGAGTCCTCAGCTCCAGGGCCTCCTCCAGCTCCACCCTGCGGACCCCCGCCGGGGCCGGACGCTCCCCCCAGGGCCGACGCTCCCAGGTGCCGGGACGCTCCCCCATGGCCGGACCTCCCCCACCCGCTGTTCAGGAGGCCCACGTGCGCAGGCTGGTGGCTCTCAGCCTGGACCAATCCGAGCCTGGGCCCGGCGGTAAGGACCAATCCATGGGGCTCAGGCCCAGGTGGCAGCCAATCAGGGTGGGGCTTGGGTGAAGTTTTGGGCGGTGGGACACTAGGATACTGAAACCTTCTTCTGGATTGGGCCGCAGGGCGTCCTGACTGCGGAGGGGGCGGGTAAATGATGTTCATAATCCCGGTCTGTAGTTCTTCCCGCGGGGCCTGGATAGTGGGACGCACGGAAGGGATTGTAGCCTGAGCCGGCTTCGCTTAGGGACGAATCCTGGGAGCTAGGGGAGCACAAGGAGCGATCGAGGAACTGCATCTGGTTTGGTCTGGATGGCACATGAAGCACTGGGCTGGGTGAGGGTTAGAAAGGAAATGAGGCCCCCAGCTGGCCTGGCTCAGTGGTTGAGGGTGGACCTATGAACCAGGAGGTCACGGTGTGAATCCTGGTCAGGGCACATGCCCGGTAGGGCTCTATTCCCAGGAGGGGGGTGCAGGAGGCAGTCGATGAATGATTCTTAGTTTCTCTCTCTCCTCCCCTCTCCCTTCCTCTCTGAAATCAATCATATATATGTAATGAGGTGGAGCTGGCCTTCCTGGGGCAATGGAGATGGAGAGGAGGCATGGTGTAGCTCTCTTGAGTTGTGGAATTGTGAGGACTCCTTGGCTGATTGAATGTTGGGAGAGAATTGTACTGGGATAAGGTCAGAGTTAATGGTCTGGGTGGATGGTGGTGTCTTTTTTATCCTCACCCTAGGATGTTTTTTATTGGAGAGAGAGAGAGAGAGAGAGAGAGAGAGAGAGAGAGAGAGAGAGAGAGAGCCATTGCCTCCCATACGCTCTCTGACCTTGGATTGAACCAGCAACCTGGGTATGTGCCCTGACCCTTCAGTGTACTGATGGATGCTCTAACCACTTAGCAATACTGGCCAAGGCTAAGGTGGTGTCATTTTTTTGAGATGGGGATTTAGGAGGGGTAGTCAATGAGAACTGTCGTTCTAGTCAAGAATTGGGGTGGCAATAGGCAGTGGGTAGGACAGGCAGTTAGACAAGAGCAGTGCAAGGATGACGGGCTGGGTACAGAAGGTCACCAGAGCAGAAAGTCCCCTAGCATATCCTTGGTCATGCATTTAGACCCATTGACCTTTTCTCCCCTGGCATGTTGCTAGTCATGCAGGTTAGACCCCCTTAGAGGGGGAATAAACAAGGGGACCTGAGACTAGCCCTTAAGCATTAAGTCCCCAGGACAGTGAGGTTCTGATCCATCTCAAATACATCTAGGCCGCAGTTGTGTTTCAGCTCCTGGCCCAGAAAAGCAGCAAAAACGGACAAGGAAAGCCATACCTGGCATCAGGACCAGCTGCGATAACTAATGGCTCTGGTGCCACAACCCTCAAAGGACTCACCTGGAAAACTGATGAATATTCTAATGAGATCCACCCCTGGGACCCTCCCTGAAATCCCCATCCTTAGAAGAAAGCCCTTAGGAAGGCTTGGGGAGCACCCTGGTACCTTTCCTGGCACAATGCCTTTCTCTTTCTCTTTCTCCTAAACTCCAAGGACCCTTCTGTTGCCTCTGGAATTTGTTTCCTGAATCCATATCTTCTATGGCTCACTTCTAACTTGGTGACTTTCTAAGTAAACTTTCTCTCATAGTTTGAGTCTTGGCTCTGAATTTTTTTTTTTTTTAATCCTCACCAAATGATGTTGTTATTGATTTCAGAGAGAGAGAGAGAGAAAGAGGAGGGAAAGGGAGGGGAGAGGAGAGAGAAAAACATCAATGTGAGAGAGATACATCTACTGGTTGCCTCAAACCAGGGATTGAACCCACTAGCTAGACATGTGCCCTGACTGGGAATCAAACCCACAACCTTTTGGTGCACCGACAACACTCAACCAACTGAGCCACTCGGCCAAGGTACAGTACAATGAATTTTAATGTTTCCCCCTTTGAGGGAGGGTCTGAATTCTTCCTGAGCCAGAACTCAAGTTCTGAGGTTGCTAAACCAAGGTCAGTGGTAACATTCTGGTGCTGTTTTCACCTCTGCCAACAAAATTTTCCAAGGAAGGGGTGGGTGAGACCCTGTGGGCACAGGAAGGAAAGTGAGGAAGGTTTAGCGGTAGAAGTGCTTAAGGCTTTCTAGACTTACCCTCACACACTCTCAGACCACCTAGCTGTGAAGGAAGGTGGGGGGCTACTCAGGACCTGATGCGGAGGGACAAGGATTCAGGATCTCTCGCCCAGCCCCGGCCTTCCCCACTGTTTCTGAGGCTTTGCACTCTATGCAGATTACCTCTACATCAATAGTCAACATTAATTACACAGAGGGAAGGATGAGGCAGCTCCTTGAGAGGGCCTGGGCTTAAAGTCACAGCCTGTAAGTGACAGCACGGGACAGGGAAGAGCCCAAGAAGCCACCCAGACGCAGGCCTGTCACCTTAGCATCATTTAACTGCCAGATCCCCACGTGCTCACCTGTTAAATGGAGATACCAACCTACTAGGACTATTGAGAGGTTTAAAGCATCCAGAACAGTGCCGGCACCAAGTAGATGTAGCGTCCGTGGGGTTGAGGGTGGGCAGATTGTGGTCTTATGTTAAAGACCTGTTGGTTGGAAGTCAGCCACAATCATCAGGCCTCAGCATGCCTAGGGGAGAACGAGATGTCCCGGGCCTCATCTTTGCTAGCTTATAGTCTTCTGAATAGCCTGGCAGGTAGAGCATCTACTAACATCAGGCACTGGGTCACGGTGACGAGACTGTGCCTGACACAACTCATTACCCCATCAGAGTTCTAGAGCACTTGGAAATGGCCCTGGGTAAACATTAGAGTCACCTGGCAAAAGCTCACAAAAACCGCCAGCAGTATTGGGTTACAACTCAAGTCAGAAACAGATACCTGCATGTTCATTCTGATATGGATAATGCACAAGTAAATCCATGACGAGAAGAGAAATCTCTCATGCAGAAGAATCTGGAATAATGTACATACTCCCCCTCAAGGGCCACAAGTGCCCACTCCGTAAATGTGAGTTCTGAATAGTGACTCCCTTCCAAAGAGGACAGTATGCAAAGAGGTGTATGTGTTGGGGGAGAAACCTGACAAACATTAGCCAGGTGTTCAAGGTCAACATCAACAGTGTTAAGTCATGCTGATAGCATGTCCCCTTGACAATATGACGTGATGAATATGGTACTTCATGTCAATGGTCTTCCTCCCAAAATGTCATAACCCCCATCTAACCATGAGAAAAGCATTAAACAAACGCCAGCAGAGGGACATTCTACAAAACACCTGACCAGCATGCCTTACAACTGTGAAGGTCATCATCAAACAAGGAGAGTCTGAGAAACCGTCACAACAAAGAGGACCCTAAGGATGCACGACGACAAATGACGGGATCCTGGGCCAGCAAAGGGCATTAGATAAAAGCGAAGGAAGTCTGAATAAAGTATGGACTTTGGTTAACCGTAATGTATCCCTACCGGTTCATTACTGTAACAAATATTAATGTCAGATGTTAATAATAGGGGAAACTGGGTGAACTATGTGGGAACTCTCTACTTTCCTCGCAGTTTTTCTGTAAATCTAAAACTTCTAAAAAATAAAGCTTATTTGTAAAACATTTAGGAGGCTGCAATCAGCAAAATCTAAACTGAAGGAAACTTTACAAGTAAACGATCTGGTTTCTTCATTAAGTGAATTACAGGGGAAAAAGAGATGGAGGCAGAATCTATACATTAAAAGGGATTGAAAAGACGTATCATTTTAAGTGATTGGGTTTTATTTGGATCCTAATTTGAAGAAACAAACTTAAGGAGCCCTAGTTAGTTTGACTCAGTGGATAGAGTGTTGGCCCACAGACTGAAGGATCCCAGGTTTGATTCTGGTCAAGGGCATGTACTTCAGTTGCAGGCTCGATCCCTGGCCCTGGTCAGGGAATGTGTGAGAGGCAACCAATCGATGTGATGTCTCTCTCTCACATCTTGTTTCTCTCTCTGTCTCTCCCCCTCCTGTCCATTCTCTCTAAAAATCAATGGAAAAATATCCTCAGACGATGATTAACAACAACAAAAAAGAAACAAACTTAAGGAAAAAGTAAAATAGTGGCAGAAATAAGCAAAACTGACTGGGTATTTGATATACAGGAATTATTGATCTTTTTTTTAAAGTGTAATAATGGTATTGTGACTTAAAAAGTGTATTTAAAATAAATACTAAAATATAAATATTTTCTTGCTACTTTAACATCTCAATATGGATTAAATACCTTTATAATTGAGTTTTGTGGTTTAAATTTTAAGCACATGGAAGAATGAAAATCTTATGATTCAACAAAGGAAAAGATTCTTTATCTTTTAGAGATATGTGCTGAAATATTTATGAATGATATAAAAATAATCCAGTGGGGGGAGTGGGTGAGAGCATAAATAAAATAAGGTTGGCCATGAATCGATCATTTTTGAAGGTGAGTGGTGGTTTCATAACAAGGGCTTATTACATTATTCTCTTTACTTTTATGTAGTTTGATGTTTTCCATAGTAAAATGTTAAAAAGATCTTCTCTTGAAGTTAAAGGGAAAGGTTATAATTTACATTTGAATAAAGGTTTGCATTTCACAAAACTTTTCTTACAGGCACAATCCCTTTTGGACCAGGAGAGGGAGAGGGTAGGGTCTAGTCTAGTCTCACTTTTTAGGCAGAAAGAAGACTGTAACCAACATCTACCACCTGCCAGGAAATTTCAAATCCTTTCACTTAATCCTCCTAAAAATGTCCAGGTCTTTCAAATGCAAAGCTAAAGTTGAAAAAAAAGGCTTATTTTGAAGTGGAGAGGTGTCACCAGCAAAGAGCTGCCAGTTAGAGACAGTTGGGCAGCATCCAAAAGGATTTACTGAAAGGGTTAGATCAGTGGTTCTCAACCTTCCTCAACCCTTTAATACAGTTCCTCATGTTGTGGCGACCCCCAACCATAAAATTATTTTCGTTGCTACTTCATAACTGTAATTTTGCTACTGTTATGAACCGTAATGTAAATATCTGATATGCAGGATGTATTTTCATTGTTACAAATTGAACATAAAGCATAGTGATTAATCACAAAAACAATATGTAATTATTTATTAATTATTTTTATGTAATTATTTATGTTTTCTGATGGTCTTAGGCGACCTCTGTGAAAGGGTCTTTCGAACCCCACAGGGGTCTCGACCCACAGGTTGAGAACCGCTGGTCTAGATGCTTAATGTTTTTTAGACATCCACATACCTGAAGTCACAATCAGCAACCTAAAAGGAGGTGGCATCTATAGAAACCAGCCCTGTTCTTGGTTCTTTGCAGGTCCAGCATCAACAGCATCCTCTGCTGTGTGGTCTGGAGCTCATTAGGTGGGTCTATTTCACTGTAAGGACAGAACTTTTCAGACACTTCCAGCTTCATGCCTGGACCTCTTCACCCGAATACCCTATCAGCACCTCAGATCCAACACACCCAGGAATGAACTTAGTATTTCTCCAGCCCCCACCCCACCATCTGCATCTCCTCCGGTCCCCCCAGCTCTGTGCACGGCCCACCATCAGCCCAGGCGCCCATGCTGAAAACCGCGCAGGCCCCACAGACAGTTCGTCCACCCCAAGCCAGTCCGTCTCTGCCGCACTCTCAGTGCCCTGACTTCATCAGATGGTCAGGTCTTCATCTTTTCTCACCTGGACCACACCACTCAGCGCCCTCCCTATCCTGCCTACAGTCTCACCCTGCGCTCCACACAGTTCCATGATCCAGCTAAAAGCCACTCTCTGTCCATACTTCAGGGGCTGCCCTTTTCTACAGAATACAGCAGAGCAAACTCAACCACCCGGATCCCAGCTTTGCCTCCTGCTTTAGTGATCTACTGCTGAGACATATTGTAAAATGGAGCGACTTAACAATGGTGGTCTGAGAAACTGAGAAATGGTGTGGCTGGATGCTTCTGGCTCGGGGTTTCCTATGAGGTTTTCGTCCAGATGTCATTTGGGGCTGCAGTCAGAGGAAGGCTTGAAGGCTGGAGAATTTGCTTCCCAGGAGGGTCACTGACTGACGTGGCTGGAAGTTGGTGCTGGCTGTTGGCAAAAGCCCCAGGTTCACACCAGAGAGATGTCTCCATAGGGTTGCTTGAGTGTCCGCATGACATTGTGGCCAGCTTCCTGTGGAGTGAAAGACCTAAGAGAAAACAAGGTGGATCCATGTCTTTTATGGTTTTGTCTCGGAAGTCATACTTCTACCGCATCCTGCTGGTCACACCGGCCACCCCTGATGCAGTGTGAGTGGAATCAGGAGTACCAGAAGTGAGGATCATTGGGGGCCACCATACCTTCCTTTCAAACTTGACTCACACTTTAGGAACCACCAACACACAGAGAGTTCAAGTTCCCAGACCCCAACGCTGTGTCCTGTGTCTCCCACCTGTGTTCTCCATGCTTGCAAGATCTTTTCCTCCTTATTTGCCTGGTGATTTTTTTCGCCCAGCTTTTACTGAGATATAATTGAAAAAAATTATATATTTTTAAGGTCTACAACATGATGTTTTGACGTACACTATTGTGCAATGGTTGTCACAAGCTAATTAACATCTCTCACCTCACAGTTACCATTTTGTATGTGTGGTAAGAATACTTAAGATTTACTTTCTTGGCAAATTTCAAATATATAATGATACAGTATTATTAACTATAGTCACTGTTCTGTACATTAGATCTCCAGAACTCATTCCTCCTACATAACTGTAACTTTATACCCTTTGGCCAGCATCTCCCCATTTTCCCCACACTCCCAACCACTGACAATCACCATTCTTTTCTGTTCTTCTGAGTTCAACTTTTAAAGATTCCACATATATGTGAGATCATGCAGTGTTTGTCTTCCTCTGTCTCATTTATTTCACTTTGCATAACATCCTCCAAGTTCGTCCATGTTGTTACAAATGGCAGGATTTGTTTCTTTTCTGAAGGCTAAATAATAATCGGTTGTGTATATATGTCACATTTCCTTTACCCATTCATCAGTGGAGACACTTAGGTTGTTGGCAGTGCCTGCTGAATCCTTATCATCCATGAGCCTACACTAATGCTTGGCACAGAATGTGAACTCAGTACACGTTGAGCTAAAATCCAAGGACGAATTAGACCACGTCTGCGGAGGAGATGGTCTTGGTCGGCCCCGTGCTCCTAGGCAGCACAGCCTGGAAACCTGCCCAAAGCCAGGAGAGACCGTCCATGGTTCACCTGAGCCACTCTGACAAAGGGCAGCCACGTTTTATTCTGAGAAGCCACAGAATTGTTTAATTAGAAGTACATTTCCCCCTAAAGTAGTAAAAATCAATGCCAAAAAGTATGAAGCTCAAGGATTTGATAAAAGGTGTTAAGAGAAGGAACAGAGAGAGTGATGTCTGGAGAAGGAAGGAATAGTGGTTAACTTATTGCCATAATAATACCTAGTAAACAACCACAAAACCCTGAGGAGCACACAGCAACAAGCCTTTGCTTTGGGCTCAGGAGTTTGCAGATCGCCTGAAGCTGCTCTGCCTCATTCCTTGGCTGGGCAGCTCTGCCCACAGCGTTCATCCTCTCCCATGATTGGCAGATGAGCTGGCGAGGCAGAGGCACAAGAGAACTTAACAACTGCACCTGCAGTGTCTTGCTCCTGAGGGGCCCCTCAGCCAAACAGGTTCCGTGGCCAACTGTGGAGTCTTTACGGGGTGGGGGGGGGAGGGGGGGGGAAGGTGGGGGCGGGGGGGAGGAAGTTACAAGGGAAGAGTTAGGGGTCCAGGGAGGGGTGAATTGGAACCCAAAGTCCAATCTTTCAGAGCAGGAAAAAGCCACAATACTTTGGAAAGAACAATTTCTAGCTGTTGAAAGATTGTCAAACGAACCCTACAAATGTACTATGGAAAATACTCCTGCTGGAGTCAAGCCTTCAGTTCTGCATGCATGTTAATGGCTCTGCTGCTCCTAATGAATATTTACGATAGGTTATTTTATAATGTATATTTGTTGGACCAAATTTCTGAATATCCTTCTGAAGTTAGGAAGAACTGAGTATCCTCAGGGTCTTGGTGATGCTGCTAATTTAGGGGTCGCACCGCCTTCTCAGCTGCACTCTCGGCCCTCTCAGCTCTTAGCTGACTGCCAGCGATTTTTAATCAAGTGCTGGCTGAAAATGGCTAAAAGTGTATACTTTTGGGGTGTGTTTGCACGGCAGTAGTAGAAACGAAGAAGCCTAAAGAAACCTTCCGAGAGGACTCTCCAATGATGGGAGATCAGGCGGCCTGATCATAAAACTAAGGATAATTTCTCCTCCAAAGCGGAGGCCATTGTACAGCATTTAAAGCATTTCCCACATGACGGCGCACCCCCTGGCAATGTCGTGCGATTCAACCTATTATATATATTACCTTACTTGTTCGCTACACAATCTTCAGACAGAGGCAGGAAACTAAGACTCAGAGGAATGACCTGCCCCGGATCACACAAAAATGGCAAGAGTGGGTCGAATCCACATCATCTGGTATTAAGTTCATTTCTTCCCTACATAGGCTGTGGCAGATGATTTAAAAACATTCCTTACTGTGTGTCCACCCCCCCCCCCCCGCCCCCCACAGTCCGTTCCCCATCTAGCTGTTTCCGTCTGTCTCTTTCTTACACACACACACTTCTCTTTGCCTCATTTTTCAGTTTTGCTCCTGGCCCCATTCTCTTCTGACACATGAGCGAGCGATCCCACCATCCTGAAAGAGGAGTGGGGTATGTCCTCCCCTTGAGCAACTGTTTAGTTTGCCAGCCTCCTTTATCCCGGGGCCCCCTGCGGTGGCTGGATTCTTTTATAATAGACCTAGAGCTTCCAAATACATTAAATAATTAACTTCCATCACGCTCCTTTGTGTGTCTTATCTCTGCATCACCCAAAATAGCTGGTGGCATTTCCTTTGCATAAATAGAAAGCAGAAAGGTCAATTGGCATTTGTGAAATAGATGTATTTTTTACAAAGCAGCAAGCTAGCAGGGCCCCTTGATCCCCTCATACCTGTGACTGTTTCCTAACAAGCGCCTTCCTAGCTCCCTAATTCCTCAGCCAGTTTCCACCCATCATCTTGCAGTTGGTTAGTGATGAATACCCACGCTGGTGTGTGTGTGTGTGTGTTACATGCTGTTGAGCTGGCTCTCACTCCAGGTGACCCCTATGAATGAGGGATGGCCACAATGCCCTGTCCTCAACAGCCCTGCCCAGCTCCTGGAGACTCATGCCTATGGCTTCTTTTAAGGAGTCAACCCATCTCATATTTCGTCTTCCTCTTCCCACTGTTTTCTCTCGTTCTCAGCATTATTTTTTTTCCCCAAAGAACCCTGCAACCTCATGATGTGCCTGAAGTAGAAACTTTGGTTTTGTCATTTTTTTTTTAATTAAATCTTTATTGTTCAGATTACATTTGTTCCTCTTTTTTCCCCCCCATAACTCCCCTCCTCCCAGTTCCCGCCCCACCCTCCGCCCTCACTCCCCACCCACTGTCCTCATCCATAGGTGCACGATTTTTGTCCAGTCTCTTCCCGCATCTCCCACACCCCTTTCCCCCCCAAGAATAGTCAGTCCATTCCCTTTCTATGTCCCTGATTCTATTATAATCAATAGTTCATTCTGTTCATCAGATTATTTATTCACTTGTTGATAGATACATATTTGTTGTTCATAATTTGTATCTTTACCTTTTTCTTCCTCTTCCTCTTCTTAAAGGATACCTTTCAGCATTTCATATAATCCTGGTTTGGTGGTGATGAACTCCTTTAGCTTTTCCTTATCTGTGAAGCACTTTATCTGACCTTCAATTCTGAATGATAGCTTTGCTGGATAAAGTAATCTTGGTTGTAGGTTCTTGGCATTCATCACTTTGAATATTTCTTGCCACTCCCTTCTGGCCTGCATGGTTTCTGTTGAGAAATCAGCTGACAGTCGTATGGGTATTCCCTTGTAGGTAACTGAGTTTCTTTCTCTTGCTGTTTTTAAGATTCTCTCTTTATCTTTTGCTCTTGGCATTTTAATTATGATGTGTCTTGGTGTGGTCCTCTTTGGATTCCTTTTGTTTGGGGTTCTCCGCGCTTCTTGGACCTGTAAGTCCATTTCTTTCACCAGGTGGGGGAAGTTTTCTGTCATTATTTCTTCAAATAGGTTTTCAATATCTTGCTCTCTCTCATCTTCTGGCACCCCTATAATTCTGATGTTGGTACGCTTGAAGCTGTCCCAGAGGCTCCTTACACTATCTTCATTTTTTTGGATTCTTTTTTCATTTTGCTTTTCCGGTTGGGTGTTTTTTGCTTCCTCGCATTTCAAATCATTGACTTGATTCTTGTGCTCCTCTGGTCTGCTGTCGGGAGTCTGTATAATATTCGTTATTTCAGTCCGTGTATGCTTAATTTCTAGTTGGTTCCCCAATATAAGATCGAGGGTCTCATTAGTTTTCTTGTAGATCTCATTAAGCTTATCGGCGGCTTCTAAACAGTTCTTGAGAGACCTTAAAAGTGTGGTTCTGAACTCTATATCTTCCATTGACAATTTTGTCCTGTTTCTTTGTCTCCGCATTTTGTTAGGCTTCCTTGGTGCGCCCCCTAGTGGTCTGAACTTCTGTCCTCTAGGGAGGTGCTAATCTAGCCTTTGCCTGAGGCTATCCGGCAAATGCCTCTGTGCAGGGCTTGGGCGGGGCGGGTCGCACAGGATCAATAGGGTGGGCCGGAGAGAGCAGTTATGGCGGCTCTCAGTCCTGTCCCCAGGGGCTCTGCCTCTTTGAGTCCCAGCAATGGCTGCAAACCTCGGAGAGAAAGCTGCACTCACTCTGACCGAAGCCAGGCAGTCCCGCTTCTACCGTTTGAGTCTGGGTCCCTAAAGACTCGCCTGTATCTGGAGCTCAGAGTCTGCGACTCCCTCCCGATTGAAAACGCCAACCGCGCCCTCCGCCGCCAGCCCGCTCCCCGCACTCCGCACCTCAGAATTTGACTTCAGCACTGCGCCTCCTCTGAGTGTCCGTATGCGTTTCTCTTTCCTCCTAGTTGTAGGACTTCCACTCAGCCAGCGTTCCTGTGGTTCTGGGTGATGTCCCTTCCTTTTTTTGGTTTCACTTTTGAAGTAGTTGTTCAAAGCAGCAAACTCCGGCGTTAACCTATGCCGCCATCTTGGTTCTCCGGGTTTTGTCATTTTTACCCCCATGACGTTTCAGACTTAGCTTGCTCTAGGACCCACCCGCTTGCTCATCTTTCTGGTGGTCCAGGGTATCTGTAGAGCTCTCCGCCAACCACATATTTCAGATAAAGCATTTTTTTTCCTATCAGCCTTCTTCACTGTCCAACTTTCATATCCATACATAGCTCCTGAGGATACAAGGGTGTGGAATGGCCTTAGCCTTGGTCTCCAATCCTTGTTCTTGATGATCTTCTCCCTTTCTACCTAAAACCATACATTTCCCATGAGAAACGTGCCCTCCCTGGGCCCGGAGGAGAACATTCTTATCACTGGAGCCTGGGTATCAATGCCAAGATGGATCTGTACAAATAAACCTATCAAAACAACCCTGATCTTCCACTAGTTTCCCCTATATTTCCTAGTCATTTCCCCACAATTTAACCCCCTTAGGAGTTCAAATCCCTTTTCTTTTGTCTCATCACTTCTCCCCAAATTAATTGCTCTTTGTCAAATGGTATATAAGCTCTCAGCCCTAACCACTTTCTTGGGTTTTTCACTTCTTTCTAGAAAGACACCTGTGCTGTGTGAAAATATTAAATAAAATCTGTGTCCTTTTTCTCCTTTGCGTGTGTCTTTTGTCAGTTTAATTCGTAGGCCCCAGCCACAGAACCTAAGAGGGTAGAGGAAGTCTTTCCTCCCCTATAACATGCATTTAACCCCAGGGTATTGTTCCCTGAACAGTATCTTTAAATGAACAGTCTATGTCCCCAGTTGAAAACTCACATGCATAGTGGTTAAGAGTATGGGTCCTAGAATCACAGAACTAGGGTGCAATCCCAGCTCAGCTTCTCGAAGCAGGTTACCCAACTCCAGTATCCTCAACTGTAAAATGCAATAATGTCTCTCTCTCTCTCTCCCTCTCTCTCTCTCTCTCTCTCTCTCTCTCTCTCTCTCTCTCATCCAATAGGTCCTTATAGTAGTAAGCACTGGACTGGTATATAATGGGCTCCCAATAAACCAAACGTTGCCTGATCTAAGTAATAATTATCATTAGTAGCTATATTACATTCAACAAGATACTTCTAGATAAAGGAAAGCTAAAATAGATGACTTATTTTATTTGAATGGAAAATCTACTTATTAGGAATAAGAGTCTTCAGTACTCCATGGGTGAGTCTGGGGAATAAATCAGAGGAGAGAATCACTTTTGGGTTTTTTACCAGGTCCCCATACCTGGGCACTTCTTGCTTGTTAGCCTATGGAAGGACAAAAGTGGACCCAAAACAGGTCCCCTGAGCCAGGCGTGTCTGACTCCTGGGCAGCAGCTCAGTGTGTCGGAGGCCAGTGTCCAACAACCCTCAAGGGCAGGCTGGCCACAGCCCCCAGAGACCAGGCAGAGGCACTCTGTCCTCCAGGTGGAAATGGTAAAGAGCAGAGGGCTCCTCCCAGGCCATGCTCGGGGGGTCCAACCCCAGTGGAAGCCTGAGGGCACACTTGTGGGGATGCGGTTCAGGAAGCCCAACCAGATCCATATGGGCATCTCAGAGCTTAGACGGAATGACACTGACTGGCCCAGGACTCCGAGTACAGGCAGACCTGTGTGTCTGCTACTCTGCCCCCCTTTGGCCCAGGAATGAAAAGTAAGGATGGGGGCTCCAGCTATGTGCCCAGCTCCCGAGATAGAGTCCAGCTTAGGTGTCAGATGGATTTTCACAGAAATGTGTCCCCTGGAACTTGCTTGCTTTTGGCCGCTGTTTGCGATGGTTCTGAAGTGTGGGCCCTTCTCCCATTGTGATCAGCAACTGCTCCTCAAAGTAGAGGAGCTGGTCGACTTCAAAACAGTCGCTGGCACGAGGCACCACTTTCTCTAGAGACGCCCTGACCTCCGCTTCGCCGGCTCTCTGCCGCCGGGCCCTCTTGAGGTAGTGGTAGACCTCCTCAAACACTGCTGCTCCCAGCTTCTGCACCGCGGACCTGCCACAGAGCGAGGAAGACAAAGAGGAGTTACCCAGGGAGATCACCTGCAGGAAATGTACTTTTAAAAAATATATATTTTATTGATTCTTTACAGAGAGAAAGGGAGAGGGACAGAGAGTCAGAAACATCGATGAGAGAGAAACATCGATCAGCTGCCTCCTGCACACTCCCCACTGGGGATGTGCCCGCAGCCAAGGCACATGCCCTTGACTGGAATCGAACCCGGGACCCCTGAGTCCGCAGGCCGATGCTTCATCCACGGAGCCAAACCAGCCAGGGCAGGAAATGTTTTTGTTTTTTTTAAAATATATTTTATTGATTTTTCACAGAGAGGAAAGGAGAAGGATAGAGAGTTAGAAACATCATGAGAGAGAAACATCAATCAGCTGCCTCCTGCACACCTCCTGTTAGAGATGTGCCCACAACCAAGGTAATTGCCCTTGGCCGGAATTGAACCTGGGACCTTTCAGTCCGCAGGCCGATGCTCTATCCACTGAGCCAAACCGGCTAGGGGCGGAAATGTACTTTTAAGTGATTACTTACACAAATCACATGGTAGCCCTGGGACTTGGAGGAAAAAAAGGGGGGGGGGGTGGTAAATACCATGTGGTTTCTCCAGCTTGAACATTTCACAATATTCCACAAATACTTCCTGAATGTTTGGCATGTTCAGGGGACCCTTCTAGGCTCCGGGACATAAAACAAGTGAGGCAAACCCCTACCTCCATGGAGCTTGTCTCCCAGGGTAGAGACTAAACAGATGAATTTAAAGATATATTCACAGTGCAAGGGCTGGTGGTGCTGAGTGCACTGGAGAATAAAGCAGGGTGAGGGGTGGAGGAAGGTGAGGGCAGGGCGATCCTCGCTGAGCAGGTGTCCGCTGAGGCCAGTACTAGGGGGAGACAGACCTGGGACCTGAGGCTAAAATGTGTCAGGGAAACATGGAGAAGCCAGTGTGGCTGGGGTCAGGAAATAGGGGGAGCAGGACGGTGGAATATGAAACCAGAGAAAGGATAATAATGAGAATAAAATAACGAGAAAGAAACTTCTACGAATTACAGGCACTTTTCTATGCACTTAGCCTTTACAGCAGCTGTGTGAGGGCTGTTGGTTTTTTTAAAATCCCTATTTTACAGAAGCAGAAACTGAGGCTCAGGTGATTTGGGCAAGTTCCTAGCAAGGCCAGCGCTCACTTTTCTGTACTTGCCTCCTAGCCATACGCAGCTGTCAGCTGCCCCGTTACCACCATATTGCCCGAACTAGTGCATTTATTTTGCCTCTATTTTCCTCTGTCTCCCGCTAGGGTCACACACGAAAGGTCTACGGCAAAACTTGGCCATGACATACTTTGTTTGATCAGCATCATGTTTTCTTTTCTTCTGTTTATTATTATTTTGGAACATTTTAATGTAAAAGTCCCGAGGCAGGGCCCGCACTCTGCACTCTCCATTGTTTTACTGCCCTTTGCTCACCTGCTTCCCTCCTTATCAGCTTATACGAGGCTGCGTCTCAGATTTCCCCCACCTGCCTGCCTCAGGGGCATTGGAGTGTTATGAACTTGGGTAGACAGTTCAAAATTTATGTGCCGACATTGACCGCATCAGTCCTCCACTGAACGTTTAGCTTTGTCCTGGAAGGCCGTGTGGCTGTCTTCAGAAATACAGCTTTTTCCTTTTGGGAAGTATTTTCTGGCTCCATTTCTAGGAGTGGGATTAATTACATGTGTGTTCACCTTGTGAAAAGTCACGCTTGTACCTGTGACTTCTGCACTTTTCTGTATATATGTCGAGCTTGATTAAAAGATAAAAAATTGTGTGAGAATGGAATTATTAGGTCAAGAGGTGTAAATACTTTTATTACTTTAGCCTTGGAAAAAATACTTCTTTATTCTTCATGTCAACGGATTTGGTGAAAAAAAGATTAGGTTTTGGATTTTTTTTCTTCAGAGTTTTTAAAGCATTGCCACTAGACAGTAATGCTGGCAATGTGTCTGACAATAACACCAAAGGCACCAATCAGAGACTCTTTGATACATTTCATAAGCTCTCACTGTGCAGTACAATTCAACCTTGTAATCTCCAGAACACGGGATCTAAGCTAGGTGTGTGCAGATAAAAAGAAGAAAAAGTAATTGATCCTGCTCTAGTTTAGAGACTAGTAATTGCAATGCAAGCTATATACATTTGAAACTTTAACATTTTATAGCACTTTAGAGCTTGCAAAAGGCTTTTATGTTCATTATCTCAAATGATCCTTGAGAACTAGGCAATTCATTGAACATTTATCTCAATTTTACAGATTAGTAGGCTGACGTTTAAAAACTCACACAGCTGGTCGGTGATGGAGCTTAAACTCAAACACAGGAAACTGGAACTTCGGGGGCTGGAGAGACCACTGCCCCAGGGCCCCGCACGGTCCAGCCTGAGTAGGTTTCCCACCTTCTGCCAGGAGACTATTGGGACTGCCCCCAGGATGCCTTCCATTCCCAGTCACCTCAGCTACGCCACCTTCACTATATGCACAGCACTTACAACTCTCTGGTATTTTCTTTCTATTTTTTTGTGTGGATATTTGTTTATCTCTCCCACTCCCCTGATGAGCATACAGCTTCCATGAGAGAGGACCCAGGGACTAGAACAGCACCAGGCATGCAGAAGGTGCTCAGGAATGAAGGAATGACCCCACACAGCCATCCTGAGAAAAACATAAGGTGCTAGGATGCCGGGGTCCAACCCCAGCAGGTCCAGGGGTTCCCAAAGGCGTAGACGGAGTCGGCGAAGAAGGAAGGACACGGAGACAGTGTTCAGTTGATCAGCAGCCTAGCCAGGATCTCCAGCCAGGATCTCCAGCCAAGTTCTGGTCTGGATCTCCAGAGAGGTTCTGCTGTTTATTGTCTTGTTACATCCGTATTTATACCAGTTGATTTTAATCCTGTCAATTTCTATTACAAAGGTTAGGGCGTTTCTTATCTCCATTCCAGGGAGTAAAGATTATGTAGCTTAAGCATGATTGTTTGTAGTTAAAGTGATTAACTACCCGCCTGGCACTTAGTTAAGGAGTTTCATCCCCTTCCTAACTTCAGGGAAAAATCCCTACCTGGGGAAACAACCTTTCTCGGAGAGGTGACCTTGGTTAAAACACAGCGCTAAGGGGAGCAAACATATTAAGAACAGTATGCTATATACGCCAGGTCCCTTGAAACATATGCTGTGCAGATGTTTCTATCCTGCAGCGACTGTGTCAAGCAGCAAGGATGGACCGGCTTCCGGCACTAGGAAAGTTCGCATGGGGAAAATCAGAGAATGCCCTCTGGAGGAGGCGGCGCCATCAAATTTGGGCCATAACAACGGGAGGAAAGCTAGGTGGCAGCAACAGTGGGAGTTCTGGCAAGTCAGTGAGCCAGTCTGGCATGTGAGTAAGATGCATGAAGAACAGGGTGAGACCCACTGGATTGTAACATTACAGAAACGCTAGAGTTGGACCAGTAATATCAACCATTGATTTCAGAGAAGCCCACATGTCTCCCAAAACCACAATAACTAAGTGTTTCTGAGCTTCCTCTATGGCCAGGCTCTACTTTGGGCTTCTCCTCACATCATCCCATTAAATCCTCGTAACGACCCTGAGGGTAGATATTGTTACTCCCAATTCACAGATGAGAAAACTGAGACATAAGAGGGTATTAAATAACTTGCCCAAATCACTATGCTGGATACCTGAAACTAACGTATTATTGAATGTCACCTGTAATTGAAAAAAAATAAAAATTTAAATTAAAAAAGATGAAAGAAAAATTTTAAAAATCATAACTGCCATCATATTGTTTTTCAAATAAACAATCTGGAAAATAAGTATAAAAACAGAAGTTGTATAAGAATAGACCCTAAGATGTCTCATCACAAGGAGAAGTTTTTTTCTTTTCTTTTTATTGTATCTATATGAGATGATGGGTGTTAACTAACCTACTGTGGTAATCGTTTCACCATACATGTAAATCAAACCATCATGCTGTATACCTCAAACTTATACAGTGATGTGTAACAAATATTTCCCAATAAAACTGGAAAATAAAAAAACAAAAACAAAATAACTTGCCCATTGCCACATAGTTTTTAAATGGTGAGCTGGGATATGGATTCTAGTAGTTTCTCTCCAGGACTCACTCCTTTCACCATGAGAGATTCAGAGAGATTGAAGGTGAGTCTTGGCTCAACCCTTCACTGGCTGTGTGATCTTGGGCCAACTACTTAACCTCTCTGAGCCTTACATTTTCATATTTAAGTGGAGACCACACACACACACACACACACACACACACACACACACACACCCCTCAGCAGACTACCTGCCACCCATCAGACACTTCATAGCCTCTGTTTTACTATCCTGCACATTACTGTTGTGTTCTCAGTGGTGAATTGCACAGTTATCCTATTTTGGTTTAACCGGAAGCATCAAGCAATTTTTTAGTTCTACGTCTGGTTAAGAAACTATTTTAAATATTTTTATCTCCTCTGGCTGAATTAGAAAACAAATGACACAGAAAGGCCAGTGGCACAGTGGGAGTAAAAAAAAAAAAAAAGTCATTTCGTAGAAATAATTATGAAAACCTAATTTAAAAGAAAGCATTAAGACAACAGATTATTCTTCAGGCACAGTTTAAAAAAAGCCTTGAAAGTGATTTTACAGAATATAAGAAATCCCTACACATCAAATATGTATGAGCCACTGCAGGAATAGAATGGAGCCATGTGTTTTCCCTTAATATGCTGTCTGAATGATCATTTGGTGTAACAGGCACCAGGAATCTTTATTAAGGATGGATTCTCTACCCCTTCTCTCCATGCCCTGTGGCTGCCTGTGCATCTGCTGGGCAAAGACAGAACAGACCTCTCTCCAGGTCCGCACTATCCACAGATCATCTGTACAGACACTGCACTGTGGGTGCCGGGGCGACACGGGACAGCCCCAGCGGGGACCTGCGACTGGCCCGGTGCGTGCCTCTGCTCTGTCCACTCCGGGCAGCAGAATCCCGAGAGTTACTGCTAAAGCTAACCGTTCCTGAAAGGGTTATTTTATTCATGACCTAAACACCCTCGGCTGTTCATGGTCAATAAATATAGATAAAGTCACTGATTAAAAACAAAACCCAGCTAGTTATTGCTTACAGGAAACACACCTATAACACAGAGCACCGAATCGTTGAGAGTAAACAAACAAACAAAGATACGCCGGGAAAGTAATAAATAAAAGAAATCTGGGGGTAGTTATATCGATATGAGACAAAGTAGACTTTAAGAAAAGAAGTGTTATTTATTAGGACAAAGAATGTCACCAGATAATGAAAACAGTTCAATTCACCAGGAAGAAATAAGAATTCGTAACTAGCATGCGTCTAATAAAGTACAATCAAAATTCATAATGCACCCGAGGGAGCAACGGTCAGATACGCCGCACAACGCAGGAGTTCAGCGCTCCTTGCTCCGCTGTTGGAGGCGAACATTTGAAAAATTAGTAGTACTGCAGAAAATCTGAACACACGTATAAAGCTAAACTTAATAGAGTTACTATAGGACTCTCTCCTTCCCTGGTGATTTCAGAACCTACCCTCTCTGACAACATTTACAAAACTGACCACATACCAGACACCAGTTCAAGTGTCAACACATTTCAGACCACAGTACAATTGACAGAAAATTGAAACAAGAACATGGATTAAACACTACTGTGTTTTCAGATTTACTTATTCCAAGTAAATTATGGGTCAACGGAGAAAGCAGGCATGCTATAAACAGACTCAGAAGGAGAGGGATCGTGTTCTAGCACTGCAATATCGCCGTGTAAATTTATTCTGACACTCGGGAAGCTTGCCGTAAGAATTCTGCAATGAGTATTTTAGGAATCCTAAAATAGACAATTCTACTTAAGGGGGCTCTCCTGCTGTCCTCTAAGATTTGAGAAGAGAGGGAAATGCTCTCTGTGCTGATCAAATGAAAGAAGGCGTCTAAGTTCGAATTTTCAAAGGGAGGGAGAGGAGGAAAGATGAGGGACAGGAACTACCCCTTTAGTTAGGTGGGTGTCGCAAATAAAAAGCACTTACATTTTCAAATGAAGAGAGTTTATATTTTCTTTCTTCGTCATCTTTTTTCTTCCTAGGCTCACATGCTCTATCAACCTTCCCCTCCTGCTCTAAGTCTTTAAGGCAGCGGTTCTCAACCTGTGGGTCGCGACCCCTTTGGCGGTCGAACGACCCTTTCACAGGGGTCGCCTAAGACCATCCTGCTTATCAGATATTTACATTATGATTCATAACATTAGCAGCATGACAGTTATGAAGTAGCAACGAAAGTAATTTTATGGTTGGGTCACAACATGAAGAACTGTATTTAAAGGGCCAGAAGGTTGAGAACTACTGCTTTAAGGGATGCTGCGTTTACAGGCCGGCGCTCTCTGTGCTGGACCATTTCCCTGCCCAGACCCCTGGCAAACGCAGGAGTTGGAGGAAGCCTCCCCAGGGCTCTGAAGACGCTCCATCTGCGGGGAGCAAAGCCTCAGTGCATGTGGCTGGCTCCCCAGGTGAAGACCCCATTAAACCACAGAGGAGCACTTCCCCCCTCCCCTGCTTGTGTCCTCCACACTCACCGCTCAGCCTCCAAATTCCTGCCCTGCCCTCTCTCACGCTTACTTTTTCTTTGCAAACAACATATTTTATCACGTACACTTATTTGCCCATCAGTGACTGCTCTGTGTGCCCTCTTCCCCTTAGGGCTCTAAAGAAGAGGACTATTTTCTTCTTAGTAGTCACTTCCTAGCATACTCTGCTTTTCCCTAATATTTTATGATACGTCAATCACCCCACTGGAATATAAGGTCTGCGGGCAGGAATTATTTTCACCTACCCCCCCCCCCAAAAAAACCAAAAAAAACCAAAAAACAAACAACCCCACCTGGAACAGTGCCTGGCGCAGGGCAAGTACACAACAGATATTTGTTGGACAAATGAATAGATACCTTGAAAGCCAAAGAAAGAAGAAATATGGTAACGTCACACTATTTTATTTTAAAATATATGAATTCCTAGTGCTTGTTCTAAGAATTAGCACACAGCAAAATTATAATCTAATTTTGCCAGATAGAAGATCACATTTATGATGCTTAGTTGATGTTTTACAAGATAAAGCTCCAATCAAGCGTAGTTTTCAGTATTTCTTAGGATATTTTCATCTTTATTTCAAATGGATTGGCTTTATGGGGCCTGTACTATCACCTCTGTATAACAATGACCTCTTCCACTTCTGAGTGAGAAGAAACAAACCTTATTTATGAAGAAGTTCTACGTGGAAGGGACCGTGTTCCTGCCATCTTCTTTCACACGTGCGCACCTGGGGCCATCTGGAGAGCAACGCACATCTACCCACAGCTGCCGAGAGCCCCCGCTGCCCTGCCGCACGCACGTACGAGGCCTTGGAGGAGGGGACCCCAAAGGCCCTCAGTTCCTGGGGGGAATGAGCAGCCGAGACAACACTGGTCAACAGATGTCGCGTCTGCTGTGGGAGCTAAATAAGGCAGAGAGCAGCAGACACACCCTGGAACCAGAGAGGAGGGAGCCTGATGTGCACAAATCTGTGCACCAGGCCACTAGTTATATACATCAGTGATTTCAAGAGACTGGTATCTGACCAGCAGTTCCTTTAGCAATGTGTGCACTAGAAGTTTTTGTTTTGTTGTGTTTGGTGTATTTAATTTCAGTGCAGGTGACAAGGAGATTTTAAATGCATGCCAGACTTTTTATTACAAAAAAAGTATAGCAACTTGCTGAGTCTGTTTCTATTGTTTACAAATGTGTGCCATGTCTTTTCATGGCACTCCCAACTTTATCATAAGGATGTCATAAAATATTTTCAGACATTAAAAAAAGTGTAAAGCATAATGCAGTGACTTTACAATAACTCTCAGTTGAAGGAATCCAGCATTCACAAATATGGCTGAAGCTCCATGAATTTCCCTACCAAATCATAACCCCCTCACAATCCCTTGAGGTAACCACTATTCTGAATCTGGTGTTTTATCTCCACCAAACATTTAAAAAAAACTTTATTGTAGCCCTAACCGGTTTGGCTCAGTGGGTAGAGCGTCGACCTGTGGACTCAAAGGTCCCAGGCTCGATTCCGGTCAAGGGCATGTACCTTGGTTGCGGACACATCCCCAGTAGGGAGTGTGCAGGAGGCAGCTGATCAATGTTTCTCTCTCATCGATGTTTCTAACTCTCTATCCCTCTCTCTTTCTCTCTGTAAAAAATCAATAAAATATATTTTTAAAAAAACTTTATTGTACGTATGTACCCTAAGAAATAAGTAGTATTGTTTTGTGTGTTTTTACACTTTTTTTTTAGATATATTTTATTGATTCCTTACAGAGAGGAAGGGAGAGAGACAGAGAGTTAGAAACATCGATGAGAGAGAAACATCGATCAGCTGCCTCCTGCACATCCCCCACTGGGGATGTGCCCGCAACCCAGGTACATGCGCTTGACCGGAATCAAACCTGGGACCTTTTAGTCCGCAGGCCGAAGCTCTATCCACTGAGCCAAACCGGTTTCGGCGTGTTTTTACACTTTAAGTGGTATCATACCGTGCCTTTTATTTTTGCTCAAAATAATTGATACATGTCCCCTTTGTAGTTCATTGATTTTCACTGTGTTTTATGCCATTACCATTTCTCCTGCTAAAACACATTTCAAGTTGTTTCTATCTGTCCCTAACCCCACAACCACTTTTACTAAAAAAGCTGTTGTGAACATTCTTTGCGCACATCTTGGATTCAATATATCTTAAACTACAACAGATAAACATGTATGGAAAACTGAGCTTTTTAGACATAGTGTAGGTCCTATGTTAAGCCTTATTTTCAGATTAATCTACCATCACTCATATTTGATCTTTTATAATGCCTTCAAAATGAATATTTTATAATAAGAAAATACAATCCAGAGAGGGATGGACTGATTTAAAAAACAGAACCATGGAATTTTTTTAAAGTACCAAGGAATTCACCTGATCAAACACCTCCATTTTATAGACAAGGAAACTGATTTCACAAAGGGAAAGGGGACTGCCCAGTGGTGAGTACTGGGCTACAGAGAGTGGAGACTACACTGGGCCTCCACCGTAATGGGCATGCATATGAAATAAATACAAAATAAACAAATTCCCTTGCTTTTCCTTCTGTCCTCTAAGCTCCACTAAGCAATGCATCATGACAAGACATGGGACCACTGGATGAGGTCCTTCCTGGCTAAACTACAACTGTGCTTCCTTCGATCAATTCAAACGACATTGTTGAAAAGTCAATTTCACCCCCGATTTGCTGAGTAGAACTAAAGACCAGAAGATAAAACAGACTTCCCAATCAAACACAATAAAAATAATTGGATTCACAAAGAAAATGAAAGCACAAAAGGAAAAGAAATGAGAACATAAATATGTCTGGAAGGATTTCTCAGAGCCAGGATGAGTTCTTACAGTTGGGAAACTATGGGTTTCCTTGGAGAAGAGTGAATTTTAAAAGCTGCCTTTCACTTGGTGAGCTTCCCCAATGATTCCCTCCTTGAGCAAGTGGAGTCAGGCGCCCCTGAGTCCTCTTCTCAACAAGTCTCATTCTCTCCTGCAATCCTCGCATACTGCTGGAGAAGGTAACCAGGAGGCTCACCGTTGAGAGAGTAAGGTGTTGTTGCAACCATCTGGATGGCATATGTAACTGAACACAGTTAAGGCCTCTATATAAACTTTTTAAAAAATATATGTATTTATTGGTTTCAGAGAGGAAGGGAGAGGGAGAGAGAGATAGAAACATCAATGATGAGAGAGAATCACCCATTGGCTGCCTTCTGCACACCCCACACTGGGGATTGAGCCTAGGCATATGCCCTGACCGGGAATCGAACCATGACCTCCTGGTTCACAGATCAATGTTCAACCACAGAGCCACGCCAGCCAGGCTCTATATAAACTTTTAAGTTGGGCAGGTAGGTGTGGAAAACTATTCATCTTATGGCTGACCAAGACGAATGTCCTACGTTCCTTGCCATCAAAACTGCCACCTACCAACTGGAGTGGTCCGCCTCTCTCTTTGGTCTCGCCTTGCCCTCTGTGTACAGGGGCCAGTTTCAAATGTCACTCAGGAAGCTCCTGAGGTTGCAAAGATACACCTACAGGGCCCAGCTTAGCGAGAACACCCCCACCCCACATACCCAACCGAGCTCTTCCCGGTCACTTTCCATCAAGGGACCTCCTCGCTCTGCCCTATGGCTGTAACCCCCAGCTGCCCCTGTTGTATTCAGAGCTGAGTTCCATCTCCCTCCACTATTGCAGTAATCTTGAATAAAGTCTTCTTTGCCTGTTTAATTCTGTCTGGTGCTGCTTTTCTTTTTATATATATATATATATTTTATTGATTTTTACAGAGAGGAAGGGAGAGAGACAGAGAGCTAGAAACATCGATGAGAGAGAAACATCGATCAGCTGCCTCCTGCACATCTCCCACTGGGGATATGCCCGCAACCCAGGCACATGCCCCTGACCGGAATCGAACCCGGGACCCTTCAGTCCGCAGGCCGAAGCTCTATCCACTGAGCCAAACCGGTTTCGGCTAAAAACATGATTATTTAATCACTTCATCTCTCAAACATATTCATACATTGCCTTTATTGTGCCTTTCTCTTGATCACTACAGATGGCTTTATCCCAGCACACTCACCCAGAGGGTGACCTGCATTCCAGAGTGACAGGGATGGAGGGAGAAGGGGGCGGAGGAGACAGACAGAGACCAGGAAGGCCAATGTGGTACAGGCCTTCGGAAAAACAGATGAGATTGGGGACTCAATACTGAATTCCCTGGTGAATTGCATTAAAGGACCGAAATGAATTTGCAAGACAGTAATTGAAGCTGACACCTCCTCTTACCAGATGGGGACAAATCAAGCCTGAGCTGTGCTGTCACCTGCTATGGGGAGCGGGCAGGACAGGAGGGAGCCCCCTAAAGCCTT
The DNA here is from genome assembly GCF_964212035.1 of Myotis nattereri. Taxonomy (NCBI): domain Eukaryota; kingdom Metazoa; phylum Chordata; class Mammalia; order Chiroptera; family Vespertilionidae; genus Myotis; species Myotis nattereri. Next base: position 36,939,822 of record NC_138089.1, read on the forward strand.
TCAGCTGGAAAGGACAGGTTTCTTAACTGTCTCCTGTCTCAAACCAAAGGAGAAAGCCTTCATCAGGGTGAGGTTTGTGGAGTAGCTTTGAGCAATAGCTTTGAGCAATGGGTTTGTTAGCTGCCCGAGGCCCTTCTCCTGGGAAAACCGGTTGTTTTCCCAGGTCCCAGAACTGCAGATTCTCTGGGTAGAGCCTCAGGCACCAGCATTCAGGCACTGGTGGGGGGAGGGTGCAGGGGAAAGGGTTGGATCAGACAATCTCCAAAGTTCCCTCCTACCAGAAAGTCTAAGATTCTGCCCTCCAGTGGACTCGCAACATGGATTTGCTCACCCATTTGACAGGTAGGAAGAGTCACATGAGGAGAGAGCAAGCAAGGTCACTGAAGGGAGCTGGGTGGAGCGCCTGGTTTTCACGCAGTCTGTGACCCGCAGGATCAGATTGCCGATTTAGAGAAAACAGCCAGGGCCACCAGAAGGGCGCTCTACTACACCCCGGCCCCCAGTCCGATCCCGGGCCTGCAGAGGCACAGCCGCGGCTGCCGGTTAGAAATGCAGACTCTCAGAATCTGCTTTTCACGGGACCCAAAGTGATTCACAGGCACCTCAGTTTGAGAGACACTGGCCTGAGCTGCAGATGAGACGTGAATAGCAAGACTCGGAAGAGCATTCACAACTGTGAATTACCTTTGGCCAGAGAATCTAGATGCTTCCATGGGATCAGGCCAGCTCTGCAAGCCCTGAGGCATCATTTCACACACCAGCACGCTCTCCCGAGTGACTCAATTTACCGTTTACTTTATGAGTTTAAATAGAGTCCTCCATCAATTTCTGGCTTGAGCTCCTGCTTCCCCTCTCTCCCGCCCCTCCCCCTCTTCTGGTACACAGATTTGTACTAATGACCATCTTGGATCCACAACACATTCCCAGCACGATGCTTGTCGTCAGAGGAGGACCCCAGCCTTGTCTGGGTGGAGGTTACAAAGTTTGTTTGGTAGTTCATGGGTCTGCTTGGCCAGGCTCGCTCCTGACTCCTAATTCTGCATTAGCTACAAGTGTCTTTGCAGGGGACCTCTTTCTCTCCAATTTGGGAAATACTGATTTCTGATTTTACCTTACTGATGGTTTGAATAGGAAGTGACAGCCAAGCATGAACCTGTGTTAATTTTTCTCTTTGCTTTGTACCTGGAACAGATATTGCAGAAATCATTTGGTGTGGAATGGAGTTTTGAGTGCGTCTAATACAGCCGTGGGCAAACTACGGCCCGCGGGCCGGATCCGGCCTGTTTGAAATGAATAAAACTAAAAAAAAAAAAGACCGTACCCTTTTATGTAATGATGTTTACTTTGAATTTATATTAGTTCACACAAACACTCCATCCATGCTTTTGTTCCGGCCCTCTGGTCCAGTTTAAGAAGCCATTGTGGCCCTCGAGTCAAAAAGTTTGCCCACCCCTGGTCTAATACATGGGTAGTCTTGGGATACGCATGCAGACAAACAGGAAGAATTCAGTTGGAACCACATGACATTGCTACTTTTACAGGTTACAAAGGGTAAAGTAATGGCAATTTCATCTAGTCATCCTAATTAGAATGTTTTAGATGATAATTTTTGACCTAAGAAATATTAAGAGAATTGAAAGTGCTATTTGTGGAGGCTGGTTGCCTCTTCTCCTTGGAGGTATTTTTTGGAAGTTGGGGCAAATACTTTTGAAGCCCAGACAGGCATCTTTCTATTCTAAGCAGCCAGGGAGAAATGGGGTGCTCGAAGGTGAGCTTAGTTACAGATTTAGGATGAATGTATGTGTCCTTGAAGGAGGCTGATCACCTTCTGAACCCGTGAAATAGATAAATGGCTCTAGACCCTGACACACAAACTGGGCTTCTTTTCTGCTTCCTTGCTCCAGTCATGTGCAGTTCATACTTGAACTCTGGTAGGAGCAGTAAGAGAGTTTCCCATCATCAAGTCAACACCGCTCTTTAGTTAGGATGTGGGTGGGGAAGAGTCCAAGTCAAGTATAGGATCGAGTCCCGTTCTTGGTTAATTATCACAACTATACTGAATGCATGCTGTGTCCCATGGTTCCCTGGGCATAATTCTACCAGAGCCCGAATCACATCACAGTTTAACTACCTGTAAAAGTGCTGGTCTGGGACCACACTTCGAGTAGCGAGGTAGGAACCGTGTCTTGTTTGTAATGCTGTGCCTAGAGCCTTCCTAGGAACACGGTGCATAGTAGGCATTAAGGTCTGTTTCATCTCAAATTTAAATATTCTTGAATAAATTATTACTTTTAAAAGTATTTTTTAATTGATTTGAGAGAGGAGGGGAAAGGGAGAGGGAGGGAGAGAGAAACATCAGTGACGAGAGGGAATCATTAATCGGCTGCCTCCTGCACGCTCCCCACTGGGGCTTGAGCCTGCAACCCGGGCATGTGCCCTGACCGGGAATCAAACCATGACTTCCTGGTTCATAGGTCGACACTCAATCACTGAGCCATGCCGGTCAGCTTAAATGATTACTTTTAATAACCAATCACAATAACGAAAATTGAAGCTATTACAAATTTGTAAATAAATATCAAGGGTCACATCCCATGAACCAGCAATTATCTAAGACATTTATCTTAGAAAAGAACCTGAAATCTTAAAACAAGATTAAGTCCAAAATATTTATGTCAACATTAGATATGAGTTGAAAAAATTGCAAACAACCCAAGGTTATATTACAGAGAAATAAATTTGTTTTTTTGAAAATTTAGTAACATAGGAAACTGCTCAAGAAAGGTGGAGGAAAACCATGACATTATATCCTGGTTTTCTTTTAAACTTAGCATTACATTATAAAAATGTCCCAAATTATTCAAAATTCTGCCAAAATCATGTTTATGATGGCTGAAGAATATCTCATTGGACATAAATATAGTAAGTTATTAACTCTGTTTCATAAACACACACACACAGTAAAAAATGACACAAATGGGATCATGTCATGCCTAATGCTTGGTACCTTCCTGTTCTCAGGTGTGTAGTCTAGAGAGCTCATCACATGAGCACACAGAGATCTTCCTCGATTCTCTTTAATGACAGGACAGTATTCCACTGCACGGATATATGTTAATTTTTCAGAACTCTTATTGATACCGTTATGCCCGTGGTTGGCAAACTGCGGCTTGCAAGCCACATGCGGCTCTTTGGCCCCTTGAGTGTGGCTCTTCCATAAAATACCACGTGGGGGCATGTGTACAGTGTGATTGAAACTTCGTGGCCCGTGTGCAGAAGTCGGTTTCTGGCCTGGGTGAGTCTATTTTAAGAAGTACTGTTGATATTTGGCTCTGTTAACTAATGAGTTTGCCGACCACTGCTTTAGGCTATTTATAGCTTTTTTTGCTGTTAAAACAATCTGATAATAGATAGCTTTGATATAGATTTTTTGGCATCTTTGCAAGTATTTCCATGGGATAAATTCTGCAATTGCTGGATCAAAGAGAATGTTCATTTAAAAAATTTGAAAAGACATTACCAAATTGCCCTCCAAATCATTATACCAATTAACACTTTTCAACACTTTCTGAAAGTAAACGGCTTTATTTTCAAATGGAAACAGTGAATGGGATATATTTGTATGTGTTTGAACATGACTGTGGCACAATCGTACCGTAGCTCTCCCTCCATCCTTGCCTAACTCCCCACTTTTTCTTCCTTCACACCTTCCTTCCTTTTCTCTTTTCTTTCTTCTCTTTCCCTGCTTCCCCCTTTCCTTCCTTTCTACCTTATTGTTATCTAATGGCAGAAGAGACAGAGGGGAGATTAAAATGAAGGCTAGGGAAGAATTTGTGTGGCATTTAGAGGACTGGAAGGAAGCAGGAAATGGGTTTAACGTGGACGAGTGCTGGCTCCAGAAGCACATAGACTGAAACTGGACCGATACGTACCCGCACCACATCAACGCTGTACACCTTCCACTTACATGATGTCACATGTAATAAAGGTGGGGAAAAGTCGGAAGCAGAATGGGGTGGAGGATACCTGGAGGCCTACAGCACAGGGCAGTCGGACATCCTGGGGAGGACAGCTTGGATGTGTGTTTCTAATCTGCATGGGCACAGCAGTCTCCTGGGAACTTGTTGAAAATGCAGATTCGGATGAGGTCGGTCTGGGATGGGCCTGAGATTCTGCATGTCTAATGGGTTTCCGGGTGATGCTGATACGTCTGGTCTGGACCCCACTTTGGGGAACGGGACTCAGTTGACAAAGCCACTGCCAGAAGCAACGGCAGGCGTGTTACCAGCCAGTGGGAGGGCTGTGAGCATTGCTCCTTAGAGCCAAGAATGCCTCCTGGGAACATTACAAGGCGGTAAAGTAATGAGCTGGTGGGTCTGTCACCACTGCTTCCCCCGTGGGATTCAGCCTGGCTGGCAACAGCACGGGACCAAACGAACGCTACATTCAAACCTATGCTTATTCTTTCTACTCTTGCGGGAGGGGACCCTTATCTTGTAATCAGATCATATATCCTTTGCTCCATCTCCAAAAGTTAGCAGTAACTGGTGTCACACACAGTCCTCCAACATTTCCTTGATTTACGTAATATCTGGTGGTGCTGACATGGTGCAGGTTTAAGCGGCAGTTGCCTGCCTTTGGCCAGTCCCCAGGGTGCCAACGCCCGGCAGCTGGTGTGACGGGCCTCACCTAATTATTCTCTATATTAGCGGAACAAAACGGGGACCTTTTCCCAGAAGGCCCAGCGTGAAAGCAGTTTCAGCCTGGGCTTCGCAGCATCGCAGCTTCCTTGGAATTAAACATTCCCGTGTTTCACTGAAATGTTTTCTGAACATGGTTACATTCCAGCAAAGTTTGCATCGTTAATGTAATGTTTAGGAACCAGGGTGTTGTCATACCTACTTCTGTGAGATGATTTCCTTGCCATCAGTCCTTGTAAATGAAGGGAAGTAGAAATGTCAACAAAACCCCCCACAAATTCACAACCTGGCCCTGGCCAGTGTGGCTCAGTTTGGTTTGGCATTGTCCTGTGCCCTGAAAGGTTGCTGGTTTGATTCCGGGTCAGGGCACATGACAGATTGTAGGTTCAATTCCTAGTAGGGGACGTGCAGGAGGCAGCCAATCTTGTATTCTCACATCAATGTTTCTCTCTCTCTCTCCCCCTCTCCTTTCCTCCCTCTCTAAAATATATATATTTCACAAGCTGAAATGGACAGGATTGTTTTTCACCTTTCTGATCCAAGCTGGGCCATCTAGATTTTCTCTCTCTTAGTTTCTGCCTAAGAATAGAGACATGATGATACCAGTGGGGACACACACACACACACACACACAGACACACACACACACACACACACTCAATATAGGAGCATTGGGAAAACTAGTTAAGGTATATTCTCCTTTTCAAAACATAATCAGAAGGACAAGACTCAGAATAGCACAGGTCTTAAGAACTCTGTCACCTGATGAAGCTGTTGAATGGGCACCCTCTGTGTCTATACCTAGGAAAGGTGTTTGCATTTGAGGAAAAGGTTCAATGTGAGTAAAACGGTGTGTTTCTCTAAGGCCTGCGGGGACATGCGGTGTTTGCTTTATGAATGACAGATACAAATTAAGGACACATGAGAACAGTTTTAGGATGCTTGTATTCTCTTTAAATTTTGCTCTAATTAGGGATCATTAAGAATATGATGACTAGCAATTAGGTTGTTTTTATGCTTAATTCATGCCTTCATTTGCATTAGAAAGTTATATTTGAGTAGAAAATCAGAGAGGCATAATGTTTCTCTCCTTTTTAAAAAAATCAGGCTGTTTGAACTCTGTTTGTAACCATCAAACTACTGTCTAGCTGGCGCATGAAAAAAAACAAACAGCTTTTTGAGTTATCTTTACATATGCACACAGACAGCCATAAAGAGCTTTACTCCTTTATGTTGATGACTTAAAAAATATACAAACATGGGAACTTTGAGGTCTGTCCCAAGGCCACAGAATGCCAAGACTCTTTTCCGCCCAGGCAGTGTGGCTCAATGGTTGAACGTCGACCTATGAACCAGGAGGTCACATGCCTGCGTTGTGAGCTGGATCCCCAGTGCGGGGCTGGCAGGAGGCAGCCAATTAATGATTCTCTCTCATCATTGATGTTTCTATCTCTCACTCCCTCTCCCTTCCTCTCTGAAATCAATATATATTATATATTTTATATATATATACACGTTACTTTCTACCAAAGATGTTGGAGGAGTTGTTAAAGTTTCATGGAGAAGCAGGAAGCATGTAAGCACGGTCTGCTCCAAGAATGCCCTTGATGTGCGCTGGGCTGGCACATGGTGCCAGGTTACTGAGCCATTTCCTCAGCTCCAATCCCACTCTTCTGCACTCAGTCCATGACACTGGCCTTGAGTCTGCTGACCATAATTTAGCTCTGCCAGCTGCTCCCTACTAGGTGCCTTCCATAGGGGGCGCTGCAGGGAGAGGGGAAAGCTGTGGGAGAAAAAAGGGACTTGTCCTCCAATTCCAGTGACTGTCATGCTGACAACATCGCTTCTGCCACCACCAGCAACTGAATCCAGTTTGTGGTTTCTCCAGCTCATTGTTCCCCCTCAGAGGCACTGGCACCAGTGGCTGGCACTCTCTTCTCCAAAATCTGGGTACCACCACCAGAGTCCCTCCTCCAAGCTGACAGATACCAGCATCAGTGGTGGCCCCTCCTCAAAGGTCTGCATCCCTGCTCCCCTGGGTCTCCTAGGCACTTTCTGGGGGAATTGAGTAGCATCTAGCGTGTTACAGAGTGCCTACGTTAGAAAAGCCAGCCAACGGTGATCCCACTTAAACTGAATGCTCAGAATCCTCAGGTGCAAATAGAAAGACCTTTTGCAAATTATAAAAGGGGCCTGATACAGAGGAGAGATCATCCCATCCAGAATAGAGTGCAGAAGGCTACCAGCAAAATGTGTACCATAGAAGGAGAACAACAATCTGGACCGGATTGGACAGCTCATCACCCCTACTGTGCTCACTCTCTCGCCCTCTGTCCCCTTGCATCGGGCCATCGGAACTTGTTTTTGTATTCTGCATTTGGAAATCGTTCACACACCAGAGGGGTAAAGTTGATCACACTCTACAAACCCTTGAGATAATTTTGGATAGCCCTGAGCTAAGAAACCTCTCCATGCTTTATTATATTCTTTACAATAAAAGGCTTTACAGATAAGCTTCTACCACCTGAACTTGGGCAAACCAATCCCAGACCAAAGGCTAATGAGGTTCCCCATTGAGTTTCTAAGGGATATTATTGTGTGCCCTGCTTTTCTCAGCATATCTTTTCCCCCCTTTATTTTATTTTCCCCCATCATCATGTATCTCCCCATTCAGCCCTACCCCCCACAATCACCATACTGTCGTCCGTGTCCATGAGCTCTTTCTCTCTCTCTTTTTTTTGCTCAATTCCTCCACCCCCGCAACATCACTCACCCTCCGAGCTGAGCTGTCTGCCTACCCTCTATCTACGAGTCTGTCTCCATTTTGCTTGTTTGTTCATTAAATTCCACATATGAGTGAAATCATATGGTACTTGTCTTTCTCTGACTGGCTTATTTCAGTTAGCATAATGCTCTCTAGGTCCCTCCATGCCCCCTGAACATGCCCGATCTCGTCTCAGTATGACTTTAACAGTGATTGTACTCAACACTCCTTGATTAGGAGTTGGCCATAAAAATAGGAAGTCAAAACACTGTGAGCTAATTAATGCATGGCAGCAGGAAAACAAGCTCATCAAACCAGTCCAGGGCATCCCTGTCATTTATTCCTCAGAGAATTTAAATCAAAATCTGCCTTCAGTTTTGTTCTTACCCCTTCTTCAAGGGTCACATGCTTTTAATTTTAAAAACAAAAAGCAAACATTTAATTCTAATTAAAATCAACAGATGGTAAATTCTCAAGTTTTACTTAAGAGTTAGACCCCTGGGAAACGATGTTGCTTAGTTCATCATAGGACAGCTTTTTATCCCCAAAGAAACCACCTACAGAAAATTCACATCTGCATCTCCTGAAAACTATTGTCGAGGCTGTGACTTCTCTCCACATGCTCTACATAAAACACCGTGAGAAGCTGTCTTCCTCGAGGACCCGGTAACACGTTCACGTCTTGATAATGAGTCTTAGGAATCGAATCACATTTCCCTTTGTTGACTTGGCTTCCTGGAAGCTCAGAGCCAAACTAAACACTCAGCCACGGCAACTATGTTCGCACACTGATGTCCTCGCTTTCTCTCTGGTCTTCATTTCCTCTACATATTATTCAATTAATATTGCATTTGACATAAAAATAGAGTAAATGCATTTCTCTCCGGTGTTAGAGGCAATCTCTGACCAACAAGTATGCTATTCACGTGCATCAGCTGGGAACTGGGTTTTCAAGTCCTTGGACAAAGAGTAGCCGGCTCTGAGGTGCTGCTGGCAGGTGGGCAACTGCGCCACCTAGAGCCTGGGTCTAGGCACAGCGTGAAGGAACATCGGGAGGGAGTCAGCCTTGCCGTGCTCTCTGTCCAGACAACACAGAGCAAACAAGCTTGCTAACCACAGCTCAGGAAATTCCCTCTGTCCCCTCTGTCCCAGTCAGAGGTCCTTTGGGCACCATTTTATGGCACCGTCTTGATACATGGAAGTGCCTTCCAGAGACTCGCACCTGCCCCTCAGGACAGGGGGAAAGGCCATTAGAAAGTACTTGCACCTCAGGTAATGAAAAACTTGATATTATGGACTGAATTGTGTACCCCACCGAGTCATATGTTGAACGTCACTCCATTGGGAGATAGGACCATGAAAGAGGCAGTTAAGTTTAAATGAGACTCTTAGCGTGGCCATAATCCAATCAGACTGGTGTCTTTAGAGGAGGAAATGTGGACAGAGAAACACCAGGGATGCACCCCTATGGAGAAAAGACCAGCCTGGCTCCCGCCAGCACAGGAAGACAGAACACGCCCTCTTTCAAGTGGAGTTGAAGCCATAGGACTCTGGCATTCTTCCAGTCTTTCTAAGGCAGTGGTTCTCAACCTTCCTAATGCTGCGACCCTTTCATACAGTTCCTCATGTTGTGGTGACCTCCCAACCATAACATTATTTTCGTTGCTACTTCATAACTGTAATTTTGCTACTGTTATGAATCGTAATGTAAATATCTGATATGCTGTATGTGTTTTCCGGTGGTCGCGACCCACAGATTGAGAACCACTGTAAGGTTTGCCCATTGTTCTCTACCTACTCCACTCAGGGGCTTCTGGCTGTTTCCCGACCACGCTCAGGTGGCACAAGGATCACATGCCCACCTGTGCCCCTCATGCACACGGGGGGTATAAGAAAAGCAGCGGAGACTCCCTAACTCGACCTACCTTACCAAGAAATGACATAATACTTGTTTAGGTTATTCATTTGACAATGTCTCCCTACTGTACGGTCGGAGGGAGCCTGCGCCTTCCTAGGGTCCCGTGAGCTGGGGGCCCAGGTGTGGCTGTTTATGCCGCAGCTGAGAACGGAAAGGGTCGGGTGGCATGCTGGCTTTCCTCATCTAATTTGACAAATTAAAAACGATTAGAATCAGAACTCAACAGATACAGCAACGAACAGACGACTTCCTGCTGAACCTGCAGTACCTGGTGGTGTTCTCAGCACCGAACAGATTGTAAATGTTTCAAAATAATACAGGAACAGCTGTGTTCATTATTATAATTTTATCATAAATATGCTTAATTGTTTCAAAATAATGCCTATTGCCCCCAGCTGGGAAAAGTACAAGTTTACTACAAATCAGGCACAGTCTTAATGGAAATCAAAGACATAACGTTTTATTTATGAACAAGGAAGAAGAAACAGGAGACGCTAGGAAGACTGAAGAAACCTTGGCACCATGAACGTAAATGTTGCCCCAGAAGCCCTTGAACTTGCACCCCGTGGCCTCCACTCCCCAACCCTGGACATCTGTTTTGCAGTTGACAATAGCTACAAGGGCCCCCTTAGGATCATTTGCTTGAAAGCAGGATTTCGAATTTGTATAGAAACACAACAGAACAAGCATTTTCATGGTCACTTGGACACCAACTGGTAAAGCCAGGGGCTGGAGGATGGCAATCAAAAGGGTCAAGAAGGAATATGAGAAGGGAAGCATCTAGCATTTCCTGGGTCCCCTTAGTACTAAATACAGTGCTATTTCATACTTATGCTAATGACTTCCCGTTTTCCAGGGGAAGAAACAGATGTGGAGAGGCAAAGGGACTTGTCTAAGACCACAGAGTAAAAAGAGCCAGTTGCAAACCCAGACAGTTCAGATTCTAAAATCCACCTTCTGTTCATTACAGCAATTTACCTCCGAGGCCTCCCATTGCTACCGAAGTGGAGCAAATGAAATTGGGACATAAACGTGTTAAACTCCAGCGGGCGGGCGGGCGCGCACATACACACATACACACATACACACACACACACACACACACACACACGTATTAGAAAAAACATGTAGAGAAGACTTTTGGGAAAGGTGAGAGCCTGAGGGCACAGATGTGAGCAAAAGGCCAAGAAGGGGAAGAATAGCTGAGAAGCCCGCATGGGAATATTTTATTTTGCTCCTAAGAAAGGGAGGAAGCAAGAAATGCCAGAAAACTGGGACGAAGCTGGGGAAGAAGACCCGGAGGGGGTGTAGTAGACTTTGGGCTGCACACCAAACTCCCCCTTCAGGACTGAAGTCTCATTCCCCAGCTGCTGGGTGTGCCCCTGGCAGAGAGCCCTCAGCCTGCAGCCCCCGGAAATGGCCCTCTCGCCAGGGCTCACCCCTTCCTGTGTTCCTGCGGCCGGTGCTGGGGGACTCGGGGCTCTCAGGCTCAGCCCCTCAAGCCCACTTGGGACAACTCTACAGCACCATCCCAGCTTCCGCGCATCTCCTGCCCCCCTCTCCCCATGTGTGCCCCCTTGCAGAAAATTCTGCAGGAAAATCATCTCAGAGCCTTCTTTGCAGCGAGTCTACCTGCCACAGGTGGCTCATGAGCATTTTGTAAGAACAGGGAAGCCTAGTTATTAGTTTGAAGTCACCTAGATATTCATGATATGAAGCCTTTATCACCAGCTTCCAAATGTGCAAAAAATAAAATGTCCAGTGTACTCACAGGTGACTGAGGTAGCAGGAGTGATAGGGGAAACGGATAAAGAAGTTGGAGTTTCCGGTCTAGGTCGAGACGGTGCAGAATGGAGACAACACAGACAGAGGTGAGAGAGGCACAACACCCGAGTGTGCAGAGGTCTTGGGAAGGGCTGTCAACTGCAATAGGACATGGACTCAGCACTTGAGCCAAACCTGGACCTGGAGGGCAGAACCATGCTGGCTGACATGGGGGAAGCTGGTGGCTGAGCCTCACCTTCACAGAAAGGGGTCAGATCACCCCTGGCCAGGGAAGCAGAGACTCCAGGTCCATGTGATGAAGAAGGCGCCAGCTGAGCCGCGCTCGGGCCTCTCCTTCCCGTTGGAAGAGACAGGCTCCTCCTCTGAACTTTGGGCACTGGCTCCCCTCCGCGGCACGTGTCACTCATCCCCATCTCGCGAATCACACGTCAGGGGTCCGATCTCCCTACCTGGGGTGTAAGGTGTCTCCCTTGGTACGCGCCTCACAACACTTACCGGCCCGCACCTAACAGACTTGCAAGAGAAGCACAGTGAATTGATAGCAGACCTGAGATAGTCGAGCAAGAAATCCAACTGGCTTGTGGACGGGCCCTTAAATGTGACATGTACAGTTAGAACGGCTGCTCTGGGGCAGGAGCCCTCGCTGGCTGGTCGCCAAGCCTTTCTTATGTCCAAGCCTCTGCTGTTGTTTTGAAATTGAAATGCTGGCTTCAATCAGCGGTTCCCTCAGGAGTGCGGCCTGACGCTGACCCTGTGTTAGAGAAATGGGATGTCGGAGGCATAACTAACACCTTTTCAATGAGATTTAGAAAGTGGAGGAGGAAAGAACCAGCACTTCATCTGTGTCTCCTCTGAAGGGTTATTTCAATCAGCGAGGCAGAATGAGCTTTATTCACACAGCACTTGGAAATCCTGAAATAGCAAGTCATTTGTATTGAGTATATATATTTGACAAAGGAGAAGCCTGGCTCAGAGAATGAGGTGCTGTCGAAATTCAGAGATCAAATACCCAGCAACTCAGAAAAGCATATAAAAAGGCATAACATTTGAGAGCAGCAGACCCAGCCTGGATGCTGGCGTTGGCCATGGGTGTTTGACTTCGTTAGCCTTTTTGTGTCACAGACTTTGCACCTTTCACGTGAGCTGGCACGTACTTTTGACTACAAGTGAGAACAAGTAGATTCCAGAGCATGAAGTCAGGCCCCTGGAAGGCCAGGCTTGGGTGCCTCGCAGCTCCCACTGTCGCCATCCCACCTTGCCAATGGTTACCAGCACTGTCAGAATCAACCAGACTTCTCTGGTTTGGCTCAGTGGATAGAGCGTCGGCCTGCGGACTGAAGGGTCCCAGGTTCGATTCTGGTCAAGGGCACATGCCCAGGTTGTGGGCTTGATCCCCAGTAGGGGGCATTCAGGAGGCGGCTGATCAGTGATTCTCTCTCATCATTGATGTTTCTATCTCTCTCTCTTCCTCTCTGAAATCAATTAAAAATATATTTTTTAAAAACACAGACTTCTCATTGAAACAGCCTTGCCTCTTACTAGCTGTGTGGCGGAGGCAAAGTTCCTTCACCTCCTGAAATACAGCCTCTTTCCTCATGAAATGGGGAACCTTGCGCACCTCATGGGTATGTTGAGAGGGTTCTGGTTTAGCGCGCCCCCTGGTACAGAGGATGGGTGCACTGAGAGCACGCTTCCCTCCCCACAAACATTGCTATGGGTTTCGTCCAGTTCAGAACCCGAGCTGATACCATCATGAAACTCATGCCGTTCCATCTTGGAAACATTTGCAGCTCAACACTCCAGTCACTTTTATAATGATTGCTACTATGCCATGAGCTATATGTCGGGTTAATGAGAAGGATGATCAAGGTCACGGGTTTCTCATCTTCAGTTGGACCTTCCTCAGACCAGGTTTTCCTATAATTCAGCGGTTCTCAACCTGTGGGTCCTGACCCCTTTGGGGGTCGAATGACCCTTTCACAGGGGTCACCTAGGACCATCGGAAAACACATATATAATTACATATTGTTTTTGTGATTAATCACTATGCCTTGATTATGTTCAATTTGTAGCAATGAAAATACATCCTGCATATCAGATATTTACATTACGATTCATAACAGTAGCAAAATTACAGTTATAAAGTAGCAACAAAAATAATTTTATGGTTGGGGGTCACCACAGCATGAGGAACTGTATTAAAGGGTCGAGGCATTACGAAGGTTGAGAACCACTGCTATAATTGAAAGTGGAAGAAAAAACTGCAGGAGCTTGTGAGCCATCTACCTGAGGCTGAACCAACCACTACATTTCACCTCAGTGTGACGCGGAGAGCCTCCTGGTGCCTCCTGCAGCCTCTAAATAGTTGACTTCTGCCCACACCACAGCACTCGGCCAGGGCTGTGCCCTGACCTTGGCAAGACCTTTCCAAACAGCTGACGTGGGAGGTCAACAGGAAGCTGCCAGCAGCCCACAGCCCTGCAGGACTCAGAAAGCCTCTGTAGTCACGGCAGCTGACACAAGATCAGTGCCATCTGGCCATGATGGGTCTCTAGGACCCACACAAATACAGGGGCCAGTTTTGAGCCGCGGAAGGGGCATGCAGCCCACTAGACACGCCCGAGCACCAGCCAGCCGCATGCGAACCGCCTCGTCTCATCCCCCTCGATAAAGACTGTATGTCAAATGCCTACTCGCAGGAGCTTCAATGCCACTGGGCGTGATGCTGCACGTCACCACACGGACGGCTGGTCTCCAGGCGTTAATCATCTAACTGATGACACCAAATCAGCGGCCCTGCAAGGGTGACCACCCCCGCCCCTCGCACATGTTGGATATTTAATGCACCATAAGCCCCTTCCCCTCATTAAGATAATTCACACAAAGTCACTGGCTAGATGGAAAAAGAAAGGATCACTTTGTATTAACCTGTGCAAATAACATCATTTGACTGCCAACGAGCAACGTTTCTGGTAAACTGTGTTGGAAATCTCAGCTGAAACCTGAGGCCAAAGTGGCTTCTTCCCTCCCACAGAAAATCTAGGCTTTGGTTCGTTTTGTCTACTTGACTCTCAAGTGTGTTTGCTGAGAGAGATGCAAATACGGCTTCCTAAATTAAAAAATATATACATACCAAAGCAAGTAAAATGACCCCACAGAGTAAGACTACATTTATAGAGGAGGTAGATAGATAGATAGTCAGACAGATAGAAAGATAGAGATAACATAAAACATAAAATGCAATACTCTGTAGAAAACTGAAGAAACTCTCACATTGCTGGTGGGAATGCAGATGGCATTTGGAAATACCTATATGCATGAATGTTCCCTACATGGATTTATCCCTCAATCAAGCAATCCCACACCTAGAAATGTATTTCAAAGACAAACTGGCAATAAAAAAGAGCTGGATACTATTCATTATAGTACTATCCTAATAGCTAAAGACTAGAAAAGCCCATATGTCCACACCTAGGGAACAGACTGAATAAACAATGGTACATCCACACAAAGAGCTTGGAAGCTATAAAAGAGGAATGGAGTATATTGCTAGATATTACTAAGTCATCTTTAGGATATGTTGCTAAGTGAAGCTGACAAAAGTTTATATGATATGCTACCAATTTCTTAAGAAGTGAGAGGGAAGGTGCATTTGTGTGTGTGTGTGTGTGTGCGCGCGCGCGCGTATTTGAAATGTATTTTAAAAATGAAAGGATGAGCCATAAAATTTAAAAATAATATTCCTTTTTGGGCAAGGTAGAGAATAGGGTAAAGGAACCAGACAGAAGCTGGTCCTCTTTAAAATGTCTTTTTATAGATTTAACTTTGGGCTCATGGAAACACTCTACATAATTAAGAAACATGTAATAAAACAAAAGTGGCTGTTTACATTTTAAAACAAATAAGCCTCAGTATGCCCATACAGATAGTAATGACTCAGCAAGTATAGATCAGCACAGGCTTGTGAGGAAATTACTGAGGGGGAGGAAAATCCATGTGCCCGGGCTGGAGAGACCAGCCCCTGGAGCTCTCCGAGCGCAGAAACAGTGCCTTTTCAGCCACGTGACTAACATTTACTATTAGATCTGATAATTCACTGGCCACAGGGCAGAATACACAGAAGGGTTCTGCCTCAATAGGAGGCAACTGTCAGCCATAGTTTAATTGCTGCCCGGATCACACAAAACAAAGCTAAAAGTAAGACCCAAAAGTATCAAACTGTTTTCAAGTAACTGAACTGAATCCTAAAACAAAGCTTAAGACTATTTCTTGCAATACAGAAATACCCAGCACCCAACAAGGTAAAATTCACAGTGTTTGACATTCAATCAAAGAGTACCAGGCATACCAAGAAGTAGGAAAATATGACCTATAATAAGGAGAAAAAGAAACTGAAGTCAAGCCAGTAATAGCACAGATATTAGAACCAGCAGATAAGGACACTGAAATTATTATAGCTGAAGGAAAGACTGAACATGTTAAGCAGAAACTTGGGAGAGAGAAGAAAGACTCAAAACTTCTAGAGAGAAAAACTACAATATCTGAGATAAAAAATATACTGGATGGGATTAACAACACATTAGATATCGCTCAAGAAAAGATTAGTTTAAATGAAGACATAGTAATAGAAATTATTCAAAATAAACAGACAGGGGTAGGCCTAAAAAATAACCAGAATGTCAATGAGCTGTGGGACAACTTCAAGAAGCCCGAGATCTGTGTGCCCCTAGTTCCCACAGGGAAGACACACATCTATGCTGTCAAATACTGTGTGTTTTCTGTGCCTCCTGCACGAGTGGGCAATGCAGGGGTGATTCAGAGTTGTGGTCCCACAAAGGGGTCGCATCCCTCATCATTAAGAGAATTTCTTAGGGCCCAGGTGTTTTCCAGGGCATCAGCTTCCAACTGGACAAACGGGCCCAGCAGCTCCCCGGACCCTCAGGCCTTCTCCATGGCCTCCCATTCTCAGGCTGTGGCTTAGTGGGCACATTCCTGCCCTAGAACCTGTCCCACTGAGCAAAATGGTGGAGACTACCCCTGCCCCTTGTTCCCAGGCACTAAGGACCCTGGGTGACTGAGTAACCCTGACGAGTCCCTGAAAGGGGAGTTGGAAGTCCAGCCTCAGAATTCCCTAGGTAGGGAGTTGCTCTCGTAGCTTCCTGGGTCCAGAGGCCTTCGGAACAACTGCTTGTGAGGTGTCTGGCCTCCTTGTGACCATTCTCCTCGTGTGTGAATACAGGAGCTCGGCTTTGCGAGGCTCTAACACGACTATTCACAGGCCTAGATCCATATCCACAACTACTGTCCAGTTACAATGCGGCCTGTGATGCTAAGGGATGAGTCCACTTGCGTGGTATTCTGTAAAGGGCAACACTAGCGGGACAGGAAAGAGATCAACGTAGCACCAGGGCAGGTGTGACGGGAGAGATGAACTACGAAGGGGGAGCTCGAGGGGATGTTTGGAGATGAGAAAACTGTTGTATAATCTTGATTGTGGTGGCGGTTATGTGACTATATGCATTTATCAAAAATGATAGAACCCTATACTAAAAGAGTGAATTTTATATGTAAGAGTGATGTATTTGTCGAAATTCATAGAACTATATACTAAAAAGAGTGAGTTTTACTAGATATAAATTATATCCTCCTTAATAAAATAAACGGAAAACAAGTGAGTTAAAAAGTCCAAAAAATTAAGGCCTCTAAAACATAAGTATATGTTTATATGGTATTTGGCTTTTATTCAGGTTGATTCAAATGTTTCTGATCAATGTTACTGCAATCAATTTATTTGTTTTTAAAAAGATTGACTCCAACTCAGGCTCTGGTAACAAACTCCTCCCAGGGTCGAAGTCCTCTTTCGTCAGTGCTTCTCAAACTTGAATGTGTTCATGAATCTTCAGAAAGTTTATTAAACTACATTCTGATTTGGGAGAGGTGGGGCCAGGGAGTCTGCATTTCTCACAAGCTTCCAGGTTGTATCAATGTTGCTGGTCTGTGGACCACACTTCAAGCAGCAAGGCCACGGACATGAGAGAGATCACTGATATATAAGATGAGAATTACTCATTCAGATTGAACAAGCCCTCATGACACCATACATTGAGTTGACTGGTGCAAATGAAAGGACGGTCCCTTGGCAACAGTGTGTCACTATCCTCAGAGCTGAAAGCTGAGCAGCTGTCATTCCACAGTTCACCTCTTTGGCTTCCAGTGAAAGCCTGGAGCCAGGCCTGGAATCAACTCCGGCTCAAGGCGGTAAACAAAGCTCTTTACAACAGAAAACTCTGCCCTGAAGGTAGAGACTTTGAGTCCCATAAAAACACAGAGGCCCATCCATCCATCCATCATCATCCATCCATCCATCCATCCATCATTCCATCCATCATTCCATCCATCATCATCCATCCATCCATCCATCCATCCATCCATCCATCCATCCATCCATGAACAGCAACTTCTCTTCAAATGTACATGGGAATTACTCCGCCAGAAAGGAAGTCAATGCTGATTCCTTGTGATTCTGCTGACATTCCAAGGACTTTGCGTGGCGCCACCTAACCACTGCAGGGGCTGTCTGTGCGCCCGTGGGGGAGTGGGTCTGTGGAGTGCTTTCCCAGCAGAATAAGAAGGGGCCAGGACAGGAAGCCAAGTGTTGAACGAGGGGATATGCTGGCTTTTATATTCAACAACTTTATGAAATTTTCCCAGAGAATTGGCACTTCTTTTTGCATACTGAAAACAAAATGCTATGTAAACGTTTCCACAGACAGCTTCTTCCGCCCACAGATGCCTCCGGGTTTAACACATCACCTAACAGACTCACGCATGCCAACACCTTCAGATACATGGCTTGGGGGCTTTTTCCAAGAGGAAGCAACCACGTGTGTATTGAGAGTCTATTATAAGTTATCATTTATCGAGCACTTACTGTGTGCCATGAGGTACCTTAAGTGCATTGCATACATTCATGATTTCAACTAATCCTCACAACAACCCCATGAGGTGGGAACTATTATTAGCCCCACTTTACAGCAGAGCACTCTCAGGAAAATGAGGCTGGATAACTTGTCCAGGGGATGTAAATCCCAGCAGTCACTGTCCCCCACCCACACCTCCCTCCTGACCACTGCGCTGGGGTCTACGCTATGCCAGACACGCACGTATTAATGGCACTGAGCCCCAGGTCTCCCAGCTGGGAGAACTTGAAGAACGTGGCAGCACCTTCACATACATCACTCCCAACTTCCTCACAGAGCTTCGTTCTGTCACAGGAAATGATGAAGCCACAGGGGCATCAGTGTCTGAACTGGAAGGGTTGTTATTTACCTAGATCCCAACTTTCTTATGTAAAATGGCTGTGGCGGGAGCAGGTTCGGTAGGGAAATCAGGGGTTCAGTTTAAAAGGCCTCGTGGACATCCTAGGGCAGATGTCCAAGAGCAGGTGAAAATTCTCTCTGGTTCTGGAATGGACTGGAGCTTTGTGTCATGGAATGTAAGGGGATGAGAGGTGATTCTGCAAGAGGAAAAATGCCATCCACAGGGGAGTAGCCCAAACTGCACCATCCACATGGAAACAAGAGCCGGGTAATAGTTGGTCAAAGTCAGTCAGATAAGAAGGAGAAAACAGCATGCCAGGAATAAAATCCCCGGGATGCATCTTGGTCATTTGCTTTGGCAAAGCCACTTTCATGTGAATTATTTAAAGCATTTCATAACATGCCAGGAAATAGGATGTTGCACACTTTGCAAAAATAATATTCTTAGATAAAAAAAATCTGACAATATTATATTATTAAATTTTAAGGGTGAAAGAAAAGTCACTTCTCTTTGAAGGTTACCAACTGGAAAATTAGCAAAGCCTTCTCCATAAACTTCTAGCAAGGAGCAGTGGAGGTAGGCAGAGGTGGGAGCGTTTGGTCCAAACTCCCTCACTTCCGGTTCCTGGGAACTGCTTGTTGCCGCGGTAGCTATGCTAGTGCATGACCACTCAGGTACAGGAAGAACTTGAAGACAGTAAGCATCTCACTACATTACCAGCTTTAGGTTTGAAAATAACTTTCAGCACTTTTCTCTCTCTCTCTTTTTTTCCAAACTTTAGCTTAGATGATGTTGCACTATACTGCAATATAAATGCAAATTGACTGAAAAATAACTTTTGCCAAAATTCCTTCACTATTCAACCAGCACCAATATGAGAAGTAGATTTTAGAGAGACGTGTCTGAGTTGGCACATCTGTAGGAGGGGTCTGCAGACAACACAGCCCACAGGACAAACCTGGACGGCCACCTATTTTTGCACATCTTGTGAGCTAGGAATTGTTTTCCTATTTTTATTTATTTACTTAACTTATTTTAAAAATTGTATTAAATTTATTGGGGTGACATTGGTTAATAAAATTATATAGGTTTCAGGTGTACAGTTCTATAATACATCATCCGTATATTGCATTGTGTGTTCACCACCCACAGTCACCTCTCCTTCCGTCGCCACATATTATTTTTAAATGGTGGGGAAAAAATCAAAAGAAGAATATTTTGTGATACTTGAAACTTATATGAAATTCAAAATTCTTTCTGAAAATCACGTTTTACTGAAGCACAGCCAGACTTATTTATTCGCATATTGTCTACGGCTGCTCTTGTGTTACACAGCAGTCGAGTAGTTGTGACTAAAGCCATACGGCCCGCAGAGCAGAAAATACTGGCAGTCCAGCCCTGTACAGAGAGGGCTCGCCAACCCCTGATCTAGACACTGAGCTGTATGTGCAGGGGAAGTCAGACTAGGAGACGCGGTGTCGCTTCTTTGCCAAGAAGCCTCTAACACAGGGATGGCGAACCTTTTGAGCTCGGCGTGTCAGCATTTTGAAAAACCCTAACTGAACTCTGGTGCCGTGTCACATATAGAAATTTTTTGATATTTGCAACCATAGTAAAACAAAGACTTATATTTTTGATATTTATTTTATATATTTCAATGCCATTTAACAAAGAAAAATCAACCAAGAAAATAAGTTCACGTGTCACCTCTGACACACGTGTCATAGGTTCGCCATCACTGCTCTAACAGATGCTGTCTTAGTTTTTGGGGGCTGATATCACCACACACCACACTGGGTAGCTCATAAACAACAGAAATTTACAACTCACATGTCTGGAGCCTGGGAAGTCCAAGATTAGGCCCAGTGGGGCCACCTTCTGGTGAAGGCCCTCGTCCTGGCTCATAGCTGCTGCCTTCCCTCTGTGTCCTCCGTGGCGGAAGGGGCTCGGGCACTCTGTGGGGCCTCTTTTATAACACTAATCCCATGCTTGAGGGCTCCGCCTTCACAGGTTAAGCACCTCCCAAAGGCCCCACTTACCAATGGGGGTTAGGGTTACACCATCTGGATTTTGGGGGGACACATTCAAACCACAGCAGGTGCCTTCAATGCAGATTCAGGCCTTTCAACCGAACTTGTGCAACTGTATTCACTGTTGCATCTCGGGAAACATAGCTGCTAGAAAAGCATGGCATGACGGGATCACACTGTTTGTCAAGAGGTCCTAACACTGCCCTGTCCCAGGGCTCAGGCAGCACCCGACTTACTCCCTCATGCGTTGCATCTCGGTCCCGGCCATCGCGCTGCTGAAAATTGTTGGTCCGGGGGACACGTCTGGAACTGCGCCGGTGACTGTCCTTGTGTCTGAAAATCAATGCACAGCCCTTACTGACTTCATCAGCGCCCAGCATCCTCAAGGCAACATTCAAGGGCAACAGAAAGCAGAGGCTAATCCACCTTTGCCAAAGGTAATGCCACACTAATTAGAGAGGAAGTCAGTGATGCCATGCACATTACGGAGGTTTATTCCAAATGACAAGATTATTTACACTCTTAATGTGCATGAGGACTTCCAGGACCACGCTGCTCTCAAGAAGGACTATTTAAACAGAACACGACTGTTTAGAAGACGGGCTTTTCAGACTGGAAAACGCAGGCAGAAGCGCAGGGATGGAAAAGCAGTCGTGCTCGGGGAGCCTCAGGCCAGCTTCCTTCAGAAGGTGTGGCTGTTGGCTTCTGACGCCTGAGGAATTTCCTCTGACAAACTTCATTTTCCCTCGAACTCAATTCTACACCTGAGCATTAGCTGTTTGCAGTGGAAAGCAAGATGCCGACCCGGTCATCTGCAGCCTTGAACTTCAGCAGAATGGAGCAGAAGGCCCAGGCTGGGTTGGGGAGGTAGAGCTGTCAGTGAAGGCTGCGGTGTTACCGAGCCTGCAGAGCAAGCCCCAGCTTTGACAGAGATGCCCTGGAGGCTCGCACAGAAAGTGGTGGAACCGAAGGGAAAGAAACTGTCACCAACGGAAACAACACTACTTTCCACGGAGCAGCTAGAGCCGGCCCCTGAGCCCGGGCTCAGGGGAACCCAGAGCTGGCCTTGGGTCTGGGCCCTCCCTGGGGCTGGGGGCGGAGGCCTCCCTCTGTGTTCCTTAGATCTCCCACACGGCGCCTCGGACCCCCATTAGGAAGTCACTTTGAATACCGCAATCTTCATTTATACATGGTATCATCCATGTAGTTGCGATGTCAGAGAAGGGACCCACGTTGTGAAGTTCCTGCTCTTTTCTCAACAGACCATACAGGGAAGTGTGAGAGCCAAAACCCATTTTACATGTTAGTAAAGCTATCATCTGTCTATCTACCTACCTACCTACCTACCTACCTATCTGATGCTATGCAATAAAATAAAGTATACTGCAATGTAATGCAATATAATTATCGGATGTAACTTCCTTCAAGAAGTCCTCCTTGGTTCCCCGAGGCTGGGGTGGTTGGTCTTCCCCTGTACTTGCATGGCACCAATAACAGTACTGTTCACCCTGCAATGATACAATTACTATTGATCTCTCTCTCCCACCAGACTGTAAGTTCCATGAAGGCAGGAACCAGTTCTATCTCATTCACTGCTGTAATAAGTGGCCAGTGCACACCCACACTTTCTCTAACCAAGGGACAACTCTACATGCTGTTCATTTTTAAAATTTATGCTTAAATTTATAAATTTATTAACACATTATACATTTAATTATAAATTATTAGCTTTATATATTTAATATAAATTTATATATAAAAAACCCTAATATGCAAATAGACTGAATGGCGGAACAACTGAACAACCGAACAACTGGTTGCTATGATGTGCGCTGACCACAAGGGGTGTGCGTGGAACATGGTGGGTGTCAGCAGCAGGTAGCAAAGCACAGAACATGGCGGGTGTTGGCCGCGGTGGGATGGTGGAGCAGGTGAGCAGGGGCGCCAGACCAAGGCGGGGTGCTAGCCACTGTCATGGAGGCAAGACTCTGGTGGTTACTGAAAATTCTTTGCTCCCATGCGCCATGGTCCTGCCTAGTGCTTGCACCTGCTGCCAGCACTGGCCCCGCTTGCACCCGCTGCCAGCGCCCCCAGCAGGTACGAGCGGTGGCTGTGGGCCCCAATCGCCCCTTCAGGGCTTCTCCACCTTCCCCTGTTCTTGAGGGGCAGATCAGGGCAGGCAGCCGCCACTTGTACCCACTGCTGGCGTGGCACCAATCGCTCCACGCCAACAGCGGGTACAAGCGGGGCCAGCGCTGTCAGCACGTGGGAACAGGGGCGGCAGGAACGGGGCTGCCAACAGACCGGGGACCAGGGGCTGTGGTGGGAAGGGTCAGGCGGGGGTGCAGAGGATGAGCCGAGACCCGCCCCTGTGCCCATCGCAACCTTGTGGCCCACAGTTCCTTTCAAGGTGCACGAATTCGTGCACTGGGCTCCTAGTTTATACATATATTTCTTAGATTTTAAAAAATGTAATCAGTCAAATGCAAATTCCAATATTTGCACATACATTCTTCTTTTGTATACCCTCCTGGGATCATGCATCCCACTTTGAACTTCTTGCTTTCATAGATATTGAGATGAATATTTTCCCCCACCCCCAGCTCATTGTCAGAATCTCAGACCTGTCCTCTATTTAGATCAGGGGTGGGCAAACTTTTTGACTCGAGGGCCACAATGGGTTCTTAAACTGGACCGGAGGGCCGGAACAAAAGCATGGATGGAGTGTTTGTGTGAACTAATATAAATTCAAAGTAAACATCATTACATAAAAGGGTATGGTCTTTTTTTTTTAGTTTTATTCATTTCAAACGGGCCGGATCCGGCCCGCGGGCCATAGTTTGCCCACAGCTGATCTAGATCCTTAGATGTGGAATTACTGGATCAACAGGTATAAACTTTGCAGAGGGCACAATACAGCTATTTACATAAATAACCTGCCCTTCCTGGTATATCACTAGTTATACCCTCACTCTAAGACAGCAGTACCATGATTGGTTTCTTTCACTCCTAGCAATGACCCCTTCACACCTTGAGAGGTAGACAGGATCTCTATCTAGATAATCACCTGGAATACTACTGAGCACATATACATTAGATACAATGCTAGGGCCTGGGCTGATGTGGCTCAGTTGGTTGAGAGTCCCCCCCATGCACCAAAAGTCACTGGTTTGATTCCTGGTCAAACACACGCCCAGGTTGCAGGTTTGGTCCCAGGTCAGGTTGTATACAGGAGGCAACTGATCGATGTTTCTCTCTCACATCGATGTTTCTCTATGCCTGTCTCTGTCTCTGTATCTCTCTCTCCCTTTCTCTCTCTCTAAAAAAATCAATAAAAACATTTACTTTGTTTAAAAAGATACAATGCTAGGTATGGGGAATATAAAGATGTAAAGCGAAGGTCTGTGGAAAAAGTACTAGCTTTAAAGTTAGGGAACCACAGTTATTGTTTTACTTCCAACTCTCACCAGCTACATGGCCCTCGGGTCACTTCCCTGGGCCTCAGCTTCCTCATTTTATATTTAAATGGTTGCATTAGACTGAAGACCCTCTCTCAATTCAAACATTCTATAATCTGGCATAAACATATCCCTGGACTTCCAGGGGGATACAATTTATTTGGGAGGCAACATTTACACTGACAAAGATAAAGAGCAGGCAAAGGGACCAAATGTTAAGAGGCAAATGGCTGGGACCAGCAAGAAATGCTACAGGCATCACAGGACATCAGGCAAAACCATCCTGAACTCTCTTCCCCCACCTGTGAATTCTAGGCTGCTGAGGATTACTAGACTTGATACTACCCTATGGGGATGTTTAGACAATGAGATGAAAACAAAATGATGTGAAAAGACATTAAGCAACTAGAAATTGTGTTTCTTAAGACACAGAGCACAGCTCATAACAGTAACGCTGCCAGGACCCCTCCTACTCCTGAGGTCTCTCACAGCAGAGCTACCTTCCCGGAAGGAGTAACAGCTTGATGACTCTGACATTTCACTAGCAGAGAGAGGTTCTCTCATTTCCTCCAAAATTTCCCTCTATTCATTTCAGCTGCTGAACAAATGACCTGGATGGTAAACGCCCGTGTTGCCCTCCCTGCTAAGCAAGCATCCGAGCATGCGGTACGAAAGCGCTGAGGCAGGGCCTGCGGGGGATTCTGGCAAACACGACCTCACTGAAGCACCTGGGACACTGCTTACTCAGGGATCCCTGCAGACACTGCCCTCGGTGCACAGCCCAAAGATGCTTCCCACCTAATCTCCTTTTAACCCTCTAACTCTCCATTGCCTAAGGAATACCCAGGAAATAACTATGATTTGAAGACACCCCTCTTTGCCCACATCACTGCAAAGACATGTTCTCATGGCCCATATGCTCCTACTCTTTAGAGTAGCTCAAGATCAAAGATTGGCCGAGAGGTTGGCAAACTTTTTCTGTAAAGGGTCGAGTAATACATATTATAGGTCTTATAGGCCAAACAATCTCTGTTGCAACCACTCAGCTTTGCTGTTACAGCATGTAAACAGCCATAGACAATAGATAAGTGAACGATTTCAAGTAAGATTTCATTTACAAAAACAGGTGGTGAGCCGATTTGGCCTGTGGACTGTGGTTTACCAAACCCGACCTACATGATGGAGAGCATCATGATTCTGAGCTGGAGGTGACCAGAGACCTTTAAGTCAAATGCCGTCATCTTATGGACGGGAAGTGAGGCCAGGAGAAGCTGTGTGACTGCCCAAGGTCAAAGGAGAGAGAGAACACTCCAGAAGCTTCCAGGAGGAAAGGAGCTGGGCACATCAGGAGGAGCGTGTGATTTGCCTTAGAGGTCTGGAGTTTGAGCCTCTGATGTTTGGTAAGTCACCAAACTCCTATGACTCACTTTCTTCACCTGTACAAAAAATAATTTGGGGGGACTCTAGTGAAGCTTAAATGCAATGATCTCTATAAAGATGCTTTGTTTCCAGAGACACAGAAACGTGGAACAGACTGTGGAAGGTCAGAGGGAAGGTAGGCGAGGGTGGGTGGGTGGGAAGTAATCAACTAAAGACCTTGTATTGTATGCATATATGCATAACCCATCGACACAGACAATAGGGTGGTGAAGGCCTGGGAAGGGGGGGGGGGCTGGGCTGGAGGAGGTCAATGGGGGGTAAAAGGGGCATATGTAATACGTTCAACAATAAAGAATTTTTTAAAAAGGTGCTTTGTTGTTGGTGAAGGAGCAAGGTAAATTGCCTCTGTCACCCACGTGGCACCCCCCCACCCAGTGCTTCGCATAAGGCAGTTTTTCAATAAATAAACGGGGCCCCATTGCCTCCACCAAAATGAAATTAAAATAAAACTGGGTCAGCTCAGAAAAACAAACTTGCTACTCGCAGGGGAGATAATAAATACCAGAAGATAGGAAATCTATAAAGTTTCTATTTTTACTACATGGTTATTTCATGCAACAAATATTCAACCAAATTGTGTGGAAGATTAAAAACAACAGGAGTTCATGGGCTTGAAAATGCTCATTTCCTTTCGAATATATCAGACAAAGCCTCTAAGAATAGCACCTATCAGTAAAGAGAAATAAAAAATAAAAAAAAGAGGGAGTGTCTTGTTTATTTGTTTTTTTAAATAAGCAATCAAATGTGTATACAGGTTAAGAAGAGGTTTGTAAAAGCCAGATCCTAACTCTTTTGGGAGTGGTTACCCCATGGAGACAGAAGCCAGTGTTTGGGGAGTTTTATTATAGAGTTCCAACGTGGAGATTCTTAGCTTTAGAAACAAAATCGGCTTTTATGTAATGGCAGGTTGGGCTGGCTTCAAGACTGACTAAATTACTTAAGTGCATCAGTACTGCCGGAAGCCGGTCCATCCTTGCTGCTTGACACAGTCGCTGCAGGAAAGAAACATCTGCACAGCATATGTTTCAAGGGACCTGGCGTATATAGCATACTGTTCTTAATATGTTTGCTCCCCTTAGCGCTGTGTGCTTTAACCAAGGTCACCTCTCCGAGAAAGGTTGTTTCCCCAGGTAGGAATTTTTCCCTGAAGTCAGGGAGGGGATGCCTCTCCTAGAAAGGTTGTTTCCCCAGGTAGGAATTTTTCCCTGAAGTCAGGGAGGGGATGAAACTCCTTAACTAAGTGCCAGGCGGGTAGTTAATCACTTTAACTACAAACAATCATGCTTAAGCTACATAATCTTTACTCCCTGGAATGGAGATAAGAAACGCCCTAACCTTTGTAATAGAAATTGACAGGATTAAAATCAACTGGTATAAATATGGATGTAACAAAACAATAAACAGCAGAACCTCTCTGGAGATCGAGACCAGAACTTGGCTGGAGATCCTGGCTAGGCTGCTGATCAACTGAACGCTGTCTCCGTGTCATTCCTTCTTCGCCGACTCCGTCTACACCTTTGGGGACCCCTGGACCCGCTGGGGTTGGACCCCGGCATCTGGCGCCCGAACAGGATTCCCTTAGGTAAGTCCCCCCGCCCCCGTACTTGGGACGGATAGGACTGTACCATAGGGTGCTTCAGACCCCCCCCCTATAGAGGATAAGTAGGGTAAGCGGGTAGTTAGTACAGAACTTAGATTGACAAGATGGGTCATACTGAGTCTAAAGAAAAAAGACTCTGTATTAATCTTTTAACGCATATGCTTACTAGCAGAATTGGAGTTGAGGTTTTTCCCAGTGAGACAGAAAGTTTTATAGAAGAAGTATGTCAATGGCTTCCAGAGGATGGAACTGTTAATTTAAAAACTTGGGTTGAAGTAGGAAAGCAATTAAAGAAACACCATGAATCTGAGAAGGTCCTGCCATGTTTCTTTTCCCTCTGGGATTCAATCTGTGACACCTTGGCACCAGAGGCAAAAACGGTTGAACTTTCTCAAAATTTAAATAGTCCCTCGGCTCCACCCAGAGAGAATACATCATCATTGTCTTCAGCTCAATCTAAAAGCAATTTAGCTATGCCTACTGATCGGGAGGAGAATAAATATCATAAACATGACCATTGGTCCTTTCCAGTCAGTAGAGAGGAGAGTGGCCCTCCCATTCAAAACAGGCTCCCCAAATTAGAAAGGAAGCCTAAACCAGGTCCTGTGGCTCCTATGAGCTCCATGTCTAAATTTCAAAGGGCGATAAGAGAAGCTGAAGCTAATGGAGATCTTGAATTCTC
Source organism: Myotis nattereri (assembly GCF_964212035.1). NCBI lineage: Eukaryota > Metazoa > Chordata > Mammalia > Chiroptera > Vespertilionidae > Myotis > Myotis nattereri. Next base: position 36,967,519 of record NC_138089.1, read on the forward strand.
ACTCTGCTTCCCAGTTACATATGAGAATGAGTCTGGTGGGAATAGAAACCCCACCTTGGAGCCTATACCTTACAAAGTACTTAAAGAATTAAAATTGGCCTGCTCTGAATATGGACCTCTAGCTCCTTACACACAAACCTTGGTAGAAACCCTAGCCAGTAAATGGATGACTCCTTATGATTGGTCACAGGTTTGTAAATCCTGTCTCTCAGGAGGCGATTACTTATTATGGAAAACTGAATATGAAGATCTTGCTAAGAAAGCTGTAGCCACTAGCGAAAAAACCAGAAAAAGAATAACCCTAGACATGATATTAGGAGAAGGTGATTTTAACACGGCTGAGGAGCAAATGCATATGCCCACAGAGGCACTTACCAAAGTAACCAGTTGTGCAGTAAGTGCCTGGAAATCCCTACCTTATACGGCAGGAAAAACAACCACCCTTACAGAGGTTAAACAGAAGGTCGAGGAACCATATCAGGATTTCCTTTCTCGCCTCATGCAGGCAGTCAAGAGAGTAATCAATAACAAAGAGGCAGCCGATATCCTAATCAAACAACTGGCTTTTGAAAATGCTAATAATACCTGTCAGGCTTTATTAAGGCCGATTCGCAGAACAGGAACTATAAATGATTTTATAAAACAGTGTGCTGATGTAAGTCCAGCATTTATACAGGGTGTAGCTATAGCTGCAGCTCTCAAAGGGGAGACATACCCTCAATATGTACAGGCTATAGGACAAGCCAGCAATACTACAGGTAATAAAAGAAATATGAACTGCTACTCTTGTGGCTTATCTGGGCACTTTAGCAGAGAATGCCCAAATAAAAATAATAATACTCAGGCCAGATGGCAAGCTCCTCGACAGCCTGGAAATACATTAGGGAATAATATTAATCCTCCAAAAACCGTTTGTCCCCGATGTCAGAAAGGATTCCATTGGGCAAAGGAATGTAGATCAAGATACCATAAAAATGGTCGGCCTTTAAACTCTACAAATAACTCCCAAGGAGGTTATATCCCATCACCTCAATTGGGAAACTTGAGAAGGGGCCAGCCCCAGGCCCCTGCAATAATTGGGGCATCAACCCTCAACCCCTCTGCAAATTTCAATCAGTCAGTGACCTCTTCAGGGCAACCCCAGGCAGTGCAGGATTGGACCTCCACTCAACCACCCATGCAGTACTAACCCCAGACTCGCCAGTAGCAGCCATTCCTACAGGAGTGTCTGGGCCGCTGCCTGAGGGAACCGTGGGTTTAATATTAGGACGGAGCTCCACCTCGTTACAGGGGATCTTAGTCATCCCAGGAGTTGTTGATGCAGACTACACAGGAGAAATACAGATTTTACTTTCCCCACCCACCACAACTATACAGATTCAGCCCAACCAGAGAATTGCCCAATTAATCCTGTTACCAATACATAAGATAGGGACAGCTGTTACCCAGGAAGCTAGAGGGGCCGGAGGCTTTGGATCTAGTGATGCAGCATTTTGGATACAAGAAATCCATGCTACTAGACCTACAAAAATTTTACAAATTCAGGGAAAACCAATTGAAGGTCTATTGGATACAGGAGCAGATGTTTCCTGCATAGCAGAGAAGGATTGGCCCTCTTCATGGCCCACGCACACCACCTCCACTTCCCTAGTAGGACTAGGCAAGGCATCTAATGTAAAAAAGAGTTCTCAGATTCTAACTTGGACTGATGAAGATCAACATTCAGGAACATTCTGTCCCTATGTAATTACGACTATCCCCTTTACATTATGGGGAAGAGATATCTTGTCTCAAATGGGAGTTGTATTATATAGCCCCAGTGATAGAGTAACATCACAGATGCTAGACACGAGATTTAATCCAGGAAAGGGATTAGGAAAGGAAAGTAATACCTCACACTCCTCGACAGGATCTGTAATTGGGGCCATTGCCCTTAGGACTGCTGATCCCATAGTCTGGAAATCGTCACAACCAGTATGGGTTGAGCAATGGCCCTTAACATCTGAGAAAATATCAGCAACCCGACAATTAATTGATCAGCAATTAGCAGAGGGACATATAGAGCCATCAAATAGTCCCTGGAACACACCCATATTTGTAATAAGAAAGAAATCAGGCAAGTGGAGACTTTTGCAAGATCTAAGAGCCATAAATGCCACCATGGAAGATATGGGCTCCTTACAACCTGGATTGCCCTCCCCTGTGGCAATTCCACAGGAGTATTGTGTTGTTGTTATTGACTTACAGGATTGCTTTTTCACTATACCTCTTCACCCAGCTGATTGTCAAAGATTCGCATTCAGCATACCATCAGAAAACTTTAAACAGCCTTATCAGAGATACCAATGGAAGGTTCTCCCACAAGGGATGAAAAATAGTCCTACATTATGTCAAAAGTTTGTAGATCAGGCATTGCAAGTTATTAGAAAGAAATTTTCAGATCTATATCTAATTCATTATATGGATGATATTTTACTAGCTCATAAAGATCGGGCTACTTTACAGGAAATTCTTACTCAGACCATCCTTGCTTTAGAAGAACATGGTCTAAAAATAGCCCCAGAAAAGATTCAGACTGAACCTTCTTTTTCATACTTAGGCAGAATATTACATACCTCTACTATCACCCATCAGCCTCTACAATTAAGAAAAGATCATTTAAACACATTGAATGATTATCAGAAACTATTAGGTGATATCAACTGGGTCAGGCCATATCTAAAAATAACCACTCTTGACTTAAAACCTCTATTTGACATTTTAAAGGGAGATTCTAACCCTAAGTCTCCCCGACAATTAACTGTAGAAGGAGAAAAGGCTATAGCAAAAATAGAACAGGCCATCAATAAACAGCAACTACAGTATCTAGATTATTCCAAATCTTGGGCCTTAATTATTCTAGCCACTAAATATACTCCTACAGGATGCTTGTGGCAGGAAGGACCATTAGAATGGATACATTTACCTGTCACTCCTAGGAAGATTGTACCACCCTATCCCTCCCTAGTGGCCACTCTCATTATCAAAGGTAGACGACGCAGTATCGAACTCTTTGGAAGAGAAGTTACTGAGATAATAATACCTTATAAAAGAGAACAATTAGACACACTATTACAATTTGAAGAAGAGTGGCAAATAGCTATAGGTAACTTCCCAGGACAAATTTTACATCATTTGCCAAGATCACCTATATTGCAATTTCTCTCCCTACATCCGTTTATATTTCCTATTAAATGTTCAAAAGAACCATTATCACCTCCTGCCTCCTTAGTATTCACAGATGGTTCCTCTAATGGTAGGGCAGTAACAATCATTGACTCAATAACCCATGTTCAACAAACTCTAGAGACGTCAGCTCAGAGAACAGAGCTTTTGGCAGTCATTTATGCTTTTGAACAATTGCAACAGGTTCCCTTTAACTTGTACACTGACTCTCAATATATAGTTAAATTATTTCCTCATATTGAGACCGCCTCTCTCCCACAAGGAAGAACAGCCATTTTCTCTTTGTTAACTCAGCTACAAACTTGCATTCACAAACGAGAAAAGGCTTTCTATATTGGACATATTAGAGCTCATTCCTGCCTACCAGGACCCTTAAGCGAAGGAAATTATCAGGCGGATTTACTAACTCGCCCAGTAGTTTGTACAGCTCTAGAAGAAGCCCGGCGGTCTCATGCCATTCACCATCAAAATGCTTCTGCTCTCCGTCTATATTATCGCATATCTAGAGAAGCTGCTCGAAGTATTGTGCGTGACTGCGGCCATTGTCCTACTCATTTTCCTAGCCCTGCTACTGGAGTTAATCCAAGAGGACTTAGACCCTGTGACTTATGGCAGATGGATATTACTCATGTCCCATCTTTTGGCAAACTTTGCTATGTGCATGTTTGTATTGATACCTTTTCTCATGTTATCCTTGCTTCTGCACGTACAGGAGAAGCCTTTAAAGATGTAAGTCAACATCTATTCCAATGCTTTTCCTACCTAGGAATACCAAGGGCACTTAAAACAGACAATGGGCCTGCCTGTACCTCTAGAGCTTTTAAAAACTTATGCTCTACATTCGGCATCGCACATACTACAGGAATACCCTACAATCCTCAAGGCCAAGCAATAGTAGAAAGGGCTCACCAAACTTTAAAAACACAAATTAAAAAATTACAAGAAAATGAGTTTAAATATTCCTCTCCTCACCATGTTCTACAACATGCTCAATTTGTAATTAATATACTAAATGTAGATTCTGAGGGAAATTCCCCGATGTACAGGCATTGGAACCCTGATCTAACTAAACCTAAAGCCCTCGTCAAATGGAGAGACTTGCTTACAGGAGCCTGGAAGGGACCTGATGTACTTTTAACCCAGGGGAGAGGATATGCTTGTATATTTCCACAGGACGCAGACTCACCTGTGTGGATTCCAGACCGTCTAGTCCGACCTTATGTCTCACCACCCGCCATCTCTGCCTCATCATAGCACACCTGACCAGTGCCCGTCTGCAGCAGATGTGCAGCCCTGAGCTGGAACAATCTGTCCATTGGGAGGATCACATGTGCCTCCGTTTTGTCTTTCCACATGTCCCAGCTTTGCCCCACATCTCCTTTCCTTTTTCCTTTTTTTAAAATCTAACTACTTGTTTGCTGGTTCTTTGGCCTTTCTCCTTCTTTCCTGAACACAGCCTTTTCTAGAATCTCCCTACCCTACTGTTCCAGGAAGGGCATCTCCCTTTTATGCCGTGACTAGGGGTGTTTGCTATATGCCCCATACATGGAGTTGTCTTGTGCCAAGAGCCTGACATCCTGGGCTGAGAAAGCCCTGTTCCAGGACTCTCCTTTGTCCTGTATTGGCGCCTCTTACCCTTGTGCTGAGAGGGACCCTCTTCTTACAATCCAATTGCCCATAGCTGTTGCCTGAGCTCTCTGTTCATGCTGAGGTTGAAGCCTCATGGTGGCTGGTACCATGGATCTGTCTCTGGCCCAATGGCGTAAGCTGGGCCCTCTCTAGAGAAGAAACCTGAGTTCCCTATGATCAATGCCAGAGCCCTGCCAGCAGGCGAGGGAATCCAAAGGCAGTTGCTGGGCATGGAGGCCAGAGGGACATAGGCTATCAAGGAGACAAAACTGAACCTCACATCACCCTACTTGGCCCAGAGATGACTGGTAGTCAACGACGGGTAAGACTCCACAGGGTGGGGCAACCTAAGACAGGCACAGTCGGGGGCCAGTAGGAGAAAACTTGGGGTGCAACAAAGGTGGGGCACAGACCCCCCTCCCCAATGGTGCAGGCGCTTGAACACTCGCCCCTTCTGAGGAAGGTCTCCTGTCCCCATGGCTGCTTCCTGCTTCCCATGCCCAGCTCAGATCGGGACCCAGGTAAAGACAGAGACTGGCTGACAGCAGCTGCCCTCTCACTGCAACAGGACTTGTTTCCCATTTCTACCTGGGACCACAGGGAAAGGGGAAGCTGAAGTAAAGGGCTGTGTCAGGATGCTGCCTTCTTCCCTTCTCCCTCTTTTTTCTAAACACTTCCATGCCTTGTAGTTCTTTTGCTTTCTCTTCTTTTTCTACTACCCTCCATTTTCCATATCAGCTGGATACAGAGGGCGCAGCTTACTCCTCCTCGGACATCGACACCACCATCAACCACGGCCCTGATGGACCCTTTGATGCAGCCCTTCAACTTGCTGACGCTTCGGGAAGCCTGTCGCCAGTGACGCCGCCCGCTAGCCAGACCAACAAAGACAATCAAACCAACAACTTGAGGACAGCTGAAATCCCTTGACTGAAGAGGCTGGCAACCTTCTACAGGAATGGGGCTCCTTCTGCGCTCCATCCACTATGTTTATAGCTATGCTCACTATCATTGCTTGCCAATCTTCTTCCGAGACTTAAATGGCCCAATCTGAGAGGTGGCCACTGATTTGCATGCGTGATCATTTAAAAAATAAAAAAGGGGGAATTTGCCGGAAGCCGGTCCATCCTTGCTGCTTGACACAGTCGCTGCAGGAAAGAAACATCTGCACAGCATATGTTTCAAGGGACCTGGCGTATATAGCATACTGTTCTTAATATGTTTGCTCCCCTTAGCGCTGTGTGCTTTAACCAAGGTCACCTCTCCGAGAAAGGTTGTTTCCCCAGGTAGGAATTTTTCCCTGAAGTCAGGGAGGGGATGCCTCTCCTAGAAAGGTTGTTTCCCCAGGTAGGAATTTTTCCCTGAAGTCAGGGAGGGGATGAAACTCCTTAACTAAGTGCCAGGCGGGTAGTTAATCACTTTAACTACAAACAATCATGCTTAAGCTACATAATCTTTACTCCCTGGAATGGAGATAAGAAACGCCCTAACCTTTGTAATAGAAATTGACAGGATTAAAATCAACTGGTATAAATATGGATGTAACAAAACAATAAACAGCAGAACCTCTCTGGAGATCGAGACCAGAACTTGGCTGGAGATCCTGGCTAGGCTGCTGATCAACTGAACGCTGTCTCCGTGTCATTCCTTCTTCGCCGACTCCGTCTACACCTTTGGGGACCCCTGGACCCGCTGGGGTTGGACCCCGGCACAGTACTTCCCTCTTCTTTTAGTACAGTGGTCGGCAAACTGCAGCTCAGCAAACCGAGGCTCGCGAGCCACATGCGGCTCTTTGGCCCCTTGAGTTTGGATCTTCCACAAAATACAGACTTCTGCACATGGGCCACGAAGTTTCAATCGCACTGTACGTGCGTGCCCGCACATGGTATTTTGTGGAAGACACACTCAAGGGGCCAAAGAGCCGCATGTGGCTCGCAAGCCGCGGTTTGCCGACCACGGTTTTAGTAGAAAAGAAGTCATCCATGTTCATTGTTCACAAATTAGAAAACACAGAGAGGAAAGTCACTCAGAGAACCATTATTGACATGTTGGTATTTCCAAATGCATGTGTGTGTGTGTATGTGTGTTTGTGTGTGTGTGTGTGTATCAACTATGGTTTATATACTTCATAACACCTTTCATGCCAATGCATATGTAACTATATCATCATTTTTAATAAAGTGTAAATAACTTCTTTGTTCTAGAAGACATACTACACCCCATTGTAAGGCATTTATTTTGACTCCAATTTTCCCCTCTTGTAAACGATACTGCCATGAGAATCCTTGTATATTTATTTTTATTCCCAACTCTGATTGTTCTCTAAGATAAATTCCTAGACATAGACTTGCTGGGTCAAAAATATTTCATTCTTTCAGGTTAGTATAACTAAATGTTGGAAGAAAACATTTTTCTAGGTTGTCAGTAACACTCTCTTTGTGGGGTCATACATATATTGAAGATGGGATGTGAGATGCCTTTATTAAAACCTTGATTCAATTTATTAAAATTTGTCAAAAATAGGCATTTAAAAAAAAAAGCCTTAGATGGGAGAGAAGACTTTCTTCACTGGTCTCCTAGTCCAGTGGTTTTTAAAGTGCAGTTCCTGGACCATAGCATCGGCATCACCTGGGCACTTGTTAGAAATGCAGATTCTCAGGCCCACCCCAACCCAACTGAGTCAGAACCTCGAGTGTTGGGGCCGGCAAGCTGGTGATTCTGATGCTCGCTATAGTTTGAGAACTTGCCTCGTCCACGCGGTCTGACTCCCTCATCTGGTGTTCATTACCTCCTGCCCGAAGCTCTAGTCATCAGGTCTAGAGATGCTGAATTGCGCCCAGAAGTTTTTTGAAAACATGAACTATGTTTGCTATTCCTTGTGTACCCTACAGTGGTTCTGGGCCAAGAAATGCCCAATTGCGCTCTATGAACAGAAGGGTGCATAGTTACCTGTCCTGTCAGATACTAAAACATCCCGTAAAGGCACTGGAATTAGACTGTCTGGTGTTGATAGAAGATTAAGGAGCTAGATGAGCAGACCAAAAGGGAGTCAGACAAAGACAATATCCAGGAGTTGTGATATCACAAAAAGGGAAATATAAATTAAATGGGGAAAAATAAATTCTATGGGTATAAAAAACCTCATGTGAAAAATAAGACAATAAAAATACTAGAATGCCAAAACCGGTTTGGCTCAGTGGATAGAGCGTCGGCCTGCGGATTGAAAGGTCCCAGGTTCGATTCCGGTCAAGGGCATGTACCTGGGTTGCGGGCACATCCCCAGTGGGGGATGTGCAGGAGGCAGCTAATCGATGTTTCTCTCTCATCGATGTTTCTGACTCTCTATCTCTCTCCCTTCCTCTCTGTAAAAAAATCAATAAAATATATTTTTAAAAAAATCCTAGAAGAAAATTTTGGAGCCTATACATAAACTCTTTTTTAAAAAAACACAGGAAGCTAGACTCTATAAGTAAAGTTCAGTCCTATTTTCCTACATAAAAAATAAAAAATTTCCTTTACCAAAAAAACCCCCAAAGAAACAATAAACATAAAATAATCGGTTAAAAATTGCCACACATATGATAGACAAGGCAGTAGTATTATCTTTATAATAAATTTAACCTAATATACTGAATGTTATGTCCAGTGCAAATAGCAGTGAACATTCCTCTCCACACAAAAGGGTGCTGGATATTAAAGATCCTAGTAAACACATTTTTCAAGGAAAAGAAGGCTTTATTTGTTTAGGAAAAATACTAAAAATTAGCTACCAAGATAGTTCATGCCATATTCACAAGTGTGATGATTCAGGCAAATAACACCAAGTGGAACCGCTGTCCACTCCCCAGCAAAGCCTGCATCTCCCCTTGGCCAAATTCATCCTTCTATCAAGAATGAGTTCAGATGTTTCCATCTCCTTCAAGCTTCCCTGATGACTTCTATCCCTCAACTAAAAGCAATATCCTCATTTTGGGAATCCTTGCTCTCTTGTTATATAGTTATTTAGGCTCTTGTCTTACTTCCCCTCTGAAATCTAAGCTTTCAGTGGCAGGATCAGGCCTAAGGCATCATTGTGAGCTAATACCATTCCTCTGCAGAGCATGTTAACTTTGTTGAAATCATAATGTATGAGTAATAAATGAGGGCATGATTGCTGATTATCAGTGGAACTTTTTCCCTAGCTAACAGTAATATACAATGTCCTTTGCTAAGAGTTTACTACCAAGAATGAGTATTAATATTGTTTTAGGGATTTATTTATAGCACAAAGCCTTTTCCCTGCTCCCATCACCACATATCTGCCAAATGAATGGTCTGGCATGGTAACAGACAGATAGCAGGTTCTCTGTAAATTGACACTAATTCTAATTTGTTGCATCTTTTCAAGTTTTAAAGAATTTATAGAAATTATTAATTTTCTCTAAAGCATAAACAGAAGGGATAGTGGCAAACAAATATTGTGCATTCACATCAGAACGATCCAAGTGGTTTATGAGTCAAAAGTAGTGGTTTCAACATGTCAGTAACCAAAGATAAACCACTATGTTGGAATCATTGTAATTATTTTGAGACATTCTTTTCTGTCAAGATGAAAAACACAGTAGTGCAAGGTTAAATGCCTGTCAGTCATCCCTATACTTATTGGCTTAGAGTTTGAAGAGCTTAAGTAAAGGAGTTCCTAAGGGTTCCGTAAACCCTGTTGCCTTCTCTGGTGTGTATCAGTCACATTGTTTAGTAGAGATTAAATAGTTATTACCAAAGTTCATTGGAAGAATTGAGGGGTAACAATTCTCAAAAAGCCAAACATATCAATACACCAAAGGAATCTTAATGGGCAGAGAGATGTTGAAGTAGTATCTGTTTTAAGTACTTATGTGACAATATCCAGTTTAGATCTATAAAACAAGTCTTTTAATAAATACAATTTACCAAGGACTTGTGTCATTCTGCTGATGCGTTCTCTCTAGAAGTACAGCTAAACTCTCAAACATAAAAAAAGTTAAACTTCATATGCTCCCTTGGTTCATAGTCTAGTTACTAAGAAATAAATTGACAGAATTTTCTAAGTGTGATGAGAAGGAAGACAAAGGTCATCTTCTGTCCTTAATGAGTAGTGATGGGCCTGAATGGTTACTATAGTAACACCATCTGCTGTCTGTGTAATGAGAACTCATATCCAATTCCCCACCTCAGGTCACTCCTTTCAAAGCATCCTCCTTACTGTTTGTTAAAGGTGATCTTTTCTGATTTGCTTAAAAACCAGTGGTATCCTAATCCGGAGGGGAAAGATCAAGCTCCTTAACCTGGCAAACAAGATTCTCCATGGCCTTGGCCCAGGTTTGCTTATCCCTTCCTCACACCTTATATTCCAGCAGCATCAAAATTCTTGATAGTTCCATGCATATACTCAGTTATTTCATACCTCTGAGCTTTCATGCTGCTTGATCCTTTCTAGAGAATACTTCCCCCTCCTGACCAATTGGTAACTCTACTCATCTTTTCATTTAGTCATTAAATACTATTTTAAAAATACTATGTGCCGGCATATGTGTTAGATTCTGAGGATACTACAGTGAATGAGATCTTGTGCTGCCCTCACAGGTGCAGGAAATGACAAAGCTTCCCCTCCTCTGTGAAGCCTTCCCCAGGCTGCACCCCAGAGTGGACCTCTGCCCTCCACTTGGCTCACTCACAGTACGTGTTGTCTTCATCACAATGCCCTGACTACACTGGGAGCTCATTAAGACAGGGACCTTGTTTTCATCATCACTCTGCAACATCTGGCTTATCATATGTGCTTTATAAACACTTGTAGGGAAGAAGGGGGTGAGGAAAAATCAGGGCGCGGTGTGGTCACTGAGGCTTCGCACACAGAGATGGGAATAAGCTAGAAAAGGGCCACACGTGCAGAGAGCTCCGAGTAAAACAGTGAAAAATGCTCGCACCCCTGACAATGTCATGTTTATGCCTGCCATTCCCTTGGAAGAGATGGCTTTTGGTCATACAATTTAAAAATGTTTAAATGACAGTTTATCATCCAATGCTAGACATTATCATAGTTGGCTTTTGGATTTCAAAAAGTAGAAACTACGAAATAAGGCTTTATTCTTGGAGTGCAGCCATCTCATATATGGAGACTGACGATGCTAAAGAAATTTCGGCTTTGTTTTCAGACCCAATCTCTTCCAATAACTGCCTGACCTTCAGCGTGATGGTCCCCTCAGCCTGACTGAGTGCGCCTGTTTCTACAGGAGTGAGGTGGACAGACCTCCCTTCAAAGAAACTTATAAAACCGACAGTAAGCTCTGCTGGGCCACCCCTGGGTCATCCTCGGAGACTGAGGGTCACTGACAACAACAAACAATTCTTCTTTGAGAATCCCAGGTCCCTGGCCAGACACGGTCTCTGTTGGCCTCAGTTTCCTCCGCTGGAAAATTAGGAGGCTGGACTGAAATATCCGTGAGAGCCCTACGCGTCCTATTTCTCGGATGGCCCACTGAGTCAGCAAGTATCACTGTAGTTGGGAATGAAGAAACTTACCCAGAGAGGTGCCACCCAGGACGCTCTCCAAACACCTGACCAGCGACTCAGTATCACTGCGCTGCCAAGACAAGACAGATTCACTTCCCTGTAGAAGAGAAGGCTATTTAATGACGTGAAAAATGTTCTTGCCACATTTAGGCTAAACTAAACACAGAAAAATCTGGTTGCAAAATTATTTTACAGTATGATTCCCCCCCCCTCCTTTTTTTTTAAAAAAAGAAAAACATCTCTCTCTCCCCTTTCTCCCTTATTCTCTCTCTCTCTCTGACGGGAAGAACACACACTAAAATGGTAACAGTGGCTTTGACTATAAGGTGGGATTATGGGTGATCTTTATTTTCTCCTTTGTGTGCTCATGCCTTTTCTGAATTTTAATAATAAACAATATGACTTATTTAACTTATAAAATGCTAAATGCAATTACAGTGAATTAAAAAACACAGTTTTATGCAATCTCTAATCTACTCACTACAGTAGGAACCAAGTGAATATTTTTTTCCTAGAGAGTGTTTCTACCAGCTCTTCCTTGGAAATGCATGGTCTTCAAGGAGTCATAAATCTAAGCACTGCCTCAACGGAGGTTATTTACCTTAACCCTCAGTAAGAGTCAGGCACCCCCATGAGTCTGACTGTATTTGATAACAAACATTACCTTTAATACAAAGTAAATATCTGTCCTTTACCCAGGAGGCCGGAAATATTCAAAACAGCATCACAATGCTCTGGGAAAATGGGATCTCTTAATTACTTTCACGTCTGTGGTTATTCTGAGGGAAATTAATAATTTATGGCTCACCTGCTCCATTTCAAAACAAGCAATACGGTTTATATTGCAGTAATTTTGGATTTTAGAAAAAATGTACTGTAGTATAATAAACTACTCAAAGCAGTATCTGAATACGTTGGGTTTTATTTTATATATAACAGCTGGTGGGGTTCGGGCAGCCACTTCTCCTGCATGTGGTAAAACCAGTGTCACTTCACGTTCCACATGTACAGGGAAGGCCATGATGAGGGAAGCATGCCGGGTCACGGCTGGTCAGGGAGGCCAAAGGCACGAGTTGCAGACCCTGGTGCCCAGCCCAGGAACAGGGAGGCAGGGACCAGGCACAGAAACAGAAGAAGAAAAGCAGGTCTCTCCCTTCTTCTGCACCTTGTAGTCTCCAAACTTAACCGGGACAGCCTCGAGCCGGGGAGGAGCTTAGCAGAGACACCCGCTGCTGCAGGGAAAGCAAAGCACACGCCACATGTGCAGCGATGATACCTACCAGGCAAGCTGGGTTCTAAGCCGGCTCTCCCACCGAACACGCTGGCCTCTGCCAAGCAGCTCGGCTTCCTGCGTCTAAGTTTCTGCATCTGCAGACCTACATGGTCAGGGAGCCTTCCTGCTCTGACACCCTGTTCTTCAGGCTAAAGAGCGAGATGGACAGTGTGGCAGGTTGTTTTCAAGGATGGCTACAGCCATCCCTCCCATCCCTGCGCTCCGATCTCTCACCAGAGGTAGAGTCCCTTTCCCCACTGAGTTAGCCCTGCAACTTGCCTTGGGCCACAGAATGCAGCAGAAGGGGTGCCGAGTGACCTCTGTAACTAGGCCTTCAAGAGACCATGTGGCTTCCATTTTTACTCTCTGGAAGACAAGGACTACATAAGGAAGTGCAGGCTATCCTACTGGAGGGATCATGGCGAGAGGCCCCGGATCGTGAGAAGCCACATGGAGGAAAACAGAGCCCTCAGCCAACAGCCAGCACCACCTGTCAGACATGTAAGTGAGGCACCTTGGACCCCAAGCTCTCAGCCACGTGAGTGACTTTAAACAGTATCACATGGAGCAGAAGAACTGTCTCATGAATCCAGACAATTCTCAGAATCATGAGAAAGTATAAATCATTGTTTGAAGCCACTCGGTTTTGGGGTGTTTTGTTACACAGTAAACGATAACTGAGACACTGAACAAATTGAAGTCCCTGGCCAACTTTTTTCTATTTTTATGTCCCCAGTGCCCAGCAGGACCCCTGGCACATGACAAATGCTGAGTCTGTGCAGGCCTCTTCCAGCTTCTGTGATTGGCAAGGAGGTAAAACAAGAATGGCACCGACTCTTTGGGCTACAACCTCCCAAAGGACGGGTTCTCCCCTACTCAGAGTTCAGCAAAGTGGAGGAGGACATCCTACTTCTTAATTCTGTAGCCCTGGCCAGTCCATAAGCCTCAGCAGGTCTAGGTCTCTTTACTTGTAAAGTGAGGGGAAGAATGGCCTCCACCTCACACAGGGCTCTTATGAGAAGCAACTGAAATAAAGATCCTTTGGTACATTGTACGGCTTGTTGGAAACACCTAATGAATGAAATCAGAGAGTTGGAAAGGATAGAAGATGGGACGGGAAAGGGACAGACACAAAAAAATTAAAAAGTTCCAGTCACTGTGCCTGCCGCTGAGCATGGAGATGCTCAATAAGCATTTGAGTTGAGTCAATGCAACAGAAACAGCACGAACCAGAGACAGGGCTGTAGGGAGCACCTGCTGGCTGGCACATGTCAGTAACATCTTCCTAACACCGAGGTTAGGAAACGCTGTACAGGGGTGTGGGAGGGAACAAATCATCCTAATAATATAGAATGAACGATTCAGTGAGTGAATGAAAGTTAGTATTCACTAACTTTTATTAAGGTCTTCTATGTGCCATGTTGTGCCAACTCACATGTATTCATTTATTTAAACTCTACCAGGTGTGGAGTTTTTCTCCCCATTTAACAGTTGAGAAAAGTGAGGCACAAATAGCTTCCATAATATGACTAAGGTCATGCAACTAGTAAGAGGTGGAACAGGCAGTGAGTCTCTAGAGCAGCGGTTCTCAACCTGTGGGTCACGACCCCTTTGGCGGTCGAACGACCCTTTCACAGGGGTCGCCTAAGACCATCCTGCATATCAGATATTTACATTACGATTCATAACAGTAGCAACATTACAGTTATGAAGTAGCAACGAAAATAATTTTATGGTTGGGTCACAACATGAGGAACTGTGTTTAAAGGGCCAGGAGGTTGAGAACCACTGCTCTAGAGCCTGAACTCTTCTTAGCCATTACACACACATATTGTGGAAGGCAGGGCTCCTAAGCCAGAGGAGCTCATGATATTATTGAAAGAAACAAGGTACACACTCCAGAAGAAGGCCCAAGAACAAAGCCTTGGTATACATGAAATATAATGCAGCCTGGAAACAAAACACAGCTAGAGAGGCCTGGGTGGGAAGGCTGGGTTCTACATTAAAAGCTTCCAAATGCAGCCTTAACCGGTTTGGCTCAGTGGATAGAGCGTCGGCCTGCGGACTGAAAGGTCCCAGGTTCAACTCCGGTCAAGGGCATGTACCTTGGTTGTGGGCACATCCCCAGTAGGAGGTGTGCAGGAGGCAGCTGATCGATGTTTCTCTCTCTTCGATGTTTCTAACTCTCTATCCCTCTCCCTTCCTCTCTGTAAAAAATCAATAAATTAAAAATAAAAAAAATCTTCCAAATGCAGGTTCTACAGAGGAGTTTAAGCAGAACGTGGGTCCTCAGCACGCTCCTGGCAGGTGGGCTGACTCCCAAAGGCTGGACAGACAGCGACACAGACACAGACAGGGTCACAGCTACAAAGTGTCTTCTGTTTCCGGGGCTGAAAGCTGCTCGGAACGAGTGGGAACGGTTGCCTTCGTGGTGGGCTGCGGGCCTGACACCAAGTTCTCTGCTGAACAGCCCAGCAGGTGGAGATCTATGAATGTGTACAGAGCGGACGTAAAAGCTTCCATGATGGCCCCAGCCACAGACAGGAGCTCAGCTGCAGCTCCCTCGGGCCTCACATTCAAGGGTCCCTTATGTCAGTGGATATGAGCGAGTGCTCAGTCATTTTGGACTTGCCTTGTTTTTTCCTGAGGGGCCTCATTTGAGACACCCAGGATCTTCCTGAAGCTGAAAAGTCACACATAGGCCACAAGAAGCTGAAAAAGTGGTCTTGATGCAGGCTAAGGACTTACATGTGTCATTATATGTATACAAATATCTATTCTTTTTTCTCCTTTTTAAGACATTATTGTTGAATTTATTGGGGTGACATAGGTTTCAGGTGTACAGTTCTACAATACATCATCTGTATATTGTATTGTGTGTTCAGCACCCCAAGTAAACTCTCCTTCCGTCACCATTTATCCCCCTTTACCCTACTCTACCTCCCCTATACCCCTTTCCCTCTGGTAATCACTATTCTGTTGTCTGTGTCTAGAAGGTGTTTTTTTCTTTGCTTAATCTTTTCACCTTTTTCACCCAGTCCTCCAGTGCCCCTCTCCTCTGACAGCAGTTAGTCTGTTCTCTGTATCTATGAGTCTGTTTCTATTTTGTTTGTTAATTGATTTTGCTCAGGAGGAGCAGATTCGGATGGGGCTGGGATATTAGTTCACTGTGGACATGCTCAGTCCAGGATGTCTACTAGAAGTCCACATGGCCCCACTCTGGGCAGCCTGGATGTGTGAGTCTAGACGTCTGAGAGAGAGCTGAAGAATGGAAGACAGGTATTTGGGAGTTGACAATCCATGGACACTATTTAAGTACGTGAGCCTGTGTGAGATGCCCATGCAGGTGTGACTGGGTCTGTTTTGTTCATCACCATAAATCCAGTGCCTAGAATACTCATTGATTCAAGCAACACCCATCTACCTCCTTTTCTGCAAGTTGCTTTACCAAGCTATTGTCCACTGTCCTTCAAACCACATCCGCAGACCGCCCTGAAAACTGTCATAAGTTCCAGAAACCAAAACACCGAGGGGACCTTATCCATTTCCTACTTAGGTGAACCTTCCACAACTCGGTCTGATCTCTTTAGAAGCCAAGCCCTTGCTTATCTGCATTCATACTTCGTGGGAAGTCAGAGGACGCATCTTAGCACAAAGCCATCGGACAGAGCTGATGGCCGCTTTGTGGGGGCGGCCCTGAACTCGGGAAGCTGGCCTCTGGCTCCTGCCTCACTGCCGACAGAGGCCTCTGCCAGGAGCAAAGGCTACAGTGTGTGTCAGGATGGAGCAGAGCCACATCTGTGAAACTCAGGCTGTACGCAGGCCCCCTGGCTCCCATCACAGCGAACACCTCTGTCACCGAATTTGGAGTCACTGAGACGTGACTGTCAATGTGTCCATTGCTAACACCCTGTTTACTCTGCATTAAAACCGCGAACTGCAGCTGTCTCTCATTAATGCCCCAGGCACAGCCGTCAGTATCTGGGGGGGGGGGGGGGGCTGCGTTAGGGTTTCTAAGACATTCCTAGGTGTCCAATACAGAATGAATGCTTAAGATATTTTGGGCTACAGGCTGGACGTGTGAAGGATGGGAGAAGACAGGCTGATAGAGCGGCACCACAACGTCCACCCAGAACTTGGGCGATGGGTTTGGGAAGCTGGTGAGCCTGGTACCCCCCTGCTGCAATAGCTTGGGGGTTCCCACAGGTGGAGGGAGGCTGCCTCCCATCAATCCCCGCTTCCCAACAGCTCAATTGCTCTCGATTAACTGCTTATCTCCTTACATGCCTCGTGGCCACCAGTCGAGGGAAGACAGTCCTGCAATTCAAGGAAGGTTTGCCAGGAATAAACGGAGAAAGATTTTCGTGTTCCAAAGGCAGCCCTCATAACGCATCGGTTTTTATTGCAGATCACTACTGCTGACTCCAGTCTAGCTCTGTTCCTGTTTTAAACACCAAACACACTCACTCGGGCTCTCACTTCTTGATTGAAATGTCAGGCCCGATGGCCGGAAGTCCCTACCTCATGGTCTCCTCCTTTCTCCACCCTCACCTTCTGCCTCACCATCACCCTCGGCCTCATTTGAATTCCAGCCAGAGTCTCGTTTGATGCTGCTCAACACCCATCAAAAGGTTGTTCAAGAATTAAATGAAGTGATGTGGCTGTGGCAGCCGCGAGGTGTGCTGCTTAGATACCTATATTCAAGAGTGAGCCTGCTGCAAGCTGCGTAGCGGGCTGACGGCCTCCAGCTGCTGCGTCTTAGGATCCAATGCAGTGTCCGCGCCAGGGCCACACTCCTCCCAGGCGGCTCCCGGCCAGTGTGAGCACGATGGGGATAAAAGAGCCAGGACATTCCTGCCCAGTGAGGACTTCCCTCCTTTCTATGGACCGGGACACATTTTCAGAAACACACCCCAGTTAGAGGCCTCATCCAATCCTTCCTTCCTTCCATCCTTGTCCGCAAATATGCAGACTGGCATCGGGGTTTGGGGTCTCTAGCCTACCTCATAGGCATTTCTCTCATTTCTGATTCTGTCTTGTTATCGGCTTCCCAGAGGCTCTGAACTGACACATCATGTAAAGTACTGGGCACAGAATGAAGGCTCCGGAAGTGTTAGCCGTTACTGTTGTAATAATTACGATTGAACCAATGACCCCAGCCCCAGAGGCCACGCTGAGCAGCACCTACTCTCCTGACGACCTGAGCCGAGTCCTGGGCAGTGTGGGCCTTGCCTGGACTGCATCCATTTCTCTGCCCTGTGGCACCAGTCCTTGCAGATCATTCCTGCTTTTCCTAATGCTTCACTGTGCAGAGAATTTCAAAACCTCTGGAGGATTTGGGGGAAACGTACTGAAAACTTCAGCATTAGCTGGGAAAATGGGCCTCTGCAGCCCTTTATCTCAGAAAGAACAAACATCCTGTGCTTAAGAGCCTGAAGGCAAGCATCGGTCAAGGCCACACTCACTAAGCAGCCTTTCTTGAGGGAGTTCTGTGGCAGGTCATTACAGTCCGGCTAGAATGGAGACTGCTGGTGCGCGTGGGTGGGGAAATGATGCTCAAGGCAGTAAGGGGAAGACAGAAGGGTCTACCCATCAGTCTGCAGCCCTAAAACATGTCCATTAGAGCACACGACACCCTGCCAGTGGCGGGTCCCATGGACACCGCTGGGAACCCTGTTATGATGACAGCCACAAACTGCGTTCCCCGAGGGCTCAGAGGCTGGTTCCAATTCAGTGACCACAGGCCTCACAGAAAAGCTACCACCATTATGACAGTGACCGGCATAGAGGAGTTATTGACGTTCTACTTACTACAGCAAAGAAGCAGCTGACAGTCAGCAGCAATTAGCTACTTAATAAAACTGTTTTGGAGACAGTGCTGCTGAAAAGATGGTCACAGGTGGCACAAGGGACCAACAATCAATCCCAGCAAAGCCCACAGCTGTTTTCCTTTTAGAAGGCTCTTCTGTCATCAAAATAAAAACTGTGAGACTTTTGGCCCATCTGAAGGAAGGCGAACCCACTTTGATCTGAATACTCACCTAAGAGCCACAGGTGTGATGATCACCTGTCAAGCATGTCAAACTCAAAGGGTAACACGGGCCAAATAAATGAGGCACGTGGCCCGCGGGCCACGAGTTGGACATGCTTGACCTAAGTGGACCCTGGCACACTCAGGGGTGAAGGGCAAACGGAGGAGAGCGGAGAAGAGGTGAACCCCAGAGACGGCCACAGGTTTTTCTCAGTTCACCAAGCCAACAGTGACGGGGTCTCGGCACAGTTTTGTCACTGTAATTTGTGTGTTGCTAATAAAATAACCTAAAAAAGCCAGGGTCGACCCCATCATAACCTCACAGCCAGCACCTTTGAGGAGAGGGAAAGTACATCTAATTACGAGGAAAAACAAATGGGGTTGTAATGACCTGTCTCTAATACAACTTTATTGTGAGTTCCACTCCAGGGGGATATACCTTCTGTACTAGAAAAAGCACTGCCTTAGGAACGTGCCAGATCTGGGCCCGAAGCATGGCTCTGGCCCTTCCCTAGCTGTGTGGCCCCAGACAAGTTACTTCTCTCAGAAGTTCAGTTTCCTCATCTGGAAAAAGGGATCAGAACAATGACCCAACAGGATTTTGTGACACAAAATACCATCATGGATATGGGAGAGCTTAGAATCTCATCCCAGCAGATTTATTAATAATCAACCACCGCCTATCACATCACATGTGACAGGTGCACAGCCCAGAAAGTAACACTGCTGCCCTATCTTTATCTCCGGCCCTAAGAAACAAGAAGGGTTATTTCTTTTACTACAGCTGTAAAATCTCACTTTAACATTGAAGAATTTGGGCAGTATCATAAAAAGGCCATAAGATGGCTGGATAACTTCAGCATAATAACAGCAAATTCTGGAGACTATTCTAAGTACATGACACCGATAACTCCATTTAATCCTCAAAGCTACTCTATGAAGTTGGAACCACTATTCTCCCATTTTACAGGTTAGAACATGGAGGCACAGTGAAGGTTAGTAACTTGCATAAGGTCGCATAACCTGCAAGTGACAAAGGCTAGACTCAAACAGGCAGTTTTATTTCCAACCCCATGTTCCCACAAGAATGCCAAAGATGGGACTTCCAGGGTGGCTAGCAAGCCTCTACTTCTTGACTAGGGTGGCATTTGCCATCTATTTGATTCGTGTGGTTTTTTGAGCCAGTTTTATTTTATTATAAAACATTTTTAAGTAATAAGATTAATAACTAAAATGTTACCCCTTGATGCTTTGGGCAAAAGTTGAGTGTACACGTTACATATCACGAGTTTTGCCACCACAGGCACCGAAGGATGGCTCTGTAATACTGTAGTGACATCTGTCCAGTTGTTTTGGATGGTGGCACAGAAGCAAATGGAAACTGCACTGTACTATGTGGAAAGAGGTGCTATTGTTCACCAGAGTCCAGAGGACAAAAATGCAAAAACGGAATAAGGCAAGTGGTTTGATTTTGGCATTCTGAATAGCCTCCACCTGACTCTGTATTTTCCTCATTTATTTGTTTCTCTCTTCAAGTGTTTGTCTCTTAATTTCTCTCTCTCATCCTTTCTTTAGCTCTTCCTTCTCCCTTTTCCCTCATCCCTTTCTCTGCTCAGCTCCATAGCCATGCTGTGCTAGTTCCCGTCTCCCTGCCTCTCTTTTCTTTTCTTATAAAGAACCTGAGAACATTTCTCATTTGTTTTATTTACCGAATATTATGATATATTAGTGTTCATTAAGTGGTTGAATGCCTTATGTAAACCTTCTCTCCACTCCAGCCACCACCATCCTGAATTACGTGCGTTTGGACACAGGTGCTCCTTGATGGACATTTATTTTACTATCTTGATGGTTCCCAGTCAGTAAAAAGCTTCTGTACCTTAGGAAGTTCAGGGCTGGAAAGGTTACTAATCACGGCCTAAGAAGAAAATGAAGTCTCTGAGCATAAGTTGCCCAAGGTCACCTGCTTTCTCCTCACTCACCCCTGCTCTTCCCTCTCCTGCAGACACAGCACAGAGAAATCCCACGCCAGGCTGTTTCGTGGCCTAGGGCCCACGTGGGGCTTAGTCTTGCTCTAGTTAAGGAGATCTATGGGCAGGGCGTTTACCCAGAGGCCTCAGTGCTGCATGTCCGAATGGGCCCTCAGAGGCGAACACTGGCCAGGAAGATCACCCCGAAGTGTAGGATCTCTGGGCCTCATCCCCAGAACTAATTGGTGCATCGAGATGGGACTCACAAACCTGATTACCAGGAAGGAAAGTACCCCTTTTCCCTGCTCATGAGACCTCTGCATTGTTTGTTCAAAGCTGTACAGGGGCGCTCCTCAGTGTACACTGCAGCGTGTTTCTCCCGCTCCTGCCCCCTAATAAGTACTGGCTACTCCAGCCCTTCCCTCATCAACATGGCCCAGACCAGATTCTCGGCATTCCAAGGGGCCCCGCCTGCCCCTGGACCTTGAAAACCAAGACTCATCAGGGGCAGCCTTTACAATAAACCCTGGTCCCCCCTCTCCCACTTCCAGGAATCAAGACTTCCTTGATTCTCTCGGGGAGGCACAGCCCAGACAGTCCACCTCTTTTGGGGGCAGCCGCCCGTACCTGTTGGTTTGCTCGGCAATCAGGCCAGGGTCCCTTGTCCCTGACCTCGGCTTCCAGTCCTGCCAACACCGTTTCTTCCTCCTCCTCCTCCTCCTCCTCCTCCTCACTCTCTTCAGAACAGGAGTCAAACGTGTCAGCATAATACTCCTCAGCTACACGCGGGTCTTCCGGGATCCCTGAGACACAGAATAAACAGAGATCACGTCCCACCAGTCATTACGATTATAACGAGGCTCGGATCCCGGAGTTTCCCCTGAGATCTATATTTTGTTTGTACTGACAGAGCTCCCCTGGAGTGTAAAGTAGCTTCTGAAAGGAACTGGCTGAAAGTAATAAATACTCAGCAGGTAGGGGAAGGGAGCAGTGACTGTTTGCAAGCACGTTTTTAAGATGCAGGAATAAAACCAATAAATAAGAAGAAACCATCTCCTCTTACACCTTTGGACCAAGATCTTATTACAAAAGAGGGGACTAGGGGGCAGGAGCGGGACAGGTGCTTGGCTGCAGGACCCGGTTACTCACCCACATGAAGTTTTACGGAGGCAGTTGTAGTGGAACTAGGCCAACATTCGTCCTGGGAATTTACTTTTTAAAGAAAATATTGGTGGTGAGACCAGGCAAGATGGATGGGGTATAGAGAATGGCACGTGGCAAGCTGAGGAGAAAGTTGTGATTTTTTCCCTAACAAGCTGTGAAGCCTTTGAGATAAAGTTTACTCCAGGGCTCGACTTATTCAGATGCACTCAGGCCACTTATTTAAAAACAAAATGAAAAGAAGAGAAGAGAAGATCACCCACTGAGCTGAAGCCAAGATGTGGCTACCCACGTTACTTGATGTAATATGATTCTAAGCTAAGAATAAAGCTGGTGCTTATCATGGTCTCGGCCAAGAAAGACCAAGAATGGATCACAAAAAAAGCAGTGATGATAGCATCTCCACTTTGTTAACGGGGGCCTGGAAATGGAGAAATATCGTTGGAGACAGGAGGAAATGACATAAGGACACCTTAGCACAATCAAACTGTGGGCATTCTAGGCTTTGTACCATACTCTGAATTATAAATAAATGATTCTTCTAAATTATAACATCCAGCACTGCTTTTCATCCTTTTGTTGCCAATTTTTATCTAATGGGAAAAATATGGAATTTGGGATCAGAGAATCAAGGTTTGAATCTAGCTCTACCCCCTCTTAGATGAGAACCTGGGCAAGGGATTTGGACTTGCTGAGCTCTGATTTCTCCAGGAAAACTGACATAAGGCTGCTCAGCAGGGTAGCAATGAAGATTCAATAATACGATTCTTATGAAAGCATCTGATACAGGAACATTTTACACAAATGTTCACTTAATGTCCACATCTGTAAGAACGGATTTTAAGTGAACTGATTCCATATTCCTTTGAAAGTAAAATACTAGCGACTGTAGAATTCCCTGACAATGAAATACTTTGAAATCTTTGCTACCGGCGGTTTCCCATAAACCATCAGAGGCAGTGCTGTGGAGTCAAAACTCGTTGGCTCAAAAGATAAAAATGACATATATTCAAAACTGCCTTTGCCAATTCCTTAGGAAGGGGCGTGTCGTGAATCTCATAATTTCTCCCAGTAACTCAGACACAGACTGTTTTCCCTTCAGATCGCTGAGTTTCCGTTAAGCACCAGATGAAATAGACGGTTTGTATTGGGGGCAATGTTTCATAACATTCTTTATTTGATTCACACTCACAACCGCAAGTAGATCACAGCAAGGGAAGTATATGGAAATTAAAATCTACCAAGAGGCCACTTCAGGTCCCCAGCTTTTACCACAAGTAGGGACATATGTTTGCTGAATGGAATGGCGGACAAAACCATGTGACTTCCTACCTCTCTTCCTCCCCCTCCCACTCTCCTTGAATTTCTGCGTCACTTTCAGAGAGTCATCCATTCTCTCTCTCCCTAAGCCTTCCCACTTCCTCATCCACCCACCCAGTCTGTCTTTTGGACAGATACTCATTCATATTTTCTCCCTCTTGCCCTCTTTCTCTCTATTCATTCCCCCCTCACCAACTTTGGGCAAGAATATCTGCTTTCAGACCTGACCATGACACACTAAGAAATATCATTTATACATAGAAATGTGCCTATATCTGTGGATTGTATATACATATTTTTATGATTGAAACAAAGTTTCATGTATCAAGATTTACCCAAACTATATCTGACACACTCTGGTATTTTGCATTGTATTCAGTTTTTTAAATTTAATTTAATTTAATTTTTTTATTTTAAATATTTTTTATTCATTTCAGAGAGGAAGGGAGAGGATGAGGAGGGTGAGAGAGATAGAAACATCAATGATGAGAGAGAATCATTGACTGGCTGCCTCCTGCATGACTCCTACTAGGGATCGAGCCTGCAACCCGGGCATGTGCCCTTGACCGGAATCAAACCTGGGACCCTTCAGTCAGCAGGCGGATGCTCTAGCCACCGAGCCAAACCAGCTAGGGCTTCAGTTTGTTTTTAAATGCCAGTTGCAACTTGCTAAACTGATTTCTCACTCCACATTTTGAAAGATACTAATTTATAACGATGGCTTTGGCGTAAAAACACACATGCACACAAAAACCTGCATTTAAATCAAGCCTCTACCACCAGCTTCAAAACATTAGGCGATATTTAAATTTTCTGCACTTCGGTTTCCTCATCTGTAAAATGGGGATGATAGTACCCATCTCACAGAACTGTTGTGAAGATTAAAGAGTATAATGAATGCAAAGTGCTCTGCACATGGTAGGTAGCCAATAAATGCTACTCACTAGGATTTAACATAAAACCCTGCACGTGTCTAATATTTCTTCCACCCCAGGAAGAAACATAAATATTTGACAATCATAAGCATATATTGAGTTAAAAATTTTAAATAGAATCAATTCTCAAAATCCATACCCAACTCAAACAGGCAGTAAGGAACGCCGCCTTTCCTGGGCCTCCCTCTGCTGGCTCCAGAGGGACCCAGGCATCCCACCTCTGCTCTCCCTTTGTCCTTCCTGCCCATTGGCTCCACTGGTTCCCTCCAGGCAGCTCAGCAGGAACCTCTGCAACAGGGGTTAATGAACTGGTTCTGTAAAGGGCTGAGCCGTCAAAATGTTAGGTTGGTAGTTATACAGTCACTGCTGTAACTACCCAGCTCTGCCGCCTGAAAGCAGACACAGACGATGCACAGACAAACGCGTGGGGCTGTGCTCCGGCAGACCCTTCTTCCCAGAGCCGCCATAGGCCAGATCCACAGCATGCCACACGCACCAACCTTCCTCCTGCCAACAGGCTCCGTGTGCATGTCTTAGTCCCTGTCCCTCTCTCCCCAAGCGTCCCCTCCCAGGAAGGAGAGAGGGGAAGGAAAGAAAGGCCAGGGAGAAAGTGCCATTCTACCACATTTGCCTAAGTCATGCAACGGACCGGGATGAATCCAGCCCGTTTTTCTTAAGCACCATTAACTTGGTGCAGCTCAGAACGGGGTTCGCTTTCAAAGGGAAGAGTCCAAAGAAATGGAAGTGTGTTCACCACGCCATGTGCTCTCTGTCCGTGGGCCGTGCGAAGCCTTCTTCGGCTAAGGCTCATTCCCCCTGTCACGGAGGGAAAAATGGTCTGTGATAAATAGCTTTAATTTCCTCGCACCCTGAAGTCAGCCTGTAACACGCACCGAGCGGCATTCCGATCTCCACTGGGCGGGCAGTGATGGGGTGCGCTGATGAAGTAACCCAATATTGGCTGCCTGAGCGAGGACAGTGATTGCAAATCCATGCTGGAGACAGAGAGAAGCAATCACCCTGTTCCGGGAAAAGGAGGCTCTTGTCACATCCTTCAATTAAGACCCAAATCCATTCCTTCCTGTAAGACGGAAGTGAGCGCCGGGAGCAACCACAGGGCTTGTTACAACCCGGAGTGGCTGGTTCAGTAGGTCTGGGGTGAGGCCTGAAAAGGTCTGGGGTGAGGCCTTTCTAACAATTCCCCAGGCGATGCTCGTGCTGCTGCTCCGAGGGCCCCGCTTTGAAAACCACTGTTCTAGGATGTGACTAGTTCAAATAAAAGTACCATCATATACTGTATAGAAGCACTACAGTAACCCATACAAGACTATGATATCTCTACATCTTACGACCTTTGTATGTTAGACAAAAATAGAAATAACTTTATTTAGAAGAGATTTGTGTCATTGGCTGTCTCAACCACTCACAGTCTCAGTGGAGTTCCAGAGGACTGTTTCCATGTTACTGCTGGGGAAGAACAAAGCTTTGAGTCAGTAGCCCAAAGTTCCAGCCCTTTACAGTTTGTAAAAGCATATTCATACTCATTGTTCCACTTGATCGTTGCAACAATTATTCACGTTAGACCAGGACAACATTTTTATCTCATTTTCCAGATAGTGAAAGCGAGGCTCAGGGGGAACCAGCGTCACACAGCTGCATGCATGGTGGACACAAGACTAGAATGCGAATCACCTGACCCTTATCTTTTCCCCACGGAATTAGTGCTATGTTGCGATCAGCTAGAAATGTTCACCTGTGCTAGTAAAACCAGGTCATAGACAAAAGTCATGATTGTCTTCCCCCTAACCCTGAAAGACGTTGAACAAGGGATAGACTTTCGATTTATGAGATACAAAACTGAACTTGGACTGTCTGCAGGGAGTGAGGACTACTGAACACCAGGGGCCCTCACTCAGGCTCAGCCCAGCTGTCACCACCCTCCTCCTCAGACGTGCTCTAACTGGAGCCTGCCACCTGGAGGGCTTGTTAGACACAGACGCCTGGCCCCAGGCCCAGGGTTTCAGACCGCTAGGTCTGCGGCGGGGGCCCAAGATTCCACATTCCTAACGATGCTGCTAGCATGGCACACACGCTGAGAACCACTGCTCTGTCTTATAGGACCTTCAGGAAAAAATGCCATACTAGTGCAATTGCTTAATGAAAAATTCCCCAGTATTTACTCATGACTGCATTAGCTCTTTAAACGTTTTTAATGATCAGGAAATGCATTAATTTTTTTTTTTTAAAAGAGAAGATTAAGACAATAAGACAAGAACTGTGCCTAAAGACAAAACCAAGTTTCCTTTAAAGGAATTTCATTATGTAAAAGGACTATCTCAGCCTGGGTACCCACCATCATCCTAAATGATTCTAACCATTGGTGTGCCTTGAGCACATGCATGCAAAGACTTTAGCAGAATGGTTCTCAAAGGGTGGTCCCCAGAGCAGCAACAGCATCACCTGGAATCCTATTAGATTCTCAGGCCCCCCAGACCCAGTGAATCAGAACTGGGTGAGGGCCGCGCAGTCTGTGTTCTAACAAGCCCTCCAGGGATCCTGACGCGCACTTGAGTTTGAGAACCAATAATTTAGTACAAGGACTGGCTTAATATCTGCTCAAATGAAAACAGCTTCTACGGCTTCCCCAGGAGGGAGCAAGCCCCTGGGGGGCAGGAGCCAGGCCCATCCCGTTTACCATGGTGTCTCCATCCCACGGCTCAAAGCAGACACGTAGTCTTCTTACTGAATCAGTGAATGCCTAAGTCTCTGAGAGATAGGACTTTCAAAGTAGCACATAGTATCTTAAGTAAAG
Source organism: Myotis nattereri (assembly GCF_964212035.1). NCBI lineage: Eukaryota > Metazoa > Chordata > Mammalia > Chiroptera > Vespertilionidae > Myotis > Myotis nattereri. Next base: position 36,994,406 of record NC_138089.1, read on the forward strand.
GATTTCCTAATCTCTTTTTTTTTGGTGGGGGGGGGGGCAAGAGAAAGGAGGAGGTGGAGATAGAAATTTTTCTCCCTAAGAGTCCTGCTCCCTTCCCTCTTTCCCATGTACCTTGAATTTATATTTCAGAGGGAGTCATAGCTTTGAACAGCAAAAACGTCTTCTTCATACTCATGTTGCCAGCACTATCCCACAAGCCTGCCAAGTTCGCGGACTCAGATGACCCAGAGGGGATGACACTCACTGTGAGACTGTGGCTCCGTCCAGGGCCCCAGACTCTGCTCTGGCTGCACGATCGCCCTGCCCTCCTTACACAGCTAATGACGGTGTCAGAATGAATTAACGTTTGCTGAGCTCGGTGGCCAAGTGACTTGTGATTTGGGAAACCCCATGGACTCACTCACACACTTTTTTTCCCCACTCTGTAATCAGTGTATTAAGGAGATATTCATACATTTCAAGAATTGCTTAAGTTCTGATATCCAGATTTAAGCTTGTGAACACATGACTTTTAAACATACAATTAAAACTGTTCATAATCTGCTATACTACCAACATTAAATTACAATTACTTTGGAGCATAAGTTAAGTGGTTTGAAGTAAGCCTGTAACATACCTAAAAAACACCTTCCTATCTCATACATGCAAATTCTCCGTGTAAAGGTCTCATCACTCAACTTCTAAGTTAGCCTGCTCCAGAAGTCACTACTCTAAGGCTTATGGTCCAAAGAGGAGGGGGAAAAATGTAACCAAGGACTGATATATATATATATAAAGGTAGCACTACAGAAGGGAATGCAATCCTCCAAGTGCAAGCCCTCAACCAGCAGTTTATATGATAAACCCCTTCTTTAGAAAGGTATCGTTTCTCTCGCTGATACCACAGGTTAACTTACATGGCATTCCACCTTCAAACAACAGTTGAGGCTACAGAATAAATGCAGAGACACGGAATTCCACCACTAGATCAGCCTCATTCCTAGAAGCCCAGCCTTCCATCCTCCCGGGGGCTCACAGAGGTACGGTCTCTCACCTCTGGATCTCTCTTCCCCTGAATTATTAGACGAGAAGGACTGACTGGAACTCTGCTGTTTTGGAAAAGGCATTCTGTCAATTCCTAAACGTCAACACACCCTGGGCTATCTTTCTCCTTTTCAGTGTGTGAACGCCGTCTGTCTCTTGCTGCGACCCACCAACGGTCTATCAAAGCCGTGTGTGAGTCACCGGCTGGGCCTGGAACACGGCGCTTACGGTGTCCTCGCTCCCACCGCAGCCCTTACGATTGCTCACTGGAGCTCAGAGGGGGAGGGCGGCCCTAAGCACAGCGATCATTACTTCCCATGATGACTCATTCCCTGTTATGGATACCATGGCCCCTACTCCCTATTTCAAATGGCAGCCGCATCTCCATTTCATTACAAAGAGCCCGCTGAGGGGCTCATGAAAAATGACTGGAATTTTCAATCACCATAACGTTCAGTGCAGCCGCATATTTGCTATGGAACATTTTGAACCAATGTTCAGTCCAGGGAAGAGTGAAATCAACACACTCATACTCCGAGGGAGAAATGTACAGTCCAGGTACCTTCTAATACTCAGCCCTTGCGATTGCCCCCCATCTACGGCCTCTCTCGCATCTTACACGCGCTGTAACAAATCTTGCCTAAAGTACTCACCGTGCTCTCTCCTCCAGTGGCTCCCCCACTGCCAATACATTGAGTACAAAGTCTTCAGCGTGGCAGCATAGCCTAGGCTTTCTATCACTGGCCGCGACCCACCTTTCAGACCTGCCGCCTGCCAGTGAGTTAGTTAGAGGTGGGCACCAACAGGGGTTCTGACTGGGTGGCCCTGGGCCGGGTCCAGGCAGCGTTAACTTTATAATGCTTTCTAGATGGTTCTTAGATCACAAACTTGGCTTTTGTAACCAGGACTCTCTACATTTTCCCCTGAATCCATTCTTACTTCCAACTTCATTCCTTTTAAAAATTTTTTTTTTTTTATTGATTTCAGAGAGGAAGGGAGAGAGAGAGACAGAAACATCAATGTTGAGAGAGAATCATTAATTGGCTGCCTCCTACACGCCCCCACTGGGGATCAAGCCCGAAACCCGGGACCAGGAATCGAACCATGACCTTCTGGTTCATAGGTCGACACTCAACCACTGCGCCACGCCAGCTGGGCTCCGACTTCACTCCTTTAACAAGCCCACTTTACTGATCATATCACCAACTGGAAGTGGAACCAAATCTCAAATCCAAATCTCAAATCCAAACAATATGTTTACAGGCTGGGGGGGGGAGGGGGAGCGGTGGTGGTGGTACAGCAGCTGCTTGGTTTTGAATCTTTCTGATGCTTTCTTTTCTCACATCATAAGCTATAGGTAACACCAGTACCATGACCTTTCCTAAAATAAACACTCAAAACTAAGGCTAAAATTAGCCATGTTGATTAGCTCAGGCTCCAGCATCACATATGAGGCTGTGAAAAGAAATAATTTCCATAAACAAAATGTATACTCATGACTCTATGTGTATGGAAGGCTGTTCGGTACAGTACAGTGCCTTTTTAATATATAGCAGGTTCCGCGGTGAGTTTTTCTTCAAGTTACATCTCTCTGCTTGGCCAAGGACACCAAAGGTTCCCCATCCCTCAAACACACACCCTAGAACAGGGGTGGGCAAACTTTTTGACTCGAGGGCCACAATGGGTTCTTAAACTGGACCGGAGGGCTGGAACAAAAGCATGGATGGAGTGTTTGTGTGAACTAATATAAATTCAAAGTAAACATCATTACATAAAAGGGTACGGTCTTTTTTTTTTTTTTTTTAAATATTTTATTGATTTTTTACAGAGAGGAAGGGAGAGAGATAGAGAGTTAGAAACATCGATGAGAGAGAAACATCGATCAGCTGCCTCCTGCACATCTCCTACTGGGGATATGCCCGCAACCCAGGTACATGCCCTTGACCGGAATCGAACCTGGGACCTTCCAGTCCGCAGGCCGACGCTCTATCCACTGAGCCAAACCGGTTTCGGCTTTTTTTAGTTTTATTCATTTCAAACGGGCTGGATCCGGCCCGCGGGCCGTAGTTTGCTCACGGCTGCCCTAGAACCAAGTCTGTGAAGCATTTAGAAACAGGTTCCCCTCAAGCTCTGGAGTTGGTGCTTTTATCCTATGTGTCAAGATAATTCTCCCTTAGGCAAAGCTGTAACATTTCTCTGACCTTTCTCTTTTGGTTTGGAGAGCAAAAGCCAAAGAGGGTAGGTCAAGTTTGTCTTTTCTCCACCAGGTCAGAGAAACCAATCCCAGTCGGGAAACTGATTCTCTCGAGGAAAATACAGGGAGGCTGCACACAGGCCCTGAAGGAGCTGGAGCAAGAGCTGGATGCTCTGTGTTTGCTGGCAGAAGACATCGACTTCTGTGATTGTAGGCGGCTGGCAGGAGTTCCCTGGGCTTCAGGTGTCTCAGCTGTGAAATGGGGATCCTAGTAACTTACATCCTCAAGGCCGATTGCAGGTTGCTTTCCTGCTCTGAGGCCTGCACACGTGTGACGCAGAGCCATGGACTAGGCCCGTGTGCATATGAATCCTCTGGAGAACTTGATGAATCGTCTGGAGTGGGGCCCGAGTGTCTACATCCCTGTGCTTGGGGAGATGGAAACGCTGCTGGTCCGCAAACCACACTTTGTTTGGGCATCAGGAGACCGGAGGACCGCTGCTCTCTGTTCCTGGCCACCAAGTATCTGACAAGAAGTGAGATGACAACTGAGCCTAGAACAAAGCTGAAGAATTGAAACTGCTCGCACATGAAGCCCCTGCCTCTGTCTTGTTTGTTTTGGGCTGTATTTCCTCATTAGCAGAGGCACGCATGCGCCACAACACATTTAGCCATTTATCGGCAGAGAGAACACCTTGAGAGCCATATGGGTTTCCTCTCTGACGAAAACCGAGCGCTATAATTTCTCGTTTCCTCCTCCACTCTCCTGGAGAACACTGGCTTCCCGCTGGCAGTGCCCTCTGTTAGCCGAACAGCTGGAGGTGCTTGCTGGCGCGGAGACATTCTTAGCTCGCAGTGTGAGCGGGCACAGCTACAGCAGGACTGGCCAGTGACCACGAGCACCTGCGGAAATCTCCCGCACTCATAGTGAGGGCATGGCACTCCTTTGCATTTTTTTTTAATTAAAGGAAGTGCCCATCCTACACATCACTTTAGGCAAACTTTCTTGTTCCAACTCAGGAAAAGTTTCCATTGCAATGTTGGACTTTGCTGGTGACCTGCCCTTTTTACTGGTTTGGAGAAAGAGCTTCCTATTGCATGTGATCTGGTCTTACTTACAGAGCAAGGTACACCCACGCTTAAAAGGAACTCCTTCATGGCCTATCAATTCTAGGAAAGCTTCCATTGATCTGTCCCCAAAGCACTAAATAATAACAGCACTCACTCACCTTTGTACGACCTTTCTCGACGCACAAAGTACTTTCAAATATATTTTTCTCACTTACGCCTCCCTCCCTCACAACACGGTGCGAGATGGGGGCGTTATCCCCTGTGTCGCAGACAAGGAACATAAAGTTTAGAGCTATTTGACCTCTCAAACTTACCTTGAAAGTGGCAGACCCCCAAGCCATGTCTTCTGATTCTAAATCCAGTGCCCATTTGTGTTAACTCATGCTGACTACACAATTCCATTTGGCCATGCTCTGAAGGCAGTCACTCCATTCGGTCACATACGCACAAATACAATAGGATGTGCAAACGGTCACATTAAGAAATTTTTGCAGCATCTACCTCGTTTTTCTATGCCAGCTCTTTCTCTTACCTTCTGGGTTTATTTCATAATTATACAGAATGGCTCACTCCAAGATTATGAAAATAGCCTCCATTATTTTCTTCTTTGGTTTGTTTAATGTTTTATACATTTAAAATTTTAATCCACTGGAATTTATTTTTATATGTAGTATAAGGTAAAAATCTTAAATTTTTTCAAACAGATAGGGAATTTTTTCCAGACGAGTCATTTAAATACCTTTTCTTCATGAAATAAAACAACACCATTTTCATGTATTAAATTCACATACATAGTATTTAGGCAAGTTAGTGTTTAGGCAAATTTCTGGATTCTTTACATTTTGCTCTATTGATCTATATAGTGATCATTGTACATCTCTGTAAAGTTTTAATGACTGCTGATAGGGTATTTGAAGAAAACATTAAAGAATTTTATATCACATAAAACCTAGATATTTCTGTGAAAAATAATAATTTTTCTACTCTATTTATTATTTATCATAAATAACCATAGTCACTTCAACTTACGAAGGGCCTTCAATATATTACCTCATATAATAGTCACCAAATCTATATGAAACATGTGTTTCCATTCAATCATTAAGCAAATATTTTTTTAAGCACCTTTTATAAATCGCTAACTGTGCTGGTTACTGGGTATTAAAATGATCAATACCAACAGCACCCCTACACTCAAGCTTACAGATCAACAAGGTGGATAAAAATTTCATGAATATGTAAATTTTACAAACAGCAGGTCCTCGAATAACATTTTGCTCAGCATCATCTCATTATAACATTAATGAGATACCATAGCAACTTAACTCATGTTTATATCAATTAACCTATGGTAAAATTGGTTTTGTTATACATTATTTCACTTAAAAGTCACAGAACCTATTGACATTACATTAAGACTTATGTATGTTTATATTTCCTATAAATTTAATGTGTATTTATATTTGTAGGCCAATAGAAAGATTTCTATTTTGTATCCTAAACACATATGTGCATGTTTAAAGGTTGTTTTGGCAGCCATGTAGAGATTGAACTAGTTGGAGGCCAGAGATTAGTTGGAGGCAAGTGTAGCACTCAGGTGAGGTGACGTTTGCTTAGATTTGGGCAAGTGGAGGGTTCCTGGTAATGGATCCTCAGAATCCACCTCAGAGATGGCATTGTTGAGACTTGGAAAAGTTAGGACATGTCTGATGTCACACAGCCAGTGTGCAAAACATGGGCTCAACCTCCTATCTCCTCACTCTGCAGCTCTTGATTTCTCACTGTATTATGAAGACTTATTTATGTTTATCATATAAAAAGCAAAGTTGAGAAGACACATTCAACTGCATGATCCTGGATAGGATGAAAGTTTCTTAAAGAAATAAAAGAGGTTGTGGTTTCCCCTATTTAATCAATTGTAAAGCTCAATTTAAAATATAAAATAAACTTCACAGTTAAAATGATAATTATTATAAATATATTTAACTAGAAAAGATATATTTATAAAAATGTAACAATACAAATAGTGTAAGTATTGTGCTGCTTCACCCAATAAAATGAACATAATTATATTAAAAAATTGGGAGGGGAAAAATTATCAGTGTTAAAGTGAGACAATGTTCTGCATTTCTGATGTAGGATCTGACTCAATAGGATCCTACTGAAAAGCCCCTAGAATCTAATAAATCTTGATAAAGGAAGAGATGCATATCCTATATAATAAAAGGGTAATATGCAAATTGACCCTAACAGCAGAACGACCACTCAGCCAGTCACTATGAGGCGCACTGAACACCTCTTGGTTCCTTCCCCCCGTCAGCAGGCTCCCATCGGCCGATAGTGAACGGGGAACCAGGGGTGGGTGACAGTGGGGGGCAGGGCCGGCTGCCGGCAGCCAGGGAAGATGGCCCTGATCGCAGGCCAGGCCTAGGGACCGTACCTGCACACAAATTTCATGCACCAGACCTCTAGTATGGAAATATAAATCTGGGCCCATCAATGCTGCTGCTGTGTGTTCATCTAGAACATGAGAACTGTGTTCATTCCATCAGCACATTACGTGCCTGTATCAAATGCACCTAAGTTTTCACAGGCCATTCAACTAAAAATAATTTTGTATCTTCCCAATAGAAAATTAAACAAAATGGGAATATATTCATTGAAGAATGAAGCTAGAGAAACTGAAGCAGAGATCACTATACATGTACTTTATCAATGTTGACAAAGAACAATCTATCTAAAGATATGCTCTGAAATTCCATGGCACCATACAGCCTGTGTCTGCAGGTTTTATGTCCCTGGTGATAAAAGCTGAAACTCAACCTGTTCTAAAGAGTTGATTGCATTTTCTGATACTACAGCTCTCCAAGGACTATTTTTCTCAAAAGTTGAAGAGTAACACAAAATAATTTATTAGACAATTTGCATCTTATTCGAGATTCCTCAGTGATGAAAAACTGCTGTGCGTGGCGAGCGCCAGAGCCAGGCCTGTGGGTGATTGATTTAGAAACTCCCAAACTCTTCGGCGTTAAATATATAAGTAAATGAATACACTTCACCACACAATTATCCTCGCAGGAGGCCCCTCAAACTATTTCAAGACCTTGCAGCCACCTACTTAGCACATAAAATGATGTCGATTAAAGCATACAAGTGCATCATCACAGTAAGACTACAGATTTTTATGACCATTACAATAACACAGGCAACATTACTTCTGCCTATTAATGATTTCACACCCATAAAATTCAAGCAGAGTAGGGTTTGTATTGTAGAGCACCTAGTCACTAAAGGTGCTCCTGCTGCTTCATTATTCTTTCTTCCAGTTTATTAAAAATTGTTTAACGGGGCAGTACAAGTGGAGAAATTATTCATGATATCCAGGAATACTTAACGCTAGCTCAGTGGTTGAGCATCGACCTATGAACCAGGAGGTCATGGTTCGATTTTTGAACAGGGCACATGCCTGGGCTTGTGGGCTCGATCCCCATTGTGGGTCATGTAGGAGGCAGCCAATCAATGATTCTCTCTCATCACTGATGTTTCTCTTTCTCTCTCTCTCTCTCCCTGCCTCTCTGAAATCAATATATTTAAAAAAAATTTAAGTATGAGAAACATAAATGTTCATAGCAGCATTATTCATAATAGCCAACATGTGGAAGCAACTGAAATGTCCATCAACAGATGAATGGATAAACAAATCGCAGTCTGTCTGTGCAATGGAATATTACTCAGCCATAAAAAGAAATGAAGAACTCATATGTGCTCCATTCATGCTAAGTGTAAGAAGCTCAATCTGAAAGCATAGACTCAGAACACGTACAAGCAAAGTCACCCTGAGCAGCCAGGTGGCCCCGCAGCCTCTGGTGTTCGATGTAGCCTGACTCAGGTGATCAAGACCTGCTCATCCTGAGCATGGGCAAGCCTGACCCTCAGCCCCTCAAAGTAGAGGGTCCCATCCCACCTGCCCTCTATCAGAGCAGCCAGTCCAGACCCCCCACCATCTAGATAAGACAAATGACACCGTGCCACAGGTATAACCTGCTTTAGGCATAGACCCAAGATCCAAGCAACACTGGCCCTCTAACACAACTCCCACTTTTCTCTCCCGCTTAAAAGGAGGAGTGAGGATTGTATTATGATTAGGGTAATCTAGAATCTGCTCCAATTAATTTTTCAATTTGTGAATCTTTTACAATTTTCAAAATACGGCCTGCCTATCGCACCAGATTTGTGGTAAGAATCAAATGATTTAACTATATACCTATAATCATATGTGGAATATTCTAATTCCATGGGCAGCTCCCTAAGTGAGATAATATCATACATTCACTTGAAGTGAACACAGACTATCTTAGAAATCTATGCTATGGAAAAGCAGCCTGCTGAAATTCCTTTATAGTCTTATTAAAGGAGAAAATAATAGGAAAAATTCAGAGCAACTTGTCTAAAACCAGGAAGTCATTTTCATAAACAGACTCTAAGGTAGAGTGCAAAACAAATCCCTATGTATCAGACGAACTCCCTGCTTTATTACAAAACCAGAGCGGAGTTCCATTAAAATAACTGCATGTGTTAGTTGCATATTTCTATTGCAAAAGTCAGAGTTATGCCCATCAAGCTCTATATTTTAATCTACTGAATTTGGCCTCAATCCCAAATGAGACGGTGGAAAAACTAATGTATATTCTTGCCCTATTATGCTTCTTAGCACAAAATATATTTACATTTATAATGTATTTGGAGAAAATAGCTGTAAATTTTAGCTGCCAGTTCATTGGCTCGAGACGGCTGGTAAAAGAGCATCTTTTAAAGAACTTTGTCTTGGGTCCTACTTCTGGGTTTAACAACAGCATCCCTGACCCACCAAGTAGCGAACACATATGCTTGCAGGGAATAAACTTTAGTTATAGGAGCTGTCTAAAGTCTTGACAAAGAAGATAATTTATCTTGGTGCTAAAATAACTGGTCCAGATGGATATAATTAAGACCATAATTTGACAGAATTAACCAACCTGAGTGATTTCATATTTCTCGTAAATGCAAAAACTGTAGCAAGTAAAAGTATTGTATTCCAAATCATACTTAATTCATATAGTGAAGGTGTTTATAAGCTATAATTAGGTCTCCCGGATGGTTAAAAATTGATTCAGAACCAATTCAAAGACTTTATGTGGAACTTGAGAAAATATTGCAAGTTTCTTTGACACTGTAATTTTTTAGTGAGAAACTGATGTGCACTTTTTATGTTTCATGTACTTAGCTAAGCTCTTTGAATACTATCTAATTTATTCCTCACTTAACCCGGAAAATGAGGTATCATTCCCATCACACAGGTGAGAAAACGGAGGCTTGTTTTTTGCCCAGGTTCACACAGCTGGCCAGTGACGGAAGAGGGAAAAGATAAAGTCTGACTCCACACCTGAAGCAGCCTGCTGTGTGTGAAGTACACAGCAGTCTAGTGTTTTTGTGAAATATGGATATTCTTTATTTTTAAAATGTGAACATACTGGAGGTGTGGTTACTCGAAGTTAGAGAGAAGTATTGGATCACAGAGGGTTTATCCGAATACTACTTTACACCTACGCATATGGAATGACCCAAATGAACGACTGTGGCTTCTATGGAGAGCTGCCTTTCAGGGCTCCTTCCAAGACCTGCAGATCAGCTGCAAGGGCTGCAGTGAGCGGACAGCTCCGGAGGCCTCTGAGGATCCGTGGCGCATGGAGCTGGCAGGGACAGGAGGGCACAGCACTGCTGCCCAAGGTGGGGCTCCTCTGTGGGAAACGTTTGATCCCCGATGCCCCACTGGGCTGTCTCAGGACTCCAGTGAAGTCTGAGGCTCTTCATACTCCTTCTTCCTGCTCACCTTTCATAGGGGTCAGGCCTACCTACTCCTGATCCCACGCCCTTTACTCTTGCAACAGAAATTACGCTCAACACATCTCTGTACTTGTAAGTCTGTCTTAGTGCCTGCTTCACACAGGACCCAGCTGCCACACCATCAGTAAATAAGTATTTTCACAGAGAGGCCCTACCAAGCCCATTAGAAAACAGTCATTTACCAATGAAAGAAGGACAGGTGTGTACCTGTAACTCAGACTGTACTTTATAAAACCCTTCACTCCCATTAATGTGTATATTTAGCAAATACATGAAGGCATCTGGGAGAATTACTTTATAGTGATGTGAGCAGCTCTATTAAACTAAATATTATTCTACAGTTATTCCAGAAGAAGAAACCATATTTTTGCGCTGTTGGTGGCTTCCATAAGCCATTATTTAAATGTAAGGGTATCTACAAAGAAGGAGGCAATAGGTAGGGAGCTCAAAAAGCCTGCATGGAGGCTTTCTATTCCCATGCCTCTGAAATCCCTCCTTTATTTTTCACATTCTAGTATCCACCTGGGCCATTCCGCCATTGAACTTAGAGTCTAGTTGAGTGCTTTTCAAACTTTAATGTACTTATGAACCCCTGAGATTTTGTTAAAAATTCATCTTCTGATCCAGTAAGTCTAGAGTGGGGTCTGGGATTCTGCATTTCTAACAAGTCCTCAGATGTCAGTGATGTGGTCCCCAGACCTGCCTGGAATAACAGGGACTGGCTGGTTGCTCTCAGCTGCTGTGCTGTGATGCCCATCTACACTGTGAGTGGAGCTCAGGGTACCCAGCCAATTTGAATCAATGAACACTGTCAATATAACAGGAGACATGCTTTTACTATAGTAGCTACTGGGTTGAACTTTGAGCTGAGAGATCAATGAATGTAGGAGTGTGGTTGACTGAGAGTAAAAAGCAAGAGGTGAGGTACGGAAGGAATGTCCTCAAGAATGGAGGAGTTCTGGAAACAGGTGAGAACATGGCCTGGGAACCTGTTAGCACAGTCAGCAAATGGTCCATTCTCCTCACCAAAGACACGGCGCTAACGGGGCCCAGGGAAACATTCAAAAACATTTTCAAAACCTGCGTTTTCTTAACCTGCAGTCACTTTCTAGTCCTCTTGAATACACCACTGAATCTTTCATCCAGGGTGCCATGAATTCAAAAGATTAGTCTTGTGCAAAATGTGTAATTTCACAAATAAAAGAAGGCTAAATATATAACTGCAGACTATTTGTTCATAAGCAACCGCTTATAAAAATTGTCAAATGATTATATTTTAAATGGGGTTGTGGGGGATGCAGATAGAGGGAGGCGGGGAGAGGGGCAGTTAATTTAATTCTGTGTTATCTGGAGCCAGAAAACAGGCCCCGTAGAGTTAAGCTGGGGAGAGGAGTTGGGTTTGTTCATTGTTCTTAGATTCAAAAGAAAAATTAACCTGAGATATAACAATGGTAAAGTCACTTTCATCTCTGCTACCCAAAAGGCTCTGGCGCAGTGAGCGATTGCAGGCGTCTGAAACTCATCCACAGATACGCACTTTGCCAGATAACCTTTAATAGCAGAGGAAATTCCCATTAATAATTTTAAGCCAGAGAGAGAAAACCCAAACAAATCAAGGAGTTACCCAGAAAGGGGGATCACAGTTAGCTGTGAAGCGGGGTGTGTAGAGTTACACTGTACGTCTATAAACTGTATCCTTACATGTGGACGCCCATGTAAGATGAACTTATGAAGAACTAGTCCTGCAACCTCATAGGCGAGCCTAACTGGTGAGCTACAGATGCTGGCACCTTCGCAAAAATACTTCCGCAGACAGACAAAGAAAATAATGATTTTTTTTTTTTTTCCAGAACAAGTCCAATTCATTCTACTGCTCACACACAGACACACTACTATGAAACATGACAATCATTTTGGATCGTTTGGTAAGTTTCCTATTTTTCTATTTTGAATATTTTTTAGAAGCAAGAGAAAAAGAGAAATTGGAAAATGCTATTAGTCATGCATGACAAAAGGTATTAGATACTAGTGTTTCTTGCTGGATTTTTTATATTCCTAGAGATGTGCTTTCAAAAAACGAAAGAGTTTGACAAGATGCTGAGACTGATGTGGCCCTCACTGCCACCAAACCAAACATAAAGCCCCTTTAAGAAGATCAGAGAGGACAAATTTAAATAGTTCACAAATACCTAAATTAAAGTCTGCCCTAAACACCAAAGCAAAATATTTCAATCACTCCTGTTACAAATTAGCATATGGATCAGAGGTGGTTATCTGCTGGGAAGCTGACACTGTCCAATATTGCTACATTATTTTGGTCTCCAGGGGATGGGTACACGTGCCCTGCGTACAGCTGTTAAACTTCCCTGCATGGAAAACAATTTCATCGACTAAAGGAAAACCGGACCACGGCATGTCCAAAACGCTGTCCGAAGCATGCATTATATGAAGTTTTAGTCTGTTATAGTTTGTATTCTCTCTTACTTTAAAGCTATGATTGACGCTCATTTAATTTTCTGCTTAATTGATTATTTCCAAACCTGAAACACAATAGTCCAAGCCAGGCCACTTTAAGGAAGCTCTCTGCCCAGCCAGCAGGACCCTGAGTTTAGTAATTACTGTATAATTACTGTATAGTTGGCTAAGGGATGGACCATGGGACCACACCCAGCTCTCCCAGGTGAGAAACTTATTTTGAGAGGCCCAGGGGTGCAGACAACCGATGTGCTGGCGGCTGATTCCCTCTTATTCCTATTATGCATGATAGGGCACAAGAGTGAAGTGGCTGGTTGGGCAGGTGTTATTCTGCATCTACTTTAATTTTTCATATTAGATATAGTCTTTTAAATTTCAGTTAGAGGCACCTACCCAGCTTGTCATGCGGAAAGAACACTCTAAATTATTAAATATGCCCCAGGGTGGAGAGTCAGCACATCTTCATTCAATATTATATTTATTCTAATTATCCTCTAGAGCTCAGAAAATTAGGGAGTAACCGCAGAAGTAAATATGAGAGTCAGGCGAAGACACAAATATAACTCAGTGGAATATGTGATAAATAGGAAATAAAACCACCATCAATTTATGTTTATAAATCAAGCCTTTAAGTGATCTAACGCTCTGGAAGAGGTGGGGCATCAAGGCTAGAGAAGTGGCATTTGGTCTTCTGTCCTGGGGGCTAATGAGCCAGGCAGATCCGCAGCTTCTCTATCTGGGCTGGGCTTGGAGTCTGGGCTAGCACTCTCTGTCCTTTTGTGCTCTATTCATTGGAGACCTCATGGCATTGCTCCCTGTCATGCAGCAGATGGTTTTGATATTCACACATATTGTTGTATTTACTGACAATTTTTTCATTTTTCATTGGTAAGTAGTAGTCCATTGCATGGATAAACTATACATTTGTTTATCCATTTGCCTGTTGATTGACTCTTAACTTGTTTCTAATTTTTGGTACTATGAATAAAACTGCTAAGAACATTTGTGTCAGAGCTTGCAGACATGCTTTCACTTCTCCAAGGAAACTATATACAGGTGGAATTGCAATCCATAGATGTTTTCTTTTCTAAATTAAAACAACAAAAATATATCATTGTCCAACAGAGTTTAAATCACCTTATTTCCATTTGGACAAGTAAAAGGAAGAGATGATACTCCAAGTCATAGAGCAGCCCACAGTTGGAAGGGGCATGTGGACTTCCTTTGGGCAAGCAAAGTATGACCTTCTTGGGTCGGAGTTTTCTCCTAGCACAGAGAAGGGGCTTTTTAAAAAATAATTATTGATTTTAGAGAGAGGGAGACAGAGAGAGAGATAGAGGGGAGGGAGAAAGAGAAACCTCAGTGAGAAAGAGAGAGAGAGAAATCAATGTAAGAGAGAGAAACATGCCTCCCATACTCACCCCAACTAGGGATTGAACCTGCAACGTAGGTATGTGCTCTGACTGGGAATTGAACCTATTATTCCTTGTTGTACAGGCCAACACTCCAACTGCGCCACACTGGTCAGGGCAGGGAAGGCGCTTTTATGCTCAAGGAGTGGGCGAAAGGAAAATAAAGAGGCGATAGCTGGTCAGGCTGTCAGGAGGCAGCAAGGCCTTTGCCAATGAAGCCTCCTCATTTGCACAATCAGGTTGAGAGCCCTACTCTGAGTGGGAGTCTCAGATTATCCCAGCTTTAAAAAAAAAAATGCTACTCTGAAACTCAGCTGTGAGCTTCTGAGATAAGGCTAAAGTGCAATGAAGTGCCCAGCAAAAATTAATAATGTGCAAGAAATCATCAGCATTACATATGAGGATTTAAATACTAATATTTAAAGGGGTAATTTCTTTAATGTTCTATTTGTGCTTTCTTTTTAATTATAATAGTTTTCCATGATTCTGGTTGGATTAAATCAGCTATAGTCAAGTAAATGCCTATCGAACGTAAATTTTGTCTTACCCTGTCTTCTTTCCCTGCAACTAAATCCTTACATCTCAGAGGGAATTTTTCCATTCAACATCAAACACTGATTAAACATTTGGTGCAGGAACTTAAGAAGTGACTGTGTAATTTTATTTTACATGTACACGCTAGATAAAAAATAAACAAACAAAGAAACCTTCCTCTGGGTGCTGAAAGTTTGGAGGAAATCTTCTAAAAGCCAAAGAGAATCGGGGAAATGACCTCTTCATGGTTCATCACCATGTGCCGGAATCCTATGTCTCAGAATCTCAGGATTAAGCTATGTGCGCACTCATCCTCCTGTAGTTGCCCTCCATTCCTCTCATCAGTGATCGACCTGAAGGTTCCATTTTCATAGTTCTCAGTCTCTCTTTTTAATTTAATATTTAAGAGAGAATAGAATTTAGAGAATACAAATTTACAGAGAGGAATAAATAAAGGAATTATTTAAAATATTTTACAAGGAAACTGGCCCAACTAAAAATACTATGTGATTTGGGATCTTACAGCTTCTTATTCTGGACATGCTATATGATGGTCAAAGGCGTACACGGGATCATTTCCAGTTTGGCTAGTATATCAATACATGGTCTACCATACTGACACCCCAAAAGGAGAGGTAAGAAGGACACCAGCATGGGTCTGCCGGTGGCCGCCGGAACCTGTGGCAGGGCTAGCTGAGGAGTAATTTGGCTACTAGAGCTTACAGTAAAGACATAGAGGCACACAGAGTCCCTGCCTTTTGAAAGTCTAATGCATTTGGCATGTTTGTGATTCTTGCAAATCGACTGCTCTTACCTACCACCTCCAAATTCATACACTCCGATGGCAATGGAAGGGGTGCTGCACCAGTAAGCAGGAGCTTTAGAGTCCTGGAGCAAGTTACTTAATGTCTTTGGCTTCTCAACTATAAAAAGAGTAATAAGTACGTTTCATCCTCACAGCCAGAGGCTAGGCCCAGACCTCTGCGTCCTAGACTACCCACCCACTCAACACCCTGTCCAGAGGCTTCTTCTTCACAGATAGCACTGGCCACCGAGCAACACACCATCCAGATCAGGTGCTACCCAAGGGCCTAACTCTCAGTTTTATATTCTTTGAAAGAAAGGCCCATGGGATATTTCTATGCTTCCAAATTCTATTTGTGGAAAATAACAAGTTGTAGGAAAGAAACGACTGAAAGGAGTCTGAGATACAAATCCATCTGATGTACATATTTGTCAATGACATCTGCTACCAGAGGGCTGCCACAACACCATTTTAAAAGTTGGCAAATGCCAACCTAAAGGGCAACAGGTGTTAGTCTCCTTACAGCTGAAGCCAGCAACACCAGCTCTAACAGTTCAGTCAGGGAGACATCAAATTTGAACTTGGGCTGAGATGACCAACCAAGCCAACTTTCACCACCTTCATTCTCACTTTGAGAAGAGAACGCAATTACTGCCAGAGAGAGCGGTTATCCCATTAAGTAGCCCTTCTCATGGGAGAATGCACCTCACAGAACTCCAACAACAAGGAGCATAACTGGCCAAGGGCTCAGCTGCTGTGCTCTGAAATTTATCCCTGCGTTCTCCCAGTGGCTACTGCGCCTCCCCACAGGCTACTGCCAGAGAGCAGCAGTTACAGAATCAGGCCTTTGCTGGCTGGCTTTGCTTAAGGCTGACTTCCCGATGCCTTGGCTGCCCTTGTCTGCCTAAGCAGACTAGTTCACACCACCAAACTCCTCTCTTTGCACTTAGAATAACACTTGAACCATGGTCTGATGGTTCTTAACCTTTCCCCCCTCCTTTCTTATTTCCTTTTATGCAAGCATTTCCCCTAAGATTTTTGTACTTTTAGTACAACTTGGCATCTGCTTATCAGAAGTCCAGACTAATAGATCCTTCATTCATTTATTTATCCACTCATTCATTTATTCAAGAAATATTTACTGAGTGTCTACAATGCCCTGGCACTTTGTCCTAGGCACTGGGGAGAGTGGTACAAGAGTGAGAAGATCCTCCTGTCACACCCCTCCTCTTCAGAGTCACCAGGTACTCTTTGGCTCTCACTGTGCTGGGCACTGAGCTAAGAGCGCATCCTGTGGCCGGTCTCATTTGTTTTTCACAACAACCTTATAGGAGGTATTATTGTTGTTTCATGGATAAGAAGAGATTAAATTGCTAGAGGCTTCCCTGATAGCCAGGCTTTTTACTCCCAAACTCTGTTTTTCAACCATTAGACTATGATGTTTCTCCCCTATTGGGTGACAGCTCTGAGGACATTTTTTCTGGCAACGATTGCACATCTAAATAGTTGATTTTCCAAAGCCTGACTTCATTTCTTCACGTTAAATTTATGAGGGCCAGAAAAACCATTTACAGAAGAGAGAAACGGTGTTTCAGAGCACTTACAGTCCTACACTGTTTCAAAGTCGGTGAATGCCATATGGTTAACCCAGGAGAAGAGGTCCCTCACCTGATGCGAGTTTCACTACTACGGAGAAAATAGGAGGGCAGAGACTAACCTTGGCTTCTCTGCTTTCCATCCTGGTCACAGCCCACCTCTGACAAAACTGATGGAAGGAGGTCACACACATCCCAGGGCTGCTCTCTGCGGCCAGCCAGGCCTCCTGCAGGCCCACTACACCAACCCATGTGTCAGCTGAAAGCACCCTTCTGAATACTGATGCACACTCCTACCACGATCTCCAAGGTCAGCTATGGCGTCCTCTACACTTGGCTCAAGTGCACCGAGGTCTGGGCAAGGGATGGGCCGATTCCCAGGCAGGTTCTCTGAAGTCGGGCCATCAGATTCCTTGTGGGAGGCAATTAACCGTTTGTGAGAAACATACAAGTAAATAGCGCTACCACAAATGAAACAATATTCTCATTTAGAAAACTATTTGAAAACAGAAGCCTACCTAATCCTCTCCCTTAAACATGTTGACATTTTCAAATTTCAAGAAGGCAGTGTGGGTTAGAGAAACTGCCTTCAATAAACTGGGCAAACATTTGGGGCCTCCCGAGGCCTCAGTTTCAGGGCCGTGACCCGGGCGAGGCAAGTGGAAAGCCCAGGGTGCAGAAGTGAAGGAGACACTGACTTTCAGGTTCAGTCGGGAATGCCTGGTAGCTGAGAACAAGTACCTCCTTCAAATTTGCACCCGTGGAATCACCCTCGCCTCACTCTAGTCCAGCCCTGCTCAGTTTCCTCATCTCAAAATGTGAGGGACTGATTCGGATGCTTGCAAACTCCTGTCTAGCTTTAAAAGTTCTGAGTCTATAAATTCCGATTTGCTAAAAGAATGAGATCTAAGAGGCCACATGAAAGAATTCATACTTCAAAAAACTTAAATTTCTCAAATACATCAATAGGTGTTTCAACGTCATTTCACTTTATTGTAGTTGTACGTATGTGCGTCTCTGTGTGTGTTGTAGTTGTACGTATGTGCGTCTCTGTGTGTGTTGTAGTTGTACGTATGTGCGTCTCTGTGTGTGTTGTAGTTGTACGTATGTGCGTCTCTGTGTGTGTTGTAGTTGTACGTATGTGCGTCTCTGTGTGTGTTGTAGTTGTACGTATGTGCGTCTCTGTGTGTGTTGTAGTTGTATGTATGTGCGTCTCTGTGTGTGTTGTAGTTGTACGTATGTGCGTCTCTGTGTGTGTTGTAGTTGTATGTATGTGTGTCTGTGTGTATGTGTTTACAGCCTAGAGCTGATGCTGACGTGACCTGTTTTCCCTGATGGGTGGCCTCCGTGGAGAGCTACTCCACGAGTGTTTTCTTATTAAAAACAGAAAGAAAAGTTCTAACTCGGTTTTAAATGAATAAATAAAAGCCGTGACACACTGTGGGGCAGCGTTTGTGAAAATACAGTCAGAAAATATCTTTAAGGCGTCCGTTGCTTGTACTGCATAATCATTGTTGCATGAGGTGAAATTGATCTCAATTTCAAAGCATCAGGGATAGCACACAGAGAACTTTAAGAACAAAGGGCAGGGGCTGCATGAAATGAATTCTATGTGGACTTCAGAAGTGATTGGAAAAGAAGCATTTGGACTCTCAACTGACTTTGATTTGCGGAGGTTCTCTTTGAGGAGAAGAGGTAGGATTGTTGTAACTTTCTCTTAGAAAGAGGACTTGATCTGATCTTTGGCCTGAATTACTATTTCATGTATGGAGACCTGCTCTGCTGTGCACTTTTCACAGAAACCCAATTCTGATACCTCCTTGCCAACCGTACATGCCACAGGAGAAAACGAAGATTGGGCTTGTTGTGTGTATGATGGTGTCTGGTTGCTTTTAAGCTCCCATCCTTAAAGAAACAGTGCCCGACCTGATTCCACATTCTGACTGCCAAAACAAAAGGCCCTGTCAGCGAAGGTCTGCACCACGCAACAAGCCACTGTCCTAAACGCCTCACATTGTTTTTATAACATGTTTAAGAGGTGACACAGCCAGCCCATCCCCTCCCGTAACTCTGATTCTATCTCCTACAACTGCTTTTGAAATATAAAGTGGTTTGCTTCAGCCAGCAAGAGAGAAGGAAGAAGAAGCGCCAATGAGATTAGGAAGAAATTAAATCATAAATATGAGTATGGGCAATGACAGGAACCTTTTCCTTTCCTTTTCTCCTTTATCACGTTTTTCTTTACTGTCTTGCACCTGATTAATTCAATTTCTTTTTTATAGTTTGTTTTATGTTTTTCAGCTCAGCGATGCCTTTCCTTGAGTGTTTAAAACCCTTCAATCCCTCAGCAAAGTGTTTGGCTTCCTGTTTTCTCCCTCCTTTGTTCTCTGAGTGTCATTAAACCTGCCTTGCTCTTGGGCCTGTGAATATGATGAAACTTGCCCCTTCGCCAGGCCTCCAACCTGCATCCTCCTTGGAGGCGAACAAGAAAGCTTTCCCTCGGTTGCTCTTGCTTTTCTGCTGTTCCCATTTAGTGCCTTTTTTCCTAGAGAAATTGCAAGGTCTCTTTGTAGGTGGCTTTTCCAGGTCTTCCCTCATCTGAAGGTGACCTGCTGCTGTCAAGAGCCCCCTGCCTGTCCACTGAGGTCCTGGGCCAGCAGCATCAGAATCACTAGGAAGTGTGCTAGGAACGCAGCCACCCAGGCCCCACCCCAGACCAACCCAGCCAGAACCCACATTTCAACAAGACCGACTGGTGATTTTGAAGTTTGAGAAGCAACGCTCTAAGCCACAAGAATTTGGAGGAGAGCCAGGTACTGTGGATCTGAGAGGTCAAAGGTTTTCCTGAGAAGAGGTGATATTTGAAAGAGAGGAGGTGGGATGCTAGCAATGGGCCAGCGGGAAATGACTATAATTCAGTGGTTCTCAACCTTCTGGCCCTTTAAATACAGTTCCTCATGTGGTGACCCAACCATAAAATTATTTTTGTTGTTACTTCATAACTGTAATGTTGCTACTGCTATGAATCATAATGTAAATATCTGATACGCGGGATGGTCTTAGGCGACCCCTGTGAAAGGGTCATTCGACCGCCAAAGGGGTCGCGACCCACAGGTTGAGAACCACTGATATAATTGGACAAGAGACCTGTGGGTGAGGAGTGGGCAGGGCTAAGCAACCCTGTCTGCAGAACTGAACCAGCCAGAAGAGGGTCATATTTTTCCCCCCAAATTATATTTTTATTGATTTCAGAGAGGAAGGGAAGGGGAGAGAGAGATAGAAACTTCAATGATAAGAGAGAATCATTGATCAGTTGCCTCCCGCGCCTGCAGCCCAGGTGGTGTGCCCTCCCCGGAATCGAACTGTGACCTCCTGGTTCACAGGTTGACGCTCAACCACTGAGCCATGCCAGCGGACGAGGGTACTATTTTCAAGGCCACATATCTACTTACAGCATTTCCTGCCCTCATCATAGGCAAACTTAGGAAACAGGTTTCTGGAAAGTTCAGGGCCAAAGATTGGTGATACTGAGTCTTAGAAGAACAAAGAATGAGCCAACATCTTTGTCCGAGACAGCATCAGGCCCTTCCTCTCCTGCTCCTGCTGCCCCTGGAGCTGGAAAGGGCAGAGCATCGGGAAGCACTAAGCAGGCAGTGTGGAGTGGGGACTTCATAAAATCTTTGCGAAGTCCTCTCTGAGTTGGGCCAAGATCTGGACTCTGCTCCCTGTTCCATGGGATAACATACAGCTAACAAGTCTCCTGAGATTCTGCCTGCATTATGGCCTCAGTCGCATCTTAAGTTACTTGAGGATCCCCCAATGACCCTGGTTTAAAGGAGGGACGAGACCTAATGTAGTGTAGCTGTTTAACATAGACAATAATCATATCAGAAGTGAAAAAGAACACGAAAATGATTATTTTGAAGGATCAATAAAGAAAAGCAGGCTAGCCAGTGTTGCTCAGTGGTTGAGCGTCCACCTATGAACCAGGATGTCATGGTTTGATTCCCGCTCAGGGTACATGTTCGGTGTTACATGCTTGATCCTCAGTAGGGGGGGGGGGTGCAGGAGGTAGCCAATCAATGATTCTCTCTCATCATTTAGTTTTCTCTATCTCTCTCCCTCTCCCTTCCTCTCTGAAATCAATAAAAAAATATATATTTTTTAAAAGCAAAAAAGTTAAGTAAATTATCTGACACTAAAATGTAAAATCATACTTGAAATTACATTTCTGTTTGCCATGTGGTAACTTCAAGAATAAAGTTACTTCATTTTTTTTAAATTGAGATAAACTTGGTTAATAACATTATATAATTTTCAGATATACAAGATTATAATTCAATGCCCGTGTACTCTAAAAATATTACCATATCTGTACTTGTAAATGTCTAATCTTAGGGGGTAAAACCCCTTAGAAGCAGGGTTCTCTGAACATTTCATAAAAAAAGGTTCTAGTTTCTCTCAGCTGATTGAACATGTAGTTCACACATATTAACAAACACAGAATTCTTATGTCAGACTCCTTGTGAGGACCTGTGGGAATTTGCAGTTCTGGACTTGGGAGGAAAGATGAAAGACAGAGGGTAGACAACACCCTTCACAAGTTATGATTTCAGGGCCTAGAAAGGGTCTGGGGAGCTAGAGAAAGGCACTCAGGCACTCAAACAGACATCAAGTGGTGGCATCAAGACCTACTGCTGACCCCATGCCCTTCCAGCCAGCACTTTCTCTGTCTCCGGGGCCTGCAGCAGATCCCACAGCTGGCTTCACGTAATAAAGTGGGCGATGGGTGGAAACATGGGGGGCAGGATTGAACACATATCACCAACATCCTGACTCTCTGCAAAAGGAAGTTCTTCCTTCCTTCCCACAGAGGGAGACTCTTAAGGTTAGAAAAGGCTGGGCCCCCTCTCTGGTCCAACTTTGGTTTTCAGAACTCTAAAGCAATCACAACCACTGAATAATTGAGAAAGGTGAATAACCTCTCAGAGGGAGGCAGAAAACACGTGTCCCTAGGCTGTGCCTGGCTGAGAGTGAGCTCCGCCGGGAGCTCCTGCACGCCCCCGATGTGGAGCCTCCGATGACTGAGCTACAGCAGGATGAGCACCCCCACACTCCAGGCAGGGATCATCCCCACAGCCTCAGGGGGCTTCGTTCTTCCTGCTGGAGGAGGAAATCTCCCTCAGATGGAGGGATCACCAATGAGTGAACAAACAGAATTTGAGACAATAAAAATGACTCTTCTTTACCAGAAGAGCTAGGGGTTGATGTCGATGTCTACGTGCAAATATGACCCTGAAGAAAGACTGCTTTAAGTATCAGAGCTGATACCAAGGCCTATTTTTAACCATTAAAGAAAATAGTATTTGCTATCCAGGGTCTTGGGATACAGAGGATATGAATTTTGGGTTCATTTTATGTGAATCTGAAACCCTATTTATTATTGGCTATGTATGTAATTCTTCAAAGTTTGAATGGGATTATTAACACAAGGCAGGTTATATATGGGAGACAAAATAAAATGGGAAGGCATAAAAATTAAGTATCTCTCTCACATCGATGTTTCTCTCTGTCTCTCCCCTCCCTTCCACTCTATCCAAAAATAATGGAAAAATATCCTCAAGTGAAGAACAACAACAACAACAAACAACTAAGTAAAAAAGAAAACAATGGCCCTAACCGGTTTGGCTCAGTGGATATAGCGTCGGCCTGCGGACTGAAAGGTCCCAGGTTCGATTCCGGTCAAGGGCATGTACCTTGGTTGCGGGCACATCCCCAGTGGGGGTTGTGCAGGAGGCAGCTGATCGATGTTTCTCTCTCATCGATGTTTCTAACTCTCTATTCCTCTCTGTAGAAAATCAATAAAATATATTTTTTTAAAAAAAAGAAAACAATGGACTAAGGAGATAAAGCAATAATAGCATGGCTGAAATTCAAAATTAGATGCAGACACATTTGTTCTGCAAAGTCATAATTTTAACTCATCAATTGTTCAGTCAGCCCTGATCACCTTGTACACAGTAGGTACTCGATATTTGTTGGATGAATCAATTGCTCCATCTCTAAGTGCAGCTGCTTTGAATCGGTGTAGGCATTAACTGTTGGCCTACATTCTAAAATGAACCCCAGTTAATCTTCCCTGGAATTGGGCACAGTTGATATGGATCCTTTTTTTCCTACCTGTCCCTCTTTCTACCCAACTGGCCACACGAATCTGAAAAATCTGAAGCAAGAAAAGGTTTTATGTAACATGTAAAATAAGAGTACTTACATGGAGCACATCAACAGTTAGCTGCTGAAAGTTCCGAGATCTCAATTCCTGCATTCGTTTGTTATTTTCTTCGTATTTTTCTTCCACAAGCTTTCTGCAAATGTAAAGGAAAATAGCTGCAATGTGCCAAAACCACATCTCTATTATGGGTAAGTGTGATCCCTATTTCAACAGGCAAGGTGGGGTGATGGAAAGCCAGGCCAATGGGTCTTCCTCTCATGCAGATGTGTGTGCAGTGCAGCACCCACTTGATTCCCTCTAAAGCACACACAGGGATGCTCTAGGACAGTGGTCGGCAAACTCATTAGTCAACAGAGCCAAATATCAACAGTACGATGATTGAAATTTCTTTTGAGAGCCAAATTTTTTAAACTTAAACTATATAGGTAGGTACATTATTATTAACTTAATTAGGGTACTCCTAAGCTGGCCTTTGCTAAAAACGTCCTCAATCTGATTGACGTACATTCGCTGAGGTCGACCCCTTCCAACTCTCCCATCCACACTCATCTTGTATACTTGTTTCGTCTATCTCCTTTCGTTCATCCTCTCTATATGACCAAACCATCTCAACATACCTTTCTCAATCCTCGACACTACATCTTCTTTCACTCCACAACGTTCCCTAAAATTAACTTAATAAACTTTACTTAAAGTTTTAAGTCAACTTCACACTGTACGTGCGTGCCCGCTTGTGGTATTTTGTGGAAGAGCCACACTCAAGGGGCCAAAGAGCCGCATGTGGCTCGCGAGCTGTGGTTTGCCGACCACTGCTCTAGGACTTCTAAAACACAGCCGACAGTACTGATCCCTGGGTGTTCTCTGACTGTAATGAAATGGGGGCGGGGGGGGGGTGTCCCTGATACCCAGGACAGTGCCTACCACATACTCGATAACTGCTTTCAGGATGAAATAAACACATAAAAAAGGACATAGAGCAACATTTCAAAGAATTTATAGAAAAGAATATGAGACTCGCTGTGGAGGGGAAGTTTTCTCAGACACATCTTCCCTGTTTTCTCTACTACAGGAGAGTTGAATTTAATAGATCTGTTACTAAACTGGAAGACTGATTTGAGTTCTTGTAATTACTTGTGTGCTAATTTATACTTATGTTTTTTGAAAAATCACTGAACATCCATGTGATCAAATTTTCTTGTCTATAAATGGATACGTTATAACCCTTCTGACAACAGAGCCATTTTCTACCTAAAACACATAACCATTCTCAAATCCAAGATATAACCATCAAAAACAATTCCGATGCGAGTCTTTCTTAAAATCAGGACCAACTTCACTTAAAAGCCATTGCCTTTAAATAAGGAAAACATTAAATGTCATGTAGAAGATCTATGCCTTTCTTTTGTGTATAAAAACAGTTTTAATGTAAATATTCTAATTACCAGAGATAGTTCCCACCAGCAGCATTGCCCAGAGCACAGACCTTCTAAAGGGCTTCACTTGACAGAACAGAGCTCTGTTTCCAAACGACTAAGGCCAACAATTTCCTGCCACTACCTTCTTCTCCCTGTAGATGGGTCAGGTCTCCTGGCAGAGGGGATGCAGCGAGCATCTAGGGTAGCCGTGGGCAAACTACGGCCCGCGGGCCGGATCCGGCCAGTTTGAAATGAATAAAACTAAAAAAAAAAGACCGTACCCTTTTATGCAATGATGTTTACTTTGAATTTATATTAGTTCACACAAACACTCCATCCATGCTTTTGTTCCGGCCCTCCGGTCCAGTTTAAGAACCCATTGTGGCCCTCGAGTCAAAAAGTTTGCCCACCCGATTCTAGGGAATGGGGACCAGGTCCTGAAGTCGCCCTGTCACCCTCTCACGGGGCTATGTCCAGAAGGTGTCAGCATCAGTGAGGCTTCATTTGGAGGCTGCTGATATTTGCATCACTAGTAACCTCCCTGATATCCCATCATTCTTTTCACACAATCCTAATATTAATAATGCCTGGCATCCAACCACACCCATGGCTCAATGACTATCTTTTGAGGGAAGGAGTGAATAAAAAAATAGATTACATGTATCATGAGTGCATGCATTTTGTTATCTTGTTTTGTCCTTGCTTTTCTTCAATGAATTCCTTCAGAGGCCTGGGAAGTGGCCAAAGGGCTGAAATGCCCTGAGGACAGGATGCTTACTTCAGCTTGCTGGCTTTCTCATCAGCTGCCTGGAGCTTCCTCAGCCGCATCCTTTCTCTGGGGGTCATTTTCTGCACCTCAGAGAGCGCCCGCAACGTCTGCAGGTGAATCTGCTTTTGCCTAGAGAAAATACAGATTCTCTGCACAGAGCACATCCCAGACAAGCTCAGAAAAAATTAAACAAATATTTTACAGAGGATCATTACACTGCTGAGAAGGGGAAAGCATCTCAAGACATGCCAGGCAAAAACTAATAAAGTCTGGGTAGGTAATGAGCCAGCCAGGACTGTGGTTAATTGGCAATGTTTTTCAAATTAGATTTTTGTTTAAAAGCAAATTATGTACTTTCCACATTTCTGCTCATTTCATTGCTTACGACTGCTTTTCATAATGTGAGAAAAATTAGGATCTTGGTCATTAAGAAGTAAATAGACAGGCAGACTAATTCGACCCTGTGGCTAGAACAGTCTTTGGAAATAAGCAGGGTTTGAATGTAGTGTGCACCCTCATTCGTTAGATCTGTAGCTTTGGGCAAGTTACTGAACTTCTCGGAAACTCAGTTTTCTTATCCATAAAGAATGGGTTATAAAGCAAAATAGAGGCAGACTCATAGATAGAGAGCAGGCAGACAGCTGGGAGTGGGGAGTGTCAACAGGGTGGAGGGATTGAGCAAAAAGAGAGAACTCATGGACATGGACGACAGTGTGGTGGTTACATGATGATGGGGAGTGGAGGGGGATGGGTAGAGGTGGAAGACAGCATAGAGGGGATAAATGGTAATGGAAAAAAAATTTAATTTAAAAAATAAAAATGAAAACACAATGAAGAAAAAAGAATGGGTTATAGTGAGTATTATATGAGATAATGTATGCACAAAGTCTGGCACATAAAAAGTATCCAAAATGATAGCATGCTAATAGCTAAATTTTATTGAATATGTCTTATATTCTAGGCTTAATACAGTAGGTATTTTCCTGGCAGCACTGCATAGTGGTTAATCATATGGGTTAGTAAGATTCTCTGAGTTCAAATCCTATACGCCTTCCGGGAAGTTACTTAGCATCTTTATGATCATTAAAAAAAATAATATTGCCAAAACCGGTTTGGCTCAGTGGATAGAGCGTCGGCCTGCGGACTGAAAGGTCCCAGGTTCGATTCCGGGCAAGGGCATGTACCTGGGTTGCGGGCATATCCCCAGTAGGAGATGTGCAGGAGGCAGCTGATCGATGTTTCTCTCTCATCGATGTTTCTAACTCTCTATCTCTCTCCCTTCCTCTCTGTAAAAAATCAATAAAGTATATTAAAAATAAATAAATAAATAATAGTACCTGCTTCATATGGTTGTTGGGGGTTTAAATGAGTACAGTCATGTAAAGTACTCATAACAGAGCCAAGCATATGGTCATTACCCCCAAAATGTTAACCAATATTATTAAGAACCTTATCTTCAAAGAAATGTGGTTACACTAATCACGTATTGAAAGGTCTACAACCACATTCTCAGTGACATTTGTTTCTGTACCTACTTGCAGAACAAAGTAGGAAAGTGATGAGAAAATTGTAATGACCATTGTAGGCAGGTCTCATCCCTCCAGAATACCGCTCAGACCAGAGCCTCCAGGGGACGTGCAAGTTTCAGGAATATACATCCCTTATAACACCAAACAGCTCTCCTTAAAGCATAGTCATAGATCTTGAAAATAACAGTGATGATTTGAAGTCAATATTTCATAATGTGAAATACCATCCAAACAACTGAATTCTAGAACACAATAATTGTAAGCAGTATTTCATAATTGCAGGGCTAAATGATAACTAAAATTAGTCCAATACTTAAAAAATAAGTTCTTGCTCACCTGGTGTTGCTCAGTGGTTGAGTGTCGACCCATGAACCAGAAGGTCATGGTTCTATCCTAGTTAGGGCACATGCCCGGGTTACAGGCTTAATTCCCAGTTAGGGGGGCCTGATTCTCTCTCATCACTGATGTTTCTACCCCTCCCTCCCTCCCTCTCCTTCCTCTCTCTGAAATCAATAAAAACATTTTAAAATAAAAAAAAATAAGTTATCTACTACTGTCACATCTCCAATTAATAAAACAAAAGAAAATTAGAATATCCAGGCTTTCTTGAAAGAATAGGAAGTACCCATGAAAACAAATGTCACAGGAGTGTGGCTATAAAAATGCACCCCCCTGAGGGGCAGTCTATTTTAACTGGAGATCATGCATTAAACAAAGGCTGGATATCTTTGATGGACCAGTATCCTCAGCTTGAATGTCAAGATGGAAAACAAACTGTGCAGTAGATAAACCATGGGACAGGGCATTAGAGAAGCATGTTTGTGCTACTTGGCCTTGAAGATCAGGCTAATGAGGGCTACTGTTGTCTTCCACTGCCCTGCAGAGCTCCTTGGGCCCTTACAACATTAAATAGAGAG
This sequence comes from Myotis nattereri, assembly GCF_964212035.1. NCBI lineage: Eukaryota > Metazoa > Chordata > Mammalia > Chiroptera > Vespertilionidae > Myotis > Myotis nattereri. The sequence goes on from NC_138089.1 coordinate 37,022,260, forward strand.
CTTTTTCAACAGCATTATACATTTGGTCTTTATAATCGGTGCCCCTGGAGCTGTGCGGTACGCAGCCTACACAGCGGTGCATGGCTGTTCTGAAGTAACCTAGTACTCTGGGCTCTTGCAAGTGACAGCACAGACATTTTGATGAGGTAGGTGGCAGCAGTTAGGCCAGGAAATAGTTATGGCTCCTTTGAAAGACACATTCTCTAGTTTTTAGATATATCTCAAGAAAGTGAATTTTGGCTTATTTTCAGTTGTCACAGGACTCCACTATGTTGTCCTTTCAATAGATACTCTGGCAGCTCCCATTGAACAAACAACATGTAAAACCCATTTATGCTTCCTATGGAAGATGCCTTAGCATATAGATCACTAAATGTTTGAGATTTTAATTTCTCTATGTACTTACAAGGCAACTGCAGAGCGACCCAGCAGATCTGTGAGCTGTACGGTGGTTTAAACTTTCATGATTTCAATTTGCTGCCACCTGAGGGCTTTGGAACGCCAAGTTACTGACGCTCCTGAATTTCTTGGCAAGACTTAAGTGAATTTGAGGATACTCCATGCAGACAGCTTAGCACTAATAGATATTTAAAGACAAATGCATTTAATATTTATGCTCAATGGGCTTTCTAAAAACAAGGTAATTACTTACATGGCATTAATTATATGAGCAGTTTCCTTCTGACAATTCAAATTCTTGTCTTCTGGACTCATTTCCGAATATCTACAGATCAGGTGCTGAAAAAAACAACAACAACCTTGACACACCTTAAAGACTCCTCTCCAGGGATGGAAGGATATAAAACTACCAGGCACCCTTTTTAATTTGCACTATTACTGACCTTATCTGGGAGCTTGAAAACAAAACCCACAGGGAGCTATTTTTCCTTCTATAAAGGGTTACAAAACATTACGTGGTAGCTTATGCAACCAGATCCTGAGAGGCCTGGCTCCTGCCTCCCTCTCCAAGTCCGTCTTGCACTGCTGTTCTCTCACTCCCTGCTACCCGGGCTAGGGCAGGCCTTCCTTCCGCTCCAAGAACACACCAGCTCTCTCCACCTCTGGCTCTGAGGTGGACAGTGTCCACACGCCCAGGGCCACGACTAGGGTGAGACGAAAAGGTATGCATATTCTTAAAGGCAAATGAATGCTTTGGAGTCTTATTAAATATATTCATAAAATTAAAGGAAATTTGCCTGAGGAATTTACATTGTAAAAGGCTTGGACGGTTAAAAAACAAAAACAAAAACCCTCCTGAGAGGGTACCATCTGCTTTTTTCTTATCACGGGAGGCAAATTCTCTACATCCAATTTCCTAATTTACAGAAAAGCAAAATAAACTCACCTAATCAACAAAAAGTATTATTGAGATATATGATAAAGAGGTGGGGTAATAACGGCTCGGTGAAAATCCCAGGTTTTGTTATTAGCAGCATCCCATTCTTGGCCTAGCAGGGACATATTTACAAAGTGTTGAAGTCAGTAAGATCTAGAAACCAAGAGCCCTAAGGGGGGATGTTGAGTTTAGGCAGAAAACCGTGATCCCAATATCTGGGGCACGAGATTGTCCTGACTGATAATTTCCCTCGGCTTTAAAAAACATCTTGTGCCTCTCTTATAAAGGACTCTTAATGCCTCTTATTCCCACAGCATAGCTTCAAGCCCTAGAATGTATATCAATGCTAATTAATATGTGCTTCCCAGTATTCCTTTCATTTTAAGTACCTGTAGCTGCTCATCAATATAAGGGATTTTTAAAATTTCTATAGCAGATGGTCTCAGTGAAGGGTTCTTGTTCAACATGCTGTAAGGTTCAAAAAGAAAATTATTTTTCCAATGAACCAAAACGTAAGTAGAATTTAAAATTGTTTCCGTGACAACACATTATTTCCATACCGTTCCATGATGGCATTCAGTTCTCTTGGGTATCTCGTAGGGAGAGAAGGAGTGTCGCCTTCAACAATTTTTAAAACAATGGACAAGAAATTGGAGCCCGTGAATGCATGATTCATGCAGCACATCTCATATAAAATGCATGCCAGAGACCTGAAGACAAAGTCAAAGAACAGAAATAAGGAGCAAATGTCCTCTTTTTAAGTTTGATCATCATACAAAACCTCAGAGGTGTTAGGGCATTGGTTGTAAGGCACCAACATATGCTTCAGTCATTTGTTTAAAAGCCTCAGTTCCATAATGTTCTGTTCCACTCAAGTACATGCTGACTACAAAAAGAGGAAAAGGTGAAAGAAGAGAGCACAAAATTAAGTCTGAATGGCCAGTTTTTGTCAAAGGAAAGCAAACAAACCAACAGGAAATGTCTGCACATAGTAGGAACCCAATAAATATTTGATCAATGTAGTTCAAAGTTTCTGAATTAATTTCTATGAAGGAAAAATAAAATGCAGTTAAATATCATCTTCCTAAGACAGTTTTGTGAATGTTACATATGCAAAGTAAAGTTTTAATTTATCAGCCTAATCTTCCCCCTAATGTGTATCCAAGCATTTTGAAAAAGAAATGCATTCTTTATTAGTTTTTTAAAAAATATAATTCATTTATAAGTAGGGTGGAAGAACAGCTACTTGCAGCTCACATGAAAATGTGTAATTCTCCCTTCAGGGGTATGAGACAGAATATTAAAATTCTAGATCAGTCCAACACTGATTTGTGCTAACCATGCAAATCAGTAACTTCTAAACCAACAGAATAATCTTACAAATAACTCTATGTAATTAAGAAAACTAAGGGGGAAATTCCTGCCTGAACTTAGTATTAAGAAAAAACTGTACTTCTCTTGAATAATGGATTAGTCTAAATCTTATGGGTACTTTGAATTATGTAACTGGCCAAGCTCCCTTTTCATGTTACTTGCTTGAAAGATCAGAATAAATTTACAATCAACTTTATGTAAGTTGTGTTTTATGTAACTTTTAACATTGTCCTGTTTCTCATAAAAGGCATTTTATGTATAAATAAATACATAGATGAATATCATATTTTAACTATTTTGTGAGTGTTCAAAAAATATGCATTTGTAAGAGGATATACACCGAGAATGTTTCCATTCCAGCAAATAATAATACATTTTATTTATTATTATTTGGAAACGAAAAATTTCCAACTGATTAGTACTTTCCATATTACAAAGCACTTACATATATGTATATCTCAACAGAGCCTCATAATTTCACAGTGATTTCTCATTTTATACATGAGGAAATTGGCTCAGGAAAGTTAAATGACTTGGTCAATTTCATAAGGCATTTTTCTTTCCAAATGCTGGACTATTTCCATTACAGAATGTTAGAATAAAGGAGAATGTTAGGAGAAATCACATGATATTGACTAGAACACCAAGATCAATGTAAACATTATAAAATATGAACATATTTGTAGCTTAATAAATTTTGCATCCATCTGTAAGACTGTTGAATGGTATCTGGTGTAGTAGCACATATTTAGATTTCTATACCAAAAAAAAAAAATTCCTTCAATAAAGGTAAAATAAAGGCGTTTTTAGACAAACAAAAACTGAGAGAATCCATTGCCAGCAGGACAGCACTAAGAATTACCCTAAAAGGGGTGCTTCCAAAGAAAGAATAATGGCCTCAGAGAGGCACAGGGATACAAGAAGGAATAAAAAGCCTAAAGAAATTCTGTGACTATGTACAGATCAACATTCATTCTATAAAAACAATATTAACAATATATTACAGGGGTTAAAAATTATGTAGAATAGCCCTGGCCAGTATAGCTCAATTGGTTGAGTATCATCCTGTACACCAAAGGTTGTTAGGTTCAATTCTCGGTCAGAGCACATACACAGGTTGCAGTTTGATCTCAGGTTGGAGTGTGAGTGGGAGGCAACCAATGAATGTTTCTCTGTCACATTGATCTCTCTCTTCAAATAAAAATAATTATGTAGAATAAAATTTAATGGAAAAAGAATATAAAAACATAAGGGTTCAAAAACATAAAGGGAGTTATGTCCTTTTATTCCTGGGAAAGTGGTAAATTTAGAAACTTCTACTAGACTATAAGGCAAAGATGCATGTTATAATTGTTAGGGGATATCACCAAAAGAATAGTAAAATAATGTATATACACTTATATAACTAACAAGTTACTAGAGGGAAAAAAAACAAATATAATTTTAAACCCAAAGAAAGCAACAAAGGAGAGAAAAAAAAACCATGAAACAAGTGATATGTATATAGAGAGCAAATAAAATGACAAATAAAAATACAGAGTAATTATATTAAACATAAATGGAAAATACTTCAATTAAAAAGACTAGCAAACTGGGTAAAAACAATTACATACACTCAAAACAAACCTTAAATATAAGAACACAGAGCTGTTCATAGAAAGAGATGCACCACACAAATACTTATTAAAATATTGCAGTGTAGCTATACTAGTATCAGGCAAAGTAGACTTAAGGCAAGAACCACTACTAAAATTAAAATGGTGGATTAATAACATATAACCATTCTAAAACTCAATAAGAGTGTGTGTGTGTGTGAAGTAAAAATTGACAGAATTAAGAGAATATATAGACAAATTCACAATCAAAGTAAAAAGACTTTGACAATAGCTGATAGAACAAGCAGACCAAAAAAAAAATCAATAAGGGTAGAGAAAATCCAAATACAAAGACCAAAATTGACAAATTAACATAATTTTTTATGAACTATTAACATAATTTGTTTGAATCCCAACAATGACAGAATCCAGATTCTTTTCAAGGGCACACAAAGCATTTTCCAAAACTGAGCACAGTCTGGGTCATAAAGCAAGCCTCAACAGATTTAAGGATGGCTTTACTGGCAAATTCTTCCAAACATTTAAAAATAAAGAATATCAGTCTTAATCTCTTCATTCATAAAGTCAGCATAATTTTGATATTAAAATATAATAAGGATATTACAGGAAAGGAAAATTACAGGCCACTTATTTATGAACAGTAGATTTTAAAAATCCAAATACACATATACACATATTATAAAGAGAATATGGTGATATATTGAAAAGATTATATATCATAACCAAGTGGATTTTATTTCAGGAATACAGGGTTGACTTATATTTGAAAGTCCATCAGTGGAAAATACCTCCTTATAGAAGAGAAAAATTCTATCATCTTGACTAAAGCAGAAAAAGCATTTGATAAAATTCAAAACCCACTTGTGTTTTTTAAAAAAGGAGAAAACTCTTAGCACACTAGAAATGGAAGAAAACTTCCTTAATTGGGTTTTTAAAGCTATAAGGACATATAGTAAATATTATGCTTATTGGTGAAATATTGATAGTTTATATTTTTATTTTAAAATCAACAAGATAAGGATGCCTACTATCATCACTTCTATTGAATATTGTAATGAAGGTGCTACCCAGAACATTGAGGGCAGAAAAAGTTCAAAAATCTATATATATAAAAGCCTAAGCAACCAAACAACCATTACAACCAGTCAACCGAACGAATGGTTGACCGGTCGCTATAACGCACCCTGACCACCAGGGGGCAGACACTCAATGCAGGAGCTGCCCCCTCGTGGTCAGTGTGCTCCTATAGCCAACCTCCCATGGCTGGCCAACCTCCTGTGGTCCCTCCACCCATGGCCAGCTGGCCCCCTGATCAGGGCAGGGCAGTCAACCTCCCAAAGTCCCTTCCTCCAGCTGGATGGCCCAAATCAGCCCCAATCAGGACTGGGCGAGATGGGCCCTCATTGGCCCTGATCACCGGCCAGGACAAGGGACCCTACTCGTGCACGAATTCGTGCACTGGGCCTCTAATATATGCCAGTATATAAAAAATAGAAAAGACATTAAACTGTCATTAGGCATTTCAATATGACTGTGTACATAAAAGGTCATTTCAATAAGCCTGCAGCACCACATTTAAAAAATAAAATTAAAAATATTATTTGCATTAACATCACACAATGTCAAATACCTAGTTAAAAATCCCATGAAAGATATGCAAGACCCTATACCATCATCCATGATACATTGCTAAGAGAAATAAAATAATACCTAAAAAAATTGAAGGAGGTAGAGGGATATATCTATATGCATAGGTTGGAAGATTCAATGTTATCAAGTCATTTTTTTCCAGAATGATCTATAGGCCTAATGCAAGAGCAATCAAAATACTAGCAGACTTTTTTTTTTTTTTTTTTGCAAGAATTGACTGGCTGATTCTAAAATTTATATGAAAATGCGAAGGGATAATAGAACAGATTTGGAGGTCTTATATAACCAAATACACAGTTCAAACATATGTTGTTCAAGGGTGGACTGTACTAAGGTTTGAAAAAGATGTGAAATTACCTGGCTACTGAGATTATGGAACAATTAGAGGCTGACTCAGTAACCACTTAATTTTGATACAAGACCTTTCTCTTTTTTCGAAATCCTTCCAGCTACACTGAAGGCATGCTGCTCTCCACTTACCCATTTCACTTTCACTTGGTGATAATGTGCTTGCACTAGAGCACATGTTAAAAGGCTTCCTTTATCAGCCAGTAACTTATGGGCAGAGACCTGCTATGGTCCCAGTGCACCTGGCCTAGAATGGATACAGGTAACTGAAATAAGAGACAACCTGATTACAGAAACTGCCATTATATATTGGGATGAAAGATTTTTTATTATCCTGGTAAAGGTTTTCAGACCTATCTACTATGTATACTATTATGCTACTATCTGTATACCCATGTACCTCTGGTTTTTATTTTCTTCAATTTCCAACCAGACATTTCTATATGGGAAGGATTATGTCATTTCAAAGCCATCACTTCCATACTTTTTGAAGATTTTTCTCTTATTTGACTCCCAGGTCTTAAATCTAGCAACATGAAAGCAAGGAAAGGGGCTGGAGGGGTGAGTTGAAATAAATAAGTGAGAGGTGCATTTTACTTAGAAGTCTATGATTTGTATTCTTTTCTTTTTCCAAAATACAGCCAACTGTGAAGTAAGCAAATACATCCCTGAGGGAGGGAATGTAGCAGTGAAAGGGAAGGCTGGGATCAGCTGCATGTACAGCGTATCACACCTGAACTCCATAAACTGGCCATCTGCTCAAGTCAACCAGAACTGCCCACAGGATCTCAGAAGCACGGGCTCATGATGAATTGCAAATGCAGCTCCAGCTTTGTCTTGTCTCCGGGTAACTAAATTTACCCTTTGAAATCTGCTCAAACTCTGCAAAGAGAAGCTTACCCACAGTGCTGCAGACCTCTGGTTGACTGGGAAAGCTATATTGATCTTTTAAATAATACATATTTTTATTTGATGTAATTGAGAATCATCCTGACACTGATCTAGAAGGCAGTACACACAATTTAAGCAGTTGAGTAAATAGAAAGTTAAGACAAGAGGAGTGGGTTTTGCTTTAGTGTGTGTTACCCTAAATAAAAAGTCTTTACTAGGTCAACATAAACTCCATCTAAATCAGAGGTTCTCAACCTGTGGGTCGTGACCCCTTTGGAGGTCAAACGACCCTTTCACAGGGGTCACCTAAGACCATCAGAAAACACATATGTAATTACGTATTGTTTTTGTGATTAATCACTATGCTTTAATTATGTTCAATTTGTAACAATGAAATTGGGGGTCACCACAACATGAGGAACTGTATTAAAGGGTCGCGGCATTAGGAAGGTTCAGAACCACTGATCTAAATGTAATGAAAGACATTGGGCTGCTTGAACAAATAGTTAAGAAGCAATATTATAGAGCAACTAGCTGTTTACTAAAGGCCTGTCATGTCCCAGAACCTTTACTGTTTTCTCCCAAGCTTTAATATGCATACAAATCATGCAGGGGTTTTGTTAAAATGCTGACTCTGGGGGAAAACTTGGGGAAAAACAATGGCTACACTGGAAGTATAGTTTCTGGATCTTTCTTGAATCCCCATGTAAAACAGAGAGAACACTTAGCTAGCAAAATCAAAAACCATGGCCAACATTTTCAATAAATTTAGATGACAATGTGTCTCCTCAGACCTCAAAATACAAGCAAAGTGAGACAAATACAGTCACCATGCGACCCACACAGTTTCAGCATCTGTGTGAGAAGCAGCAGCAGGAGTCAAGGAGGTGACTAAAGGACCCAGGAACAGAAGAACCTCGCGGAAAAGCACAGTGGGCCACCCTAGGAACAGCAGCTGAAACTGGGATGGGACCTGCCCAAGTAAAAGCTGGGTGGATGCAAGAAAACCCCAGGGTAAGGCCTGAAGGGGGCAGCAGAATAGCTCAGGACTGTCCAACAGAATTTTCTACCACAACAGAAATGTTCGATATTTCTGTATACAATTATCAGTAGCTACATGTGGCCAATGAGCACTTGAAATGTGGCTGGTGTGTCTGAGGAACCAAATTTTTAAAAGAATATTTAAAAGGAAAAGGAAAAGCTCTACTTCCACCATATCATCCCAATATACTATCATATTTTGAGAATAATCCATAAAATGTGAGAAACAAAGTTTGGGTGCATTTTATCCTGCTTATACCAGCTCTTTCTGACTACTTCCTTTCACAATTGAGCTTTATAATATTTGAAGGAAGATAATCTCATTTCCCTCCCTGGTGGGGGTCCCATGTCCTTCATACCATAAGAATTTGGCCAACGGAAGAACGAAGACAGGAGCAATATGGTTTCATTTTGCTAAGTGAAAAAAAAAGCAGATTATAAAATTATATAGAGTAGTTATATTTTATAGTAACAGATATACTTAGATTAAGTATATAAGCACTTAGCACAATGACTGTCAAGCACAGAGTAAGCACTCCAGAGAGAGTAGCTATTTCTGGTTCTGCTGCTGCAGTTGTTTCAGGACCTTTTTTTTTTTTAATATATACTTTATTGATTTTTTACAAAGAGGAAGGGAGAGGGATAGAGAGTTAGAAACATCGATGAGAGAGAAACATCCATCAGCTGCCTCCTGCACACCCCCTACTGGGGATGTGCCCGCAACCCAGGTACATGCCCTTGACCGGAATCGAACCTGGGACCCTTGAGTCCACAGGCCAAAGCTCTATCCATTGAGCCAAACTGGTCAGGGCTGTTTCAGGACTTTTTTTAAAATTAACCAGGCCAGACTGATATCATCTGCAGTTTGTATTAATCATTTCATGCCAGTCACTCAAAAAATATGTTAATGCCCAGATCTACTGCATCTGACTGAAATGTTTTCCTACATCAGCTTCTGTTGAGTGAAAATAATGACACCAGTGCTCACTCCTCAGGGGTGACAGGTGAGAGAAACAGGCTCTTTTGCTCCAGAGTTTCCTTCACCAGGAGGCAGATGAAAGGGCTGTTGGCAGCCAGATACTTGCTGGCCCCACATTAGCTATCAGAACTGCTGCCAACCTGACCTGTACTTCTCCCTTTCCTAAATCCTTCACCAGAAAATAGGCTTGTTCTCTGGAGATCTTGGCGCATGTGGAAAGCTGGTGGCAGGAGAGGGAAGCTGGAAAGACATGAGGATTACTTTCCATGCCAACGATTTGGGGCTTGACTATCTCTAGGTAATGGCATACCCTTGGAGGATTTTAAGCTGAAAAGTCAAGTGATTAGTTCCTTAGTTTAGAAATTCTGCTCTGGTTGTATCGTAGGTGATGAACTGAATGTAGGAAGCTAGAGAAAGTAGAACGACATTAAAGAACTCGAGGAGAGACATAGTAAGGGCACAGACCGAGGCGATGGAAGTGGAAGTTGAGAAGATTGGTTGAACACATTTCTAGGCAGTAGTATCAATAACACAGTTACTAAGTGAATTTAAGAGGCGAGAGGGAGAAGGGGAGTCTTGATTTATTCTCGGTCTTCTAGCATGGATGGTACAGTAGAAAAGGGAAGGCAACAGTCTTGTCTCTTCCCTATCCTCTTTTCCCTGTCCACTCGAAATACTCTTCTGCAAGGATACTTTCTTAGTCCTGGTAGGCCAGGAAGCTGCTGATTCCTCTCTATTTTCTTCTACCTGTAGCTAAGCTTTGTCTGACATTTATACCCAAGATCACCAAAGCCTGGCTACAATGTTAGGTGTGAACTATACTCCTCCAGGGTCCCCTACCCAGCCAACCCCCATACCAGATCTCTGAACAAAACCAGGAGACCTTCACAGTACACCCCTACTATTCCAACTACTATTCCCTCCACTTGAAACACTCAAAGAATACAGGGCCACAAGATCAAAGAGCCATCTGGTTGACCTCTCACTACAAGACAGATAAGACCAACAGTGAAATGTTCTGTTTAATTATAGTACCATTCTCACAACGGTATTTTCCTTTATTTGTTTCTCTACCAAAATAATAAATTCTAACTATTAATAGTTTAAGTCAATTTAAAGGGCTGGCCTAGGAACATAACTCATATACTGTATTTTTCTTATGGGAGAAAAAAAGTGTTCAGCAATTGTTTCTACAAATTAGCCATGTTCCAAGTATTGTCCTCAGAGAACCTAATTATCCTAACTTTCTAAATAATTGTTTATAAACTTTTGGAACCTAACCCACTTTTAATAGAGAGACTTCCTGCACTTGATTGCTATAAATAAATCAATCCCGAAAGGCTTAACAGATTGCAAAGAGAGGATGAGTTTACATATGGGCAAACATTAACAGATGAAAATATAATTAGCACTATACCAATATTCTTTTAGCATTATAAATATAATATGTATAGCTATTCGTGCTAGAGCAAAACACCTGTCAATTATTCACAAGTTTTTCCAGTCCTAAGGAAATATTCCACAGTAAACAGCTGCTACATACTGAGATTCAGAGAAAATTTTTCAGCCGCATCCAATCTAATTTTTCTAAGTGTCTCCCAAATATTATTCATCACACTTATGTATCTGCCACTATAATTAACAGTTCTCTGTTATTCTTTCCACTTTGGGTTTGGCAGTAGAAATTTCATTACTAGATAAGCTTGTTTTAATTCAGATAAAACCAAGGTAACTTCTAAATTCATAAGAAGGTGGTTATTCAGACTCAGGATGGTGATAAATCCTTAGCTTGTATTTGCTGAATATTTAATAATCTCCATAAGGAGAGCTAACCTTGCAAAAGATATATTAAAATTCTCCTGCATTTTCATATTTGGGAGGTTTTAGTTTTTTAAGTTTTGCCTTAGTCAGGTATCATTTTTGTAAACCGAAAACATTAGAGCAATACTATCTGATATTCCTAATTCTTTACACAATACTAAGAGAAGTTTTGTTTTGTTTTTTTTTTTAAAAAATGGCACACAACTGGGACAAAAAGACTCTATGCTATACCCTTCTCTATGTGTGTTCTGGTGCCCAAGTTTCCTTACCCGACTTGGCAAGCAGTTGTAGATACATGTCAAAATGAGCCTGCTTTCTTGCTAAATGGAATTCCAAAAGCTTAAATGATGGGCTTCATAAATTAATTTACTCTTAATTCAAATGACATCATGTAACATCTTCCTGAGATACCATGAAATCTTTTTTTAATTCTTTATTGTTGAAAGTATTACATGTGTCCCTTTTCCGCCCATTGTCCCCAACCTTCCACCCCCCCCCCACCACCACCACAGACACACACACACAGTCTGTGTCCATTGGTTATGCTTATATGCATACAAGTTCTTTGGTTGATCTCTTACTCCCCACCACACCCCCCCTAACCCCCCACCCCTCTCTGCCTTCCCTCTGAGGTTTGATGGTCTGTTCCGTGATTCTGTGTCTCTGGATCTATTTTTGTTCATCAGTTTATGTTGTAATCTTAAATCATGATGAAATGATATATTTGAATCTATTTTTAAATAGTCATCATCATCATAATAAAAACAATTAAGTGTGAAGAGAACTATAGGTATGTAACTCAAATTCAATCCAAAGCCCAAGACTAGTTTCCTCAATCTGGATAAATGTACTCCAACAAGAGCAAGAAGTCTTCCCTTGAGGGTCAGGAATCCTATTACTTTTGATTTTATACCCCAAGGCCTTTACACAGTCACTGGCAAATAGTAGATGATCAATAAAGCAAAATTTAAAGAAACTCATTTCTCTGAATAGACCTTTGTGTTTTTTGTCAATTTTGTTGTTGTTTTTGAAGGGCTGGGAGAAGGGTGTGATAGAGGCAAGAAGGGAGGTGGATTGGAAAAGACCACCACAGCAGAAACAAGCTAACAGTGAAAAACCCACTGAAAAACCTAGGAATGAATCACAAGAGTGCACTGAAGAGACAGGATGGATGGGGATCTGCCATAGCCAGACCTCATCATGACAGTATTCTCCCCCATCTGTGCTTTCCTTTACCTAACCAGAGAAGAGGCAACTTGCTATTTTAGCCTCTTTAGAAAAATGAAGTGGGCACAATCTTTCACGTGGCTCATCTCTGAAAGCTCAGACTATTTAAATTGATTTGCATATAATAACTATTTACTTAATTAACAAGCTCTCACCCAGTTTGTCCTTTTAACCGTTAACAAGTCAAGAATTATGTAAGATTCCTTTTCAAAGGAAAATAAATTTTCCCAAATAGGACCTATTGCTAACAACAAACATGATTTTCCACATGGTTTCTGCACTGAAATTTAAATTGGTTCCATGATTGGGAAGGAGAAATTTTTGGGGTACGAAAGCTCAGAGAAATGGAGAAATCTAAGATGCATCTATCACTGAAAACACAGAATTTTTAAATTTAAGTTTATCCTTAAGACTAACATCTTTAGTAAAAATTTTAAAAGTAACAAGAAGAAAAAAATAAAGCAAAGCTGTACATTCCCCACAGAGGTGGAAGTTAACCTTAAAATAAAATAAAGCACAGTGTTTAGGATTACAAATGCTTTATTTAATAGGCCAGCAGAAACCTATCAAAATGTATTGCTTACTATTCATTAAGAACTTTCCCTGTGGTTCAAGAAGAAAAAAGCCAAACCAGCCAATTAATCTATGAATAAAAATACTTTAAAATCAACTTAATGGAATATATCAAGTTCCAAATTCAAAAGACCTTTTACTCTGGTCACAAAATGATTCAGGTATTCAAGGGATAAAGTGAAAGGATGTAGTAAGTAAATGATCCTAAAACCAAAACGCATCCTTCTCTCAGGACAGCAGATAAACAAGTCGTTTGGACCTGCCCACTGCCCACGGCCCACTGCCCACTCACCAGATGTCTGACTTGGTGTCGTAGCCTTGGTGTTTCAGAGCCTCTGGACTCATATAATGGGGCGTTCCAGTTAGAGTGGTGGCTAAATCATAGGATCCCATCAGGAGTCGAGAAACTCCAAAATCCCCTTGAAATAATAACAATTAATCTTTATGAATATTTTAAAACAATGAAAATCAGCCCTGGAAATTAACAACAGAGTATCTAATTTGACAATTTTAATATGCAATGATTCATACCATTTTAAAGGAAAGAAAAGGAATATGATATATTTTAAATTATACAATGCTGGTGAACAGCTTTACAAATAAGTCCTATAGGAGAAAGATGATTTTGAGCCAGTAAAGTAAATTATGTAAACCAAATTTTTTGGGGGGGGAATTGTGGAGAGCCAGCAACTTTAAATAAAAAGCTATTTCAAGTCTGAATAACAACAAACAGAATGATTTTGAAAGAGCTGAATATAATGACTTGCAATTTCATCTGCGGGTGGTGGGGAGAGTTTGTTCTTCATTTGCAATAAAGAAAATTTTTAAATAAAATACTTGAGACTTTTCAAGAACATGACTATAAAATTTGAATCCATCAGCTTCTCTATATTTGCCTAATAGCTACATGCTTTTATACCTTTCCTCTATAAGAACATCTTGCAGATTAAACAATCCAGTAGCAGTTATGAGTGGAGGTATAGTTCTGAAGGAGAACTAAAGTTAACAAAGCCATTATATCAACATTTTAATTCTGTGTGACAACTGTTAATTGCTTTGTGATAAAATAAAGAGGGAAAACCTGTAGTAATTAATCAAACTAGTAAAACAAGTTGAACCACTTGCAAAGCCTCTGGTATGTAGCAGGAACTCAAAAAATACTAGCTGAATCTACAAAGTATGTAGCAAATGTCTTATACTTTAATTTATAATCAGAAACAAAATAATTGGGTTTAATTGGCCCCAACCAAATAAAAACAAAAATTTGAGAATTTTAAATAAACCAACATTTTCTCTGATACTCCTAGGTACTATATACAATTTGATATGTTGATAGCATCTAAATAGAATACTTCCCATGTTTCCAGAATACATACTTTTAAAAATCTTACCAATTTTAAGTAGATTATTTTTCAGAAATATATTTTTTGATTTTAAGTCTCGATGAAGTATCCTCCTAGAAAAGGTTAAAAAGGATATACATTATGCTGAGCGAAATAAGCCAGTCAGAGAAAGTTAAATATCACATGATCTCACTCATTTGTGGAATTATAATGAACAACATAAACTAATGAACAAAAACAGATTCAGAGACAGAGAAGCATCGATCAGACCATCAAACCTCAGAGGGAAGGTAGGGGAGGGTGGGGGTAAGGGGGAGAGATCAACCAAAGGACTTGTATGCATGCATATAGGCCTAACCAATGAACACAGACACCAGGGGGGTGAGGGCATGAGTGGGGGGGGGGGGAGGGAGGCAACAGGGGGGGGGATAAGGACACACATGTAATAACTTAATCAATAAAGAATAAAAAGGATATACAATTTCATGCAAAATGTAAAATTTTAAAATCTTACTACACATAATATATCTGGGTGGCCCTGGCAGGCTAGCTCAGTTGGTTAGAGCATCGTCCCAATATACCAAGGTTGCAGGTTCAATTCAGGATGAAGGCACATATAAGAATCAATGAATGAATGCATAAATAAGTAGAACAACAAATGAATCTCTCTCTTTCTCAACCTCTCTCTCTCTCTCTCTCTCTCTCTCTCTCTCTCTCTCTCTCTCTCTCTCTCTCATCAATAAATAAAAAATTAAAAATATATATGGGTGGCCAAAACCAGTTTGGCTCAGTGGATAGAGCGTCGGCCTGCGGACTGAAAGGTCCCAGGTTCGATTCCGGTCAAGGGCATGTACCTGGGTTGCGGGCATATCCCCAGTAGGAGATGTGCAGGAGGCAGCTGATCGATGTTTCTCTCTCATCAATGTTTCTAACTCTCTATCTCTCTCCCTTCCTCTCTGTAAAAAAATCAATAAAATATGTTTAAAATATATATATATGTATGTGAAGTAATTCACACATATACATTCCCAAAGATATATATTTAAATGTTTAAAAGCAACAAAGCCACAACAATTTCTTATTTCCCTAAGGAAATAGAGTTTTTAAAAAACGGGTTTCAAGTCAGGAGAACGTGTAATTGGGGAAAAAATGAGATGGTTTCAACTACTTCAACAGGCCAGATGCTACTATGATTTGGTAGCATGATCTACATAGTATTATATCCAGTAATCATATATTCAGTTTTAGACTAATTATCACAAAGCTTTATAGGCTGTTATATATAATCTATTTTTTAAGCTGCTTCTGTTACTTGCAATTAAAAGCATCTTAAATTGATTCACTTGGTCCCTGCAGCTGTTGATTCTAGATCTAAGGAGAGGGTACTGGGCTCTTACAGCTACAAGTACCCAAGGAGTCAAACAGTCTAAGGGTTTAGATTTTGGAATAGTGATATAGGGAGCCTACCCGGAACCCAGCTACTATACAATGGGAATAAGTAATACATGCAAGAGAAACTTACTGAAGACTCCTAGGCCAGACAATAGAAGATGAGTTACAGATAATAATACATTAACAGCCCTCATGTGTGTGTGAATATATTATTCAGTACTAGATGTTTTAAGAAAAAGGCAAACAATATGTTAGGAAGCAGTTATGAGAATTGGCTGGTGCCATGGTGATAGAATAAAAAATTCTATGCAACAGACCAGCTATCAAAATATTTTGGTGAATTTTTTTAAAGTCTCTTTTATTGACTTTGTGGTTACAGAAAGCAAAAATAGTTCCAGCAAGGAAGTCTTATCATCTACGTGGCTAATATCCTTTCCTTTGAAGCATATAAAAATCAAATCTAAGAAATAACAAGGCGACAAGTAATATAGGCAACTTAGAGAACATCTACCTTCTAGAAAGTTCAAAGTAGCTCTCTATCCATTATCGCCGATGTCCCACGCCATTTCTATGGAAGTGGTGGGTCCCTCTCATGATGCCCAGGAGAATGAAGTGTGGCCTGGTTAAGGTCAGAAGGAACCTGTGTTCAGACACATGGTAGAGCTCCTGCTTCCGTCTCCTCTACCAGGCCATTTTCTACACCCTCTCGCCTTCAGAACCACAGCAGAGTAAAGAACAGTCTGTGGAGATAGAGCAGGTGTTTCTCGGGCCCCAACCCGAGGTAGGGCTGTGGAGAAGGTATGAACAATGTACCCTTCATCTCTCCTGAAGCCCTTAACAGTTTTTGACACATCGCTCCCTTCTCTAAAAGTCTGTCCTTTAGGTTGTGGAGTCTCAGGGTGGATCTCAAACTCTCCTTGTCAAAGATCCTGGGTGATGCCTGGCTCGGGCAGCTGCCTGGCTTGTCTCTGCCACTTGGCCTTCGTCCTAGATTCTGAGGCACCTGTCTGGCTTCCTCATTGTTGCTGTGGCTCCCATGACCAGGAGGAGCCCTCTGTGTTGTAAGTCAGGGGTAGAGTCGGGTCCTCCTCCAACGTAGCTATTGCCAACACAGCAAGAGTTGCCTATACCTGGCACTGGGGTGGAGTCTCTTAGAAAAAAGTGCCCTGAGAACATCCTCAAGAAATGGATACCAGGCAAAAGCAGGAATCTCCAGTAACACGACACCACAACTTCCTTAGCTTTTCCATCTTCAAATCTAAGGTAGCAGACCTCCACCTTCTGACATATTTCCTGACATGGATTCACAAGTAGGTCTTTTCCCTGGGAGTCTCACTACATTAAAAATAAACTCCTCATGCCACCTTTCTGGGAATATTTAGCCATTCCAACACAGAACTGGCTGGGAGATGTGTGGGATGCTAGTCACCTCCGGAAAGGTGTCTTGGTCCTGGTTTCTGCTCCCCTGTGAAAGCACCCAGATCAGGAAGCCTCAATGTCACCAGAAAATGGGCTTTCTGCATAGAGGCTGTTTTGTCCATTTTTTTTTTTTAAATCTAGGCTAACTGAACTTCAACAGAAATTATTTGGGGGGGGGGCATTGTTTGTTTGCTTTGTTTTGTGGTTTCTGTGTTAGCACTGGGGGCAAAAAAAGAAAAAAGATGAACAAGACATTGTCTCTGTCCCCAGGTAGTTCCCTTTCGCCCAATTCTGCTGTGGCATCCAGAAAAGATGATGTTTCAGATTAGACAACTGATTGGACCAAAGAGGAGAAAGGCTATTATAGGACTGCACTTTCAGAGAGAAGAGGGTTCTAGTTTTATCCAAGGTTCCAAAGTCCCTCAAATGCTGGACCAGCCCAGGAATCCTGGGGGAGTCAGTAATGAGCCTCAGAACATAAACACCTTTAAGGAAACTTAGAGCTGTCTGTGCACCAGAGGTTCAAGCCCACGGGGAGGAAGGAGTTTGTGTTACATTCTTCAAGATAGCTTTTAATGAACTGTGAATATTCACAGTTTCAACATTATTAGTTATGAGTGTATGGATTTAGAATATTATTAATGTATAAATAAATCAAATTATAATAAGTACAAGAATTCTCCAAAGGAGTCAGAAAAAATATCTTCATTTCTTCTGTACCATCATTCTTAGTTTTTCTAGGGTCTTCTTCATCTCCTCTGCTGCTACAGAGGGCCTCCTCTGTATTAGGGGTCTCCAAAAAAACAGACCTATAAGAGATAGATAGAGCTACAGCTAGAGATAGAGAGATAGACAGAGAAAGAGATAGAGACAGATTTATCATGAGGAACTGGCTCACACAATTATGGAGGCTGAGAAGGTCCGAGATCGGCAAGCTGGAGACCCAAGAAAGTGGGTGGTGTAATTCAGCCTGAGTCTACAGGCCTGAGAATAAGGGGAGTTTCTGGTCTGCAAACGGAGTCATATGTTTACACTATTTTGCATCTGCTGCTTTCACCCAACATCATGTCTCTCAGATTTATATCAATTGTGTATTCTGTTTTTCTTGTTTTTGTTTTTTTTTTAGAATTACATCAACTTTTAAAAGTAATTTTTTTATTTGTTGATTTTAGAGAGAGAGAAAAGGAGAGAGAGGGAGAGGGAGAGAGCGCGCGCACTGATTCGTTGGTCTACTTATTTATGCATTCATTGGTTGATTATTATAGGTGTCTTGACCAGAGATCAAACCTGCAACCTTGGCATATTGGGACAACACTCTAACCAACTAAGCTACCCAGCCAGGGCTGTGTATTCTGTTTTTATTCCACAGTAAAATTCCATTGTTTGAAAATACCAAAAGTTATTTAACCATTTGCTGTAAATGACATTTCTTAGTGTTTGGGCTATTAAAACTAAGCTTTCTATGCACATTTTTGTACATGTCTTTTGTTGGACACAGGTACTCATTTTCTTTCTGAGGAACAGAATTACTGGGTCACAAGGTATTTGAATGTTTAGCTTTGGAGTTATTATTAAACATTTTTCCAAAGTGTTTATACCCTAGCAGCAATGTAAGAGAGTTCCAGTAGCTCCAAATCCTTGCCAACACTTGTTATTGTCAAGAGTTGTTGTTGTTGTTTTAGCCCTTCTGGTGGCTATGCCCTTATTTCTACACTGAATTACAACCACAAACAACAACATTACATGGGGCTTAACAGTTTGAAAACTTTTAAATGTATAGTATCTCAATGCATATTCCCTATTATCCCTATTTCATAGTTGAGGAAACAAAGGTTCAGAGAGGTTAAGTAGCTTACCCAGGACCATAACATACATGGTAGAGATTCTCAATCCTGTATATGCACAATGACACACAGTTTAGAGTTATTTGGGTCCATGTTTTATCTCTGCTAGTTTACTAACAGCAATCTGAAGTTAGGCCTTATTTTTAATGTATCATTATTTAATAAATAAAAATTGAAAATTTCTTATTTATATATAAAAACTTTACAATTGGTTATAATAATATAATGAATAAGAAGCACCATCATTTGTAATCTGAATCAAAGGATGGTATTTCAGATTCATAAATATCCAAATATTTAAGCTTCATTTAATGACTTTCTTGGAATGTTGAAGGATTTGAAAAAAAATTAAATCCTCTCTCTTAAGGATTATTTTAAACTTCTTTATTTTAACTAGTACTAAGTAGAACCAAATATATCAAAATATTTGGGTTCCTAAATGAAGCAGACTTCAGGATTTTTTTGGGTTTTTTTGTTTTTGTTAATTCTCTCACGAGGATATTTTTTCCATTGATTTTTAGAGAGAGTTTTGGGGAGGGAGGAAGAGGAAGAGAGAGAGAGAGAGAGAGAGAGAGAGAGAGAGAGAGAGAGAAAGGAAGGAAAGAAGGAAGGAAGGAAGGTCAATGGGAAAGAGACACATTGACTGGTTACCTTCCAAATGTGCCCCAACCTGGGCCTGGGATTGAACCTGCAACCCAGGTACGTGCCCTTTACCAGGAATTGAATGCCTGGGCCACACCGGCCAGGGTACCAGATTTTAGTTTTATATTTTGCACACAAAATACCAAAGGTAGCATCTTTGTATGTGTTGTTTTCCTTAAGCATAAGCTAATAAATATGCCATAGAATAATAAAGAAAATAAATACTACAATATCAACTGTATGTATGTACATGAATGTCCTACATTAAGCAGCTTTGAGTAGTTTATTAAAAGACTAGAGGCCTGGTGCACGAAATTTGTGCACATGGCAGAGGGCCCTCAGCCTGGCCTGCACCCTCTCGCAATCCAGGACCCCTGGGGACCCCACAGGGATGGGGCCTAAACCGGCAGTCAGACATCCCTCTTGCAATCTGGGACTGCGGGCTCCTAACTGCTCACCTGCCTGCCTGATTGATCATCCCTAACCACTCGCCTGCCTGCCTGATCGCCCCTAACCGCCTCTGCCTTGGCCCCCACCACCCTGGCTTCATCAGGAAGGATGTCCAGAATGATGTCTGGAAGGTCATTTGGCTGTTCGGTCTAATTAGCATATTACGCTTTTATTATTATAGATTATTTTATATTCCTTTATACTTATCTCTTTGGATAGTTTTACATCAATCAAAAGATTGCAAGGGGCTGTCAATAAGTCGGTGGCTCTCTGTATCCTGGAGCATGTGTTTCAGAAGGGTCACGGCAAAGCACAGAATAGTCCAATTACCTTTTCTGAGATCAGAAACCACAGGCGACACATCTGAATGATCTGATATCCATGGGTAGGCAGACCTCGGTGTGCCCTGTAAATTTCTACTTTTGTTCAAGAAGAGTGTCACCACATGTTCTGCCCACTCCTAAGCTGAGAGCTAACAGAGACATCTCATTATACCTACTTTTATTTGTCTATGTATGTACATCTTTTCAAGTGTGTTCATACCACTGCATGGGTCTGTAAGACATTTTAACATCTACAGCTTCTTATTTAAAAGTTTTAAAAGACATTTTTGAAACAGAGATTGTAAATACAAATTATAGACAACTGAACTCATAAAACGTACCTTGACCTTCTTTTATCAGGTACGTCACATCAAACTGACTTTTGGTCTGAATACCAAACGATATCTTTTGCCTCAATTACTTAGTTTGACTTGAGAAGTAAACTCCACTAAATGTGCACAGACACATTCCAAGGCGACCATGCAATGCATTTATAGCATCCTAGGATATTTATAGCTTAAGCTGCTGCAGGTATAATAAATTCATAGCATGCTAGAGGTATCTGGAAATCACTTGTAATTCACAGGCTATGATCAGGTATCAGGAATGTGTTTAATATAATTTTGTCTTGTATTCAATGCCAACTTGATTTCTAGAACAACAACTAAGAAAATGCTTTTCAAGTAAATCTTCTAATATAATCATTCAACAGTTTTCTCAAGAAAAAGTATATTATAGATGTTGAACTATAGTCATTTACCTTTTGGTCTTGCTTTCTTTCAGTCCTACCCCCCAAAATTTCATTTCAAACAGACATGACTGTTTTAAAAAGCCCTGTCCCTCAGTAACAAAGAACATACCGTTCATGCATGTAGTCAACTCCCAGCAGCAGCTGGATAAACCATTCTATTACTTGACCGTCTGAGAAGGTTTTTCCAGCTTCTTTATATTCCTGAATTTTACAGTCCAGGTCTCGGCCCTGAAACCAAACAGCATAATTTATCATATTTTTTTCAGTTAATATTTTAAAATCAAACTCTCTCAAATATAGTTAATACACAGCAGTTGCTATTGTTATAAGAAAGTGAGGTCATACGGTAACTCTGTAACTATCACTGATGAAGGTTTGCTTCCTCCAGTCACCTCTGCACATTTCAGAGTGGAGCTCAGCTCTCGCCCTTGTCCATAGATACTGAATAAACTGTTTTCATTGCTTTAAGTAAATGTATGGCTTATCTTTGACATCACTCAAAGACAAAACCGTTCTAAAGGTTTTTTGTTTTTATTACATTACCTCAATATTACCTTAACATTTATTTTTAATGCATTTCATAACATTATATATGTACCCACATAAAACTAGGAATAACTTTACTTATACTTAGAATTTTACATAACTATAGAACCCTAACATGTATACAAATTAAAACTATAAAGACAGCAAAAATTCAAACTAACGATATTAATATAAAGCAATGCTGTTCTGGTGAAAGTAAATTGGTGCTTACATTGTGCTTATAGTGCTGGCTGCTGGAGTATAGGTTCTCTTCACTGCCCAGACTGACCTGTTCCTTGGAATAACTTAGCTCTCCTTTTCTCTATTTAACTAGAGCAAAACTCAGCAATCCAGCAACGTTGATTTATGTGGGGTCCAGACACACCATTTAGTCCAGGGGTCCTCAAACTATGGCCCGCGGGCCACATGCAAATACAAATATTGTATTTGTTCCTGTTTTGTTTTTTTACTTCAAAATAAGATATGTGCAGTGTGCATAGGAATTTGTTCATAGTTTTTTTTAAAACTATAGTCTGGCCCTCCAACGGTCTGAGGGACAGTGAACTGGCCCCCTGTTTAAAAAGTTTGAGGACCCCTGATTTAGTCAGTCTCTGTCCTACCACTCATAAAAGGATAATACCTGGTGCCCAAATGAATCGTGATCACAAATAACAAACCTCTAAAATTGGCCGGCGGAGAACGATGTAAGACCGTTCTGATTATGCTTATCTTAATGTATTTCACCCACCACAGAAATAAAAACACAAAATGTGTTTCTCTTAGAAAACCCCTATACCTGACCCCTTTTCCCTTAAAACACCAACATATTAGAGACAATTCAAGAACTGTTCCTCTTTTTTTTTATATATTTTGTATTGATTAAGATGTTACATATATGTACCCTCTACCCCCCCCCCTCCGCTCATGCCCTCACCCCCCCGTTGTCCGTGTCCATTGGTTAGGCCTATATGCTTGCATATAAGTCCTTTGGTTGATCTTTCCCCCTTGCCCCCACCCTCCCCTACCTTCCCTCCAAGGCCCGACAGTCCAATCAATGCCTCTCCGTCTCTGGATCAGTCCTTGTTCATCAGTTTATGTTGTTCATTATATTCCACAAATGAGTGAGATCCTGTGGTATTTATCCGCTCTCAGTTCCATCCATGCTGTGGCAAATGGTAAGAGTTCCTTTTTCTTCTTCCTCTTCTTAAAGAATACCTTTCAGCATTTCATATAATGCTGGTTTGGTGGTGATGAACTCCTTTAGCTTTTTCTTATCCGTGAAGCTCTTTATCTGACCTTCCATTCTGAACGATAGCTTTGCTGGATAAAGTAATCTTGGTTGCAGGTTCTTGCTATTCATCTATTTGAATATTTCTTGCCACTCTCTTCTGGCCTGTATGGTTTCTGTTGAGAAATCAGCTGACAGTCGAATGGGTACTCCCTTGTAGGTAACTGACTGTCTTTCTCTTGCTGCTTTTAAGATTCTCTCTTTATCTTTTGCTCTTGGCATTTTAATTATGATGTGTCTTGGTGTGGTCCTCTTTGGATTCCTTTTGTTTGGGGTTCTCTGCGCTTCCTGGACTTGTAAGTCCATTTCTTTCACCAGGTGGGGGAAGTTTTCTGTCATTATTTCTTCAAAAAGGTTTTCAATATCTTGCCCTCTCTCTCCTTCTGGTACCCCTATAATTCTGATGTTGGTACGCTTGAAGTTGTCCCAGAGGTTCCTTACACTATCTTCATATTTTTTGAATCTCTTTTCTTTTTTCTTTTTCGGTTGGGTATTTTTTGTTTCTTTGTATTTCAAATCTTTGACTTGATTCTTGGGATCCTCTTGTCTGCTGTTGGATCTCTGTAAAATATTCTTTATTTCAGTCAGTGTATGCTTAATTTCTAGTTGGTCCTTTTTCATGTCCTCCATGGTCTGACTATACTCCTTGAGGGATTCATTAAATTTATCGGCGGTTTCCATAAAATTCTTGAAAAACCTTATAAATGTGGCCTTAACTCTATATCCAGTCGTTTGCTTTCCTCCATTTCTGCCATTCATGACCTGTTTCTTTGTCTCCGCATTTTGGCTGCTTCCCTGTGTTGATAGAGTGGCCCTGCGTGCCAGGTGTCCTGTAGGGCCCAGTGGCTCAGCCTCCCCAGTTACCTGGGGTGGACGCTCTTGGTGCACTCTTGGTGCCTTGGTTGTTGTAGGATCACTGGGAGGAATTGACCTCCAGGCCAACCGGCTGTGGGAATCAGCCGTGTCTGAAGTGGGAGAATGGTCCCCCTCTGACCACTGGGCACAGTGGCTCCTGGATCTAAGGAGGTGCTAATTCAGCCTCTGCCTGAGGCCACACAGCAGGAGCCACGAAGAGGCTCAGCTGTGAAGCAATGCAAGCCACTGCGGGGCCCTGGGCCTTCTCTTGGAAGTTCCAGGTCTGCCTGGCTAGGCTGCAATTAGGTACATTCACATGCAAAAGGCTCTGCTGCAGCCTGGGTGGGGCGGGGTCTCAGGGAGTCAAAAGGGCAGAGAAAGAAGCTATGGCTGATTCTCCGCCTGGAGTCGCGCGTCTCAGTGTCCCGGTAACGGCTGCAAGCACCTCTGAGGGAAAGCCGCCCTCAAGTTCGCCCGTTGCCCGACAGTCCAGCTTCTCCCCGTATGAGTCCTGGGTCCCCAGAGACTTGCTGGAACCGGAGTTCAGAGCAGTCGGGAGCTTGTGATTCAAAAAGACAGCCGCGTCCTCATGTGCCACCCCCTTTCCGCGCTCGCGAGCCGCCGCCGTACCTCTGCACTTCACCTCCGCAGCTCCTCTGGCTCTCAGCGTGCCCCTCTTTTCTTCTAGTTGTAGAATTTACACTCAGCCAGCCTTCCTGTTGTTCTGGACGATGTTTGCTCCGTCCTTTGCGGTATTTTTCAATTGTTGTGTGAGGCGACAATTTCCCGGTGTTTATGCCGCCATCTTAGTTTCTCCCAAGAACTGTTCCTCTTAAGAAAAGGATGGGTTAAATGTGATTGTGTTTTGTCTTTGGGGGAGGTCAACAACACAGGCCCCATGAAGACGGGAGAGGTATATGTCACATCCATACGAGCATAAAGCCAAACATTAAGCTACACACAGACTATTCCTGACAGAGCTGTTAGGTGCAAAGGAAAAGCATTTATAGGCAATTAAACAATCAAGAGGAAATTACTTCCAATCAAACAACGTGAAGTCAACAGAACCAGTGATTTGCAATGTATTTTTTATATCCTTTCAGTGCAACATGCAAATGTTTGCCTAGCATATTCTCTCCTTTGCACGAGGCATGAAAAGTTGAAATGGCATATCAAACCTTCACCTTGCACCCTTGTGCAAATTCAGTTTCCTACTGAATTTTTCTGGGCAAGGTGATCAAAGCTTGCTGGAATTCACAAATACAGTGAATCGAATATTTGACTCCTTGTCAAAAAAACCATTGTTTCCTTCTCATTCTCCAAGCCTGTCTTTATATCGCCTCTTTTTTTAATCCTAGAGTTTATCAAAGTTAGATCACACAAGCTGTACTGTCATAATGTTTCATAAGTTGAATAAAACAATTTTGACAATAAATTATTATAACATCCCGTGAAACCCTTCAGAAGAAAGGCAAGATACAAATGTATATATTTTCCAATTGCAATTTTCCTTTTCTATCCCAGGGGATTCTAGCAAACCTTTCTCTCTCTCTCTCTCTCTCTCTCTCTCTCTCTCTCTCTCTCACACACACACACACACACACACACACACACACACACGCCTGGCCGGAGTGGCTGAGTGTCATCCTATGAACCAGAAGGTCCCTGTTCGATTCCAGGTCAGGGCACATGCCCAGGCGGTGGGCTTGATCCCCACTGTGGGGCATGCAGGAGGCAGCTGATCAATGATTCTCTCTCATCACTAACATTTCTATCGCTCTCTTCCTCTCCTTTCCTCTCTGAAAACAATAAAAATATATCTTTTTAAAAATAAAACAAAAAATCTCTTTTCAATATCCCATTTAGATTCTCTGAATATAATAAAACATCTCCAGTGGCAGAAAGATAATTATCTACATGGTGCTGTCTCCATCCTGAATAGCTTCAGATGAGGAGTGTCAGACAGGAAGAAAGGAAGGGAGGAAGGAAAGAAAGAAGGGAGGGAAGAAAGAAGAAATAAAAAGAAAAAGAAAAACTTGCCTTAAAGAAATATCAATGAAGCTTCCTGCTTCAACCTAATGTTTCCCACTGTAGGAAGGCCAGACATATAAGTACAGCCGTTCCTGTGACAATGGCCTTTGCATTGGCAGAGCACGTGTCCTGAGTGACATTTATTGTTAGTGTGACAATCACCTCCTATGCTCTCTCCTCAAGTTGTGAGTACAAGTTGCTTGTCTGCTTCCTGCATTGATATTAAATGTGTGTGTAATTTCCTGTGACTAAATATACATATACATATACATATACGTATACGTATATGTATATATACTATTAAAAAATAAAGCCTTTAATAGTAAGTCTCTAAGTGCAATGCTAATTCTTAGTATTAAGCAAGGGTTGTGTTCAAATGAGAAGAAAGCCAAAAGATCAAATCAATCAGAAAGCTGGGTCTTATCCTCCTCAGGCTACCCTACAATTTTCACTTTGCAAGTTTATCTCCAAGAAAAACTATTTGCTTTGTATTTACTATGTTCTTTAATACTCTGTAGATTATTTTCTTAGGATTTAATTAAGGTAATCAAGTCAATCACAGATTAAGACACAACAAATTATGTTTTTATATAACTAAGAAATATAATTTCTTGTGAAGCAGTCTGATTTCAACTCAGCAATATGAAAAGCACTAATTACTTTCTTTCTCTGAGCCATCTTCCAAGTGAAAATCAAATGTTTTTGATAAAATGTCACACCTCAGTTTGAGAAACTTATTATAATATCTGCACATTATGTTTCCTTAATTTGCCTTTGAAAAATAGTTAATCCTTTTATCACTCTAAAAACTTTAATGAAAAGAATATTGACTTTAATTTGATAATGTTGCCCTGAGATAATATTACTGAGAAAAAAAATACTTTCTTCACTAATATTACCCTTGAAAGTTGCAATGAAAGCCTGATGTTAACTTTTAAGGTTCTGAAAATCTGTAAATCAAAATGTTGCATTTGATGGATTAATGGTATCTCCTCCCTATCCCCCTCCCAGTTAGGCAACATCAGATTGACTCTGAAATGCCCGGACCTTGAAGACATGAAAAACGATTCAAATACAGTCTCTAAACTCCATCTCTGATCGCCATTAAAAATGTCTAAATCCTCAAAGGATTTGATTTAAAAAAATTAATTTTAAGTCACCAACAGAAGTACTTTCAACCAGTTTAAAAGGCCAACGTAGAGCCTTCTCAGAAGCTTGAATACAACGAAACTGCAATGTTCAGAGCAAATACAAAGGACAAAGTAATCTCATGTTTTCAGAAGGAGCTTGAAAAATTATTCTTCGTTTTAAAATGAAAAAGCTGCCCCTTATTAATTCACTTAATTGACATCTTAAAATGGCCCCTCCCACTGTACATCTCCTTTAAATTAGCTCCGAATTCATCCTTTCAAGGGACTTCAAAATTTAGCACGCATAAGAATCATCCAAGTGGCTTATTTAAAATGCATATCTGTAGGCCACACCAACAGGGACTCTAATAAGTAAATCCAAAGAGGAGCAAGGAATATGTACTTTTTTTAGCAAGCATCCTAAGTTACTCTGGAACAGGTGGTCCATGGACCAACCACACTTAAAGAAAACACTGCTAGATAATAATACAGATATGCCACATACTTAATGTTTTATCCAAATTATTGAATAAAATGGTTTAATTTGAAAAATTCCAAAGGTAAAAAAGTGTACTTGGGAAAGTCATGATTGAATAAGAATCATTTTATAACGACACTTTTAAAAAGCCTGTGGCGTTACATTTAGGAAAACACCAATAAATGGAGGTAGAGCGGGCAGGGAAAGAAGGTCCTCTGCCATTATATTGTAGAACCAGAAAACATTTCCTTAGAAGTTTGGAAGTTCACTGCAACTGAGTGCATGCTAAGTGGGGGAAACATCAAGCCATATAATGCGCTTAAAAAACAGGGTCAGAAAATCCAGATCCTAAATAGTTACTAACAAATGACAAGCGGTACCATAATGTTTATGTCTGCTAATATAAATGAGCATTCCTAGGTTTAGTTGCTAATGTTTTTACTGAACTTATTGGGTTGCATTGCTTAATAAAATGATATAGGTTTCAAGTACACAATTCTACAATACATCATCTGTATATGTGTTATGTGTTTACCACCCCAAGCTCAGATTTTTTTCAAGTTATTTTACAGTAAGTGTTCTTCCTGCTGAGGCAAATGTACATGAACAAGAATAAAATGGTAAAACTCACTTTTACCTTAAGCAGTGGTATGGAATAATACTTTCATCTATAAATCACTGGTCTTTTTAAAAGTAAACTGTTTGAAGTGGGTTATTCTGATTCTATTTTTGAATACTTATCTACACTAATAAAAGAGAAAAATGGTAATTGGCGTACGACGATACCCTTTTCATTGGCTAATCAGGGCTATATGCAAATTAACTGCCAACTATGATAGGCAGTTAACTGCCAACTAAGATTGGCAGTTAACTGCCAACAAGATGGCGGCTAATTTGCATATGTAGGCACAATGCAGGGAGGCGAAAGGGAAAGCAGGAAGAAGCCCCCTGCCACTGACAGTGATCGGAAACCCAGGGGGGAGCTAAGAGCTGGGGGGCAGCCATGATCGGAGAATCAGGCGCCTTTGCCGCCCTGGCCAGTGATAGCAGGAAGTAGGGGTGGAGCCAGCGATGGGAGCTGGGCACGGTCGAAGCTGGCAGTCCCAGGAGCTAGGGGTCCCTTACCTGGGCCTAAAGCGAAGCCCACGATCGCGGCGCCCCCCGCTGCCACTGCAGGTCCCCGCTGCCCGGGCCGGACGCCTAGGCCAGAGGCGTTAGGCCTGGGCAGGGGCGGAGCCTGCAACCGCGGGGAGCTGGGGGTCCCCTGCCCAGGCCTGACACCTCTGCCGGAGGCCTCAGGCCTGGTCAAGGGGCCGATTCGGTGATTGGTGATCGGAGGGTGATGAGGGTCAACTCCTCTGGCCGAGGCATCAGGCCTGGGTGGGGGGCGGAGCCAGGGATTGGGGGGATATGATGGTCCCCTTGCCCAGGCCTGAAGCCTGGGTCAGAGGCGTCAGGCTTGGGCGGGGGGTGGAGCAAGCGATCAGAGGGAGATGGGGGTCCTCTGCCCAGGCATGATTCCTGGGCCAGAGGCCTCAGGCCTGGGTTAGGGGCAGAACCAGTGATGGGGGGAAATGAGGGTCCCCCCATTTCTGACAGAGGCATCAGGCCTGGGCAAGGGGCCGATCCTGCGATTGGAGGGTGATGGGGGTCAACGCCTGAGGGCTCCCAGTATATGAGAGGGGGCAGGCTGGGCTGAGGGACACTCCCCCCCCCCCCCAATGCACGAATTTCGTGCACCGGGCCCCTAGTATTTATATAAAGTCATATGCCAACTAAAGCCATACCCCAAATGCCTAAGTGCTACTGGGTTTTTGAATTGCTTTATATTAGTGCATTACTTCCTTTCTTTTAAATGAAACTTGTTTGCTTTTCAATTTTTTTCATTAACAATTTTAAGTAAAAATCAGTGGCCTTATTTTTTTAACTTTTTTTGATAAAAGGTTAAAATATTTCATAGTTTAAGCAAAGAAAATAAATGGAACAAATAAAATGACTAACTTTGGCACTTACAAAAATCACAAACAGATTGGTTTATGTGTATAAAAATGTGACACACATTATTTACAGTCTTCCCTACTGAATAAACTTTAGACCATAATAGAATTGACATGGAGCAAATTCAAGGAGGCCTACCCACTCTGGGATGGAGCTGCCAGGGAAAACCAGAGGGCTGATGGGCCACACCTCTCTGAAGGTAATGGTTAGGTTCCTCAATCAGCAGCAATTCCAGCAAAGCCAACCACTGAAGACAGCCTCATGTGTGACGGCTACCGCTCACAGCAGGAAGGATGGTGTTTGTGTCCCCCAAAATATATATGTTGAGCCCCTAACCTTTGTGTGATAATATTAGGATGTGGGACCTTTGGGAGGTGATTAGATCGTGAGAGTGGAGCCCTTATGAATGGAATTGTGTCTTTATAAAAGCAAGCCTACAGAGCTCCCTCACCCCTTCCACCATGTGAGGACACAGCAAGATGACCGTCTATAGACCAGGAATCGGACCTTCACCAGACCCTGAATCTGGATCCAGCAACTTGATCTCAGACTTCCAGCCTCCAGAAATGTGAGACACAGATTTCTGTTGTTTATAAGCCACCAAATCTATTGTATTTTGCTATAGATGCTTGAACAGACTAAGACAGATGGCCACTAAAACACATCACAGTGATAAATATCAAGCATGGCTCTCATCCATAAACAACCAATTCTGGGTGCCGGAGGCCCCAGACAGAGTTTCAGGACTATAACAATGGCTTTGAAAGATAGAAAAAGGTTTGTCTCCAATTGTAGACCCAGAACACATCAAGTATGATGTTGTACGAACACGCTGAGAGCTAATTAGCCTGGTGGCTACATGTTACTGCCAAGTTCACTTGCAAGAGTCTACTGACACCCACTAGAGTTTCGAGATTGTAAAACTCAACCCACTTACTTGGTGTATTTAAACAGCTTTACATAAACAAGAAGCATACGAGAAATTTCAAACGTTCTTTTTTACAATACAAACAGATCCTTGGCAAGTACTTGCCTAAAAGTTGCCATCAGACCCATTAGTGTTAAAAAATTTGCCTGCTTCCCTCCTTCTGGCATGAATCCCTACAGTAAAGGCTGCAAATAAAAAACTCAAAGAGGTAAAAATTACCTCTGGGAAAGGGGAGAAGGGAATAGCAATGAAATAAGGAACTAACAACTTCCATTACTGATGGTTTACTAGGTGCAAAGCACTGATGGCCACTCTTTCAACATCCATTATTTCAAATTGCTATAAAAACCTAACAGAATATGTGTTGTTACATTAGCTTGAGGTCAGGAAAATGTCAAGAGTGAAATAACTTGCTCAAGGACATGGACCAAGATTTGAACAGAAGTCAGTGTGATGCTACTAGTCTCCTGCTGAGAGAAAATAATAATGTCATCATGTTAAAATGTGTGATATACAGGTTTACTTTTTAAAATATATTTTTATTGTTTTCAGAGAAGAAGGGAGAGGGAGAGAGAGATAGAAACATCAATGATGAAAGAGAATCATTGATCGGCTGCCTCCTGCACACCCCCAGTGGGGATAGAGCCTGCAACCCAGGCATGTGCCCTTGACAGGAATTGAACCTGGGACCCTTCAGTCTGCAGGCTGATGCTCTATCCACTGAGCCAAACCATCTACAGCATACACAGGTTTCTGTGTTTATATATATCATGTAAACAAAAATAAAGATACAGAATATAAATGAGAATAAGCCAAGGGACAGCTTTTGTGTACAGTGTGTACGTGTGCACTGTGAGATGGTTACCTCAGTCAAGTTAACTGACACATTCAATACCACATATAGTTACTTTTTTCTGAGGTGAGAGTACTTGAGATCTGCTCTTGTAGCAAATTTCAGGTGTACAGTGTAATGTGATTAACTATGGCCACTGCATTAGATCCCCAGACCTTGTTCATCTTATAACTGAAAGTTTCAGGCTTCATTAGAGTGGCTGGGTTGAAATTTGTGTTTAGTTTAGGGCAGTGGTCGGCAAACTGCGGTTCACAAGCCACATGCGGCTCTTTGGCCCTTTAAGTGTGGCCACGAAGTTTCAATCACACTGTCTGTGTGCGCCTGCACGTGGTATTTTGTGGAAGAGCCACACTCAAGGGGCCGCAGTTTGCCGACCACTGGTTTAGGGCCTCCTTTTGAAACACGTTTGGTTAACACTGTTGATGTGAATAATAAAACGATCTATCTCAACTCACTCATGTCCATGTAAAAGTAAATAATTGCATGCTTGAGAAGATAGGAATAATGGACTATTCAGTTGACTCTATCTAAGTATTAAGAAGGGAATTAAAGTAACCTAAGTAAAAATTTTTAAAAAGGGGTAGCTGCCTGGCTGGCGTGGCTTAGTGGTTGAGTGTCGACCTATGAACCAGGAGGTCACGGTTCAATTCCTGATTGGGGCACATTCCCAGGTTGTGGGCTTGATCTCCAGTAGGGGGTGTGCAGGAGGCAACTGATAAATGATTCTCTCTCATCATTGATGTTTCTATCTGTTCCCCTCTCTCTTCCACTCTGAAATCAATAAAAATATTTTTTAAAAGGGGGTATAGCTTTTCCAATGCCCCTGCTCTGAGTGAAATTCAACATTCAAGCCACGTGATTGTCAGAAAAATCACTCCACCTCTCTGGGGTCCTACTTCCTCATCTATAAAATAGATGAGAATCCACCTCTCCTTGAAAAAGGATATGGGCATGGTAAGAGGACACAGAGGATACAGGGTTAACCTGAAGAAGCTCCAACAGCCAAAGCTGGAATAATTTGAGCAACAGAATAAATAATGATAATATTGGTTGTATAGCCCACAGAATAAAAAACTTGTCTGAGTCCATGCTGCTATAAATAAATACTTGAATAAATACACAAATGGAGGAGAAGGAATGGAAGGATAGCGCTTCCTTATAGAAGAATCCCAAGTAGTAAATGTGGAAAGAATGACGGAAATACATAATCACCATTAGGAAAACATCGCAGTAAACATTACGCCAGATGCTAAAATCAGTGGAGGAAAATTTGAGGAGGAGCAGGATATTAACATGGACACCCTCAAAGTATCTTCCCCAAGATATTTATCCATTACAAAAAGGAAAAGAGTAACTTTACAGTGGCGAGATTCAGCAGACAGAGCCTTAATCACATCACCAAAGTTAAGATCACCAGGAAGAAAATACACTAACAGGCACCCTTTCATGTGATGCACTGAGGACACATCATCACTCCCGTGGTCGTCTGACCCAGAACACATAACCTCAATCTAATCATGAGAGAACATCAGATAAACCCAAACTGAGAGACAGTCTACAAAATAACTTACCAATACCCTTCAAAAGTGTCAAGGTCATACAAAACAAGGCAGGAAAGGGAAACTGCCACAGATTAGAGACTAAGGAGCTGCAACAATTAAATGCAGTGTAAGGATCCTAGATTAGATCCTGGGAATAGGCAAAAGACACTAGAAGGGGAACTGGCAAAATATTAGGTTAAATAAGTTGTTAACATTAGGGAGTGTGTTTAACAGCAAACACATCACAATTAAAGGTGAAGTATTAGGTTCCTAAATCATGGCCCATGCTTTTCTACTTCTGAGCCTTTTTTCACATTACTAGAGGCCCAGTGCACAAAATTAGTGCAAGGGGCTCGGCCCTCACAGCCTTGGCTTCATCCGGAAGGTCATCTGGAAGGATGTCTGGTCTAATTAGCATATTATGCTTTTATTATTATAGAGTCCTTTTAACTGAAATGTCCTTGCCTCATCCATATCCCTTAACCTAATCCTTCCCATAGATGATGCCAGCCCTTCCATGGTTCTTGCAGTCCAAAGTCATTTCTCTCTACTCTTAACTCCCATAGCACTTTAACCATACCTTTTTTTTTTTTTTGACACTTATCCCATCCCTCTTACATTTTAGCCATTGATATAAATCAGCAATTTTCAATTGGCTGCAAGAGGTACACTGGTGTGCTCCAAGAATTTTTAAACATGCAATAAATACCTGACTATTCAGTCAGGGGCACTGACCTCCTTTCCCTTAGATAGTCAAGTAAAAAAATGACAATAGCCAACACAACAGCTCTCTGGTGTGATTCAAAATTACACCTATACTGGAGGCCTGGTGCACAGGATTCGTGCACTGGTGGGGGGCATGGCCTTCGGGGATCGGCCCGCTGTGGGAACGCCACTCATCCCGGTCAGCCGAGCAGCTGTGGACCCACCCTCTGAGCGGCTGCTCCCTGGTCCAGCATCTTCTGTGGAGCCAGAGCACTCGCCTCTCCAGGGGACCTGATCAGGGCCGGGCTCAGGGACAATAGCAGTGAGAGGCAGTGGGGTAGGCTACAGTCCGCAATGGCCACAAACCCGCCTCCCAGACTCAGGGTCCACTCTGTGAGCCTGGTGCGGTGCTGCGCGACCTGCGGGCTTCTGGAGGAGGCAGCAGGGAGCGAGGAGGAGGAGCCTGGGGTGAGGAGGCAGCCCGGGATCCTGCCCGTCAGCCCTGGGGTTCACAGCAGGAGCAGCTGCTCATCCCGGTCAGCTGAGCAGCACTCCCACTGTGGTAGCACACTGACCACCAGGGAGCCAGGGGGCAGCTCCTGTGTTCAGCGTCTGCTCCCTGATGGTTAGTGCACATCATAGCGACTGGTCAACCGGTCATTCTGGTGGTTCTGCCATTCTGTCTTTGGACTTATATTATATAGGATTTTTGTCACACAATTTTAGTCATTAGCTTATATGTACTATGAGATAAAAAGGTTGAAAATCACTGATATAAATAATTTATTTATACTAACAGGTTCATTAAAGGAAGATCATATTATCTCTGTTGCCCCACACCAGGTCTGGAATTATATTTGACACAGAGTTAGGGTTCAATAATGGCTTTTGGAAAGACCCCTAGTTACTATGGCCTTGATGAACTTCAAACTCTTAAGGAAGCAATAAACAATCTAGAATGCCAATTTATTCATATGCGATGAGAACCAGAACTGCCGATACAACGGGAAGCTCACGTTGGTTTAGCCTGCAAATTTTTTTCCCCGTTAGAAGAGACATATATGGAGAACTGAACTGGAATGAGAAGGCTGCTCAGGGAGCCAAGAGACCAAGTGGGTAATTTTCATCAACAATAGCACCAAACAAGGTGGCCTGAGATAAAACCACACCTAGCACCAGGGCCACACTTCCCTGCTCAGATCTAGGCCCCAACTTTGCTCAGTGCTCCACACCCCTGACAGTTTCCCTTTATGACTCTACTTTCCTGTTCCCATACTAACCATTCTCCTTCTTCTTTTTTTTCCAGTCCTTAACCTCAGTTGCACATTAGAATCACCCCGAGAGCATTAAAAAAATCCTCATGTCTGGACCTTACCCCGGATCAATCCAATCGGACTTTCTGGAGGTGGGCCTCAAGTCTTGGGATTTTTGAAAGCTCTCCAGGTGACTACAATGTACAGTTAAGGATGAGCACTACCACGATCTTGATATCATTTTTGTTTAGCTATGTTAATATCACCAAGCATGAAACAGACAAGTCCAACCTTCCCCACTTTTTGCCCCGATAGTCGTATATTCTCTCTCTCCAGGAGATATGTGATCGCGCCTATTCTCTATTTTGTCTACGAATTTGACACCCAGCTATGGAGATGCCTTATCCTAACCCAATGGAAACACCTTCAGGCAGTATCTGACAGGCCACTGGTGTAGTACGTTGTTAGGTGTACCAGAAACATAGGTAGGACAAAATGCTTTTGACATATATGACAGGTAGAAGGATCCAATATTTTATTCTT
Source organism: Myotis nattereri (assembly GCF_964212035.1). Lineage (NCBI taxonomy): Eukaryota > Metazoa > Chordata > Mammalia > Chiroptera > Vespertilionidae > Myotis > Myotis nattereri. Next base: position 37,057,408 of record NC_138089.1, read on the forward strand.
TATCATCAGTCTTTGACAGAAATGAGATAGGAAACAGCTGGAAGCAAGTGGTAAAGAATTTTTCAGGAAAAAACACACAAAACAGTAAGTTTCCTGAGTGCTAATTTCTCTGTGGCTCACAGCATGGGTCACGATGTAGCATAAAAATGAATCAGAAAAAGATGAATCCCATACATTGAGAAGTGAGATGGTTTATACTATGCATAAAGTGCTGAGTGCCACGGAGATAAAATGCTATGAGAGGGGGAACGAATGGGGAATGATTTCCAGCCAGGAGATTTTGGGAATCTTTGTAGAGGAGGTGGCATTTCAGCGGGGCCTGGGAGGATGGGGAGGATTTGAATGTGTGGGGCTAGGAAGGGCATTCTACAGGAAATGGCCCAAGCACAGATGAAGGGGTTGACATTCTGGAAGATGGACAGGGAACAACAAGTAGATCCATTTCCCCTAGGTGGGGAGAACAGAGACACCAATATTTGAAACATTCTGCCACTTTAGTAGTTTTGGAACTATTCCCGCTCAACGATTTAGTTAGATCTTAAGAAGTTGTGAGAGTTCCGTTGTTTGCTTTTCATACTCGTAACCTGATAAGATGTGTCCAAAGGGTTGTGTGGTGGATGTATTAGTCTCATGAATGCATTTATATAGGTATTAAATTAAATTAAAGCCTGGCTGGTGTAGTTTAGTGGTGGAGTGTTGACCATGAGCCAGGTGGTCACGGTTCAATACCCAGTCAGGGCACATGCCCGGGTTGCAGGCTCGATCCCCAGTAAGCGGTGTGCAGGAGGCAGCCGATCAATGATACTCTCTCATCATTGATGTTTCTAATTCTCCCTCTCCCCTCCTCTCTCTGAAACCAATAAAAATACATTATAAAAAATAAATAACAGAAGAGGAAACTTGGGAGATAAAAAAGACCAAGTATTTCAATGGTGATATAGCATTTTCCTGAAGTGCAAGTTTGGCCATCTGCCCTTTTCAGTATTACTATTTTAGCTCAATAAAAAGAGGACAGTGCCAGGCTGTGCTAATTAAGAGCAAATTCGGGTCTGAAGATGAGAAATACGCACGCGTCACTCCTCAGGCGCGAAGGAGATGACAGCCTGACAGCTCGGGGCTGAAACCCTGGAACCCCAGAAGCCCCACAGCTGGTCCCAGCCCTGCCAGCTGCTGTCACTACGGCAACGCCCCTCCCCAGAGAGCAACTCGGCCCCTGGAAACCACCAGCATTTAAAAATTAATGCAGACGAACCTGGATTAGATTCTGCACAAGAAAATAATTCTTACAGAAACATTCTTCGATGTCTAAGGACATACTTGGGGCACATGGAGTTAAATTTAAATATGAATTGTGGATTAGATGGGCGCTTCTCAAACTTCAGTGTGCTTCAGACCCGCCTGTGGGCTTGTCAAACACAGATTGCCAGACCCCATCCCCAGAATTTCTGATTCCGCATGGCTGGGGGGAGGCTGAGACTGTGTATTTCTAACCAGGTCCCAAGTGATGCTGATATGGTCTGGGATCACACTTTTGAGTGAGAGCCACTGATTCTGATCATGGTACTGTAGTTACGTAAGAAAGTGTCTTTGTTCTTATGAAATACCAATAGTGGTATTTAGGACAAAGGGACATCATGTCTGAACTTACTCTCCAATAGATGCACAAAATGAATAAAGAGAATGATAAACCGAATGTGGAAAAAAGATAATAATTGGGAAATCTGAATGAAGGGTATATGGGAGTTCCTTGTGTTATTCTTAGAACTTTTCTGGTAGGTTAAAATTTAAAAATTAATGCAGGGAAATAAAGTTATAGCTTTATCATCTGGATCTGTCCAAGTCAGTAATAGCCACAAGCTACACATGGGTATTTAAATTTAAATTTATTAAAATTCAATAAAATGTAACATTGAGCTCCTCAATCACACTAGCCATACTTCATCAAGTGCTAAAGAGTCATGTGTGACTAGTGACTACTGTGCTAAACAGCACAAATACAGGACATTTCCATCATCGCAGAAAGTGCCTTTGGACAGTACTGATGACAGTGAGATGCGCAGGGCCAGGACAGTTCATTGCCCCAAGGCAGGGGCAGAGGTAGCAGCAATAGTCACAAGCAGTAGGAGTCAGTTGTTTCCCACCTAAGATAGTTTATTCACTGAATGGGGCTAAAGGAAGAAAGTGATTAAATTATAAGCAGGTGGGTCACAGTGGCTTTGCATGGATTAGTGCCATCTTTTTCTATGAAACAGATCTTTATTATGATTTCGAGAAGAGAAGGAAACTCTCACCTCACAGTACTCCGTGATGATGCAGAAATTATCTTGCTCCACAAAGCTGGCGTGGAACTTGACAATGGCTGGGTGGTCCAGCTTGGAAAGGAGCTGGGCCTCCAAATTGGCCTGCACAGTGTCATTTGGATTGAGCCCTCCCACGGAGATTTCCTTCAATACCTTTCTGCAGCCAAAAAAATTTTTTAAATATAGTTAGAGCTAAAAACGCACACACACATTTAGTAGATCTAAACAGGTGGTGCAGGGCCATCTAATCAATGCACAGGCTGTGACTACTCGTAAACCTGGCATTGCCTGTTGGGACACTGTGTCTCTAGGCAGAGCCTGGGCCTGCCTCTCTGTCCTAGCCAAGGACATGGCTTCCCCAAGGCCTCTGGCCTCCACACCTGTGGCTCTACGGTTTTGCTAAAACACGGCAGAGATGGAGCTAATCTTGAGCAACATCGCTGAGATGGCCCTTCCTCTGTCTCTCTAGATATCTCCATTTCTTTTTGATTCTTGCATGGTGTCTCTGTTTGTCTGTTTCTATCTCTCTGTGTGCTTTTTCTCTCTCATCTGTTTTCATCTGTTCTGTCTGCTTTTCAATTTCTTTATCCCTAACTTGGTGTCCCCCTATTTCTGTTTCTGTGTCCCTTTGTCTCTGTCTCTATGTATACATATGAGTATGTGAATATCATGTAATATATACAATGTAATATAATGCAATATAAATATATCTGTGACTCTGTCTCTTATTCTTGCTTTGCTTATCTCTTTCTCTGACTTTCTTTCTCTCTCTCTGCCTGTGTGTGTGTGTGTGTGTGTGTGTGTGTGTAATACACATAAGGCACACATACACACACACATGCTTCTCTCTCTGTCTCTAAACTCTAAAATTTCCCAAATCTATTAGTAGGACAATATCTGTTTATTTTTTTAAACCATCCTCTGCATAGCATACTTTACTGCTACCCATATTTAGAAGAGAAAAAAAAATCTAAAGACATTGACAGGTATTTAGGATCTTGAGCATATATAAGTGGAACAAGCACTCATTACATCTCAAAATTATTAATTTAAAAATTGTGATAACTCAGTGAAGAGTAGACCAACACATTATCTCTTCCCATCTAAGAAAAAAGAAGTCTGATGAACAAACCAATTATAGTACCAGAGTGTAAATAAACTAGACTGCTGGGTAGAAGTACTTTAGAATGCCAATTACGTGTGTAGACATACTCCACTGATTATAAGTGAGCTGTCGCTGTTCATTAAGGCAAATTCAGTAGGACCTGTACTAGAAATCATTCTTCAAAAAGTGTTCCTTAAGAGTTATCACCTATGCATAGTAATGAAAATGTATTTATATAGACACTCTCTTGATTAAAGGCCCTTTAACCAATTCATAGATTAACCAGCGTCCTCCAGTCCTTCCTAACAAATGCTGAGGGTTGCCTTTGCCAAAGGGATGCTGGAGCTAGGAGGTGCCCTGTGGCACGCCCATTCCTGTCCTTTGTTGAGACCTGTGTGCTTACCAAAGTCACTGTGTTTACCTAAGCTTGTTTATGCCGGTTGTGCTCATTATTGTAAACTTGTGACTAAAATATGACAAACTGATGAAGGGTGAGTGTGAAAGTTATCTTTGCTAGAAAAACTAAGTCAAATGCTTACCAAAAAAAACCCTGACAAGTTGGAAAAAAATGTGGGTGAATAAGTAATTGACACAATTCTAAAACATTGGTTAAAAAATGAAAAAATCTAATATTCTTTTTAATGTTCTGCATCATCTTCCCATTCTGAATTCATCCCACCCCCAAAAGACAACCACAGCAGGCACTGTCTCCACAATAAGTGGTCCAACTACACTAGAAAGGACGGCTCTTCACAGGCTCTGCCTGGGCATTTACACGCGTCTTTAACTATGGCTGCAATTTAGGAAGTTCGAATATTTGGTCCCCTTTCCCTAATGGTGCTTTCACATAATTCTGTTAGTTATAGAACACGCCATTAGCCTCTACTTGATAATGAAGTAGATCCTAGAGCAGTGGTCGGCAAACTGCGGCTTGCGAGCCACATGCAGCTCTTTGGCCCCTTGAGTGTGGCTCTTCCACAAAATACCATGTGCAGGTGCACATGTACGATTGAAACTTTGTGGCCCATGCGCAGAAGTCGGTATTTTGTGGAAGAGCCACACTCAAGGGGCCAAAGAGCCACACAAGGCTCGCGAGCCGCAGTTTGCCGACCACTGTCCTAGAGGAATGGTTGTTTGATAACATACTTATGGAAAAACTGTTCTATCAAGAATTTGGATAAGAAGGACTTCATGTTGCCTGGCCAGCGTGGATCAATGATGGAGTGTCAACCTATGAACCAGGAGGTCACAGTTCAATTCCCGGTCAGGGCCCATGCCCAGGTTGCGGGCTTTATTCCCAGTGTGGGGTGTGCAGGAGGCAGCTGATCCATGATTCTCTCTCTCTGAAATCAATAAAAAAATATTTTTTAAAAATGGCCTCCTGTTATTGAGAATGGCATCTCAGTATACATAGTATAGTTAATATACTATAAGGAGCTTGAAATGGGATACACAGCTATGGTTTTTGTAACTTCTGAAGACTATGAAGCAGCAGGCAGAGCTCAATAACATCTTCATGGTGCTTTTCCAGTAATTCACGCTGCCCCAGCTAACATGCATTGTAAAAGTCACAGTGGTTAAGCATGACAATATAAAGCCTTACACAAACTTGTAATATTCTCTTGCTGTGAAGAAACAAAGGCTATACAAAGCTTCAAGATGCTTATTTTTCCTTGCAAACATCAAGTATTGTGCAACAGAGCATGAGTTTTACATATAGTTACCTGAGCCTTGCCTGGCAGCCTGATGATAAAGCATAAAATCTCATTTGCCCACAGCTTAGCAGATGAAGGTAGGATCATTAAGACAGGTGATTTCTAATACAATCATCTCCGGCTGACACGGAGACACTCTACCTTCCTTCCTCACCGAAAATCCTGTCACTGAGCTGACAGGGGGAGCTCCCATTGCATATCACTGACTATGAGATGCAATCGGAGAAAGAAAGCATGGAAACTTACCAAGTCAAGGACAGCTTGTCACCTGCTCAGGGACGCTCCGCCTGTCACCCACTCCTACCTGACATGGCAGGTATTTATTTTATCAGACTCTTCAACTGTTCGGGAGCAACTTTATGACAGCAGCGAAAACGGCCATCCCGCCAGGCGCCTCATTTTGCAGACTTTCTGTTCTCTCTTCCGAGTGTCATGATTCTTTATTTCTAGAATCTGTAGTGAACTGACAACCCAGGAGAGTGACTTTGAAAATTTGGGTCAACCATAGCTAATTTATTCCCTGAGGATTGGCCCACCTTTTGTACAAATAGAACCGATGATATTTTTGAGATGTTCACCAAAGTTTGTTTTTCCCCCAAATCTCCTCAGATCCTTTCACATTTTCCCACTGAAGCAACAGCAGATGGGAAAAGATGGCATCATAAACTGTAGAGAATATGAGTCAAATCCCCAGTTTATGATTTTCCAATAGAGAGGCCAAGGCCAAAGAGAAAAGACATGCGGACATCTGATGAGTGGGTGAGTGTCCTCCCTGCCCCCAGGTGAGAAGGAGACCCTCTGGGCCAGATGAAGGGAGGCAAGAACGTTAGGGACTGCTGAACCCTTGAAAAGAGTCCCTGACCTCTAGGCAAGGTCCAGAGAGCGGGACAGGAATAGAACTCCAAGATGGGGGAGGGAGCCTAAGGGCAGAAGAACTATGCTCTTTCCAAAGCAGCCAAAGAAAATAGCAGGACCCTCACATTTTCTGGGGTTCAGAAGGGGGCAGGCGTGAAAAAGGATTCAAGGGGAGAATAAGCCAGTGGGCCTCAAAAAGCTTTAGAATCTCCAGTGAGGACTGCAGAAAGTGGCAGAAAGATGTTCCACGCAGCCACAACCATCTCAGTGAGAGCCAGTCAGCTGGTGAGGCCAGAAGACTCCCCAGTTAGTCTAGAGATAACTAGCTACAGTCCCTTCCCTTGTGATTTCACCATCAACACTCAAGCATTGCAAGAATATAGTAAGTACCTACTAAGTGTCTAAGGAGTAGCGGGCTCTGGGGATTCCTGGTCCCTGCCCTGTGTCTCCTGGGGAAGGCAGATATTAAACAGGTAAGTATGCACAAGTGTGTGTTTGTATTTTTAAAAACATCAGACCAAGACAACTGCTATAAAGTTAGGGTAAATGATGACAGAGGCCCTCCTGATTTAAGATGCTATGACTCTCAAAAGTGATCGCAGCTGCTGTACCCACTGAGGGCAATGCCACAGGAAATAGATTTTAATCTCAGCTTAAATAAGAGAGTAATTTTTTGCTTATTTGACTTTGTTTGGATTCAGCATTGATCTGTTTGACAGAAAGAGAATTAAATCTGCTCAGGACTTTTAAGATAGAGTTTTCATCCATCCAGCAAGGCAGCAATTATTTTCATGAATTCTTTCTCAAATGTTAAACTCTCATTTTTTTTCTAATTTATAACAAAATATAGTTTCTGTATATAAATTTTTGAAAATAAAACACATGGAAACTATTACCTACAATCTATCATAGAGATAATCAACATTAACATTTCTCTGTATTTCCATCTTTTTCTACACATTTTTTTAACAGTAGAGGCCAAACAGCTTACACAACTTGCCTGCTGCTATATTCACGAGACGTTATCATGGCTGACACCTGTCATTTGTGACTGCCAGTATCTTTAGGCAACATCCCTACAATTGTAGTAGATCCCTGCATTGTGGGTCCTGTCTTTTCCAGATAGATAAAAACCAACAGGCGACAAACAAAACCTACCTCTCCCACCTCCCTTGCATTGGGGTGCCAGTATCTACCCTGGCTTCCACCAGTCAGCTACACCCATCCCAGACGTTGCCTGGGTGTGAGCTGTGTGAAGAAACGGGAGACACGGGGCCTCCCACTCACTAACACAGGTGTCATAGGAAACAGTATGCCCTGGGGGCGGGGGCAGCAGGTCACCTCAGTGGTGTGGTCCTGGCTGATGGTTCCGGAAACTGAGCTGTCAGCCTGCTCCCCTGCCTTCCCACTGTCACTGTGCGTTCTCTGTATTCTGCCTGACCATGCAGAGGGTGGCTGCTCTTATCTGCACCTGGGAGCCCTGACCAAGGCAGTTAGTTATGCGTAACATAAGTACATTCATGTGTTAACATGAGTCACTGTTAACACTTTGGGGTAATGAAAATTGAACCCCCAATTAACCTCATTAGGTTAACTTTTATTTATTTGAGTCTTAAAATTTAAGCTCTTCTAAGGGATTTTAGGCCACAGTATTTCTCATTTACAGGTAGGAATATCATGAGAGTGGAAGCATCCTTTTGAAAGTTATTTCATCCCCTTTAATATGACATATAACTTTAAAATGTAAAGGGTCTGAAAAAATATAATATCAGAGTGATATGTATTAGAAAAGTGACACATTGATTTTTTTTTAAAAAAAAGGAAAAGCCAATTATCAACAAGACGAAAATAAAAAGTGTTGGGAGAGAATGTGGGAAAAAAGAGCCCCTATACACTATGGATGGGAATGTAAATTGATAGCAACTATGGAAAACAATATGGAGTTTACTCAAAAAATTTTAAAAATGGAGCTACCATATGACCCAGCAATCCCTCTTCAGGTTATCTACTCTAAAAAAAATTGAAAACATTTATTCATAAAGATATATGTACCCCTATGTTCATTGCAGCATTATTCATAGCCAAGACATGGAAACAACACAAGTGTTCTTTGAGAGATGTTGGATAAAGAAGGTGTGGTACATGTAGACAATGGAATACTACTCAGTCATAAGAAAAGATGAAATGCTGCCATTTGCAACAATGGATGGATCTTGAGTATCATGCTAAGAGAAATAAGTCAGATGGAAAAGGACAGGAAACATATGATTCATTCACATGTGGGATATAAAACATAAGGCAACAAATAAACAAACAAAAACAAAAAACTCATGGTGACATAGACAACAGTATGGTGGTTATCAGAGGGTGTGTGTGGGGGGGCCATTGAAGAAGGCAAAAGGGTTAAAAAATGGTGATAGAAGGAGATTAAACAGGGTTTTAAGCACACGATGCAACATACAGATGATATAATAGTGTACACAGATGTATAATATTGGAATACAGGGGGGGCCCTAGTGGCCAGAGAGGGGCCTCTGGAGCAATTAATTGCAGGTGCTGGCAGTAGGAGGCTGGGCCCATGGATAGGAAACATTAATAGCCCAGGGGACACAGGTAGGGCACCCCACCATCTTCCACAGGGATAAAAATAAAGAACATTTCCTCCATGTTAAATTCTGGTCTAGTCTATCAATACTCCTGAAGATGGCTAGGATATTCCTGAAGTTGGCTAGACAAAATAAAGTGTCTTGAATACTGAATAATAAAGCTGCAAATTAATTATAACCTATAGATAAATTCCATTTCCTAAGCTTTTCAAAAGTGATTTAGTTCTCAAACCTAGTAGCAGCATATAGGAGTATTACATACAGATAATAGGCAAAGGATAAATAAGTAATAATAAAGATAATAAACAAAGAACAAATAAGAGTATAAGTATTTCAGACATTTCTGTTTGGCAAATATGCTATTCTTGGCTCCTGATTAGATTATATTTTCAGTTGTGGTGTCAAATTCCATGCAGTGTTTCACTGCTGGCACCATAACAAATTATACAAGTTGCCGTTTCCTCTCCTAAGTAACAGAAGAGAGGAAACAGCAAGCTCAGCAGTAGGAGGTTTGAAGGCAAACACTGCTTACATTTCGAGATTGTCTTAGGTACTATAACTCTGCAGGTGTGATTTCATGTATGTAAGGGCCAGTTTTTAATAAGTTCAATTGTGCGAAACTCATCTGATTCAAAATTGTTAAATAACCGAGTAGTAATATGCCTTACAAACAAAAATAAAAACTGGTAGCATATGACTCATGGCAACATCATTCATTCATTCTCTCATACTTTGAAAGGTACTGAGCTGAGAGCAAACAAAGACCCTGTTCACATCAGCAAGGAAATTAAGGAGCATGACCGTGTCAGTGAGGATATGAAAGAATAATTCACCCTAGATAATCGGGTTAGCTTTTGTCATGACGATTATATGCTCCAAATTTACAATGAGTGTTAGGTTAATATTCAGAATGCAGTGCTCTAATTCAGAATTCCTGTCAGGTTTTCATTTTGAACGTTATAGAATACCACCAGGACTGTGGCTTTCAGTGGGAAAGCCAGATGTGATGCAAAGCCCACCATGAAATCAAGATACAGAGACAAATTGAGTTTTAAGAGCAACAAAAACTAATTAGAGCTACATTTCCTTCACTACGTAAAACTGACCCAGGATAAGCCCAGCTTAAAGTAAAATTAAATTATGATCCAGGCAAGAAGAAGGTTGGTGCTCCAAAAATAAAATGAAAAAATAATCTAGGGTGTCAGAGAAATAAAGTCCCCTAATCTGACTGGTAGCAGGTAGATGCTGGTTGGCCTCAGTTAAAAAGTTTGTATTTCTAAATTTCAGTCTCCAATTCATCATAACGGTAATTGTAATATATGGACTTGTGCTAAATTTCTCTCTTTGATTTAACTATAGCATAAAGCAGGCTGTCATTTTATTTAATTTTTGAGATGGAAAGGAAAGAAAATAAAGCTCTCTATATTAGCATATTTCCATTAGATGGTTTAAGCAACTGATTCTGGGTCTTATATTTCTGCTTAGTGTTTATACCAAAAAAAAAAGCATCAGAAAGCCTAGGCTTAAGCTACCGACAAAGCTCAAATTAGGATCTACTGCTAAGAAGAATCTAGTTGCCCTGAATGAGAGCTTTGGATTCAGGCACTGATTTGTAACCTACAAAAAGTTACTGTCGACCAAGAGGAGGAAGAGATCGGGGGCCGGTGGCTAGCCTGTCTCTCATTACAGAGGCTGCATTTTCCAGAGTCAGGAGGGCATGGGGAACCTGGCTAACGAAGTGCTTCAGAACCTTTGTGTGTGCTGCATCTCAGAGGAGGCTGTGCAGAGTCCATCCTACCTGCCCAAGGAGTTCCCAGGACCTCTGCACGGGAGACCCCCTCCCCAGGTCATCACCCTGAGCCAAGGACACTAAACAAGGCCATGGGCACGGCTTTCCACCAGTGCTGTTTCTAGAGATGCTGGAATTTATTTGAGGATAAGTCAAAGTGTTGTCATGTTCGTACAATGAAAGGAAAAAGAACTGTCAGAGTCATAAAGCGGGATATCTGAAGAAGCTTCCCAGGAAGGAAACAGGATCTTAAGAGCAGCGCTTCTCACATTTTGCTGTGCCCGTGAGTCATCGGGGCATCGGTTCCAATACAGGCTTGGATGGGCCCGAGCTGGCCCATCTCTAACAAGGTCACTGCTGATGCCCAAAGGTGCTGGTCTGGGGAACACACTTTGAGCAGGCGGGTCCTAGCAGGCAGGGTCCAGGAGACCGCCATCTCTGGGAGTGCTGACAGGCCCAGAGTTCTCTAGAGCAGTGGTTCTCAACCTTCCTCCTGCCGCGACCCTTTAATACAGTTCCTCATGTTGTGGTGACCCCCAATTTCATTGTTACAAATTGAACATAATTAAAGCATAGTGATTCATCACAAAAACAATAGGTAATTATATATGTGTTTTCCGATGGTCTTAGGCGACCCCTGTGAAAGGGTCGTTCAACCCCCAAAGGATCGCGACCCACAGGTTGAGAACCGCTCTAGAGGCTTGGAGGACAGTGGGTGTGAAGAGCAGCCCGAGAGAGAGGGCGTATGTCCAGGCAGCGTGAGATATCCTATATAATAAAAGGGTAATGTGCAAATTGACCCTAACAGCAGAATGACTGGGAATGACTGGTCACTATGACACACACTGACCACCAGGGGGCAGCCTAGTGGTCAGATTCCGAGTGACAATAAATAAATCCTCCTCTCTTCATTGTTTAGCATGAAGCCAATTAACAGTTCAGGCAGATGGAGAAGGTCCAGTTGATAGAATACCATTAAGTGTGAGGCTTCGTTTAAAATTTGTCTGACAGGAGGGATTCAAGAGCTGTACGATCTTCAGCAAGAGAGGGACATTATAAAAGTAGTATTCTATAAAATGGTCAACCTTGAGCTTGAGGAGAGAGTAGAGTAGCCCACCAGTCAGGAAGCTGCTACAGATGTAAAATTACACTGGAGAACAAGGTAAGTTGGAGAGATTCTTAAGGAAAACTTGGCAGGTCTCTCTCAGGTGGTGGACAGAGAAGTCAGTCACATGTGACGCTGTTTACCAGTTTTCAGAATCAGGAGTGGTAACTACCAGAAAAAAGGGATGCCTTCCATTTGATTTCGCTAAATTTCAGACATTGTCTGGATACTGAAATGGAGATTTCCCTTGGACCCTGAAAATATGAGACTGCTTAATGGCTGAAAGATCAAAACTTGAGGGACAGGCTTTAGGATAATCTGCTCTCAGGTAACGGAAAATTAGGAAAGTAAATGGAGCAAATGTGAAACAACACCTATGCTTAACCATATCATCCTTCACCCAGAGAACATTTACCAGATAAACTTGAACTCAGTGAATCATCAGAAGACTAGATAAACTGCCCCAATGAGAAAAGCAATGAAAGCCAGTGAACAGTGACAAAACAGAGCATATTTTCTCCCATTAAGTGTGGCATTCAAGACCTTTATGTCTAAGTTTTCACGTGAGGTTATAAAGATCTGTTGAAACAAAATGGCTTCACCCTTGCTAATTATTTTAAAACCTTCAGAACCAAAACAGTTCAACTACTTTGATTGCTACTGAACTATGCCAGAGGTCTGTCATTTTGGGGGAGACTCTAGTTGCCACCCCCTATGCACCTGCCACAATCCCCCTGTTATCTGTGTTCAGGGCTGGCTTCATGGGCATGGACCTGGGCAGTCACACAGGGCCCAGCGATTAAAAAGGCCCTACATGTGGTTTAATGCAGTCACTGCTTTGAAATTCAAGGAACCTTGCATTTTCATTTGGTACTAGGATCTCCCAAATGAAGTAGCCAGTCCTGCCTGTGTTATTCAAACATAACTATTGCTAAGCTAACCAACTTCATTCTTGGTCACTGGATCAACTTTGCTTTTGATACATGGGATGAAGTGAGGCAGGGCTCAAACCTGTCAATCCCCAATATGCCTGTCATTGCCATGAATGCTCTTGACATGAAATGGGTGCGGGACCATAACTACAGAGGAGAAAGTCAAGAGGTTATAGGAGCATTTATAAGAACGGAAATATCTTCATCTCGGTGCAAATCAGGTGCTCAGAGCCATGCTACCACCAGTGGGGCCACTTAAAAATTAACTTTCTAGCGTCAGTAGAAAAGGCCAAATGGAAATCAACTGTGTGCACACTTTGATACAAATGCTATTAAACACCCCCCCCCCCACACACACACACGGTGTGCGTGGATCTCACTTTGGTTCTGTTCCTAAAGGGACGATCAGGAAGAGCTGGAGCACATTCACAGAGCTTCAGTGAATGAGGAGCTCTCTGATGGGATTTTTATCACATTTGAAAATCAGGTTTTATTTCTTGTGGGTTACACTTCTAAAATTCTAGCTATGTCAGGCAAATATGACTATTAAGTCATAATAGTTTTACCCTAACTCTTCAAGAATGTCTGTAAAAATAACTAAATCTCCTCCTCTTGTATTTGAATCTACAGCTCCAGAAAAAGTACGCTGAAATAAAATTGAAGCAATTCTTAGTAGTTTCAATGAGCTAAATATATTTTCACAGGACCAAGAAAAATAATACTTCTCCTTAAAATAATCTGAAAATGCATTTGCAGTGGTAATTAAAGGGTATCCTAAACTAGAGATCAGTAATGCCTTGTAGCTACCTGGAATTTTTAGAATGCTTTTTATTTTTTTTGAAGCATCCTCATAGAACTATTATAAAATCAAATAAAATCATGTTATTGAAATATTTTGTTTTTTCAAAGGAAAAAGTTATATTATTATTGATGGAAAACAATATAAAAAGACAATTTATGGGACTTACAGGATCAAATTTGAGCAATTTTATGTTCATAGAAAATTTAGACAAAAGAAAATTAAATACGTCATCCTTAATCAATTACACCAGTTTATTTTCAAAATTTAATGGTTAAACCTTCAATTAAGATACAGGAAATCTTACATTTGTTTTCAGTACCCTAGCACACCTTAGATTTGAACCAATCACCTCTCCTCAATTACCTCAGCTATAACCAGAGATAAATCCTGTCACCCAGACAGACATATCTGTGAAGATCAGGGAGCTAACAGGTTAGACCAGCCGTGGGCAAACTATGGCCCGCGGGCCGGATCCGGCCCGTTTGAAATGAATAAAACTAAAAAAAAAAGACCGTACCCTTTTATGTAATGATGTTTACTTTGAATTTATATTAGTTCACACAAACACTCCATCCATGCTTTTGTTCCGGCCCTCCGGTCCAGTTTAAGAACCCATTGTGGCCCTCGAGTCAAAAAGTTTGCCCAACCCCTGGGTTAGACTGTCTGAGGATCTAAAGATGGGGTGACTTCCCTGCCTTGTCTATATTGTAGTATAAGTTATTTAAGGGAACTGTATGGAAGCTTTAAGACTTCAAGAGATAGAGATGAGTCAATGGGTCTTATTTATTTAAAATACAATGATAAGCAATATCCAGATATTGTACCAACAGCTTTCTGCCCTCAGCCTGAAAAGAGAGCCCTTCATTGCCTAAACAGCCCTGATCCAGAGCTGGTTCTGTTTTCCCTGAAATTGGAGGCCAAAGACAGGAGGGGGTACCTGCCCCTGTGGAGGGCATCTGCTCTGACCCCCTTTGTTGCCTTCTTTCAAGGCAGAAACTGGGGGCCCTTGATGATACAGCTCATATTAGACCCATCTGCTCCCCGAGAGGAACCACTAAGGAAGGCATCTGGAGGCTTTCTGGCTCCACACAGAGGACTTTCCTGAGGGCCAGGGAACAGCACACGGAGTGCGCCAGTCACTGCTGAAGGACTGAGATATTTCCAGGCACGGAATGACGCTGAAGCCTGGAAAACAGAATGTCCCTTTGAAAATGCCTCGCTCCTAAGGTATCCTGGGAGACCCTGTCTGCAAGGTGAGGGCAGCTACCAGGTTCCGAGAACTCCCATCCCAACACGGGGCGCCTGTTCATCGCAGAGTGAAATCTCTCCAGCAGAGAAAGGCGCACAATGAGTCCGAGCCCGAGAGAAGCAGCCAGGGATTTCATAAGCATCTCTACTGACCTCAAGGCAGTGAAATGAAGTTAGAGCCCTCATGGGAAAACCCGGTGCCATTTCTCCCCACCCACAGTCGCCCTTATTTCCCCGTAAAACAGCTCCAACCCTCCAGATAAAGAGCTGAATAACCATACTTAGGCCTCTCTGCTCCATTGCCCAGACATGGACATACTATGTGTGCAAATGGAAAATGCTGTGTCCCTGTGCCACTGAGAAAAACAAGAGCTTTCGTAATAGGGTTTGCTCCACAAGTCCTTCCAAGCCCTTTCATCTGAGTTGTCTGTCACCCAAGTGACTACTTACTATCATTTTCATACCAAACACAATATGAACTATTGACTAGCATTTATCAGATGGACACTACCTGCCTTCTTTCCCTGTTTTATTCTTTCCGTAGCATTTAATCATACTCTAGTACATTATATAATTTTATTCACTACCTTTCTCCACAGCCCCACCAGAATGTCCTCCCACCCTGAGAACAGACAGTTTGCTGGGTTTGCTGCTGTATTCCCAGGCCTAGACCGGCACCTGACTCAATATATGGACCAGAGACTGAATGAAGACATTCCCAATGTAGGTTACTAAAGGTAAACACTGCTTCCTACTTGTCAATGACCGAGTGACTGCTGCCGCATTAGGCGCTTGGCTGAGACAAACTGGGTCATTTCTTTCTTCCTGCAGGACCTGACAAGATGAATCTTCGCATAAAAAGAGTGACCCCGCCGAAACCGGTTTGGCTCAGTGGATAGAGCATCGGCCTGCGGACTGAAAGGTCCCAGGTTCGATTCCGGTCAAGGGCATGTACCTGGGTTGCGGGCACATCCCCAGTAGGAGATGTGCAGGAGGCAGCTGATCGATGTTTCTCTCCCATCGATGTTTCTAACTCTCTATCTCTCTCTCCCTTCCTCTCTGTAAAAAATCAATAAAATATATTAAAAAAAAAAAAAAAGAGTGACCCCTTCTCCACCTGGGAACAGGGAGACAACATGGCTCTCCTGTCCCCCGGGGTGCCATGGCCTGGCCAGTTTATTCAGACATCAGCCCTGCCGGAGGCTGGGCTTTCTGCTACCTCTGGAAAGAAAGGGAAAGTAAGTTCAGCCTTGGAGTGAGGAAGGGGGAGGGACAGAGAGGAAAAGCTGCCCCACTGCGCCTCTGAAGGTTTCACACAGGAGGGGACACCCCTCAACCTAAGTTACAAAACCCATGTCCTACACGTGGGTGGGTCCAGATGTCCTCTGGGTGAGCCTCCTTTCCCTGCAGCCCCTCCAGGCTTCTCTTCTGCATCAGGGCTTATCACTAACGTGGCCAAAATGGCCTTTCGCTCAGGGCCGCAGATTCAGGAAGGGCTTCAATATGGACTTTTGACAAGAGCTCCAAGCCAGGTGGCCTAGCTTCTGTCTCAGGGACACACCAACAGCTCCGACAGGTGCTCTCTACAAGACTTTCCATGTAGTCCCCATTCCCGGGCCACCCCAATACACTAGGAATTAAATTTTATAATAATCCCACAATTACCTTGTTAGGATAGTCACATAGCATTGTGTTTTTTTGGTGTTAATTTTTTATTGTTAATTTTCAATATACCCCATTTTCTTGTTGCCCTGTGTTAGAAAGTCTTTAATAGACTTTAAAAGAAGGGAAGTGGCTCAGATGTGTCTCAACCCCTGAGAGGCCCTGATCTCTCTCACCCCATTGGCCCTCATAACAGAGCTATTTGCATTCACATCCTACTTTCAGCCCAAATGCCAGATCCTGGAAGACAATGGCTGTAGCTGCTTCCTCTCTTGGTCAGCCACCAACTACATGCTTGTTGAACAAAAGTGCACTCTGTCATTCTCATGGACAGTGGAGAGTTAAGTTTGGATAAATTATGGGTTTTTCTTTTCAGATAGAGCACATAGACATTCTTGTATACACATAAACCAGGAAATGTGCACCTAACACATAAGAAACACCACACCGATTTCATGCCAGTTAAAATAGTCTGTGAAGATAAAAAAAAAAAATTCCAAATTTATTTCTTAGCTGACTTGTGCTTTACCAAGGAAGAAATTAAAAGTATGATAAGGATCTATTTTTGGCCTTTTATTCATTTAACCAGTAATATGGAAATATTGGTAGACTAATTAAATGAAGATGACATTATGGGCCCTGAATTAATACTGCCAGTGGAAATACAGCCGCGGCTTAATAGCTGATCCACATGTTACATTACCACCATCTGCTGTTCATAACGGAGACTTTTAAATAGTGAGTTTCATTCTAATTCCCCTTACTGAATCTTTTGTAAATCTATATAACACATATGCTTATGACCACTAATTTCAACATGGTGTCCAGGGGTGTCCAACAGGGGCAGCATTGCCTAAGCTGGGCTCCTCAGTACACTAGTGCTAATAGGAAGGGCCCGAAAAGAGGGGAGACCAGTAGTTGAACAAATTTGAAAAAAAGCTCTTGAAGAATTACAATTTATCACAGTAAATTTAAGGCTTTGAAGAGTCCCTCAGCAAAATACATACATACATACATACATACATACATACATAAAATAAATAGTGAAACGCAATTGTAGAAAACAAGTGTTTTCTAAACTTGTTTAATCATGGAACTCCCCCCCTCCCCTTTTTGTTTTAATCCTCACCTGAGGATATGTTTTTCATTGACTTTAGAGAGAGGGAATGAGAGAGAGAGATACTGATGTAAGAGAGAACCATCTATCGGTTGCCTCCAGCACACAGGGATCGAACCCGAGACCCTTCGGTGCACCTGATGGTGCTCTAACCGACTGTGCCACACGGGCCAGGGCTGGACCTCCTCTTTATACAGAACACCCATTAACATTTGCAAAGGCAGCAGCATTCGGTGCTCTAGTGCTTAAGGCAAGAGGACACTGAACCTATTCCAAAAATCACAGCTGTAAATGTTTCATTATATAAAATGCCTGCAAGCAATCTAGACAAATTTACAGCATGGTTTTTGATTATAAATACTTTGTCTCCAGATTTACACGTTTTCTTATATCACTTTCAGGAAAACAGGGGGGCAAAGGATCACTGTCGTCACTAACCCTTCAAGTTATTTCAGAAAGTGAAAACTCCTCTCATCACTAGGCCTCAACAACTAGTGCTCCCCCAAAATACACCTAATAGCAAAGAGGAGCAAACTCCTACGCCTGGAATGGGACTGCCAAAAGCAGGACATATCTCAGAAATCTCATGCTTTATTTTTAAAAGTCACACAAGACATAGTGACGTGTGTGAAATGACAGATGTTCAGGGTTATTCACTGCAGCAGCATTTTTAACAACAAAAGATTAAAAACAACCCAAAAACACATCGACAGGAAAGTGGATAAATTATACTATGGCCATACAATGGAATGTACTATGCAGCTGTAAAACCAAGAATAGAGACAATCTCTCTGTACTAACACAGAAAGATCTCCAAGATACTTTTGCATATGAAGAAAAGCATGAAACAGAAATATGTAATGTGCTAGTTTTTATCAGAAGGGGCAAAAATAAGAATCCATATTCCAGAGTTGCTTATCTATATATATAAAAGCCTAAACGACCATTACGACCAGTCGATTGAATGACCGGTTGATTGAATGACCGGTCGACCAGTTCCTATGACGTGCACTAACCACCAGGGAGCAGACGCTCAGCACAGGATCTGTTCCCTGGTGGTCAATGCACTCCCACAGCCAACCTCCCACGGCTGGCCAGGTGGTCAGTGCACTCCCACAGCCAACCTCCTGCGGCTGGCCAATCTCCCACGGTCCCTCCCCCTGACCAGCCTGCCCAATCGGCCCCTATAGGGACTGGGAAAGACGACCCCAATTGGCCTGATCACCGGCCAGACCAAGGGACCCCACCCATGCACAAATTCGTGCACCAGGCCTTTAGTATATACATAAAGCAACTCTGGAAGAATCCATAGGAAACTCTTAAGAGTTGGTCATCTTTTGGGAAGAAGGGACAAGAATGAGAGGAAACTTAAACAGTACACATCTTTATTTTTTTAAGTCATATAAATGTGTAACGCTAAAATATTAAAAAAATAAAAAATTATGCAGAATTTTCACTCCATTCATGACATATTTACATTTATCTTCAAAAATATTTCAAATTACCCGTCTATTTTCACAATAGTAAAACCAAATCTACATTAAAACTCCTGCTTGGTGGGTCACCTGGGACATCATATGTTGTCCCAAGTATGGGTTTAGGCAATTTAAAACTTGCTTAAACATTTAGCCTTTATTGCCTTTAGAGAACCAATACCAACACAAAAATATCTGTAACCTCTACTTAAAAAATGCTTGCTCAACAGTTTGGGATTTTTACCTACAGGCTGGGGATTTTAAAACATGGCAAAATTGCCCTGGCCAGTGTGGCTCAGTTGGCTGGGTGTCATCCTGCACACCGACAGGTTGCCGGTTTGATTCCGATCAGGGCACATGCCTGGGTTGCAGCTCAATGCCCAGTAGGGGGTGTCCAGGAGGCAGCCGATTATGTTTCTCTCTCTTCCTCTCTCTAAAAAAATCAATAAAAATATATTTTAAAATAATAATAAAAAGATAACATAGCAAGGTTTACCCCAGGGTCTTAGAACTCTCATGCTCAAAATCTGTGCTGACTTACTTTTTGGACGTGACCACACAGAAAGTACCAGCACACTGAAATGGCAACACAGAATGAGAAGCGTCACAGACTTCTGCCCATTCCTCAACGCCAGCGTCCAAGGATAAGCCCAACCTTAACAGCAAACCAACCCGCGGCTTCACAGCCCCAAAGCAACTGGAGTTTCAAACTCTCCAATTACTTCTAATACATGGTTTTTAAAATGATGATTATAAAATAAATCAGTCTGGCGTAAGCCAAACAATTTCCTATTATATTTCCTAAGATTAAAAAATAATTAGGCTTCTTTTGGGTGTACTTTCACAACACTGTTATGATTTTTATATAACATATGTGAAAAACATGACTTTTCTTTCTATGAAAGCTATGGTCCAATAAATTGAAAAACAAAATACATTTCTTTGATGGAACAAGCAAATGTAATATGACTAATGTCAATAAAATGTACTACAAGTACCTGCATTTTATCCCTGAAAAGATATCCTAACGATAAGTTCTGTATCCTTGTTCACCTCTTAGAGTGATTCAATAAACCAACAGGGCCATAAATGTCTCCCAAGTTCTCTCAAACTGTAATTTTATTTCTAGGCATAACCAAGGCCAGAATTCAAAAGACAAACAGCGTGAGTGGCTGAACCAATGCAGCACGGCCAGCAGGGGGCAGTTCCTCACTGCTTTCATCAACTCTGATTCCTTTCGGGGAGGGCTGTTCCCTCTGGAATCCCTTCAGAGAAACAAACAGGCAGCGGGGACTGCGAGGCCTGAATCCTTACTGCCGGCTCCTGAGGACCTGGAGGTGCCTAAGTGGCAGAATGATTCCGCCTTCAGGTTCGATTGCAGTTGTAATAATGAGTTATGAATAATTGATCACTGGGCAATGAATTATTCAGGCGGGCACACAGTTTCCAAGGAATCCTGGCGTGAGCCTCGCTAATAGCATAATACGAGCCAGAGGCAGCAGCGGAGGGGACACCCCACAATTACCCCACGCTGCAGAGGCCTGGTAGTTAGCGCCTCTCAGCGTGGGCTTTTCAATGAGCGGCCATATTAGTGCCTTTTGAAACTGTATAAAGTATAAGTCCCCGCAGGGTATCCTCGTGTCTGTCCAAGTGTGGTTATGAAATACGGAGCCCTGACCTCTTGACCCATCAGACCAGGACATTCGTCATCCGCTGAGGACAACCTTTGCTAGTTGAACTGAAAACTAGTGTTGAACTGATGTGTGGTTCTCTCACATCGATATTTCTTTCTGTCTTTCCCTCTCTCTTCCACTCTCTCTAAAAATTAATGGAAAAATATCCTCGGATGAGGACTTAAAAAGAAAGAGACAGCAAGGCTTACTTAAAATTCAGCTTCACCTATGTGCCAAGTCCCATTCATATCGAACATCCAAATGCTTTACTGCCTAAGTGATGTTAAACGGCCTTGCAAATCACATCCCTCATCGATCCTTCTTGTAATTTTCACTTCTAAAACAATTCTAAAAATAATAGAAACCACTCCTTAAAGCACAATCATCATTGTGCTGAAATATCTCTGAAAGGGCACATGAATTAAAAGCAGCTGATCAACAAGTAGCAAACCCAATGTTGTAAAAAGTGGATGGGCTGATCTTGGCTGAAACCCACAGTATCTGATTTCAGCAAGGCCCATGAGATGAAAGACACAGTGAGAGAGGGAAGGAAGTGCTGTCAGGCCACAAATCTTCCTCAAATCTCCCCTGGGGAAGGCAGATATAGCTGCTTGGTTTTTTTAAGGGTTTCTCCAAATTCAAACTAACAGGAAATTAGGAACATCAATCAAACTTTCGTTAAAATGCTGAGTGCCTATCACATATGGGAGAAGTTGAGAAAACTGGCACCCAAACACATTCTAATCAGTTTCAATATCCCCAATTTTCCACTCTTAGAAATTTGGCAACCTAGAACATCGGATAAGAGTATCAATTTACACTCCTGGTGGAGGGGACAATTTGCATACTACACTTTTATTATATAGGATAGATGATACCACAATTCAAATTTTCAGTTCAAAAGCGTTATAAAGGTGGGTGCCAGCCAAAATCTGCCCACACCTACTCCCGGGTCCATGCATATGTCAAAAAGGGATCCAGGTCATTTCAGAATGAAGGGACTGAGAGAGAAGATGCTTCCCTTGCTGATCCTGTGGGAGTAAATGGTGGTACAGAACTCCTTGCTGTGTGCCAGGCAGAGTGCTGGGCTGTTTGACCCGCCAAAAACTATTAGTGGAAAAAGTCTCCCAAGAAGGCTGCTTGAACAGAACCAAGAACAAGAAGTGTCCTCAGCGGATGAGGACCCCAAAGTGTCATGCTCACTCTGGGGTCAGGAAATTAAAGTTAGTCTCCCAAAATATTCTGACATCAAACAATACAAATCCTGAATTTGGTTATTGATGTTTCTCTGCAATTTATTAAAAATCAGCTCAGGCCCTAGCTAGTTTGGCTCAGTGGATAGTGTCAGCCTGCGGACTGAAGGGTCCCGGGTTTGATTCCAGTCAAGGGCACATGCCTGGGTTGCAGGCTCAACGCCCAGTAGTGGGCGTGCAGGAGGCAGTCAATCAATGATTCTCTCTCATCATTGATGTTTCTATCTCTTCCTCTCCTCTCCCTTCCTTTCTGAAATCAATAAAAATATATATTTTTTAAAATCAGCTCAGTCTTTGCTATAATACATCTCACCAAAAAAGTCTTTTTTGGGGAGGTGGAGGGTAGACTTTAACTATACTACACCCATAAAGTTTTGTTCTTACATATTACACACTCATCCTTAAAGTGTTTTGTTTTATTTACTGAATAAATGAGACAAAATAATATTTAAAATAATAGGCTTACACAAATCTTGTGTTTTTAAAATTTGGGGTAGTCGGCAGTGACAAAGAGACCAGCATACCCAATTACATTTTTAAAATTATTACTTACTAAAATTGCTTAGATATTCCCCCATCTCATACATTTAAATGAAGAATTATATTCCTTATTTCCTGGGGGTATATTATTCAGTGTTAGCAAAGCCATTAGGTTCCCTACTCACAAATCCACCAAAGCAATACATCAGGATAACAGAGTGGGATAAATAAAGAATTTAAACTGCTAGTCTGAAAATCTAATAAATATATCATAGTAATTTGTCTAAACTCTTTTCCTGTCGACAATCCATCTGTTTTAAATAAATCACTTTTGTTTTCTTTCAAACAATAGTAATAATTTTAAGCATTTAAAAAAAGACTTTTGCAAGCTATTGACTTCTTTCTAAATGCTTGTTGGTGATTCAGTGTTCAAGCCGGCTTTTATTGGCCCCCTGCCCAAGTCACAATGAAGCTGAGGGTTTCCCTGCATCCTACGTATCTCAAAATACTTCATTTTTTTAGGCATTTCTCATCTGTAAATATTAAAAACCAGATAAAAAGCCCATAGCTTCTTTTATGCTAATACATGCAGCAAAGCAGCCTCAGGCAAATGTAAATTATTTACCCCAGAACCGTGGTCGGCAAACTGCGGCTCGCGAGCCACATGCGGCTCTTTGGCCCCTTCAGTGTGGCCATGAAGTTTCAATCGCACTGTACGTGCGCACCCGCACGTGGTATTTTGTGGAAGAGCCACACTCAAGGGGCCGCAGTTTGCCGACCACTGCTCCAGAATATCAATGTCATTACCGCGATCCAGATAAGAAAGTCACTGTGTGCCTTTGCAGATTCTTCTTTTACCCTTTCATCTCCCAAACCTTCAATGTGGTAAGACGGCCAGGATCTCAGAGGTTGACTTTATCCCAGACAGGGAGCTGGCAAAGCCCACAATGAAGTACAAGTTCAAATTTATCCTTTTCAGATTTACCTAGGAGGAGCCTAAGCACAAGATCTTGCAGAACACAAGCTATTTTATTTTATTTTTTTTCTTGTGACTTTTTAAAAAAATATATTTTATTGATTTTTTACAGAGGGGATGGGAGAGGGATAGAGAGTTAGAAACATCGATGAGAGAGAAACATTGATCAGCTGCCTCCTGCACACTCCCTACTAGGGATGTGCCCACAACCAAGGCACATGCCCTTGATCAGAATCGAACCTGGGACCCTTCATTCTGCAGGCCGACGCTCTATCCACTGAGCCAAACTGGTTAGGGCAACACAAGCTATTTTAAAGGAGACATTAATATTCTTTCCTGTTGTAATCCCTCTTAAAAGACAGAGACCTGATCACTATAATGAAACACTGAAAAAAAACTCTTATCTGAAACAGCAAAATGGAAAGAAATCGTTAGTTTCCTCAAATTGCTTTCATAACCCTCTACCATTGAGACCATTGAATCTTATTAAGTTAACTCAGCCCACTCGATCACCCGATTTTCCCTTCACAGATATCCACTGGAGAGAATTCCTGGTCATAATGTAGAAATAATAGCTTTAATAAGTGTACACAGACGGGGCTCAAGGTTGGATGCACTAAATCTACTGATGTTTTGCTTACAAATCAAAACTCAAAACTCAAAGTAAGGATACGTTAAAATGATTACATAAATCACACAGAAAATCCATGAATAGGTGTTAGTAGGTGCAATACACAAACACTAGCTTTGCTGAAGGCTGTCGGCTACTAAATAGAAATTACTGCCACATTCTGAGTCGCTGAAAGCTTATTTCAAATATAAAATCCATGCATTCCAGTAAGAACTATTACTCATTTTTCTTCTATTACTCATATTTAATTGTTTGACACCATCAGACTACTATAATCAATGTATTAATTCTCTAAGAAGAAATAATGTCCTTTTTTATAAATAGTGAAAATGTACTCATGAAAGGAAGCTCTTTGGTTCATTTCTTACAATATGAAAACCAATTTCTCCATTTCTCAATGTGTCAGAAATAAACTTGAAATGGATGAAGTCCTTTTTTTTCTAATTACAACTGAGAATCTCAGCAAATGTGGCCATAATTCATAACTGGCCCAGTATGCTCCAGTTGGAAGACCCAGAATGCCCATTACTTCTTAGTGAATGGTGCTTGGTTCTTCATTAGTTTTATTTAAAAAAAAATTTTTTTAAATAAATTTTGGACAGGTTAATAAAAACATAAAATTATGAGTTAGGATTAGAACAACCTTTAGGGATGAGTTAACATTCTACACACATTATACCAGACTTTCTATAATTATGAAAGAAAATATTCTCAAATATTGTTTTATGATTTTCATGATGCAGAATAAAATAAAGGAAAAAGCTCTATCCCATTCTCGGCTCATTTTAAGTTTAATTTTACTCTACTGTGATAAAACAGAAATGCCAGATATTTATGCCAAAAAGAAAACTGTCTTCAAACATAAATTAATCAAGTGGGATGGCTGTAGAGCCTTTTTATTTTTATTCCATAGCTAAAACAGAAAGTCAGTAAAAATGTAAAGGAATGTGGTAATTACCTTGTAATTAAAATTCACAAATTCACAGTATATGAAACATCTCAGTGGTAGAATGGTGCCCCCAAGTGGCATAATGATAAATTGCAGTGCACTGACGGAAAAGTTAGAAACACTGTGCAACTGTTCCATTTTGTCAAGTTCTTTGACTAATCTAAAAGTGCAGATGTGGACCTATATTTCACAGAGGCTAGTAATAAGTATCCTGCAGACCACCTTAGGCTCATGGCCTACCTAAGCCACTCCTTTAATAAGTAATACCAAGGGACAGTGTGGTATGTAAAGGTCTGATACCTTTTCCTTGTTACCTCAAAAGGTTGGGGGGTGTCCGTAAACAACAAAAGGAGTGTCAGATCTACCCTGACCTATCAAGGGAACAGCATTCATAAAATTATAGAAATTAAAAAAGAATTAATTTTTCTACCCATATCTAACATTAACCTGTGTTTATGGCCTAATACGTAAAGCAGAATTTAAAACCTTACCCAACTAAATTGCTCGAGAATGCGTGGTGCTAATTTATGTGCTTTGCTCACAAACTAAAGGTTCAACTACCAACACTCTAGGGAAAGAATCTAAAAAAAAAAAGCTAGTCTGACTCAGTGGATAGAGCATCGGCCCACAGGCTGAAGGGTTCCAGGTTTGATTTCCGTCAAGAACACGTACCTAGGTTTCAGGCTCGATCCCTGGCCCTGGTTGGAGTGTGTGGGGGAGGTAGCCAATCAGTGTTTCTCTCTCTCTCCCCTCCCCCCGCCCCCCCCCCCCCGGCCCTTCCACTCTCTCTAAAGAAAAATCAATGGAAAAATAGCTTCAGGTGAGCATATATATATATATATATATATATATATATATATGTTATGTTATACAGCTAAAATGGTCAACATTCTGAGGAGCAGTTTCTTTTGAACGGTTATAGAGCTACAAAAGAATACAGAATTTTTATAATCTCTAGAAATTTCCTTGAAGAAGTTTTCAAAACTGCATGCTCGACATCAGATTTCTTTGACAGATTTTTCTCTTAAAAGTGGAATGCAAAAGAAAAACTTCTGTTTAATAGAGTGTTCCAATTATAAGTTATTGGGTGATGATTAGATAATGTTTTATTCGGCTTCCTTTAATTATTTCTTAACTTGGATTGTTTATAAGATGAATCTCAAACTGTTACTGAGTGAGAATGATATGTAAGACAATATGATATCTATATTTTCGTTATATCTTATTTATTTTAGAGAGAGGACGGGAGAGCGAGAGGGAGAAACATCTATCGGCCAACCTCTCCGTGCATGGGACGAAGCTCAACCAACGAAGCTACACTGGCCAAGGCAAAATAAGCTAATTTTAGGTGGAACCCATGTTTGGCTTAAATATCCCATTTGAGGGCTGTCTAACCACATACTTTTGAAAAACTCCATAGAAAAAAGGCAAAGAATATTAATGCCATAGTCCCTTTAGCACACCCTAGTCACCTCAAATGTGAATTTCCATTTGTTTACATTTCATAACATTTCTAAGACTCAGTCATTATAAACAATTCTTATTCTATCATTCAAGAAGTCCCGATCAAGTTAAGTTGAAGCAATTTGTGAGAGTCTGGATTGCAGAAAAGTCTTATTTTCACATAATCTATCGCATTTCCTTTCTCTAAGTCATTTGGGTACTTTACTCACCTGCTGAAATGCCTTTTAAAATCTCATCTGAAGACACCATTCAAGGAGCTTTTTTACCTCTTACTAAATTCTTTCATGTAAAGATCGAGGTGAAGAGTACTCTGTAGCTTTAATCAGCTAAAAGTTGCACATACGTGCAAAGTCAAGATGTGCAGGAAGTATTTTAACCAAAGGACTTGTATGCCTGCATATTAGCATAACCAATGGACACAGACACTGGGGCGGTGGGGGCTTGCCCGGGGTGGGAATGGCTGGGGGGAGGGGGTCAACTGGGGAAAAAGGAAACATATGGAAAACTTTAGACAATTTTTTTAAAAAAGTATTTTTACTTACAATTCCTCTCCTCGCTTGGCTTTCTTGTCTAAAACCAGGTAGACAGTTCCAAAGCTTCCACTGCCAAGTTTCCCTTGAAGCACGTATCTTCTGGCAATCAGGGTCTTTGGATAAGTGGAAGCGGCTATGGATCCACTCACATGTTTAGCCGCCTCTTGGAATTTCAGCATTGCTCCAGATGCGAGCGAACTGGGTTTTCTGTTTATAGAAACTTAACGTTCAAGTCTCCTAGGAGATGGTCCAACTCATCCAAGTTGCGCCAGTCAGTGCCTTAAAGATGGAAAGTCCAGGGATCAGGTCTAAAGGATGTTAAACTCTTCCCAACGTAAAGCGTACGTTCTTTTGGCAGCGACACCTGCACCTTGTCTAGTGGGTTGAACGGCACTATGTTGGTTAACTTTAACAACTTGAAAGAAAAATGGTACAAGGTGGGAACACTGAAGATTCCAATAGAAGACCGTCTCTCATAGGAAGAGAGCCTTCCCTCATACATTCACATTTGGCAAAACTGAGCTACACTCAAATTCCCCCAAGTTCTGAAATGTGTATGTATTTTCCCATCAACAATCTGTTTAAGATATATACTCCCCACTTACTTTTTTAAAAACACTCAAATATAAGAACATTATCATTTCCTTAAATCTATACATTTGCATCAGCCTTTTTGTCAGTCTTTTTTCCGACCATATGTCTATTTTGATGAACAAAATATGGAGTTAAGAGTAAACCAGAAATGAGCATGGTGCTGGTTTTTTAGACTTTTTCACTTCTGTGGACTTTAAACCATGGAATTTGCATTTCTTAAAATAGATGTGAAAAGCGATGAGGATTCAGAATGAAATTTTTCCCATCCTAAGCAAATTCTGATGCAGTTTCTAAAGTTTCAGTTACACACACTATCTATAGAGTAATCTCCTTGGATTGGAAACAAGAAGTGTCACAAAGGCAGTTCAGCCATGGCCAGTGTGCTCAGTGGTTAGAGGGTGTCGGGTTCAATTTCCGATCAAGGGTATGTACCTGGGTTGCAGGTTCAATCCTCGGGCAGGGCACGGGAGGCAACCAATCGATGTGTCTCTCTCACAATGATGTTTCTCTTTCTCTTCTTCCCTCCCTACCTACCTTCCACTCTAAAAATTAATGGGGAAAAAATATCCTTGGATGAGGATGAAAAGGTTTTAAAAAGCAGTTCAAACCTAAAGTTGTATTGTTAATATTAGCTGAAGATAAATGTGTTACAGGGAGGAAGGGAGAGAGGGAAAGAAAGAAAAGAAGGTAAGAAGGAAGGGAGGGTAGGAGGGAAGGAAAAAAATAGAAAGCAACAAGTCACCTTGGTGGCTATGTGCTCATGACAGTACTAAAACAACATTAGCATAAGCTGGACCTTCAGAGCTGAGGCTGATACCTCAAAATCCCTGAATGAGAAAAAAATTAAGTGTGATTATCAAGATCACAGGAAGTATTAGTAAAATCTACTGCTGAAAACAACACCTGGCGAGCAGGCCTCCAAATGCGGCATCTTTATTTGCTTCCTCTGCTGGCACAAAAGGCTTTCTGGTCAAATTAAGCCGTTAAAGCCGAAACCGGTTTGGCTCAGTGGATAGAGCGTCGGCCTGCGGACTGAAGGGTCCCAGGTTCGATTCCGGTCAGGGGCATGTGCCTGGGTTGCGGGCATATCCCCAATAGGAGATGTGCAGGAGGCGGCTGATCGATGTTTCTCTCTCATCGATGTTTCCAACTCTCTCTATCTCTCTCTCTTCCTCTCTGTAAAAAATCAATAAAATATATTTAAAAAAAAAAATTAAGCCGTTAAAATAATGTACAGACGCTTTTCAACTGAAAAGGACCCTTAGGACCACTCAGCAATTCTCCTTCCTAGAAAGATGGGATAGAAGCGTCATGTTTAGCAATGGACAGAACGGCTCCGAGAAGTCCGTTTTCCCAGCGGCTCCTAATTGCAAATGAGCATTCCGTTGGGGTGTACTCCCCCTGGCCTCCCCTGTTTGGACATGTTTTCTGAACGATAGTGTTAAAGTTTTTCCCATAGCTTGAAGCCAACGGCCTACCCCTGCAGAAGCAAGATAAGGTACACCGTCCAACCCACCCGGGCGCGTCCCTCTATCTGGCCGAGTTGTGCACCCACCAGACATCCTGCCATCTTCCGAGGGCGTCCTGTTGTCCAGGCAGCTACCCCAGCTGGCTGATGCAACCCTGCCCCAATCCCTACGTAAGAACATAAACACGCCCTCCGCGCCGACAGAGACACAGTGGTCCCAGCCCGCTGTGAGAGACTGTCATAGAATGTCTCAAACTCTCACAACATCTGGCCTGGCTCCTGTGGGCCGGGACCTAACACCTTTAAACCCAGCAGTGTCTGAACAGTCTGGCTCAGGCCACAGCGTACTTCGGGACTAGGTTCCCTCTGGCCCAAGTTCACAGACTCGGCCCTGCTGCTCCCTTCCCAGGCCACCATTAGGCCATCCATTACATGAGTGTCCTCCATGCAGCCACAGAGCTACTTGGTTGCTTGAGAAGGTACCCTGGCCCCCACCTCAAAAGGCTGTGGATAAGAAGATGGCAGGGTAGGTAAAGCCGGCACTCGCCGCCTCCCACAACCACATCACAATTACAACTAAAATACAGAACAACCACCATCCAGAACCGCTGGAAAGCTGGCTGAATGGAAGCCTACAGCTAAAGAAGTAAAGAAGAAAGCTCACTGAGACTGGTGGGAGGTGCAGAGGTGCAGAACGGGCTGGGCCGGCATCCAAGCGGGACACTTTTTTTAATCCGGAGGGAGATTGCCTCTGCGAAGGCTGCCTGAAGGGGTAAGGGGTCCCAGGCCCACACCAGCCCCCAGCCCAGGGTCCCAGAGCTGGGAAGAGAAGTCCCTATGGGCAGTAAGAACTACAAGCTGTAAAAACCAGTGCTCACGGGGGCTCAGTGACACAGAGGCTGCTGGAGACCCAGCTGTTCCTCTTAAAAGGCGGGCACCACGAACTGAACTTACAAGGTCTGGCTTCCCTGAGCTCCAGCACCAGGGCGAGGCTCTGGGGGACACAGACACGTACGAGGAGAAACTGGACTGTCTGGCATCAGGGCAGGAACTTGGGGGTGGCTTTCTCCTGGACAGAGGTGCTCGCAGGGGTCATTGTTCCTGTGCTGGGACAGGTCACAGGGCTGACTGGCAGCCATTTCTGTTTGCTCCACCCTGGTGATTCCCTAAGTCTCAGCCTCATCCAATTTACAACCCCATCAAAGCTGTGTGCAGCAGCTTTTGCATATGAATGGCCAGTCCTTGCTCAGGCTAAAACCTCAGACAAGCTGCAGCCCGGGTCAAAGAGCCACAAACCTATTAATAAAAGGCCCAAGACCCGGCACCAGCACCAGCCTGCCTTGCTCCATAGCTGCGCCTTGTCTGGGCACTTCCAAACCTGATACAAAAGGAGGAATCTGCAGACCTCTCTGTAGCTCCTGCTTAGTGGCCCCAGGCAGGGGCTGACTTTGCACCTCCCTGGAGACCTAAGAACCAGTGTACCCAGTGGTCAGTGTGAGACCATACCAGATTACAACTCTTCACACCGATAAGCGACACACTCAAGGGGCAGACTCAGCAAGCACCAAAGCCACACTGAAGCAAGTCCTGCTCCATAGGGGTGTTTCCTGCATAGCAGCATACCCACTGTAGGTGCAGCCGGTCCTCACAGCCAATTGGCCTGGAGGTCAATTCCTCCCAGTGACGCCAACAGCAATCAAGTCTCAACTACAACAAGACTGTGCTCACGGCCCACACAGGGGCGCACCTAGAGCTCCCAGCTCAGGTGACTGGGGAGACTGAGCCACTGGGCCCTATAGGACACCTACTACACAAGGCCACTCTACCAACTCCAGGAGACATAGCAGCTCTACCCAATACATAGAAACAAACACAGGGAAGCAGCCAAAATGTGGAGACAAAGAAACATGTCACAAATGAAAGAAATGGAAGCAAGCAAACTACTTGATACAGGGTTCAAAACCATGGTTATAAGGTTACTCAAGAATCTTCTAGAAACCTCCAAAAAAATAGAAAAGGACCAGTCAGAAATTAAGCATACACTGACTGAAATAAATAATAATATACAGGGATTCAACAATAGAGTAGAGGATTCTGAGAATCAAATCAACGATTTGAAAATATGAGGAAGCAAAAACACCCAGAAGAGAAAAAAAAAAGAATCCAAAAATATGAAGACAATGTAAGAAGCCTCTGGGACAACTTCAAGTGTACCAACATTTGCATTATGGGGGTGCCAGAAGAAGAGAGAGAGCAAGATATTGAAAACCTATTTGAAGAAATAATCACAGAAAACTTCCCCTACTGGTGCACAGGTGAAGCGAGTCAGATGCAAAAATAAATAGACTTACAAGTCCAGGAAGTACAGAGTCCCAAACAGGAGGAACCCAAAGAGGACCACACCAAGACACATCATAATTAAAATGCCAAGGGCAAAAGACAGAGAGAATCTTAAAAGCAGCAAGAGAAAAACAGTTACCTACAAGGGAATGTCCATACGACTGCCAGCTGATTTCTCAACAGAAACTTTGCAGGCCTGAAGGGAGTGGCAAGAAATATTTAAAGTGATGAATAGCAAGGACTTATAACCAAGATTACCCTACCCAGCAAAGCTATCATTTAGAATTGAAGGTCAGATCAAGAGGTTCATAGACAAGAAAAAGCTAAAGGAGTTCACCAACACCAAACCAGTATTATATGAAATGTTGAAGGGTATTCTTTAAGAGGAAGAAAAATAAAAAGATAAAAAATATGAACAACAAAATGGCAACAAATACATACCTATCAACAACTGAATCTAAAAATCAAAATAAACGAATAAGAAATCTAATGAACAGAATAAACTGGTGAATAAAATAGAATCAGAGGCATGGAAATGGAACAGACTGACGATTCTCAGAAAGAAGGGGGGTGGAGAGGTGGGAAGAGATTAAATAAAGATCTTATATGCATGTATGCAAATCCTAGGGACACAGACAGTAGCATGGTGAAGACCTGGGGCAAGGCGGGAACTGGATGGAAGGGAGCAATGGAGGGTGGAGGGGAAGAGGGACATCTGCCATAATCTCAACAAAAAAGATTAAAAAAAAAAAAGAGGTTTGAGAGGTTAAAAAAAATGGTTGTGGATGAACTTGAGAGCCTGGAACACACCTCCTTTACCTTTGTATCCCTGGGTGCCTGGCATATAGTAGGTGTTCAATAAACTTTGTGAGGGCAAATAAGTGTCCAGCAGAACAACAGCTGTGGGAGTAGGAGTGTTTAGGGGGAGGAGAGAAAATTTACAAAGTTGGATGGGAACTGTGAGAACGGTGAAAGATTACCACTCTGCAGACTGACTCTTGGCAGTGAAGCTGTTCTGGCCGCGGACAAAAGACAAGAGAAGAAGTGTTTATCACGAGTTGAAGCCAACTTGTTCTCTTCCCGGTGATGATAAATGAGAGAAAGCAGATTGGACACCGGATTCTGCTAAAGGAGGGATCGAATTGTAAAGGTACACCTAACCTTAGAGTAAAACTAACACAACTGCCTCAACTTTTCTTAAATTTACGTTTTCGCAAGGGGATTAGCATATATGGAGGGGGCACTAACACTTATTCTCAGGAGTCTGGAGCAGATCCGGGAGGTGTGCAGTCGGGGGAAGTGAGGAGGTGGAAGGCGTGGAAGTCCAGGGCTGCGGACCCCGACCGGGCAGCCTGAAACCATCACCTTTCGCATACCTTTCCGGGTCGGGCTGGGGAGCGGCAGCGCCTGGGTATCCCCTGGGTGCCGCCGGGAAATGGGACCTAGGGTGGGCAGGCCCGCAGGAAACCCCCAGCGCCAGGACCGCCTCTGGCCGCGAGTGTTGGCGCCGTTGCCAGGGAGACGGCGCGGAGCATGCTGGGAAGTCGGGGAGGCACCCGGGAGGCCGTCGCGGGGCGGAAGTGTGCTCGAACTCCAGTGGGCGGGGAAGAGCGGCCGAACCCGCGGGTCCAGCTGCTCTCACTTGACAGCGGCCACTTCGGAGTGGACTGGCCGGTCTTCCTCGGGGACCCCGCGACCAGCGCCTGCCCCCGTGCGTAGTCCGGCGCTACAGGCTCGAAGGACCCGGGCTCCCCAGGGACATCCACCCGGAGACTTCCTGTCCCCGCTCGCAGGTGCGGGGCTTCAGCTGCCGGTCCTTGCCTGGCCCTTGGGCATTTAATGCGGGGCTGGTCCTAGCGGTGAAGGGGGGTCGGGTGGGGGACGTAGCAGGTGGGCTCTGCTGTGGGTCCCGCTGGCGGGGCGTGAGCACCTGGGTGGCGCGGTGTGGGAAGGCCTGTTTGGGGACTTCGATCAAACCACTTGTGCGCCTTCTCCTGCCCGGCGCGCATTTGTTGGACACCTGTGCACGGTCCCGTCATTAGCTTAGGGTGACTTGACAGGGGTCTCTGCTGGCATGAGCTTTACAAGACAGACTTCTAAAGGAATAAGTAGTACACAGGTGAAGCGAGTCAGATGCAGAATGCAAGGGGATGCCCCAAACTCGGTAATCAAGAGAAATTTTAATACAATATTTTATTTTATTTTTTGTTACTCTGCCGGGGTCCAACCCCAGCGGGTCCAGGGGTCCCCAAAGGTGTGGACGGAGTCGGCGAAGAAGGAATGACATGGAGACAGCGTTCAGTTGATCAGAAGCCTAGCCAGGATCTCCAGCCAAGTTCTGGTCTCGATCTCCAGAGAGGTTCTGCTTAGGTTCTCCAGTCAGGTTCTGTGTCCATGTTCTCTTGCTAGGTTCTCCAGGTTCTCCAGCCAGGTTCTGGCCAGGTTCTCCAGCCAGGTTCAGTCACCAGGTTCTAGTCAGGTTCTCTTGCCAATTTCTGTAGTCAGGTTCAGTCCAGGATCTTTTGCCATGTTCTCTCCAGCGAAGTTCTTCTGTCTCTAGATTCTGTGTAGGTTCTGTCTTCTTTCTGTCTCCTAAGTTCTGTGTCTTGTTGTCTTGTTACAACTGTATTTATACCAGTTGATTCAATCCTATCAATCTCTATTACAAAGGTTAGGGCGTGTCTTATCTCCATTCCAGGGAGTAAAGATTATGTAGCTTAAGCGTGATTGTTCGTAGTTAAAGTGATTAATTACCCACCTGGCACTTAGTTAAGGAGTTTCATCCCCTCCCTGACTTCAGGGAAAAATTCCTACCTGGGGAAACAACCTTTCTCGGAGAGGCATCCCCTCCCTGACTTCAGGGAAAAATTCCTACCTGGGGAAACAACCTTTCTCGGAGAGGTGACCTTGGTTAAAACACACAGCGCTAAGGGGAGCAAACATATTAAGAACAGTATGCCATATATGCCAGGTCCCTTGAAACAGCAAGGATGGACCGGCTCCCGGCATTACTCCTCACGAGAGGATATTTTTTTCATTGATTTTTTTTTTTTTAAGTGGAAGAGAGGGAGGGCGGGGGCCGGGGGAGAGAGAGAAACATCCATAGCAGAAAGACACATAGACTGGTTGTCTCCCGCACACGCCCTGACCAGGGCTAGGGATCCAACCTGCAACCCAGGTTGGTGTCCTTGCCCTGGAATCGAACCCACGATCCTTTGGTGTGCATGCCGATGCTCCAACCACTGAGCGCCACTGGCCAGGCTTAATGAAGTATTTTTAAAAATAAAAATTAATGCAAAATAATTTCCATGTTTGACAATAAATCTCACGATTTTGTAACAGTACCACGCTGAGCCGTTTTGGAACCTAACGCCGAATGAAAACTGACTCTGTGACTTCAGTTAGCCAGATACTGAGGATATTGTTGGTAACTGGGCCAGACATGCAAAGACGAAGATGAGAGCCCCTGGCCGGGGTAAAGCTGGACAGTTAGATTCCTCGAGCCAATGCCTGAAAGAAGTTTCCAGACTCTGGTTTTCAAGAAAAGATCCATATCATTGACCCTACACACTTTAATTAACTGAATCCCAGAGCTTTCTGATTTATTGATTATGAGATTGAGACATATATAATTTTTATGGCTTATGACTTTTTACATTGAACCCACAAAACAGATATTCTGTGTTGTAAGATGGCAACTATTTCCTATCTCAATATCAGAGTCCACAGTTCTACATAGTGTGGCAGTAGTGGACTTTAATTGCTTTTTCCTTAGAATCACCAGCACTTGTATCCAAAGATCAAACACCACGAAACTGTGGACTCTATGCCTTGTAACACAAGGGAAAAGCAAAACAAAAGGATGAAAAAGCACTCAGCTAGTTGGTCTCGCCTGAGGATCTAGATGAGAATTGAGATGCTGACACCGAGTATGTTGGATTTAAAGAGTTCTCTGTATCATTTGTTGTTGATTTGCTGGTGCTGGAAACAATGGCACAGTCCCCTGTAACCAGCATCAGTTGAAAGTGTGTTCTATTGTCTTAAACAGGAGGTTCTTCAGACAGTCATCATGGGCATCCGAGGGCTAATGAGTTTTGTGGAAGATCATAGTAATGAGTTCTTCACTGATTTGAAGTTGCGAGACACAAAGATGATCATTGATGGCTATGCTCTCTTCCACCGGCTCTGCTTCAACTCAAACTTGGAGCTCCGGTACGGAGGGGACTATGATGCTTTTGCAGAAGTTGTACAACAATTCTTCGAATCACTGTTTTCTTGTAATATATGTCCATATGTTGTATTAGATGGAGGATGTGACATTTCGGATAAAAAGCTTACAACTTTGAAGGCTCGAGCTCGAGAGAAGATCCAGGCGGCCCATTCCCTTTCTGTTGGTGGGTGTGGGTGTGTGTGTCCCCTACTCATCCGGGAAGTGTTCATACAGGTTTTGGTCAAGCTGCGGGTACATTTTGTCCAGTGCTTTTCAGAAGCGGACCGGGACATTATGACGCTGGCTAATCATTGGAATTGCCCTGTGTTATCGTCGGATAGTGACTTTTGCATTTTTGACCTGAAAACTGGGTTTTGCCCATTGAATAGCTTTCAGTGGAGAAACGTGAACACTATCAAGGGCACACAGAGCCATTATATCCCCGCCAAATGCTTTTCGCTTGATGCACTCTGCCACTACTTCAGCAATATGAATAAAGCTCTCCTACCTCTCTTTGCGGTGCTATGCGGAAACGACCACATTAACCTGCCCATCATGGACACGTTCTTAAGTAAAGTTCGTCTTCCTCTGGGAGCTGCCAGTGCTAAGGGGAGGAGACACCACCGAGTTCTGGGGCTTCTGACTTGGTTGTCTCGTTTTGCTGACCCCCCCGAAGCTCTAGATAATGTTCTGAAATATCTCCCACAGAAGGATCGAGAAGATGTTAAGGAACTTCTCTGTTGTGCCATGGAAGAATACCAGCCGTCCCAGGGGAAGCTGCAGGACTTCTTCCAGTGTGGCACTTATGTCTGTCCGGAGGCCTTGGGCCTGGGTTTGCCAGAATGGGTCCTAGTGGCTTTGGCCCAAGGTCAGCTATCTCCTTTCATCAGCGATGCTTTGGTGCTAAGACGGACCATTCTTCACACACAAGTGGAAAACATGCAGCAACCAAATGCCCACAGAATATCTCTGCCAATCCGGCAAGTCATCTATGGGCTTCTTTTGAATGTTTCTGCACCTCTGGGAAGTGTGTCCTTGAATGCATCGCCTCCTCGGTCTCTTGCTTTCAGCGAAGTGGAAAGGATTAATAAAAGCATCAAAACATCGGTTGTTGATGCAGTAGACCTGCCCAGGGATCATCCTGACTTAAGCAGATTGACTGAGGTAAGTGTAATACTAATTAATTTTTGTAAAGCACTTTACAGGTTACAAAGCGCTTTCATGTAGATTATCTCTCTTAACGTAACAAACAGGTTGGTTGCCATATTGCACCCATTTCCTAGCTGAGAAAACCAGGGCTCACCGTGGTAACTGTGTAATACCTCAGCCAGGGAATAGCAGCGCCAGGACTCACACCTAGATCTTTTAGCTCCAAATAATGCCATTTCACTGTACTTCCGTGGTCTGTGTTATCTCTGTAATTATTACTACCACTTTGTTGTTACTAGATATCCATACAATGGGGTTACGTGGCTAGCAAAAAAAAAAAGTGGGGGGGGGGATGGATAGGAAAAAAATTCTGAGCTACAAAAAAAGTGTGCCTGAAGGCATGGATCATCGGCATAACTAACATATCAGCCTGCATCAGATTTCTTACAATACACAGGACAGCCCCTACAACAAAGAATTATGCGGCCCATAATGTCAATAGTGCCAGCCCCTGGCCTACACAGCCTCCCATTATTGACAGCTCAGGCAGGAGGGAACGATCTTCTCATCAGGTAGGTACAAGAGCCTCCTTGGCCATGGTGAATGGCTGCTAATGGGAACACGGGGTTTCCTTTTT
The DNA here is from genome assembly GCF_964212035.1 of Myotis nattereri. NCBI lineage: Eukaryota > Metazoa > Chordata > Mammalia > Chiroptera > Vespertilionidae > Myotis > Myotis nattereri. Next base: position 37,094,476 of record NC_138089.1, read on the forward strand.
GGTAGATGAAATGTTCTAGAATTAGTGATAGTTGCACAAGTTTATAAATATTCAAAAGCCACTTTAAAATGGTGAATTTTATGACATTATCTCAATTAAAGAAAGAAAAGGTCTCATTGCCCTTCTTCCCCACAGGATCCACCCTTGTAACAATTTCGTAGACATCCCTTCGGAGGTCCCTGCAAGGTACATGGCTAATTACAAGTCACTGTACTCAGGGAAGCCCCATGATATGGTATCCCCATTTAGAGTTTATTTATAGTTCAAGTCTAGATGCAGTTTTACAAGTCATTTTTATCATGCTAAGTAACACCGCGAGTTAGCCACATTTCTAGGGTTACAGAACTAGAAACTTGAACATAGGTCAAATTCCAAACAGAAAGAATTTATTAAAATTTTACCCACACCAATAAAATTGAAGTTAGCAACATTCTGAAGGATATTTTGTTGAAATTACATCTCTACTCATAACAAAAATGGTGCTGTGGTGGAGGATTGTTTTTTGTTGTTTTGCAGTGGTTCTCAACCTGTGGGTCGCGAACAATGAAAATACATCCTGCATATCAGATATTTACATTATGATTCATAACAGTAGCAAAATTACAGTTATGAAATAGCAACGAAAATAATTTTATGGTTGGGGGTCACCACAACATGAGGAACTGTATTAAAGGGTCACGGCATTAGGAAGGTCGAGAACCACTGAATGGCTTTGTTGAGAAATAATTGATGTACAATGAAGTGCCCGTAGTTTAAATGTGTACTTTTATGAGTTTTGGTGTGTGTTTATATCTGTGTGAATCCATCCTGCAATTAAAATAATGAATGTATCCATCACTCCTCTTGCCTCTTTGCAATTAATCCCTTCCTGAGTTTGCACATACGGTAGAGTGCTCAGAAAACGGTACAGCTTGATGGATTTTCAAACCAGCACCACACTTCCATGTAAAGAACACCCAGAGGTGCCCTAACCGGTTTGGCTCAGTGGATAGAACGTCAGCCTGCGGACTGAAGGGTCCCGAGTTCCATTCCGGTCAAGGGCGTGTATCTTGGTTGCGGGACATCCCCAGTAGGGAGTGTGCAGGAGGCAGCTGATCAATGTTTCTCTCTCATCGATGTTTCTAACTCTCTATCCCTCTCCCTTCCTCTCTGTAAAATATCAATAAAATATATTTAAAAAAAAGAAAAGAAAAAGAACACCCAGAGGAAGACTATCAGCACCTCAGAAGCTTTCCCTTGTGTCTGGTTCTGGTCACCCCCCTCCATACCTCCTGTAATCACTATCCTGATCTCAAACAACATTGAAGAGTTTTGACTGTTTTTTATACTTTATAAAAATGAAATCATACAGTATGAATTCTTTCATCTGGCTTCTTGTGTTCAACATGATGTTTGTGAGATTTACTCCTATTATTGTGAGTAGTTGCAGAAAATTCATTTCTCATTGCTGTATATTTTTACAACTTGGGAATATATCAAAATAGTTTTTCCACCTTATAGCCGATAGACATTTGGGTAGTTTGCAGTTTGGGCTATTATGAATAGTGTATGCACATCTCAGTGCACGTCCTTTAGTGAAAATATGAATACATTTCTATTGCATATATAACTAGGAGTGGAATTGCTGAGTTATAGGATACACATATGTCCAGCTTGTAAGATATATGTCAAGTGGTCTTGTAAAGAGTTCTTCTCCCTTTACACACTTGCTGATACCTGGTATTTTCTATCTTTTAAAAAAAATTTTAGCTATTTTGGTTGTTGTGTAGTGGCATCATTTCAGCCAGTTTTAGGGATGTTAACTTGCATTTTTCTGGTGACTTATTTGAGCACCTTTTCATGTCTTCATTGGCCATTTGGACATTCTGTTATATAAGGTTATGTTCAAAGTCTTTAGGCCATTTTTCTGTTATATAATATATATATATATATATATATATATATATATATATATAATGTATATTCCTTTGTGAATAGCCTTTCTCATTCTGTGGATTGTCTTTTAACTTTAGTATGTTTTCATGAACAGAACTTCTTAATATAGACTAATTTAAATTTTTATTATTTATGGTTATTACTTTTCTGACTTAAGGTCATGAAAATATTTTCTTTGCCTTTCATATTTAGGTCGACAATCTACCTAGAATTGATTTTTTTCCATATAGTGTGATATAGGGTTCAGGACATTTTTTTCCCACATATGAAAATCCAGTTGAGTCAGTGAGTGTTGGAGGCTGATTATATGCCTTGCTAAGTGCAGATGACAAGTGTTCTTCTCATCACTTAACTGCATGCAAAGTAAAGTGAAATTTTAGTTCCCTGTCTATGCAGTGATATCATTTGGTTTCCCCTTGGCATAAGCTAATCAATTCTGTATTCAGCTCAATGTTAGCTCTCATTAGCCCACAATAATTCTAAACAGTATCAAGTGCAAATGTGATTCCAGAGACAAATGCAGGTACAAGTATAGGAACTTTGAGATAGAATCTGTTTTTCTTAACATGATGTGGTAATGATACTTTATCTGCTTTGTGCCAACTGTTGTAACGGGAACTTTATAGTCTCCTTTAATTCCCACATTAAGCACCTGGGATAGCATTTCCATTTGGGATATGTTCATTGCAGTGGACAGAGCACCACTCAAGTTAACCAACCAGTGGATAATCGTAAGGAGAAATGGAAGTGGGCCATTCTTGGGGAGTAAGGCAGTGCTCTCTGGGCATCCCTGCCTGTGTGGCAGCTTCTCTGTAGGCTTGTGCTGTCCATCCCCAGGGGAGTTGTCACATGGGATCAAACCCAACCAGATTTAAGGGCTGTGAGCAGAGTGGTTTCCCTTTTGGAAGGGGCTACGGACTGGTGGGCTCCATGGGACATTTTGTGTCACTCATTATAATGCCCATTTTACAGATGATCAGACTGACTATAGAAAAGCTCAGAAACTTGCCCAAGGCTGTAGAGTTAATGAGGGACAGATCATCTTTGAAGTGAAGCTCAGACTCTGCATTGATCACAAGTTGTAACGTGGCTAGAGAATTCAGTAATTTAAGCATTATAAGTCAGTAAATAATTTATGTATTTTCTTAGCCTTTAGTTGGTGTGTTTTTCTACCAGTTTAAGAGATTATAAAGAATAGTTTTTGTTTCACTTTAAATTTAAGTAGTTAATGCTACTTCCCATGGGGGAGGGGAGGGTTGATTATACTGTAAAGCACTTTACCTATTTCTAATTTAAAAATTTTTATCACAGTATTAAATTATTAAAACTAGTACTTATAAATCATTGATTTAATGCTATCATGCACTGATGATGAAACTATTTTGTCAATTATGAAGTGTTTTATTTCAGTTTACCATCTTATTCTCAGCTGTCAACACACTTATTGACTACTAATTAGGTGTTTGGTGCTGAGAAATGCGTCAGGCTCTCTCATTCTTTAAGAGTTAAGAAAGAAATCCTTTGCTGCATGCAGACACTAGGAATGCAACTATGTTTTTCTCTTAAAGTTTGATTGTAAAGTCTCCCTGAGGGGTGTCCTCTTAATAGTCCTAATTTCTTCATCTGTGAAAGCTTAAAATTCTTAAGCTTAAGATTCGTTAAATTAGAATTATTTCAACAAGTATCCAGAAGCCCTCATAGGTGTTCACTTCCTTTTATTTGAAGTGCACACTCTAAAACATCAAGGAAAAGTGAGTGTGGTGTGTTACTGCACGTACAAGGCGGTTGGTCCTTAAATATTCCTATTTCCCTTGAAGATACCTCTTCCCTACACGTAGCCCCCCTAGGACAATCTCTGTGTAGGAGAGCACAAACACATTCACCTAGGTAGGGACATGAGATAGGACCCAAACAAATAGAAAACTGTATTATATGCCACAAGGGTGCACGTAATCAAAGGCCCTTCTCGAGGTGATCGGTAATGGTGTCATGGGGAAGGTAGAGCCTAAATATTCACTGCCAAGTAAGGGATTGGTTAAGTATAGATCATTGTTTCTCAAAGCTGAATAGTTAAAGATTCCTGGGCTCCCTCAGATTTACTGAGTCACAATGTAGGGGGTGGGTCTGAGGATTGAATTTTTAACAAGCTTCCCAAGTAACATGCACTGAAGATGCTCAGTCAGAATCCTTAGTGGATGGAATGACATGAGCAAGGGCTGTGTCATGGGAGTAGACAGTGCATTCATTCAGTCAACCATACTTACTAAGCACCTTACTAACGTTCTAAATGCTCTGAGTGTGACTGGCTGATTTTTTTACACAGGAAGATAAGAAATGAACACAGTAATTTCATTTGCATTAAAGTCTCTTCATACTAAGCAGGCGGGGGGGGGGGGGGCAGGAGGGAGACATTTCCCCAAGTAACTTGCAAGGTATTTGGTATATCTTTTTCAGCTCTCCTCAGCTAGACGGCAGACACTTCTTTTAGAAACGTTAAAGGTGAAACAGACCATCCTGGACCCAATCCCTACTTCTTTGAAGTTGCCCATTGCTGTCAGCTGCTACTGGTTGCAGCACATGGAGGTCAAGGCAAAACTACATCATCTACAAGCCTTGCTGCTGGGGATGCTGCTGGGGCCCTTGCATGCCATAATCAACAGTCCTGGTAGGTATCTGGACATTCCAGAAGTATATTTTTCCATGTTATGTACATATAACAAAGTTTTTTTTAAAAATCCTGTATTATCTATTCCTATCAGTTATAGCAGAACTTAGAAATGGAGGCGTCGGTATTATTACCCATTCACTGATAAATGCTTTTGAGCACTTCCATGAGTCAGGCTCAGTGCTGAAGGGCTTGACTTCAAGGGCACAGCAGTGAAGATGCACTGATCCCACCTAACCCCACCTGCTCTGTGGCACCTAATGCTGTAACCTGTGAAGTGTGACAGGGTAATACATCAGTTGCATTTTGTATTCCACCTTTTCTATTCCTTCCTGCCCCTGTCAGCAATGCAACAGCAACATCATCACTAGAAACTTATTTAAAATTGCTCATTGGTGAAACTGAACATTCATGCTTGTGCAATTTGTTTACTTTCCCTTTTCTCCACTGTAAGTTTTGATTAGTATGTAAGTAGTGACGGTAGCAGTAGTAACTTCTCTTTCTATTGGAACATACTTTGAGGCAGTTTTATCTTTGTTTAAATATCAGGTGAAATAAATGTTGATGCATTGGAACACTTCAATTCTCGAATGGAATTATTCTCTTTAAGGATTATGAATGCTGTAACACTTTCTGTAAACATGGATAATAGTTACCCTCTCGAACAGTAATGGCGTCATGGAGAAGGTGAGGCCTAATGCTGTCATCCTTCTAATAGGATAGCCACTAGCCGCATTTCAAGTGCTCAGTAGACACACGTCACTAGAGGACAGCACAGATATAGAGCCTTTCCATCATGGCTCAAAGCTCTACTGGCGAATGCTACTCTGAAATTTGCTTTTTAAAATAAGTTAAATGAAATAATGAACCAGCATAGACTCCAAGGAAGCCCAAAAGTGAGAGAAGCTGCCAGAAAGGGTCTGTTGTTTTATGACAGCCAACTTAATTCAGAACAAATAAGGCCTACTAATGGTTAAGATACAAGTGTAGGGTATTTCCTCTCATTGAATAATAATTAGTTTATGAAAATTCTCAGAGCATGAGCCTACTAAGTTTTTACCCGAGTCCAACTGAAGGGGCACGTCAAGGGTCTGTTTCTTTTCTTTTAGGAATTGTGGACCTGGCTCCCAGGCAGGCTCAGTGCCTTGCTGCTCGCTAATTGGTAAAAGGTGGGCCTCCTTCTGTTACCTTCAAGTTGGTCCGGATGTCATGTGTGCCCTGGCTCAAACACAACTGCTGAAGGGCATAGCTTCTATGAGGAACACATACAGCATTATTCTTTCCCAGGGTGGTGGTTTCTGGCCCTTGTCCTCTGTGTGTGAAGAAGTGATGATCTGCCACATTCTCTATGAGTCTTACTTTTGTTTTCCTCCCATAAACAGAAGTTAAAATGTGCTTTGAACACATGGGCTGTTTCTTTCTTTTTTTTTTTTAATATATTTTATTGATTTTTTTACAGAGAGGAAGGGAGAGAGATAGAGAGTCAGAAACATCGATGAGAGAGAAACATCGATCAGCTGCCTCCCACACACCTCCCACTGGGGATGTGCCCACAATCCAGACACATGCCCTTGACCGGAATCGAACCTGGGACCTTTCAGTCCGCAGGCTGACGCTGTATCCACTGAGCCAAACCGGTTTCGGCAATGGGCTGTTTCTTAAGTGCACTATAGCATGGAGGTCTCCATGAAAGGAAGTTTGGTAGAAGAGAACAATAAGGAGAATGACATTTAATAGTAATTTATGTTTTCGGAGACAAATTTAGGGTTTGGAGCGTTTGATGCAGATACATTTAAGGTCAAGTGGTAGACGAGTGGAAGAGATTATTTTAAGGAAAAAAATAACTTGTGGTTGACTAAAGTTAGATTGTCATTAAAAAGGCATTTCAGTATAATATTTCAACTTATACAGCAAGGCTTTTACATTGACGTTAAAATAGTAAAGAGCCAGAAAAGAAAAGCACTTTGGTTATTTAAACCAATTTTTTCTTTATGGAATTTGAAGTTTTGTATATATATGAGAAACTTACAAACTGATACAGTATTTTGGGAACTACTGCCCCTGGGTTGTTTCCTTATCTAGATAAAGAAGATCTGCGGAAGGATGGTGCTAAGATGTTGTATGAAGAGTTCCAAAGAGTGAAGGAGCAGACGCGGCCGGGCCCGAGACTGGATTTAGACACAGCTCACATCTTCTGTCAGTGGCAGAGCTGTCTGCTGATGGGGCTGTATCTTAATCAGCTGCTGTTCACGCCTCTCCCAGAGCCAGACCTAACTCGGTGAGCACCAAGGGAAACTAGTTCAGATGGCTGCACACAGAAGCAAATACTTTATTTACATTTAAAGCAAAAAAGTTATGTTTAAAAATTAATCTTAGAGTAATTGGTCTTGGAACACTACGGCAGCTAAAGAGCTGGAAACAGGAAAAATGTTAAATTATTTCTATATTCCCTAAGAAAATTAGTTCCAAAGTAAAAGTAATAAAAAGAGGCAGTTGTTGGTTGGATGTAATTTATTCCTTCATTTAAGTTTCTTCAAACGTCACTTTATAAAAACTTTTTCTGACCAACCTACTGAAATATTACTACTGTCTACTTCCAGTCACTCTATTCCTATTACTCTTGTATTTCATAATTGCATTTCTTACCAGTTGGCGTATTGTTCTTTCGTTCATTCAAATATTCATTAAATGCCTACTCTGGTCTTTGTTATAATGAACAAAACATAAAAAAAAAATATCTACTGTCTTGGAGGTTTTAGTCTAGTGAGATGACTATTAGATGCTTAAATGGACTTTATCTCAGGCTTTTCTTTGCCAGGCAAGTGTGAAGGGAGAGGCAGCCTGTATGCCAGGAAGTGAGTATAATGTCTGATAGGGAGTTTACACTGGGTGAGAAAGAAATGATAGCAGTGTGTGGGCCAGTGAAAAAGGGGTAGGACAAATGCATTAGACATCCTGGTGGCTGTCCATCCAGGAGGTACTTACTAGAAGGACTGAAGAAGATAAAAGGGAGATGGTTAGAAAAAAATAGAGTTGAGATTATGTATAAACTTTGTTTCTTTCCACTTGAATGTAAACTCTATGAGGGCAGGTACTTGTCTATTTTATGTACTGTTGTCGTCCCTGTACCTAGCATATTGTAAGTGTGCAAATATTTATTGACTAAATGAATGGTATATAGAGGCATGCAAAATATGCTGGTGTGACTTTAAATGTTTCACAGTGAGCCGTAACTGGTTTGGCTCAGTGGATAGAGCATCGGCCTGCAGACTGAAAGTTCCCAGGTTCGATTCCGGTCAAGGGCATGTACCTTGGTTGTGGGCACATCCCCAGTAGGGGGTGTGCAGGAGTCAGCTGATCAATGTTTCTCTTTCATGGATGTTTCTGGCTTTCTATACCTCTCCCTTCCTCTCTGTAAAAAATCAATAAAATATATTTTTTAAAAAAAACTTAAAAAAAATGTTTTGCAGTGAAAAGCTTCCTAGCAGTGAATAGTGTTGTTAATATGTTTCTGGGCCTCATATGCGAGCTAACCCTAGAACCCTTTACCAAGTAAGATTAATTATCCTTAGACCTATGGATACTTTATGTCTGGCCTTTAATAATTTAGGTCATTTTTGACTGGATCCTCTCCAGTTACCAATAATCCATTTAAAACAAACAAACAAACAAAAAAAAACCCAACAGGATAAACAAGACCAAACAGTTCTCTTTGTGATTTCAGTAGAGGACTGTTCTTGCATCTCAGCACTACTAAGGTTTTTTAAATGATGATTTTACACTGATTCAATGATGGTTCTACATCAGTTGTTAAGGCACCAGTTGATCAACATTGGCAATAAGTTACATATTAAAATTGTGGCTTCCAGTTAATCCCATCTTATATTTATGAAGTAGGTTTTTAGTCCAAGGTGAATAATGACCTTGCAAATGATGCCATTAAATTTTCTCTTACTTCAACAGACTACCTGTTTGGTTTATCAAAGGCATTTTTAATTCCTTTTTTTTGAAGTGTTAAGAGGCCTGCTCAACTTTGGTCTAGTTGTAAAGCAGCAAGCATCCATCATTGAATGTGATGTTAAAAATATCATGAGCCAAGACATAATATTTTTAATAACTCAGTTCCTTCCTTCAAGGAACAGATTATTCTTAAGTAATTTTAATAATGATTTTGTAGAAGAGCTCTCAGTGTTTTTAGATGCATTCGTTGAAGCCATGTTAATGATGATGTCCCAGCAACTGAAACTCTGCTTTAACACCCTTCTATCTCTCCCCTGTTGAACAGATTGTATAGTGGAAGCCTGGTGCATGGACTGTGCCGACAACTAACATCAACCTCTGTAGAAAGTCTTCTGAGCACGTGTCCTGAGGCCACGCAACTTTATGAACACCTATTCAATGCCACAAGGTCATATGCCCCTGCTGAATTATTCCTACCAAAGGGTAAATCAAATTCTAAAAAGAAAAGGCGAAAGAAACAAGGTGCCAGCCGGTCAAAGAACAGTGTGGGAACCCTCTCAGACAACAGATGCTGGTATGAGAGGAGCAATCGGTTTGGGCTATTAATGGTTGAAAACATGGAGGAACATAGTGAGGCCTCAGAGTTTGAATAAACTCAGTCTGCAACCAGATGTATTATTATTACTTGAAATGTTTCTGTTATCTGCCTTGAAATGATTAACTTTTTTTAGAACTAACCTGTTAGGGGACATTACAATAGGTAATCTCTGAATTCCAAGATATTTTGTATTCTGCTTTTAATAAATACAACCTGATTTAAGAAACTTCTGTTTTCCTTACATATATATGAAAGCATATTTGTACTTCTCATGTTCCTTTCAATTGCAGCAACTCAGCCAGCTATGTTTTAAAAAAGAAGTCCTACCTCAATTATTTCCTATAAGCAGAGGCTGGGATATAATTTCAGAAAAAAAAAATTAAAACTGCTTCCTCTTCATGGGCCTTGGAAAACAGAAGTTAGGATGCCAAACACAAAACTATATACCTCTAAGTACTTAGTAAATGAGACTATGGCAGGGTTGATGAGTACTTTAGATATGCTCCAGGTTTTACAGCAGAGGTTGAAATCCAGACAGCCCCCAACAAAATAAGAAACAAGCATCCTGGTCTAGAGAAGGAGGAAACACTAAGAAGAAATTATGCAGCAATAACAATCTATTATTACTACTTTAGGAAGAGTGCATGGGGGTCCTTAGTAAGAAGTTTCTTAATGTCTCTAAAATGGTTATTCCCAGAAGATCAAGAAAAGAGCAGACATATGCATGTAATTTTGAGAAGATATGTATTTTTCCAGCAAATAGTGGATCTAATGTGGACTAGAAATACATTAAGACCTTTTATATCAAAACTCTCTTTTCCTTGAATTCCTGGATTTGGGAGCCAATCTAGAAAATATACCAATATAAATATTGTATTTTCTGGCTTATCAACACTGATTTTCAAAACCACTAACTCTGCATGGAAAACCACTCATTCCCACTTCATTTTGATAAATAACTGATTTCACAGGCACTAAACTGAAGAGTATATGGGCAAAGAGTTTAGTTAAAAAAATTAAGTGAATTATATCAGCCATCTTTTCCTTTCATTGAAAGGAATTTTTCAAACAAAGGAGCCCTCCTTCAGTAGACTAAGAAGTCCAGTTCCCTTCTTTAGCCATTTCAATCAGAGCTATTTACTTGAAATTACCCTGCCTTGCAGAGTTAAAATATAATAACGTCCATTAACTCTTACTGTGAGAATTCAGGAGAGTTACCTACCCAAGCATGTATATTCTGTACGTATTAAATGAGAGGTCATAAGCACTCCACATTATCTGATGGGGTTACCAAAGAAATAATGACATAGTACCTGACCCCCAGGAGACATAAGCCACTTGGAGAGACAACACACAGGGAAATAAGAGAACATTTGATGAAGCCATCTGTCAGGTGCGTAATGGCAAAGTGCAGACTGAATGCTACAGTGAGACAGCAGTCCCCAGGTAAAGAGAGGTAAAATAACGAGATTCTCAGACCTGGCTTTTGAACTTGGCTTTAAGACATGGGATGTAATTCGGATGAGGTACAGGAGGCAATGGGATCATCTGCCTTGAAGCAGAATGTTGTATGTCCCATATTCCATTTCTGTTTCCTATGTTTTTAATCAAATCTTTAGGTCATGCTCTTCCTGGTTGAGTTCTAGCTAATGAAATTCCACCTGAGGCTTTGGAAATGGGTGTCTTCAATAAGCAGGCTAAGTGACAAAAGGAACTCTGGTCAACTAAAATGAAAAAGTTTTAGAAATAAAGTTGGAGAGAAAAAATACTTATTGTGATGCAATCATGTTCTGTGTTTAGTTGTGATAAAATTAGACTTGAACTTTATAAGCCCTTTTAGAGATACCTGGACTTAGGAAGTTTAATATCTCTCTCTCTCTCTCTCTCTCTCTCTCTCTCTCTCTCTCTCTATATATATATATATATATATATATATATATATATATATATATATTCTGTAAATATAAATTTTAAAGGTCTTTCATGATAACTGACCATGAGAAAAAGAATTCAAAATTAATTATAATTTTAGAAAATAAAGATCTCGGTAGCTAGAAAGATGTTAGAATTACCTATTCCTCCTTCGTGCATAAATGAATCCATGAGTATGCCTGTTACCCTATCTGTAAAATGGGATCAGAATAGTTCAAATTATTACCTACGGATAAAATGACATGTGCCTTTAAGTTATATAGCACAGGACCTGGTACTAAAAACATGCACTAAATGACTTTTACATCCATCCATGAAAACCAGAGCAAAGCAAGGGATCTGGGAAAAAGTGAGAGTGCTGAGCTCAAAAATCAAGGCACCAGAGGTTCCAGAGCTAATAGAATTTTGCAGATGCAAAGGAGGTCAACGCTGTTAACTCTGGCGAAGATGAGGACAGGAACACGAGAATGTTGAAGCAACTTCAGCAGAGCTGTTAGGCTGAAGCCACACCGCAGAGTACAGAAGTGTCTGTCAAGAGAATGTGAACAGGCAGCCAAGCTCCACCTCAGAAAAGAATGAAAAAAGACCAAAGGAGCTGTGCCTAGGTGGACTTGTGCCGTTCCTGCCCTTTCGTCTTGTCAAGGAGTTTTCTGTAGTGCTTTAAAACCCAACTTGAAAGATCCCTGGATGTGTTTAAAGATAGGAAAAAATTAAGAGCAGATCTTACCACTTCTTGGAAATGTCTTCTTCCTGCAACTGCCAGAGTTCTTTCCTGGCCAAACCCAGTTTCCCCCTTAGGTTTCCAGAGTTCACTGGGTGCCCCCCTCTAGCCCTTGCTGTTTGGCTGGCACATGAACCCAGGGCAGCACTGGAATGTAGTCACCCCCAAGACCAGGCAGGAGAAAAGGACAAACTCTCACTAGTCACTACTCCATAGTGACCTTAGTGCTTTTAGCGAGGTGATGTGGGCGGGGCGGGGGGGGGGGTTGGTATAAATATTTATTTTGGACAGATATATTAAAAAGATGCCTCCCACTTTCTGCAACAACTGTATTAGCCATACAGGACAAGTAGCTTTGGCATTTCTTTCCAGTTCTGAATAATGTTAAAATTCAAGCCCATCTAGCTGTAAACCTTCTAAGATGAGAACCGCATGCAAAGGAAAGAGATTTTAAAATTGAGAGGCGCCCTAGCTGGCTTGGCTCAGTGGATAGAGCAATGGCCTGCAAACTGAAGGATCCCGGGTTCGATTCTAGTCAAGGGTGCATACTTGGGTTGCAGGCTTGATCCTCAGCCAAGGTCAGGGATGTGTGCAGGAGGCAGCTAATCGATGTGTTTTTCTCTCTCTGTCTCTCCCCCCCCTTTCACTCTTTCTAAAAAATCAATGGAAAAATATCCTCGGTTGAAAATTAACAAAACAAAGTAAATAAAAATAAATAAAATAAAATAAAATTGAGAGGCATGAGTGCTCCAGGCGTTATATCTTCCTCTGTCTGGTTCACATGTGTTACACATTAGAGGAATTAACCAAGGAATGTGGGCAGGAAAAACATTGCCTACTTTACAGTGTCTCAATGCTTGCTGTCATGAATACAGAGTAATTAATTTCATGATAGAGGAGGGGTTATCAGGTGGATTAATCTACCTGTAAGCAGGTAAACTTGCTCTGATGTGGAAACATTATTTTGAGTAAATACATATTAACATTACTCTGAAAAAATGGGGTTTGTAGATGTGCCAGTGAGAAATCCTATGAATTATTGCTAAAATTGCTATGGCAATCAGCATTTTTTTGCCTTCATTAAAATACTGGGAGGAACCCTCTGTTTTCAGATTTCCTGTTCAGCTATCATTCATTTGTACAGGATGGGATATAGTTAAAAAGTGGGAGAATCAGGGTGTCTGTTATGGATATGTTAAAACATTACCTTTTAGGCGCCTAAGTGAAGTCATCTGAGCCTAGGTGCCTGGAGCCTAGGTTTGGGGATTCAGATTATGAAATGTCTTCCTGTTCTCTATTTACAAATATCTCCAATAAGTATGTTGTACTATTATAGTCAGAAAAGCCTGTAGTAATTGAAGCCTCAAGGAAGGATGGCATCAAGAGAGCAAGCCTCTGATGTTCCCTTGTCTTGTCCCAAGAAACTATGGAAAACAAGAGGTAAAAATGGTGGGTGGGGTGCCTTTGGTTTTGAAATCTGGGAATGGTGACAACTACAAACCCAAGTTTCCAAAATAAAGTACTGTAGCCCTTCAAGCTCCCATATTTATGCAAGTTGTTTTTTTAAAGACAAACTAATGAAATTGACCCAATAACCATAATGTATTTTTTAAAGCAATTAAGGGATGTGGGCAGGAAAAGCATGGACTATAAGAGAAATTCACTAAGAAATATTGTCATACTTTACCTTAGAAATATGAAAAATATGAGGCAAATATGTTTTGGTTTAGAATGTTCTGTTCCTGGAAAATAAGTTAGAGGTTGCATTTTTCACTAAGACTTGGCTGATGGGATATTTTGGTTTCTCCTACTACGAAATGTCTTTCCTAAGCAAGATGTTCTGAGAACAGACTGAGACTCTAACTTTCTCCACACAGGAGCCTTTTTTGGATACTCAGAGGAGTCACTGATATCAAGTCTGGTATCAAGTGCATCCATCCCAAAGAGAGCATCCTGTTGGGAGATCAGAAGGGAGATACAATTGATGCCAACTCCTTTCTGGTCCACTGGGATGCAGCGCATAGGCCTATTTTCCTCTTTTTGAATACGTGAGTAGGCAACCTTTTCTGTAAAGGGCCAGAAAGTAAATTGTTTTAGGTGCAGTGGGTCATATGGTCTCTGTTGCAACACCTCAACTGTTAAAACATGCAAGCAGTGATAAACAATCCTATATAATAAAAGGTTAATATGCAAATCGACCAAACAGCAGAACAACTGGTCACTATGACACGCACTGGCACCAGGGGGCAGACACTCAATGCAGGAGCTGCCCCTGGTGGTCAGTGCACCAGAAGCCAGGCTCACAGCTAGCAAGTGCACAGTGATGGCAGGAGCCTCTTCCGCCTCTGTGGCAGCACTAAGGATGTTCGACTCATGGACATCCGTCAGTTGGACATCCCCCGAGGGCTCCTGGACTTTGAGAGGGCACAGGCTGGGCTGAGGGACCCCCCCTGAGTGCACAATTTTGTGCACCGGGCCTCTAGTTCTCTATAATAAAAGCCTAATATGCAAATTGACCAAATGGCGGAACAACTGCACTGACCACTGTGACACACACTGGCCACTATGATGCACTCTGACCACCAAGGGGCAGATGCTCAACACAGGAGCTGCCCCAGCCCACAGGCCCCAGGCCAGCTAAGGCAGGTGCCATTGGGGGCCCCCCAGTCACTCTGCTGGTCACCCCACAGATCGGCCCTGATTGCAGGCCAGGCCTAAGGACCCTACCTGTGCACAAATTTCGTGCACTGGGCCTCTAGTAGGTAAATAAATGTGCATAGCAGTTTTAAGAAAATTTTACAAATCCGGCAGCAGAGTTGGCCTGCATACTATACTTTGTCAACCTCAAAACTAAATTCAATAGTCCCATGTGGGTGAGTTAGGGAGATAATCCTATATAATAAAAGCCTAATATGCTAAGTGTCTGACCATTCATTCAACCATTCGACCAGTTGCTATGACACATACTGACCACCATGGGGCAGATACTCTGACTGGTAGGTTAGCTTGCTGCTGGGGTCCGGATGATCAGGACTGGGTGAGATGGGCCAAACACACCCTGGAGCCCTCCTGTGGTCCCTCCCCAGCCCCGATCGTGCATGGTGGGGGTCTCGATCTGCCCTGCGCTCTCTCACAATCCGGGACCCCTTGGGGGATGTCGGAGAGCTGGTTTTGGCCCGATCTCTGCAGGCCAGGCCAAGGGACACCACTGGTGCACTAATTTGTGCACCAGGCCTCTAGTGAGATAATAAAATAAATTGTTTCCGTAACTTGTAACACCTCTAGCTAATTCATGAGCCACCAGGTCTGCTCCATGTAGATACTTACAAATTCTAGTGCAAATTCTATCATGCAACCATATGGATGAATGTGAGAAAAAAACAAAAACATACTTATTTTTAACTCCATAAAACTGATCTAATAATGCTTAAATATAAGATTTGTCATATCTTTCTTATCAAGCCTATATTTTCTATAATCACTTATTTGGAGGGGAGGGCTGCTATATATCACTCCAAGGATAATATTTTCTAAGATTCACACAAGTTCTTTTATACTATGCTTCTAAGATGTGGACTTCATGAAAAAGAGCAAATGGTCAAGGCATTACAGTATTTTCTTTATGACCATAAGATGGCACCAAACTGTCACTTCTCAACTAATGTGGACTTCAGTATACTTAGCATCGGAAGGCCTGAGTAGAAAATTAATTTGAATAGAGCTGAGTGGATACACATATTTTTTATAAACTGTTTTTAAAAGGATATTTTGTTTTGAGTTCAAAAGCTGGAAATCCTCAGAACCCAAAAATGGACCTCTAGGCTCATGTAGAACAATTTGCCCAATTTCCAGCACTGTGTATTGTTAATACTGTGAGATGCGGTTTCTACTCAGAGGGTTACTACACAGAACAATGCAATATTGCTGAAGAAATAACGGTGATAAGGCAACCTTGGTTTAGATCTGAAAGGCAGTTCTGCCAGGCCGATCAGCCATGGGGCCACCACAGAAATGTGGATTTTGCCAGGATATTTGTCAATTTGGCTAGACTTGAGCAAAAAGGAAAAGAAATGGCAAAGTGAAGTGTATACAGTGATCTGCACATGAATACTGCTACCTGGAGCAGCTGTACTAACACAGGGAGCTATGCTCATATATGCACAGGAACATTGGTATGTTTAGATTAGAAAAAAAACTTATAAGGATCAAAACTAATGGCTCAACACAATACAATATATAGATGATGTATTATAGAACCTGAAACTTATATAATCTTATTAAACAGTATCACCCCAATAAATTTAATAAAAATTAAAAATCAACAAATGGCAACCAAAAAACTAATAGCTCAAATATTTTTCACTATCTCCCCAAATTTCACCACTTAAATTTATTTTGAATTAAAAAAAAGATCAAATTTCTGCCTAGATTTATCAATGAAGTGGCTTGGACTTAAATTTTTAATGCTTTTGAAAAAATAAAATCCCTCAATTATATATCCAAACTTATGGCTGTATTTATGCTTAATAGTATTTACAAGAAACTGTACTACACTCACACACACACACATGCACGCGTCTTTACAGCAATCTGGAAAGGCCATCCAGGTTGCCTCTTCAGCTGGTCTTTGAAAAACAGGTAAAAATTCTGATCCTCAAAATTGAGACAAGGAAAAAGGATTTTAAGTTTAAGGACTGGTGTCCCAAAAGACCAGTAAGTGGATCGTGTTGGCACACTGTGTGGCATGAGGCTAAAAAGATTCAAGGAAGAATTATGAGTAAAATGGAAATGAAAAAAAAAAGTTTTCTACTTTCCAACCACAAATTGCTTGTTTGAAGCAAGGAGCTATTTTCTAAAGTTAATGCTAGTCACTTACTGGGTTTCCATCCACAGCAAATTTCAGTCCAAGCTATGCAGTTCTTTGCTATATATATTTTCTCACCTCTTAAGAAAGTATCTTAATGCAAACATGAAAAAAATGTTACCAGTGTTTTCTAGTCCAGCGGTCGCCAACCAGTGGACCACTGGTGGTCCGTGAGGTCCTAAAGGTTGGAAACTGCTGGTTTAAGGAAACCTTTGGAGCAGCGGTTGCCAACCGGTGGCCCACAGACCATTGGAGGTCTCGTGAAGGACCTTAATAAGATTCATTTTGAAAACTCTGTAACAAAGGAGCCTGAATTTACATAACTGCTGATTTTTCTTTCAAAAAATATCTTATTCTGGCCGGAACCGGTTTGGCTCAGTGGATAGAGCGTCGGCCTGCGGACTGAAAGGTCCCGGGTTCGATTCCGGTCAAGAGCATGTACCTGGGTTGCGGGCACATCCCCAGTAGGAGATGTGCAGGAGGCAGCTGATCGATGTTTCTCTCTCATCGATGTTTCTAACTCTCTATCTCTCTCCCTTCCTCTCTGTAAAAAATCAATAAAATATATTTTAAAAAAATATCTTATTCTGTCAAAGCTGAGTTTATATTCGTTTGCTGCTTTACTTTTACGGGGGGTGGGGGGGAGATGCTTGTAACATGAAAATATTTTCCTACTACATTGTCAGCCATGGCTTTAATTCATTCTGTTTTAGAGACCTCATCTAACATGTCCCTTGGCAAATTTCAAGAACACCACAAAATTCACATTTCAAACTGACCTGTGTCCCACTGAAGGCTGAGAGCCAGAAACTGGGGTACCTTCCACTTTTTCCTTTTCTGTCTTGTCAGATCAATGCTCTCTCTTAGAAGATAGATATTTTATGACTTTCTCTCCATAGTGACTGCCACAGCTCAACCCTTTACGCTTCTACAATATTCTAGTCTGTCTCCTTGTTTTGTTTTTATAATCTACCCTCTGTGCTTCCATCATCATGTTACAAGACAGAAATCCAAACTCATCTCCCACTCTTGAAATCCTCTAGTATGTTACAAGTCTTTTATTTTACCACGAGGCTACTGTCTCGCTAAGCCTCACATCACGGACTTCATGCCTGAGCAGCCCGACTCCTGGCGGTTCTCACAGTCCCATCAGCCCCACCCACACCCCTGCCGAGGCTCCGCCATTGGTCGCAATATCCTGCTGCTTCCTGGCTGGAGATTCCCAACTTAAGGATTAATTCAGATGCCACGAGTCCTGGGAAATGTGGGGACTCTGTCCAGTGACGTTACTTCTCTCCTTTGGCTACTGCAGCATTTGGGTCAGCATTTATCACTGTATTAGATGCATTTCACTTTGTTCTCCAGGGTTAACACATTGAGGACCAGTAGTTTTATTACTAGCTTTACCCAGTGGCCAGATAAGTTTCTATTGAACGAGTACAAAAAATGTTTTACATAAATGTTAAAGGCACACTTTAAAATTAAATACCCATTGCATTTTTAAGTTATTTATAACATGTTGTTACAAACTAATATCTTTTTAAAGAATTCTCATGATTGGCCACAAGCCTTAGAACAGAAAACACAAGAATTCTCGTGATCCGTCTGTAATGTGTTAAGATTGAGGACTTCCCAAAGGCAAGAAACTACCTCTTATTTCTTAATAAATCTAAACCTACAACATTTTTTTCAAACTGTTATATCTACACTAGAGGCCTGGTGCATGAATTCATGCACAGGTGGGGTCCCTCGGCCTAGCTGGCGATCGGGGCCAACCGGGGGCCAGCTGGCCGCAGGAGGTTGGCTGTGGGAGTGCACTGACCACCAGGGGGAAGTTCCTGTGTTGAGCGTCTCCCCCCAGGTGGTCAGTGCGCATCATAGCTACAGGCTGGTCATCCAGTCATCTGGGCATAATGGTCGCTTAGGCTTTTACATATATAGATTAATATCAAGGATTGGTTAACCATTATCCAATTGTTAAAAACCAACTCTGAAAACCAAAATCCCAAATAAGACTGTCCTATAAAAAAGTCAATAACCATATCAAGTGCTAACTGAGCTCAAGGATACCTAGTTATCAGGATGGTATGTCTGTCCAGTCATATACCAGTTGGGATTACTATTTACCCACATCATGTTTTAGTATGCAAATCAGCTACTGTTTGGATTGCAGCTTAGTCTAAAAATGCATTTCAAAGATCTCAAAATGCCAATGTCAAGGTAAACTGCCTGTAAAATGTATGCTAGATTCATTTTAACGTTATATATATTTTTAAAATAAATGTGATTATCTTTCATGAAACAGCTTGGTAACAGTTATATCTCATGTTAAGCATGTCCATGAACCACTCAAGGGCGTGGATGCCATCACCTTCCTATTCCTAGTGCACTCTAACTACTAAATAAAAGTTTTTGGGTGAGTCATATGTGGAAGTAAAATGCTCATGAATTGCCAAATGACAAAGGCAGAAAACAAGGTAAAGTTAATTAAGGTTCTTAGATAAGGTATTTATTATTGTTTGCTACCAATTCATTTCATTGAGAAACTATTTTAAGTGTGACCAATATTCCCTTTATGTCCTACATAAAAGAGATAAAAATTTAAAGTGATTTCAGAAAGACTACCAGCGTAAAAGATGTACCTTGCATAAGTATGAAAGGTAAAAAAAATGTGTTTTATCCTTTTGAGTTTGGTCACAGCTATTAAATAAAGTCTGTATGCTGAGGGGGGTGGTGAGAGGTTTAAGTTGCCTGGTTTCTCTATGTTTCCTCTCTGGATCATGCATGGACTAGTAAAATGTTAGAGAACACATTAAGCCTTGTTTCTCTGCAGCCAGTGTTAATCATCTGAGAACTGTGAGTTATTTCAAGTTCCTTTCTTTACTTCCCTGATGTTTAATCACTTTGGGGCCAAATAACTTTATGAGGTAGTCTAACAGCAAAATATCAAGTAAGTTAGTATTGTTAGGAACTCTAGCAAGTCCTAGGACTGAAAAAAGAGGTTAAAAAATAAAAATTTAGATAGTAAAGCATTTAAATTACCCATGCTAATATGGATATTATACTATTGAAGATATGTATATAAATATTTGAATTTGTTGTTGCACGATGGAAAACTGAAACCTGGATATAGTGGATCTGTACTGCAAATTTCAGTTCTCTTTAAATTGCAGGTTCTATGTAGTATGAGTACTGCCTAATTTCTGTTCTCTTAAACACCATGTTTTCAATATTAACAATCCCAACTGGAAGGTCATTAACTTATGAAATCTTTTTTTGTTGTTCAAAAACCAAACAAAAGAACAGGCACATTTATTTCATACGAATCGTACTCTGAACCTACAATGCCAAAGCAAAAGTCTAATGTGCAATCAATATGTATTTCAAGTCTTTGTAACAAAGAAGAAAAATCATTAAGGAATTTAGGAGTGAGACATCATGTCACTAAAAATGAAGCTGACTAGACAATGGGTTTCATGTTCTAGCTAAGGAGATCTAACTATTGAGTCATTTTTTTTTTTCTTTTAGACTACTGAGTCTTAAAGGGTAAAGCAGACTAAATTACAAATGTCTCGGCTCCTTATACTCAACTGTTTCACTAACAAGGACTCAAGGTATAGATATTTTCCCTATTATTGATAACAATATTTTAGTGTTAACACACTCACAGTTTAATATTGCTGATAAAACCTACACTGGTTTATCCTGAAAGTTTAGAAAACAGAATAATTATAAAATATAAAACTCACTTCAGGAAGAATTAAACATTAAATTTAAGACCCATTTGTTTCAGAAAGAAAGTCAACAGGGAAATGGATTTGTAATTTTGAATGCTTGGCCCAAATTTGTCATACATTCTAAATAAATTACCTACACCTCATTAAACTATACTAAAAACTGACGGCAATACAAGAGCAAGTCCATCAATTTCTCTAGCATGCCCAGTGAAAAGAAAGAATAAGGAATAAGTAGGAGAAGGGACAGGATGTGCTGCAATCTAGGCCGGACAGGCTGCAGAAACATGAAGAGCAAGGCCAGCATGGAACCTTCCACACAGATCCTAGTTCTGAAACCACCTGTTTGGTCTTAAGGCTTTTTTATTCTTAAGTATAAAACTCTAAACTTCCTAAGAAAGATACTTAAAAGGACATTAAAAATAAAAAAATTCAGTTATTCAGGTGAGGTACTTGAATTTATATATAGGGGATGACAAAATAGTATCTGACAAAGTGTGTATTTATATTTAACTCTAAAAGAAGGCATTACATGTTAATTTTTTGTAAATTTCAGCCCAATCGGTCTTAAATATTTTTGAATCTTGTACTAAGTGTTAACTACACACATGACTAACCTAACTAGAATGCCACTGGTAGCCCTATATTAATTTTGATATACCAAAGGCTCATAGCTGGGGAAAAATAAGCAACCATTTATATTTACTACGAAAAGCAAACATTTACTTCAAATTGCATAATAGGCTTTTCAGTCACAAAAAGAAAGAAAAGAACAGTGATCTGACAGTGGTCACATCCTGTGCAAAAAACGTGAGATACAAAAATGGTAACACAAGGTATCTGAGCTGCTTACAATTGCAGAAAAAAGGAAATACAGTAGCTGGAATATGGCACTCCTGGGAATCAACTTCTAAACCGAATAGAATGCCTTTGAAATGATTAAATTTATTTGTGTATTAGTAAGAAAGCCCCACCACCATAAATAGTACAATATTTAAAAATTAAAAAAAAATATTTATATCTATCTAAGATAGACAGTGTATTTGTATTGTTAGACCTCTTTAAGTGGTTTAGGTTTTGCCTTTTTTTTAAATTTTTTATTAAATAAATGCCCATATGCTTTATAAAGTTCCCCTCAATCTCAAAAGCCAATTTAAATCAAGGAATGTGTTATCAAAGTTACATAATTTCATTTGAGACTGTCAGCAGGTTAAAGTCTTGAATCAAGTCTTTAGCATTAATGCTTATTTTTAGTCAATGAAAAGTTAAAAAGTTCTCAAATCTTCATTATCCTCTTGAATTTGCCCTTCTAAATGATCCTCAAACTGCAATTCCTAGTTTGCAAAAATAAAAGAATGCAATATGCATCATACTTCAAGAAAAGACGACGATGTTGAACTAACATGCTTCTGAATCTTTTCCCTGCTCCTCTCAACTTTCTTTATAATTTCCGACACTATGCACACTGACGAGGTGAGACCCAAAAGAAACAGCAGATCTGCAAGAGAAAATAAATTGGGTTTTATAATTCTTTGAAACTTAATAGCTTACATTTTTCTAACATCTTATCATAGGTTTTAAAATCCATTGTTTAAAACCATTCCATGAGTTATCATCAGCCTCAGCATAAAAATAAGGAAAGTCAGGCTCAAAGTTATTAAGTGACTTTTCCAAAGTCACCTAGCTATGAAAGGCAGCAGCCAGAGAACTAGGGCCCAAGTCCTCTGACTACTTTCCCTAAACCACAAATAACCTCATAACCAGTGGTTCTCAACCTTCTGGCCCTTTAAATACAGTTCCTCATGTTGTGACCCAACCATAAAATTATTTTCGTTGCTACTTTATAACTGTAATGTTGCTACTGTTAGGAATCGTAATGTAAACATCTGATATGCAGGATGGTCTTAGGCGACCCCTGTGAAAGGGTCGTTCGACCTCCAAAGGGGTCGCGACCCACAGGTTGAGAAGCGCTGCTCATAACCATAACCTTTCACAGCACCACAATCAAGAGTTTTCTATTTAACAGATCACACAGCCTTTTTAAAAGGCTATTCAAGCAGTGGTAACTAACCTGATTGAAAAACACCTATATAAAAATTATTCAGAAGTTTGCATTTATTTCATTTGAAAGCCTAGGAGAACTCATCTTTAAAGACCATGTCATTACAACAGTATTCAAAGTATCTCACTCTTATTTACTACTTGAGAAATTGCTGTTGTCTTCTTAAAACTCCATTCTTTTTTTAAGAGGAAAGAATGTGAATAAAAGTTAAAATATTGACATTGGTAAACTAGTTCATTTTTAAGGTAAACTTAAACTTATAATAAAAATCCAGTGAGGCTGCATAACTCATTTTCATAAATATTCAAATTAGCTTAAAAATCCAAGAATTGAAAGTAGCACTGCCATAAATACATCAGTCCTCATACTTACACAGGAAATAGGAAATTTTTAAATGTAGTGCACCATAACATTTAATGTATATTACATGAAAAAATAATGTCTATCTTCCACATAATCTTAATACCATTTTCTGCTTTTAGGTCAGGCTATTATTTGATAAAATAAGACTTAAAATTAGCAAGTAAGAATAGTGAAATATTATTTTAACTATCGAAATTATAATTTTCTAGAAAAGCAATTTGGTTTTCAGCGAGTTTAAATATAATCTCTTCACATAAGATTGAAAAGTATAAACTACAATTACTCTTTAACAAGTTTTGATTTGCTACATTTCAGAAAACCCAAATATGATTTTGACAATTAGTAACTTATAAAAAATTAAAAGAAAAAAATTGCAAAAAATTTTAAAGCCTAGAGTTAGGAGAGTGACTCCCCTAGCGCTCTCCCAATTAAAAAAAAAAAAAGAGAAAAAAAAAAGCACACTCCTCTTCAAATCAAGTCATTAATTTACTTATTTCACTTTTTAAGAGAAAATTTTTATTAGAACAAATGCATTAGAAAATACAACAATTCATCTAAAATACATAAATTATAAAGAACATTCGTTTTACCCAGTATACTTAGGCTCTCAGTTTGAAAAACTTTCTGAAGTGGAGGAAAGTAAATAACTAATAACTGTCCCATGATGGATCCAAGAACTGCGTAGCAAAACATTTTATTACTGCAGAGTCCAATCTCAAACACAGACTTGGTCTGTTGGCAAAGCAGAGTTTGATTATTACACCTTGGTCACAGAACAAACTACTTTATTATTACATTTCCTTCTAATTTTTAATAAGTTGGATTTAATTCACAATGGCAGGACCATGAAATCTCTTAATTTTAACTATTATTTAGGAATAATTCAAATG
This sequence comes from Myotis nattereri, assembly GCF_964212035.1. Taxonomy (NCBI): domain Eukaryota; kingdom Metazoa; phylum Chordata; class Mammalia; order Chiroptera; family Vespertilionidae; genus Myotis; species Myotis nattereri. The sequence goes on from NC_138089.1 coordinate 37,118,200, forward strand.
AATAAAGGTAAATTTTAAAGTAACTTTTCTTTATCAAGAAAGGGCTTTTTTTTAAAGAGAGTGCTGTTATATATACCTTTTTTAAAAAATAAAAATCAATAGAAACTATTTTAGCATTCCAAAATTCAAGAAATTTTAATTGTATATGATTATTCTAAGTCATTTCTATCCATTCATTACGGTAGATTAATCTAAAAAACTTTCTTGAAGAATGGACCTAGTTTATATGTGTATTGAAAAAGTAAAGCTGACTTTCATAAAAAATGAATAATATAGCATCTTCAAAAATTACTCTAATGATAATTCACTTGGAAAGTTCTAGCATGGCAAAATGATAACAGATATAGTTGAGGATTCATAAAGTGCTCTAAAAATTAAATGAACAGTCAGGCCTCAAATGGAACTAGTTTAAAAAATACTATGCTCTGAAAAACTACCACTAGGTTTTAGCTCATTATTTCCTATCAAAGCACTTCAATTGAGAAAAGGCAATTAATCACACCTTAAGATACAACACGGGAAGAAAAGTAAATTTAAAATGTCCTAAGTAATGGGAGATATCTATAATACTTTCAACAATAAAATTTTTAAAAAATGTCCTAAGTTTTGATACACTGACAGAAGTAATGGAAAAAGATTAATATGCAAAAAATTGTTCTTATATTTCTAACAACACTTTCTTCTAAAAGGAGATTAATACCATCTTAACAGAACCCATGAGGTTTGTCCTATGCTCAAATGTTAACCTGAACTTACCATATAGCTACAAATAAGAGAATGGGAAGAAGAGAGATCACGTGACAACACCAGTGATTTACTGTGATCTTCTGATCAAAGGTAAGGCTTATCTTCCCAAATGCCCCACCCCCATTATGATACATGATGGAGGAAAGCTATCTGAGTCTATAAGCTGTAGCTACAAAATCAAGAAAAGCTAAAAACCCATATTCCTTGCCTGTTTACAATTAGAAAGTGCTCTACCTAATTGAATCAGTCAGCATACCTGGGATCTAGAACTTAGTGCATTGAACATGTCAAAAAACACAAAGCATGTGAAGGTCATTGTTGTGTCTCGAGGTGTTATCACATTGTCTCGTAGCTGCCAAAAGAAAAAATGTTATTTAGTGGCTGAATTTAATGGATAAATACTGCATGTATTTAAAAGGCTAACATTTTCTTTCCATTCGGATAAAATAGCTTTAGTCTTATGATATAAAAACATGTAAGCTACATAATTTCCTATATGCGATTTAAATGTTACCTAATGCCCTGGCCAGGTGGCTCAATTGGTTGGATTGTTCGTCCCCTACACCAAAGATTGCAGGTTCAATCCCCAGTCAGGGCACATACCGGAGGCAACTAATCCATGTTTCTCTCGCACATTGATGTGGTGGTTCTCTCTCGCCCTCTCCTTCTCCCTTCCCACCTCTCTAAAATCAATTTAAAAAAAAACAAAAACAAACACATATCCTAGGATGAAGATTAAAAATAAATTAAATAAATAAAGTCAACTAATGAATAGCTATAGTCACCATAAAGTAAAAAAGTCTTCTCACAAACCATATAATAGATATTAAAGCAACTTTCTTTTTTGATGACAAAGTAGCTAAAAACTCAGATATTCTAACATCTCCCCAAATTTTCATATAGCAATTTTTATTGTATCTGATAGTCCTCTGCAGATTTAAATTACTTTAATAAATTAATCAGAAATTCCAATAACCCATAAAGGCTGAAATCAAACTATGTTTAAATGTTTTTTTGTTTTGTTTTTTAAGACTTTAAATATAATAATACCAAAACTGTACTACGTTTAAATGTTTTTATCAAATTTTTCAAAGAGCTCTCCTAACTTTTCAGCTTTCCATGTAACACACAAAAATAAGTTTTATCATATAGAATACGTTAATAAAGCAGTTTATCCAGTGAATATACCTCCCGCCAGAAGACAAATAAAGTCCCACAAACAATGATTATTGATGAAACAAGTATTTTAAGTATCAGGTTTTTGGTCAAAATGCTGTCCTTCCAGTTGCGTGGAGGTTTACGAATGACATCTTTATCCACTGGTTCTACTCCAAGGCTTCAAAACAAACAGAAAAATGAATTAAAGTTTTAACGTTTGGATTTGTTATTTTCAATCCTGATTAACTTCAGTTATGCAGGAAACTAAATGCTTTCTTTAAAAAACAAAGTATTGAACCACAAAGGAAACCTTGGCTATGTTTACTCAAAAATAACCACAAATTTTATACTCTCCTCTTTTACTCTTATTTATTTAGCACAGTTTAATAGGAGATTGGTAGTCAAATTTTAAAAAAATTGTCCAATTTCATTGACATATAAGTTTACTTATTCCAATATGGGCTCAAATACATGACTGACCAACTGGACTTTGAAATGCCCTCCATGCAATGAGGTTTTGACTATTTGTACTGAGAAGTGACATCTACGGCCCCATTATTATAAAACAAAATACTTAGATGCTTAGGTTCTTTGATACTTTCCCCAAGTCTCTAAAATGGCAACAAAGCCTAGCTAGTAACACTAAACTCAGAGATTTCTCCATTCATCCCATTAGAAACAAAAAGCTTACTTCCTGAGGACAGGGATTGCCCTGATCTGTTTTCAAGGTAAGGCTGGGCATCTAACACAGTGTATAGGCTCAGATCCATAATGGATGAGTGAGCACCCAAAGAAAATAAATGATATGCACACATCACACAATTTATAACAAACATGCTGCTGAAAGATTTCTAACGCTTTCCATGAATGAAGTCTGTAAAACTGAATCATGAGAATATCACATCTTCCTTATCTTTCTAATTTATGCATGAAAAACTCCTACCTCTGAGCTGGAGGTCCATCCATGATAATATTGATCCACAAAATCTGCATGGCATTGAGAGGATTAGGAAAGTTCATTAATGTAGCCAGTGAGATTAAAGTCAATGCTGCTATACTCCTGTTGAAAAAAAGAGTCATTTAAAAAGAACTGTCAGCACAATATAATTCTTACTAATATTAAAATAACCACTTTTTTAGCATTTAAAAATCTCATGTTATTACTGTGCTTTTAAAGGAAGCCTGTATTTCCAAGAACATTTTGAAGCCAGGAGTTAACTCTCATAATCCACAGTATTTTAATAAAAGATTTTCAAAATGTTTATGTAACAACAATAAAGGAAGATTTTTAAAGCTGAGTTCAGAATAGCTGTTGCTACATAACAGTTAAGTTTCAACACTATTTTGGTAACTGTTTTTTTGAATACAGAAAAGCCTTTTACTTTTTGGAAAATGGTAACAAGAGGAAACACTAAGATTTGAAACACCTTAGTTATTTCAGGAGCTATTAATTAAACCACAAAAGTTTCTATACTTTTATGGTGACATAGAGACCTAAGTATCACATTAAGAACCTATTAGAGCCCTCGCTAGTTTGGCTCAGTGGATAAAGCATCGGCCTGTGGACTAAAGTGTCCTGTGTTCAATTCTGGTCAAGGGCACATGCTGGGGCTGTGGGCTTGATCCCCAGTGGGGGGCATGCAGGAGGTAGTCGATCAATGATTCTCTCTCATCATTGATGTTTCTCTCCCTCTCTCTCCCTCTCCCTTCCTCTCTGAAATCAATAAAAATATATTTTTAAAAAGAACCTATTAGACATGCCATTTTTAATTTTTTAATTAAACAAACTTCAGGAAGATAGCCCAGAAGCCTCTAGGCATTCTGCTTAAATAATACTTTTCATATAATCTATATATAAAAAACCATAATATGCAAATAGACCAAACGGCGAAACAACCGGTCGCTATGACGTGTGCTGACCACCAGGAGGCACGCGCGCAACATGGTGGGCATCGGCAGCAAGCGGCAGAGCGCGAAACATGGCGAGCGTTAGCCGCGGTGGGTGGTGGAGCAGGTGAGCGGGGGCATCAGACCAAGATGGGGTGCCAGTTGCTGTCATCGGGGCGAGCCTCTGGTGGTTACTGAAAATTCTTTGTTCCCATGTGCCGCAGTCCTGCCCAGCGGTCTTACCCGCTGTTGGCGCCAGAGTCGCGACTAGCACCCACTGCCGGCACCTGGCACTGGCCCTGAATGCTTGGTGCTAGCAGCAGGTGCAAATGGTGGCTGCTGGCCTCAATCACCCCTCAGGGCTTCTCCACCTCCCACTATTCCTGAGGGGTGATCGGGGGCAGCAACCACCTCTCACAGCCTCTGCCGGTGCCCAAACTGCCGCTCACACCCACTGCCGGTACCAGCCCCACTTGCACCTGCTGCTGGCGCCGGTCCTAATTGCTCGGCGCCATCAGCAGGTGCGACTGGTGGCTGCTAGCCCTGATTACTCCTGAAGGCTTCTCCACCTCCCCCTGCTCCTAAGGGCAATCGGAGCAGCAGCTGCCGCTCGCACCCGTTGCTAGCACAGGCCCCAATTACTCCACACCATCAGCGGGTACAAGCAGGAGCAGCGCCATCAGCACGTGGGAGCAGTGGCAGCGGGAGCAGAGCTGCCGGCAGATGGGACTGGGAGCCACGGTAGGAGGGGCCAGGCAGGGGCACGGAGGATGGGCTGAGACCTGCCCCTGTGCCCACTGCAGCCTTGAGGCCCACAGTTCCCGTCAAGGTGCACAAATTCATGCACTGGCCCCCTAGCCCTATATAATAAAAGAAAAACATGTAAATTAACCATCCCTCCGCTATACTCACCAGCCAATCAGGCGTGAGTATGCAAATTAACCCAACAAACATGGCAGGTTAATTTGCATACACAGGCTCCAGGCAGAGAGCAGAGCAGGAGAGTGGAGCAGCTTGGGGAACTTGGCTCCCCAAGCCTCCAGACGAAGAGCAGAGAGGGAGAGCTGGCAGCTTGGAGGACTTGGCAATGTGGGAGGCCGTGGGACAGAGACAGAGCAGGAAGGGGAAACCAAGAGCATGGGGACCACTAGGATTCTGGGAATAGTAGTTCTGGTGGCAGCCCCAGGACCAGAAGTGGAAGCCCAGAACATGGGAGCACCAGGAAAGCTGGGAATCGTAGTTTTGGTGGCAGACGGATCTCCTAGACATTAGAGCAGCGGTTCTCAACCTGTGGGTCGCAACCCCTTTGGGGGTCGAACGACCCTTTCACAGGGTCATCTAAGACCATCGGAAAACATATATATAATTACATATTGTTTTTGTGATTAATCACTATGCTTTAATTATGTTCAATTTGTAACAATGAAATTGGGGGTCACCACAACATGAGGAACTGTATTAAAGGGCATTAGGGTCGTGGCATTAGGAAGGTTGAGAACCACTGCACTAGAGCAAAGTGAGCCTGGAGCAAGTTACTATTGCGGTAAGCAAAGGTAAGAGACATAAGTAAAACCAGAGTGTCTAGGAAAAATTAAAGGGAAGATATTCTAAAACTTCCAGGAAATCTCCACCAATGAAGCAAAGAAAAAAAATGCCTCTATTATTCTGTGAGCAACAAACCAAACTAAGTTGGGATCTCAGACAATTCACTCATATGATTGCAAAGACAGACAGAAACTCCTGGATTGGAGAGGGCTCCCCTGAGGGCTCCCAGATTGGAGAGGGTGCAGGTTGGGCTGAGGGACCCCCATACCCTCCAGTGCACGAATGTCATGCACCAGGCCTCTAGTTTACCTATAAGACTCATGGTGACAAACATTTTACAAACTTACGTGCTCAGCTGGAATCTAACAAAATTTTTAATGTTATTATAAATCCCTTTACCCTCTTCAATTGCAGACCTGAAATTAAAAAAAAAATTAAGTGAGAAAATAGTACCACACAAAAACAAAAATATTTATAGTAAAAACACTAATTTAAAAACAATTTTCCAATTGATATAACACATACTTTGCTAAAAGAATATATTATTTTCTCTACATAATTAAGATTAGAAAAATATGAAAACATTAATCTAACAATAATTAAAGACTTCTAAAGCCCTACATAAACTGGTTTCATTCTACAATATTAAAATTCCTATTCTTAAAAAAATATATTGCAATGTTAAAATCCCATATTGTCTTCCTACATAAGACAATACTACACACTTATGCTAAAACAATAAACTTCTTTACCCACATTAATTTTTCTTAAAGGTTCAAGATGCATGAATGATAAGAGGTTAAATTAATGTATGTCAGCAAATAAATAGCAATGAGTTATATAAGATTATAGAATTTAAGCTATCTTTTGCTACTATATATAATTAGATATATGTAGGAGCAGAATTATATAAAGTATATGTTATACAAATATTCATATAAATTATCTAATTCATTTGTTTGAATGTAGGAAAATATGTGTTTTGTAAATAATTTCCCCTTTCTTCCAAAATTGTTACACAATTCTAAGATGGAAAGAAAAAATTCTTATGTCCTTATAAGAGCTTGGCAATTCTAAGTCCTGAGCTCCCACATACTTCACTTTAGGCCACAATCCTATACAATAAAAGCTTAATATGCAAATCTACCGAACGATGGAACACCTGGTGCAACGACAGGTTGCTATGGCATGCACTGATCACCAGGGGGCAGATGCTCAACGCAGAAGCTGCCCCCAGCCCGTAGGCCCCAGGCCAGCCAAGGCAGGTGAAGGCGGGGTCCCCCCGATCGCCTTGCTGGTCGCCTCACATAGGGAGGCAACCAGCAGCAGGCGGTGGTGGTAGTGGGGTGGGGCTGGCAAGCAGGCAGCGCCAGGCCGGCCAAGGCAGGTTCCAGCAGCGCCCCCCCTCCCCCCCCCCCCCCCCCCCGCCCAGGGCAGTCGATCATACTGCCAGTCGCCCCATAGATCAGCCCTGATTGCTGGCCAGGCCTAGGGACCCTACCCATGCACGAATTTCGTGCACTAGGCCTCTAGTGGGTTACTAAAGCACCAGGGGGATAAGTAGCATGTATCACTGATATGAGTAAGACTCAGGTTGGCAGATAGGTTATTATCAAAAAACAGGATTCAGGTGACTCCCATCTGAACACTGAAACTGAAGCCACCAGGTATTACATAAGAATTTTATATCAATTAGAAACTGTGGCTGAAACAACAAAGTTACTCTAACTTAATAAATTGTATCACTGACAACATGAACAATTATTGATAAAAGGAAATAGGTAAGGAGAACTTGATTATTTTTAATAATTATACAGCCATGCACATGCATATTTCTAATAGCCTGAATTTAACTAGAATAAAAGCCCCACAAAGGTTCACTGCTGTGCCACTACACTTACAGGCAGAAAAATGTGATACTTAGTAAATATTTCTTAAATGAATGGTCCTGCCATTTATTCTGTCCTTTCCATTCCGTACAAAATAATTTTCTCCAAAACGACACACTACACCATAGAATAAGATTAACTGACCTACTAAAATAGTTTAATTCATCCAATGTATAACATATTGCTAATTCTTTTCCACCTAAATTGTCTGGAGATGAAGTGTAGGAAAGGATGGGAGAAGATTCTTTCTGATGCACATCAGAAGATACAGAAATGAAACTTACATTATGGTTTGGAAATCATCGTCCACCAGGATCATGTCAGCTGCCTCTTTGCAAACATCTGTGCCAGTCTGACCCATTGCGATTCCAATATCTGCAGCCTTCAGAGCAACTGCATCATTTACTCCATCTCCTGTCATGGCTACAACCGACCCATTCTTCTGTAGAGACTACAGTGGGGACAGGAGGGGGAAGGAGGAATTCTGATTAAAATGTTGCTTCTACAGAGATAATGTGATAAACAATTCCTCTATATTTTTTCACATGATTCAGATTGGAAATAATATAGACCATCAGTTTTTCAATGAATTTCAATATATTTAGGTCTTAAGATAAAACTTTTAAAAGTTTCTATTAGGCCCTGGCCAGCGTGGCTCAATGGTTGGAGCATCAGCTGGCACACCAAGGGGTTACAGGTTGATTACCAGTCAAGTACTTGGGTTGCAGGTTTGATCCTGGCCTGTTTGGGCCCATGTGGGAGGCACAGTCTCTCTCCCATCCAGGTTCCCTGCCCACCCCGCCATTCCATTCTCTCTGAAAATCAATGGAAAAAATCTTTAGGTGAGGATTACCAGCAAAAAGGCTTGTGAGAATAAAGAGCAGAGTGCCTCACACACTTCTGTTTAAAAAATAACAACACACATTTCTATTAATATTCCCACTGTGTAAGAACTGTATGTCTAAAGTCTGATCTAGAGCCAATTACACAGTGGTTCTTAAGGACAATTTTTCCTTCCAGGGAACATCTGGCAATGTCTGCAGACATTTTTTACTGTCATGATTTGGAGGATCATGCTCCTGGCACCTAAAGGGTAGGGGTCAGGGATGCTGCTAAATATCCTACATTTCACAGGACAGCCCCTCACAACAAAGCATCATACAGTCCAAAACGTCAATAGTGTTAAGGTTAAGAAACTCTGAACTGATAGGTAAACACCGGAGAATGCTGCCTCGCACAACCACTTCAAAAATACAACTAAAAGACGGAACGGACATCACCCAGAACCACAGGAAAGCTGGCTGAGGGGAAATTCTTCAACTAGAAGGAAAGAGAACAGCATACAGAGACACAGAGGAGGCGCAGTGCGGAAAATACAAAGGTGCGGAGGTACGCGCAGAGCGGGCTGGTGGCTGAGGGCGCGGTTGTCGTTTTCAATCGGGAGGGAGGCTCAGGCTCTGAGCTCCAGTTCTGGGCGAGTCTCTAGGGACCCAGACTCAAACGGGAGAAGCGGGACTGTCTGGCATTGGTCAGAACGCGAGAGCAGCTTTCTGTCCTAGGTCTGCAGCGGTTGCTGGGACTCTGAGAGGCAGAGCCTCTGGGGACAGGACTGAGAGCAGCCATAACTGCTCACTCCGCCCGCCCTGTTGATCCCATGTGACCCGCCCCACCCAAGCCCTGCACAGAGCCATTTGCCGGATAGCCTCAGGCAAAGGCTAGATTAGCACCGCCCAAGAGATACAGCACAAAGCCCTCCCACTGCAGACACAGCGGACTCTCATAGCCAGTTAGCCTGGAGGTCAAATCACCTCCGGTATTGCCAAGAACAATCAAGGCTTAACTACAACAAGACTGCGCACAAAGACCACTAGGGGGGAAAAAAAGAGGAACAAATGTAATAATCTGAACAATAAAGATTTAATTAAAAAAATAAAAATAAAAATAAATTGCCAATAAAAAAAAAAACTCTGAACTAATACAATAGAAGGCTACAGTGATTAATAATTTAAGTCAACACCCTAGCCAGTTTAGCTCAGTGGAGAGAGCATCAGCCTGCAGCCTGAAGGGTCCTGGGTTCGATTCTGGTCAAGAGCACATGCTAGGGTTGCAGGCTTGATCCCTAATAAGGGGCAGCCAATCAATGATTCCCCCTCATCACTGATGTTTCTATCCCTCTCCCTTCCTCTCTGAAATCAATAAAAACATATTTAAAATCTATATATATAAAAGCCAAGCGACCGAAACAACGGAACGACCAGTTGCTATGATGTGCACTGCAGTGGACAAACAGGTGCGTATGGGGCCCTGATCGGACCCCAAACCTCCCGCGGCCCCTCCTCCTGGCCAGCCCTGCCCCCAATAAGCCCCCCCACCCCGATTGAGGGCAGGGCCGGCCAACCAACCTTCCCCGTCCCCTCCCACCAGCCAGCCTGCCCCCATTGCCTGATCAGGGCCTGCCGGCCAACCTCTCAGTCTCTCACCCTGGTGAACAGGCCCCGATCAGGACCAGGGGTAGGTGGTGGTGGACGCAGGTGGTGAGAGGAGCACGGGGGGAGGTGGGGACTGCACGGTGGCAGCATGTGGGTGGCAAGAAAAGGAGGAGGTGGAGAGGTAGGGAACTTGATTGGCCCCAATCACTGGCCAGGCCTAGGGACCACACCCATGCAGGAATTTCATGCACCAGGCCTCTAGTAAATTCTATATAATAAAAGGCTAACATGTAATTTGACAGAATAGCGAACAACTGGTTGCTATGATGTGCACTGACTACCAGAACAGACTTCTACATTGTTCAATTGTTTAAAGTTAGTTTGCAGACATCTCATTCAAGTTTTCTTCTACATCTTCCTTTGCTAACTAAATTCCATTTCAGGTTCTAAAAAAAAAAAAAAAAATCACCTGTTTTGTTTTATAATACTTCTGACTTTAATGTTCTTTCAAATACTCCTAGTAAGGCAAAAATAATTTTAGACAAGAAGTAGCATTTTGGATATAAAACTTAAACAACTGGATTCTTAGAGACCCACCTTAATAATTTTCATCTTGTGCCTTGGACTAGCTCTGTAAAATACTGCAACCTGTTAAATTACAAAAAACATTAAAAATCTTCAATGTTAAGAAACACCAGAATAACTCATATGCTTCTAATTAACAATGATTTTTAAAAATCAATGTAAACTATATTTAATTTGCTACAGAGATCAAACATAAGTAATATGATATGTTTGTTATGACACTCATTTGACATGCTCATTTCAAAATTTACCACAGGAAATACACAATCTCTGGAGAGAAAACAGCCTTACTCTTGAAATGTCTCAGAGATAAAGAAAGGGAAAACTCTCTTCTACCTTTCCTCTAACACCAGCATACAACTAGAATGGCCTCTTCCCTTGTTCTGTCTTCAGGACAGATAAAGAACAGCTATTTCTTCATGTCTATAAAGCCCCCCATCCCCTTTTTTTAAGTGTCCAGTGTCTACTCATTCTCTTTTATTTGGGCTAATTCATCAGGATCTCTTCCACTATATTTCTACTTACATGATCTTATCTCTCCGAACCGTATATTTAATCCCTTTTTCTGACCCCATCTCCTGTCTTCTAAAACCCTTTCACTGTGCCCCAAAGTCAGTCATCAGTCATTGACAAAATCCCCTAAATACTTTCCTTTTCCACATTGCTCTAATTTTTCCATAAAATATGGGCCATCTCTATAGTCCTCTCAAATAGTACAACCAGGAGATCCTGGAGAGGGGTAGGTGTCCTCCATTCTCCCTTCTTTATTCATAAAGCCTGTTTTGAAGGTTACATGAGACTATACTTCCCTCTAACTGCAAGCATTCACTGCTCCAGAAGGGTCACTCCCCGTTTCACAAAGATTTTAACTTCTGCCTTACTGTCACTCTCTCCAACAAAACTTCCCAATCCTGGTGATTTTAATAACCACATACCACACCATTCTCTTTCCCACTCTCCTAGAAAATTCATTCATACTAGTTTCCTCTCCTCATACTCCTGATCCTTTTCTCCAACCTCACTTTCAGCTGATAACCTTGTTCCCTACTTCAAAGAAAAAATCAGATGAGCATTTCCCAAATTCCCACCATCCAGTATCTGTCTCCAGGCAACACCCTTTCTTTCACTGCTTTTACTAATGCAAAGCTGAAGACTCCCTTGGTGGTTTGCAAGAGGTACATAACACAGAGTAAAATTTGTTCTTAAAGCACTAGGATGAGCAGGTTAATCTTTTTAGCTAAGTAAAAATATTGAAATTTAACGAACATAAAATTATGGCCTAAAGAAATTAGATATTAAAAAAACATGGATATGAGTAAAAATTAAACTATATCACAATATCAAAGAAATAAGATTAGACTTGAGGGTAAGTGAATTTCATCTATTAACAATGTTTTCACATTTATGTCTGTTTCTCTACCTAGAAAAAGGGAATATACTGATTAAAGGCAAGCACCCAATAAATCACTGTAGTTTGGGAGCAGGAGGGGAGATGATAGGATGAGGACAACAGTATATTGTAAAAGGACAATGGGAAAGAAGTAGAACTTTGTCAGAAAAGGAGAACTTTCAGGGAATAATATGGTAGGAAAAGATAAAAATCATTAAAGGGAAGGGGAAAAGGCTATGCATTTTCAGAAGCAACTTGCAAGAGGATTTTTCTCTTTTCATGGGTCCTTATTTTCATGCAAGAACTTATACATAAATATTTATAGTAGTTTATTCATAATTGACAACTGGAAATTTAAATGTCTTTAAACTAGTGAATAGGTAACATATACCCATACCGTGGAATACTAGTCAGCAAACAAAAAAAAAACTACTACTACACACATCTACACAACCAACATAGATATATCTCAAATGCATGTGCTAAATGAAAGAAACAGATACATGATTCCATTTTTAGAACATTCTGAAAAAAGCAAAACTATAGGGAGAGAAAACAAACCAGTGGTTGCCACATTCTGGAAGTAGAGGGAGGAGCTATTTTAAAAAGGCACAAGAAAATTTGGGGGTATGATGGAACTGCTCTAGATCTTGATTGTGATGGTAATGTCAAAACTTAGAAGACTGCTTTAAAATGGGTGAATTTCACTCTATGTAGATGATATTTCAATGCTTTAAAAACATCACATATCATGCTACAATTAAAATAGAAAAGGATAAAAAACATCAAGTAATGGTCTCTCTTTCCACTTTGTATTTTATACAACCATTGCTAATTTTTACAGTATTTTCCTCAGGCGAAACTTGGTTCTTGCAAAAGTTAATAAATTTGCAATATCCTATATTATAAAAGGCTAATATGTAAATCGACCGAATGATGGAAAGACCGGTCTCTATGACACGCACTGACCACCAGGGGGCAGATGCTCAACGCAGGAGCTGCCCTCTGGTGATCAGTGCACTCCCACAGGGGGAGCGCTGCTCAGCCAGAAGCTCTGAGCTGGGCTAAGGGTTGGCGAGCACAGCGGCCTCTCCTGCCTCCCCGGCAGTGCTAAGGATGTCCAACTGATGGCTTAGGCCCGCTCCCACTGGGGAGCGGGCCTAAGCCATCAGTTGGACATCTCTCGAAGGCTCCTGGACTAGGAGAGAGTGCAGGTCGGGCTGAGGGATCCCCCCAAGTGCACAAATTTCATGCACTGGGCCTCTAGTGTGTGTGTATGTATGTATGTATATGTATGTATATATATATATATATATATGTATATATATATATATATATACACACACACACACAGATATATATATATATGTGTGTGTGTGTATGTATATATATGGCTAAGTGAGTAACCATAAATCCGTCCGACCAACCTGCCAGTACATATGACGCCCAATGGCTATTTAAAAATAAATATTGACTCGCGCATGCATGATACACATAAAGCTCTCGCTGGTGCCAATGGCACGCGTGTTTCAATTTTATAATACTATATTATAATACTATTTTGACATGTAATTTTTTGCAGTAACGTAATTACCGCACGAACCTTTCTTCTAATTAATTTCCTTTCAATGTGCATGAATCCGTGCACTGGGCCACTAGTAATAATAGTTATAATGATCACATCACAAAAACTCTCAATGATAGAACTGATTTCAATGATAAGATTTCATTTCATGATTTAGAACAACAAATTTGGTAGTCATATCCCAACTGTTCTGAAATAAACAGTTTGGTTTTCATAGTAGTAGAAATGGTAACACTTAAAATAAGGCCTTTTGTCTAAAAAGGCTTTAGTTTAGACATACCTTCGGCAGTACTTGTGAAAGCTGCTGGACATCCATTGCATCTATTTCTTCTCCTGAGACTGACTGGGAAGTTTTGGAACACAATCCCAAACGACTAGCTAAAGTAAAATAGAGAGAAAACATAATTAACCAAATTGGTTTTGTTTGACAGGGTAAACATAATTCTCAGTTAATAATAATAATTGTTATCCGTTTCCTTTTAAGTATAAAATGCCTCTATACAAAGAGATTGTAAGACAACTACTGGTAAGACAAACCTATCTGAATTTAAAAGTCTGAGGTTTTCTGTTTGACTCTTATTTTTGTTTAAATTTGAGAGTAAATAGTTTTCACAATTTAATCTATAGAACCTAAGAAGTGAAACACGGCCAATGAAGTTTTGCTCAGCATCTCCATTTTAATGAAGATCAGAGTGCATTTTAAGTAAACAAAATCAAATAAAATGGTGGTGAATCTGTGGTAATCATGTAGTTGCATGTAAATGAAAATAAAAATTGCAAATTTCTCTAAGTATAATTTTCCCAATCATGTTACATTTCTGATGACATCCTTCTTAGATAACATAAAGTGTGAAACTTCTGTCCCAATCTCTCTCCATTTTAATAAAATCAGAATTAATGGACTTTTGCAAACTGCTTAAATTTATCAGTAAGAACTATAGTTTACTGGTTCTGGGAGATTAATTTCCATGTCCACTTTCCCCCCTTTTACTTCTTAAAGTAATCATAAAAGGCATTCAAAGAAAACAGTCATATATATGATGAAACAACAGAATCATAAATATAGCTATTTTCTTTCAAAGTAGGTACAGGTCTGCTTTGAAAATACTCAGTCAAAAGGAAAAACTAAATTTCATGTTTCCTTTCACATTTATGCTTTTATCCATTAGCATAGTGGATAGGTATTATTTTTTAAACTAAAATAAGTTTGGCCACAATTTTACATAGAGTATGAGCAAAAAAGAGTCAATTTTATTATGTAAACACATTTCATGTCTAATGGTTCACAAACTATGTACTGTAATAATTAAAAAAAAAAAAAACTATCAAAAACAAAAGGAAGCAGCCTAGTTATACCGATTGCAACTGCAGTCTCCTGTGAGTCTCCAGTAATCATTTTTATCGATACTCCTGAGGCGATGAGTGTTGTAACAGCTTCTTTCACACCAGTTCTAGGAGGATCAATGATTCCCACCAGGCCAAGAAATGTCAGCTGTCCCAGTTCAGGACCAGAAGCTAAAGCAAGAACTTAAGAAATAATAATAAAATCCAAACAAGAAAATGTGAGTCACAAAAACAAAAGAATTTACTTGACAAAAGCTGGAGGCAGTAACACTTCTCAAATAAATCACTTAAGACTATAATGTCATTGTAGTTATTATATAATCTTTTGTTAAAAAAATATTTTTATTGATTTCAGAAAGGAAAGGAGAGGGAGAGAGAGAGATAGAAACATCAATGATGAGAGAGAATCATTGACTGGTTGCCTCCTGCACACCTCCCACTGGGGATTGAGCCTGCAACCCAGGCATGTGCCTTTGACTGGAATTGAACTCAGGACCCTTCAGTTCGCAAGCCAACACTCTATCCACTGAGCCAAACCGGGTAGGGCTATATAATCTTTAAGAACCAAAATTATCATGTGGTAAGACAATATAGTTTAATGGTTCTAGACATAAAGTTGCTTTAAGTTACTAAAAATTAAAAGGAATAAGAAGGGAAGGCAAATGAGGAGCAAATAAAAAATATTTTTACATAGTAACCATATTCAGCTCCTTTCAACATACACTATTGGCTCTTTGGCAACTTCAATTAATTATTTGGAGAAACTATAGGTTTGCTGGGCTTTAAAGTCAATTTTAAACAGACACCTTTGAAGGTGGCTTCTACTAATGTTATCTTCAGCTTTCCAATTTATAGGTCTGTGTAACAATTCAATAGCTTGAAGAGGTCACTATATTAGTTAATTAGACACAATATGTAACAATTTCATACATGATAAACCCTGGGAGGTAAAGTTAACTATAAAGTGATTATAAAACCACTATCATCAACAATAGTTTAGATTCTTTCATTCTATAACATTAACAGGTATTTCTTATTTGCAACACTGGTAATTTAAGAGTATATAAATAACACCACCCTAAAATTATTTATAGCTAGCTTTCTGTCATCCTTGGGCACTTAAGATGTAGTATAAAGTACTGTTCATTTCCAAATATCATTTAGCTTATTCTCAGAATTCTGGAACCTCACTTTACTATCTATGAACCAATGGATGTGTCTCAACCTGGGATATTATTAGACTAAAGAATTTACCACACAAAACACAATAAAAGCACACAAACTAAACATATGTATCTCATGGGGAATCTGAAAGTCCAAGCAAGATCACAGGACGTATCCATTCTTATTCAAACAGAAGCATGGAGGATTAGATATATTAAGAAAACCAACTGTAAAGGCAAATAACTTCTATTTTTCAGTGTAAGATGTGGGCCCCATAGCTACATAAATAGTTCGGCATATGAATTCACCTTGACAGTCCCTAGTGTTGGAATAGAGGCAGATAGTAACAGAAGGGGACAGCATCAGTTGGCGTCAAAAAGGGAGATCAGCTCTTGGCACTCTCAATGGAGGGGTGATATTAGCCTAGAGCTTAGTATCCTATAGTTATCTGTTTGCTTCTTTAGAACAAATGAAGATCTACTGTTACTGTTTGGGACAGGGTAGGTAGACCTTTTTCATGTAGAAGGTCCCTAAATAAAATATAAAAACAAACATACTCTAATTTCAAAATTATGAATATTACTTTAAAAAACTTAAGTTTTATAAGATGCAACATAAGTATATATAAAGTTAAATTTAAAATCTATTATTCATTATGGTAATTTCAGGGGGAAGAGGAAGATGGAGCACAAGCAGAAGTGGAGAAGACAAGATGCAAGAGAAAAATGACCAGAGTGTTTTCTAAAGCCCTGTGAAACAAAGATTTTTGTCTTCTACCAACTCTGATCTATTTCACAATATTACAACAGCAAACACACAACAAAACCTCCACATTCCTCCAGATGAGAAGAGTCAGAATTTAAAAAATGTGAAATCCCTGTTCCAAAAATTAAGGAAAACAGGAAGCACATACCAAACCTTTAAGACTTCCTCTGTGTCACTAAATCCCAGCCAATTTTGAAACCCTCTGTTGTAAGCTAAGATAACAAAACTGTGCCCTCAAATAAAACCACAAGAATACCTTTCTAAACATGTAAATCAGAAAGCCCTATAAACCTATGTAAATGTTGTATAGCTACAAAAAGCCCTTGCTTAAGTGAACCGTGAGTATGAAGATTTTTTACATAACTTGTTTCTTTCACCCAGAAATTTGTAGTGTTTCTTCGTTTTGTAAAAATAATAACATTAAAGAAGCCAACTCTTCCAATTTCCTTGACACTACATAAATATATATATATATATATATATATATATATATATATATATATATATATAATTAGCCACAAACCAGATGACTATTCAGAAGGTAAAAACCAGGTATGGCCCCAGCCGCTGCCTCTTGAATCATACACGATGTCCCTAAGAGAAGTGGCCTGAGGTGTGTGTGCACAGCAGATCCTCTCACCCCATCATGTGTAGTCAGCAACATAAACATAAGCAGAATCTGGGCACTTCTATACTTCACTGGTAAATGCCAAAGGAATAAAGCAGATGAGGAGCAAGTAAGCAATTGCCTCAGCTTAAAGAGCAAATTAGAGGCTTAAGACTTCAATATTTAGGAAAGTATTTTAGATCTATTAACAAATAAGACTGTCAAATTAATGAAATAAAGATGGAGTAACATCACTTTACCTCCATCCATCTCCTTCCTCACAAGATAAAACTTGTTTACAATAAAATTTCTGCCTTGGCTCGTATGGCTCGGTTGGCCGGGCATCGTCCTATGCACTGGGAGATTAACGGTTCAATTCTCGGACAAGGACACATACCCGGGTTGTGGGCTCAATCCCCTGTAGTGGGTGTGCAGGAGACAGCCAATAGATGATTTCTTTTCACATTGGATGTTTTTCTCTCTCTCCCTCTCACTTCCCCTGTCTCTCAATCAATAAACTATTATAAAAATAAATTTTTTATCACCTATTCATACATCACTGCAGGTCTGTAAAATTTCATATTTTGCTATATTCCCATTTTTCCATTTTTGGGGGTCAATTAGACAAGTAAAACATAACATTTCAGAAATGGCAGGGTTCTACAAAGCCTGGACTAGAGCTATACAGCTCAGGTGTGAAGCATGAATTTATCTGCACTGAACAGAAAGCATTACCTTTCCACCCATGGGGACGATGCTGAAGCAACCTTACCTCTGAGCCCTGCTGAGCCCATTCGTGCCTTCTCTTGTTGGGACCGATCTCTCTGCTGCTGGGTGAGTGTTAAAGTCTGTCCTTTGCTAAGGTATGTAGTACAATACTTAATCACCTGTTCATAAGCACCCTTCATAAAACAAATCTCTGGTCCATCCTAGGAAAAGAAGAACAGAGCAAATAAATTCAAATTAACTTCAACTTGTACATATTTGCCATTGGAATCCAAAAGCAAGTGGTATTCATTTCTCATAATCCCCAGGGTAGCTACTCAAGCCTAAGGCTTTGAGTGGCACCTGAACTCTGAAAATTATAAGTTCATATATGGGGGTTTACTGCACCCTACAAACAGCATCTACTCCCTACCTTCACCCTTACACATTGAAAGCAGTGCTATACTAAGCCCCAGAGTAGGCACTCTGAGATTTGAGGAGAGGCTCACAACAGGAATAGGAAAGAGAGCAAACATCTGCCCAAGCAATGACTCAGGCCTTCTTCTCTTGGCTGTTACTATATGTATACATGTGATCCCATTTAATTCTCACAACCACCTTATAATTATGGGTATTAGCAGATTTTTTTCTTCTATTTTTCTTCATAGTAAAGTAATATACAAAAGCTTACAATGAAAAACTGCAGTTCCCTGACTAAACCTTCTTACCTCTAGTCCTACCCTAAAAGGCAAGCCAATTTTAACTCTATAGATGTTTTCCTTGGTATTTATCTCCAAGTTTTTAAATATGTTGGTATTTTTTGCTTATGGATTTTATAATTGTCTATTGGGATAGGTGGTAGTTTGGCCACCCCCACTACCTATTCCTCCTTTCCATATCATCTATACTAATAAAAGGATAATATGCTAATTAGACCGGGTCGACCAGACATCTTCCGGTCATCCGATCCTCCTTCCTGACAAAGAAATGGTCGCGGGGGCCGAGGCAGAGGCAGTTAGGGGCAATCAGGCCAGCAGGGGAGCGGTTAGGAGCCAGCAGCCCCGGATTTCGAGAGGGATATCCAATCCTAAACCGGCAGTTGGACATCCCGCCGAGGGGTCCTGGATTGGAGAGGGTGCAGGCCGGGCTGAGGGATCCCACCCCCTGCACAAATTTTGTGCACCGAGCCTGTAGTTATAATATAATTAAAGCAAAATTTGTTAGTATTCTAAATATTTTATGACTCCCCACTGTTGAACAAAGTGGTAGTCACTAGAACACTTCATACACATCCAGCTTTCTGTGCAGGCACTTGGTAGGAATTTATTCCCCTGACCCTCTCTCCCACTTTGAAGTCAGGTATGACGTGCTTTGACCAATAAATATGAGCAGTACTTGTGTCACTTCCAAATGGAAATTTAGAAACCAGAGCATAAGATGCTCTTTCTCTGCACATTATTACAGTGTGTGCTCACATTGAGACAAAGCTACTAAGTAGTAAACAGATATTAGAGTGTAGGGGGGCAGCAGGAAGGCACGATGCTGTTTCCTGGCCTATATAAAAAAAAACATTTATTTTCCTGTTTAAGTTTTATCTTTTAGAAAGTTAATAACTGCCTCTTTTTTTATTTGGTTAGTTGTCTTTACACCTATTAATAATTATTCAGGAATTCTTCCATGTAATATAAAGCCCTGCTAAATGACATTTTTCACATGATCAAATGAGCAGGTAAATTATTACTCCCATATTATTATTGAAGAAAGACCTTCCTCCTTGATTCTTATTCTCCTTTCACTTTCTAATGTGAGTTGGCTGATTTCTAGGCCTACTGCATGACTAGATGCATCCAGAAACTTCCCTTTACCTCTATCCTGGAGATTCTTTTCACCCATCCTGGTTAGAACTCATTGTGTGCTATATCTTTCTTTTCTTTATTTTATCATCTTATCTCGGAATAACATATCCACCAGTATCTTTCTAAGATGTGTGGGATATTCATTTTGAGATTTGGAATGTCTGAAAACATTTTTACTCCAACCCCACATTTTTAAGTTCATCTCGGAATAAATTTCCTCTCAATTTGAAGGCTTTCCTTTATCTTCCAGCTTCTGCTATCCAGTGTTGGATTTGAAGTCCAAAGAAGCTATTTTAATTCCTAAACCTTTATATACCATCTCCCCCACCCTGGCCTCCCACCCCAAAACCGCCTGAAGCTTTTAAAATTCTCCCTCGAGTTTCTTGATTATGGGCCTTGTGTTTACTCCTGAGGAGAGACTGTTCCAAGATGTGACTGCCGCCTGACTCAAGAGCTGGACCTGGGAGAGATTGCTTCCGGCAAACCCCACTTAGAGACTGGCTGATCATATTGATGTTCATTCTGACATAAATCAGTAATCCTCCCCTGCCTCCTACTATGTGCTGATTCCTATAACAGGCAGTTGACCTGGCCTTGTCAAGCATGCAAAGTAATTTCCCGTACCTGGTAGTATTCATATACTAGTACCCATGGGTATCCCTCCTTTACCGTATAAAATTCTTTGGCACCTGCCAAACATATTGTCTTCTAGCTGCCCAAAACCCACCTCCTATGTAAGTTGCCCTTGAAAAAACTCCATTAATCATCAGACTGCAGTGGCCAGCCTATTTCTTAGATCTTTCCCAGCCCTCCACCTACGAAGGAAGATTTTCAGTATCAGGACTTTTTCCTGGATCTGGATATACAATCTCTTCCCCAATGGATGGGCAATTTTATTTTAAAAGCTGAAGTCCTTCCTCTGGAAAATTTGATAAAATCTTCCCATTTCCTGTTCTTTCTTCCTGTTACCACTATCAGGTGGATGTTGGATCTCCTATATTTATTTTCTGATTTTTATACCTTATCTTTTATATGGTCCACCTCTTTAATGTTTTGTTCTACTTTCTGATAGATTCTTTAACTTCATTGAAAAACTTTCTATTTAAAGCATTTTGTTGTCAGTTTTTTATAACAAAATTGTAAAAACGTTCTTTGGAAATTTACTTCAGCATCCGGAATTATCTTTGTTTCTCTGAGATCTCTTTCTCTGCTGGTTTGGTCTGTCTTTCCTACTGACGATTTTCCCCAAATATCTAGCAATCCTTGACCGTCCCACATTTTTAAGTACAAGTTGTTATTACACCTTTCAATGTATAATTTGGATGTAATACCTCTTAAGTCAAATCATTAAACTTTATATGAGCCACATTATCTTGAAGTACTGTGTGACAGTATACAAAATGTAAAAAAAAGGAGACCTTCCAAATAAACTCATATATATATAAACTAGAGGCCCAGTGCACAAATTCGAGCAAGGGTGGGGTCTGGCCAGCCAGGCCTGATCAGGGCCGATTGGGGTGAGCCGTCTGGGGGGTTAGGGAGCGGGGACCGCAGGCTGTTGGCAGGCCGGCCCCGCCCCTGATCAGAGTGGGGAGATCAATCAGGGGCAAGGCAGGGCTGGCCAGGGGGAGGGGCCGCGGGCAGTTGGCTGGCTGGACCCGCCCCCTGGTCAAACTCCCAGTCAAAGGGACAATTTGCATATTAGCCTTTTATTATATAGGATATTCTTGCTATATAACCAGATGGTCAAGGGACATCAGGTAAAATCTATCTTAGGCAATTTTTAAAAGCTTTATAAGGTTTAAAATATCAGGCATTTTATTTTTATAGTTTTCTTTCCAAATATGAGCTTCCCAAGAATTTATAAAAGTACCTTTAAAGATTAGACAGATACATTTCTGTTCCCTCATGAACAGAGTTCCTGACAGATTTAACAAATTCAAGGTCGGCCAACTAGGCCTTTCTTTTAAAAACAGCATGCTTCCTACTTATTTTGCGTGAGAGGAAATGCTCTCACTCACTCCTGTCTACAGAGGTGTAATTGGTGTCAAAATGTTTGTTCACAGGTGAAAACACATAACCAATTAATTCCTAATAAAGTAAATATAAAAATTATATATACATACATATATATATATATATATATATACGTATATATATATATATATATATATATATATATACACACACACATACATATATATATATATGCCCAAAGTAAGTTTAAGCATTAAGCTGGTATATACCAATAATGAGTGATAAACTGTACATTGTAGAACTCTTATTACACCAACTATGTAAAAGTTACTAAAGCACCCAGGCACAAGCTAGTAGCTTGAAATATCAGTGCATGTAATTTTGCCAGTTTGTAAGCTGGATCAACTATCATGAATTATACACATGATTCACAAAATAATATGGTTTTATTCGTTCTGAAGAAAAGACATCCTTTCAGTGAAAGAACAGCAGATCTATAGTAGTCTATCATCAGGACAAAATATACGTTGAAAGAATCTAATGTCACAAACTCTAGGAAACGGACAACAGGCTCTAATTCATTTAAGTTGTTTGCTCACACAGCAAAATTGGATATATCTAGGCACAAAGACAAAGAGAACACTAAAATAGCAAGGGATGAATATACTATATACTACGAATATACACACTTTAAAACAACAGGTCTTTGTTATGCTCAATAACTATTTAAATCTAAAGGTGGACAAAAAATAAAAATAATCATCTATGTTAAACAAGATATAAGTATTCTTTATATGGAAAATGGAAAGATACCTGCTGTGTTCTGTGTACACACTTAACAGCCATCCACTTTTGCTCAGAGCTAAAAGGATATTCAGTTTTTCTGATATAATCCTGTTGAACTCCATCAAGACCCATCTGTACAGCACAAAAAGAAAGTTAATTCTCACCATTTTTTTCCTTTAACTATTTTTTCCTTTAACATGAACAAGAGTCATAACTTGCAGTTAGGCTAGCTAGAGATACATGGATTATTTTTCAAATAACGGTGACAGAACAGCAATATTCCATCTATATATACCGTATTTCTCTGAATAGCAGCAAACATATTCAACATGAAAGTCTGGGTGTTTAGATACCTGGACTATACATAGACTAAGTCTTCAACACTGACTATATTAAAACCTCCCCTGACTCAATTCTGGATAGAATCAGGAGACAACAAAAAGTACTCAACCAATACTGAGCATTTACTTTTATACTGAATAGAAATTTCAGATTCAATTCTTCACTCCTTAGGGATTCAACTCTTATCTTACCTGTTGCTCCCATTCTACTCCCTTATACCCTCACCCTACCACTGATATTCTGACTACTGCCAATGTCATGTAGCTGTTTTCCCTCCAATACCCTTTGCATTTTCCTCCAAATATTCAAAAATATTTTTTAAACTACTCTGAAACCTAGTTCATTGCTTTTGCTGACTTTTTGTTGTCTACTGAAACATGTTGAGACACTACTTCCTAGCTTTCAAAAGTCCTCCAGAAACTGACCACATAGTCTATTTAATAATCCCGAGTTACTCAAACTCCTTCCATTTCATCCAGGTTAACCAATTCACAAGCCAAAAATCCATTCTATGCTTACTTATTACTCTATGCTTTTATTTGTGCTTTTTCTAGCTTACCTACTATCTAAACCCTTCCTATCCTTCAAAGCCCAGGTTCCTAGTCTGAATTGGCACTGTCCTTATGTTTAGGACTTAACTATCTACTATCTTGGTCTGCCTTTTATTTGTTCTGAGTACATCAATATTAATGTCCTATCTACAATGTGAGTCCCCCACCCATATGGAACTAGTTTCATATTCTTTAACTCTCAAAGAGATAAAGTTAAGTATAACATAGTAAATCTTGTTAACATATTCAACTTTTGAATGTCTTTTATAAAGCTACTAGAGGCCCAGTGCATGAAATTCATCCACAGGTAGGGTCCCAAAAGGCTGCTGGCTGGGGTGTTTCCCTTCCCCTGGCTGCCTGCCGCTGCCGGCCCTGCCCCCAGGTCGAACTCCCAGTTAAATTCCCAGTTGAGGAGACAATTTGCATATTAGGCTTCTATTATATAAAGCTATATACTATGTTATTTTAGTTACAAGGAGAACAAATGATAACGAAATGCTACTGTCTGTTAAAGAAACATATATTCTAAAAATATCTATTTTGTTTTCTAAAATTAAGTGTTATAATAGCCAACATTTCAATATTGGATTCAAGTAACCTCATTTAGAGGCATATTCTATTTCACAAAATCTCAAAGTTTTCTAATTTCTCTTAAAAGTAGAAATTTTATTTTTGTTTGGGAATGACAGGTTAGACTTTTAGATTTCTCATTTAATCAAATGTAGGACTTAGGAGAAGAGATCAACTGAAATAGATAAAAGGGTCACTGAAACAGCACCTTATCTCCCTAACACAAATTCTAATTCTGGACTCATTTTAAGAAATAATGAAGGGGCCCAGCCTGTATGGCTCAGTGGTTGTCAACCCAGGAACCAAGAGGTCACTGGTTCAATTCCCGGTTAGGGCACATGCCCGGGTTGTGGGCTTGATCCCCAATAGGGGTTGTGCAGGAGGCAGCTGATCGATGATGTTTCTCTCTCAATGATGTTTCTATCTTTCTATCCTTTGTCCTTCCTCTCAAAAAAAAAAAAAAAATCAATAGAAATGTATTTTAAAAAAATAATGAAGGGAAAGGGTCAACTAGAAAAAGCTGATTTCTCATGATATCCTTAGTAATTTTACATGGGAATACTAGAGTGTTGGCCTTAACTCATTTGAAAGTCAGTATTTATCAGCAGTAACACACACAGTTTTTCACAAAAACACTCTAACCAGACAAAAGAAATATGTCATTAGAAGAAATCCATCACTGTTTCTTGCATTTAAGGGATAAAATTATACTGAAAAAGCTCTATGCTTTGTATTTCCAGGAAGACTAAAACTGGTTCCCAAAAGGTAGTAAAAACAATGTACCTAAAACCAGTAACACTGAAACTGATGGCCTCACATTCTCTCATAAGGGTGGTATTTTATATGACAAAGAAGAGAGATGAGATACATACCTTCATTGCAAGAGCAATTAAGGCTCCTTCTGTTGGCTTCCCCATTAGAGTGTCATTTCTAATTACAGCATCGTTGCACACACAGCCCGCCTAAGAGAAATACACATAAACTATGAACCCCTCACTGTGTCCTAAGTCATTATAAAGAAAGTCATCTTCTGCCCAGACCAGTGTTGCTCAATGGTAGAGTGTCAGCCCACCCACCAGAGGGTCATGGGTTGGATTCCTGATCAAGGGCACATACCTGGGTTGCAGATGTGATCCCCTGCCCCTGGTTGGGATGCATATGGGTGGCAACCAATCTATGTGTCTCTCTCACATCAATGTTTCTCTCCCTCTCTCCCCCTACCCTTTTCACTCTAAAAATTAACTGAAAAAATATCCTGTGCTGAGGATTAACAACAACAAAAAGAAAGTCACCTTCTCAGGGAATAAATGTTTACCTCAACAATTCTGCTAACAGCTGGGTTACAGAATCCATGAACAACATCACCATCAACAATCACTTCTCCAAATGAATTGTAGCCAACTCCAGTAACCTGTGGAACATAAAGTAGGGTCAATAATATAATCAGTAGACAGTGACAATACCTATGAAAAACAAAATCTATGATGAGTTATATTCATTTCATTTTATACATCATGACACTTAGCATGTATACATAAAAAGCATGTAAATTAGTCTAAAAAGCATTTAGTTAATGAACTATAAATTCCCATTTCTGCCACAATGATGAACCTTTAGTTAATAATACTAATAATTAAGTATAATAGTTAATTACAATAATGTATAGTATATCATAAGAAGAAACAATATGATCGTTAATATAATCAATATAATCTTATTGTTTCTATGTACAGTATACTACAAAACATGAAAATCACTATATGTAAGTGAGCTTAAATTTATAAAACATCCTATATAATAAAAGGCTAATATGCAACTCGACTGAACGGCAGAACGACCGGTCACTATGACGTGCACTGACCACCAGGTGGCAGACACTCAACACAGGAGCTGCCCTCCAGTGGTCAGTGTGCTTTCAGAGGAAGAGCGCTGCTCAGCCAGAAGCCAGGCTCACAGCTGGCGAGTACAGCGACGGTGGCAGGAGCCTCTCTGGCCTCCACAGTAGCACTAAGGATGTCCAACTGCCAGCAGCTGGACATCCCCCGAGGACTCCCGGACTGTGAGAGGGCGCAGTCTGGGCTAAGGGACTCCCCTCCCCCACAAGGGCACAAATCTCATGCACCAGGCCTCTAGTTATATTAATAACATACTACAACATACAAAGAATTCAAGTCCATTTCCAAATCTAACATTCATCACAAACATAATGTAGACAAAAGCAGAATTCTTTTTGCAAATATGCAGGCTCAGAGATATTAAGTGATTTATCCTAGCACTTCCAAACTACTGTAACAGCATATTACACACCAGTTTTAAAAATCTGAAATTGAGACAAGCCATATATTTACACGATATGGCTAGAACAAACAAAGCCAAACGAAAGTTAAATTTCACAATAAAAATAAGACAGTTTAGAGAGAAATTACACATGGTTAATGCTTGACATATGAAATTATGGGCTTAAAACAAAAGAGAAACTTAAATCCTCTACCTTCCATACCTGAACCATATAAGCACATATAACCCCAATGACCCCTGAGTCATCTAGAAAAGGTACATTTAATAATATAGCATTGAGTACCCTTAAAAAAATCTAAAACCCTAAATATCAATAGTTTCATTTTAAGGCCTATGTAAAATGGACAAGTGATGTCCATTTGTCTAATGCTTACTTTGCTCGATGAATTGGTTGTTAATGCATTTTAAAATACTGTAGCCATCATAAGTAGTGTTAATGAACATTCCAGGCAGAAATGTTCCTGCCAAGAATAGGTGAGACTGCAAATTGTCCTCACCCAGCTTCAAAAGTAACCAATGCACATACACTGATGTGCACTTAAAAGACAGCCAGTATATTCCTAAGATAATGTAATTCATCTATTCAGTTATTCTTTCAACAAGTATTTACTGCTATGAGTCAGGCCCTGTGCTGGGCAACAGAGTTCTTACACTATTACAACTTATAGTACAATAAGAACAGCGACAAAAAAAATTACCTGGCCTAAGGGTTAGAAGGTATGAAGTTTATTTTAAAAAACATGTAACATAGGGCTATTTCTGGTTGGTCAGCTTTTCTGAAGAAGTGGGGATGAGACTAAGGTGTAAAAGATGAGGAGGTATTAGACAGTCCTAAGCAGTGAGAACAGCAGCAAAGGTTCTAATATAACAGTAATTTTGTCCCACTGAAAGAACCATAAAAACAGTGTGTTTGATACACAGAAAGCAAAGGGGTATATATAAGATTAAAGACGGAAATAATGGTCATAACAAGAGGGCCTT
Organism: Myotis nattereri; assembly: GCF_964212035.1. Taxonomy (NCBI): domain Eukaryota; kingdom Metazoa; phylum Chordata; class Mammalia; order Chiroptera; family Vespertilionidae; genus Myotis; species Myotis nattereri. The sequence goes on from NC_138089.1 coordinate 37,145,361, forward strand.
GAGAGACCACACTTCAGGATCTTGGTCACAAGGGAAAGCCACTGAGGCATCTTAATTTACAGAGTGACATACTCAAAGTTTGGTTCTAAAAATCCCTCAAGCTGCACATAGAGCAAGGACATCAAAAGTTTGGTGATGAATGGATGTAAAGGTGATTAAAAGAGAGGTGTCAAGCAGGATTAAAAGTTCTTGGACTGTATAAGTGGAGTAAGATTAAGACTTGGTAGAATCACATGGGAAGGAGAAAGTTCTGCTGCTGACTAAAGTACAGCCATCTTGAAGTTAAGACTCTGGAACAGTTAACAATGTTAAATACCAAGTTTCTTAACAAAGAAATACTGTTGTTAAAAGAATCTATAAGAGTACCTCAGCATGCAGACCATCTGAAGTAAAAATGTGAGTAACAGTCATTTCATTCTTCGTCAGTGTTCCAGTTTTATCTGAGCAAATGACATTACAGCAACCTAAAGAATAAACCATTACAGGTCACCAAAAGTCAAGGAGAAATACAAGGATACACGGTCACATTGACAACAAATCCAAGATTGTGGGAGCCTGCCCTGCTTCTCTGAATTTTGTACAAATCAAGCTCATTGATAATTTTAGACTGTTGACTCTCATCATGTTTGCTTCACTGTAAGGTAGTTTCTGAAATTAAAATTAAAAATTAGATACTGATAAATGTTGAAAATTTTTCTTATTTACTTACAGTTGAATTTCATAATGCTATTCAGTATTAGCTTTATATAATAATCTACATAATAAAAGCAGAACGACCAGAATGACCGGTGGTTGCTCAATGCCGGAGCTGCCCACTGGTGGTCAGTGCACTCCCACAGGGGGAGCGCAGCTCAGTCAGAAGCTGGGCTCACAGATGGCGAGAGCAGCAGCAGTGGCGGGAGCTTCTCCTGCCTCTGCGGCAGGGCAGCGCTAAGAAGCAGTGAGCACTAACCGGTTTGGCGCAGTGGATAGAGTGTCGGCCTGTGGACTCAAGGGTCCTAAGTTCGATTCCGGTCAAGGGCATGTACCTTGGTTGCGGGCACATCCCCAGTGGGGAGTGTGCAGGAGGCAGCTGATCGATGTTTCTAACTTTCTATCCCTCTCCCTTCCTCTCTGTAAAAAAAATCAATAAAATATATTTAAAAAAAAAAAAAAAGCAGCAGCTAGCCGAGCAGTAAGGAGTATAAGCCGGCAGGAGGACATCCCTCTAGCAGACCAGGAATCCTCACTCCTTACCGCCCGCCTGCTCGCTGCTCTTTACTGCTTGGCTCCCTGCTCCTTAGTGCTGCCACAGGGCGGGAGAGGCTCCTGCCACTGCCTCTGCGCTCACCAGCCGTGAGCCCGGCCTCAGGGGGATGTCTGACTGCTGATTTAGGCAGTCAGACATCCCCCAAGGGGTCCTGGACTACAAGAGGGTGCCGGCCGTGCTGTGCACGAATTTTGTACACCGAGCCTCTAATTTTATATAATACACTTAGAGGTCAAATGCACAAAATTTGTGCAAGAGTAGGCCTTCCTTCCCCCCAGCTGTCAGCACGGCTTCCCTCTGGCACCCAGGACCCGGGCTTTTCTCCAGCCGCTGGCAGGCACCCAGGACCCAGGCTTCCCTCCGGCTTCCAGCAGGCACCCAGGACCCAGGCTTCCTTCATAGTCCCAGCTTCATCTGGAAGGTCATCGGTCTAATTAGCATATTACTTTTATTATTATAGATTTTTCTAGAAAGTTTTAAGGGTGCCTAAATATAAACCCATAATTTTTTAAATCAGTATTTGAAGGTATTTTACCTTTTCAATAATAAAATGCAAACTATAATTTAAATTCAACAATCTTGGATTCCCAAATTTAAAAAAAAAGTTTCACAGCATATATAAAGTTATCACAGTTTTCATATCGCATATAACGTTGTATCATAGCAATGTAACTTGTATATTTACTGTTCTTATCAATGAATTCTACTTAAGTATGACCTTTTAGGATCTATAACTATCAATTATCTTTCTTGAGCTGCCAAAAAACTCTATTTATTTTACTCCAAGGTTTCATCTGTTATATAGATTTTTTAAAAGCATGATTTAAGAAATAGAACATTCCATGATGCAAAAAAATTTCTCTGACAATTACCTGTCCTGAAGGATACGCATTTTTAATTACTTTTTGGTTGCTAAAACCATACTCACATTGCCACAATGCAAACACCACAATGCAAACCTCTAAGACAAAAATTATAAAACCCAAAGATAATTCACTCTTAGTGTAAACTAACACATCATTGTATAAGCAAGCTCTTTCCACAGACTTACTCAGAGTTTCAACTATAGGCAGTTTTTTCACAATGGCCCTTTTCTTCACCATTCTCATAACACCAAGGGCTAGAGTCACTGTGACCACAATGGGAAGACCTTCAGGAATTGCTGCTACAGCCAAACTGTAACCAATGTATATATAGTATTAAAGTTTAAGTTAAATAGTAACCACAACAATAATATCAATTGTCTGTTACTTAAAAGAGTGGCTAAAAAAATGCAAAATTAATACTGTCAATACTCAAAAATAGCCTCACAAAAAAGGAAAAGTGAACATTTACTGGACACCTACTAGTTGTCAGGTTAGCAGTGGTTAAAGAATATAAGTTCTGACATCAGATTGCTTAGATCTGTACCCCTAGCTTAACCAATTTTTACCTGTGTGGCCCTGAGCTATTATTTCTCTGGCTCTGTAGTTTAGTTTCCTCATCTACAAATATAGATAACAATAACAGATGTTCAGAGAAAACTTGTCCATGAATGTTCACAGCAACACTATTTACAACAGCCAAAGGGTGAAAACAGCCCAAATGTCCATCAACTGGTGAATGAGAAATTGTGGTATATCCATACAATGGAGTATTATTCATCCATAAAAAGGAATGAATTACTGATACATGCTCAACATGGATTAACCTTGAAAACATCATGTTAAGTGAAAGAAGCCAGACACAAAAGGACACATTTCCATTTATATGAAATATCAAGAATTAGCAAATCCATATAAAGCAGTTTAGTGGTTGCCAAGGGCAAGGGAGATAAGAATGGGGATGATTGTTTAATGAACAGAGTTTTCTTTTGGGGTGATAAAAAAGTTCTGACAATAGTGGTAATGGTTGCACAACATTATGAATATACTTAACTGCATTGTACAATTTTAAGCAGTAAATTTAGGGTATGTGTATTTTATCATAACAAAAAAATTAATCACTTCATTGTTTCCCTTATAATATAAAAATAATCTCTATCTATTCCATTTCAAGTGTTATCTCTTGACTCCACTACAGATAAGGAAATATACATTTCTATTCCTCATTCTAACACTGTTCTCTCCTGTGTTTCTACTTCCCAATTTCTATACTTAGTTTTTTTATATGATCTAACTTGATATCATTAGCAATCAGTTCTATAACCATAATTAACTTTTCATGCTTTATTTACAGGTTGATTATAAAATTGAAAGTCAATGAATAACACTTGCAGTACCACTGCCTACATAGTGTACACTGTGAAATCAAGAAATATGTGTTATCATTAATACTTCCTTCTCTCTTTTGAATTATTTCAAGTTCAAACAGAATTCTCTTTTCTTATGCTTTCATTAGCCCTCATATATCAGGAAAACTAGGCATCATCATTTACAATCCAGATCCAATAGACCTTTTCATGCTTTTATATTTAAATCATTTTATGAATAATATGCAGAAGAAAAAGGATTGTGAAAATTTTCACTTGAATATTAATGATATTCCTCAATTTGAAGGTATATATATATCTGAAATGGCAATGTCCTTTATTTTTTAAATATATTTTTATTGATTTCAGAAAGGAAGAGGGAGAGAGAGATAGAAATATTGATGAGAGAGAATCACTGATTGTCTGACTCCCTCCTGCATGCCCCACACAGGGGACCAAGTTTACAACCCGGGTATGTGCCCTGACTGAGAATTGAACTGTGACCTCCTGGTTCATAGCACTGAGCCACACCAGCTGGGCAGAGCAATGTCCTTTAGATGCAACTAACTGCTCATCAAGTGTTATAAATGGCCACTAACAAACTGAGCTACCCAGCCAGAGCCTTAATCCATTGATTTTTCTCTAATTCTTAAACTATTATTTCCTACATTTATTTTCTTTAGATGCCAAGGCGAGTTTCACTCTTAGTTTACACCACACACATCATCATCTTCCTTTCTTTCACCCTTGTTTTTCCGTAATTCATACAAGGATAGGTAAGGAATAAATTCTGATTACCTGCCTATCTATTTATAATTAACTGGATTGATACTTTAGCCAGGGCTAGATTTAGACTTAAAATCATCTCCCCCCATACTTTCAGAGTACTGCCCCGTCGTCTTCAAATGTAATCCAATGTTGCTGTGAATGAAGGATTAATAAAATTCTTTCCCCCTTCTGTATTCATTAAATCTCTCACTCTGTTCTCCTAGTGAGCTGATAAAAGGTAGCATGTCAACTATGTTGCGAGGCAACACCTCCTGACTGATAAACTGTCTATGGACTGGGAGAATTATAATTATTTAACAGGAAGCCATAGGTTGGGTTTCCTGAGAGTAGGGACTCATAACTAACTAGACGTATTTCTTGCAGGCACCATGAAAAATGTGTTTCCAGAGATACTGGCTCCTGTGGAATATGGAGCATTTTAACCCAGTGTAGTTCCCGCACTCAGAAGGTCATCTCATTTTTTGCACCTAAGCTGAACTGCACAAACTGTTGCAAGGACTCTCTCAGAAGAGGGATGCCTGAAGTTGCCTGGCTGTGTTTGATTCCAGGTCAGGGCACATACCTGGGCACAGGTACCAGATGAGATCTATAAAAGTCTTATGAGTAGAAATGTTTAATAGAGCCTAAAAAGACCCTGTGATGGGAATGGCAGTTGCTAATTTGAAGTCTGATACTTGTCTAATTAGACTTCCTTCGTAGATGACCTGACTTGTTTTTTTCTTTTGTTTCACAATGACTGAATTTAGTTGGGAGTTTTTTTCATCCTGCTGAGCATTTGGAGAATCCTTCCAAACTATAAAGATTCATGTTTCACCTCAGATTGAGAAAATGTTAACGCATCATTTCTTATATAATTTCTTCTTACCACTTTTTGAAACTTCTATTAAATATGGTAGTTATTGAATTATTCTCTTTGACACTTTTATCTCATTTCTGTTTTGGAATTTATACTCTACTTTTTGGGGGGACCTTTCAGCTGTACATTACACCCCTTTAATTGAAATTTTAATTTCAGCAATCATAATCTTAATATCTAAAAGTTCTTTTTTTGTTCTGTATACTTTTCTATAGTAATCTATCATGAATGCAGTTTCTTCACAAATCTCTGAAAGTACAAATGCTGTTTACTTTTAATTGTTCTTCTATTTCTTGATTTTTTTTTCATTTTTGCATTAAAATTAATTATTCAGTTTCTATATGTGGTCCTTCTTTTTCATGCTGCTAGTTTTTATTTATCAATCCTTAACTCTATTTACATATGAAATTGCAATAATGGGTTGATAATACCAGACATCTAATATAGGTTTTCTCCACTGTTATATATGTTTGTTTTAATTCATTTCAATATATGAATTCCGAATTATTTAAGTAGAGGTACTATACTGTATGTGCTCATATAATACCTCCACAATGGAACATATGCTATACCTACCAGAGAAATGAGAAGAGCAAAAGAGACTTCCATTTATAACCATTAGAACTTACCTTACACTAATAGTAAACATTTCCAGGATATCTTTTCCTAGTAACCAGCCAACCAACATGATGATACCTGCAACAGAATCAAACAGCAATTTTTCTTTTTTATATAAAATAACTTAGGCATAGAAGGGATAGAAACTGAGGGCAGCAAAATACTCCTTGATATTAAAGGGGAAAGTATACTAGGAAGTGATTACAAGATTCTACAAAAATGTAGTAAGCAGGAGATATTAAAGTTAATGCTGTGATGCACACATGCACACAAATACTGTACACACATTTTTCCTTTTGTTGCCATTGCTAGTACCCATCCCTTAAAGCATAATATCTGAGAACTCCCAGTATAAAAAAATAGTACTAGTACTTTCATACAATAAAGGGGGAAAAGGTCACATAAGACATATAGGTCTTCTACTTATTATCAGCTTTGCAACAATAAACCCAGAAACTTTACTTCTGGTAACTCAATATGCATACAATCCATATTAACCTTGTATTACAAACAAAGAAGTATTTAGGACTTGGCTCAAAGAATGATGTATCTTATCTAAGACATCTAAAACTGCTTTAATATTTAAAAATTACTATTTTTATGGTATTTAAAAATAAAAAATCAACTAACATAAGTGAAACAACTGATTTCATATTCTCTGCTTTAACCTTTGTCTTTGAAAAAAAGGGGTGCAAAAGGTACACTGCTGTTTTTATGAAGAAAAATACAGTATAACCAGAGTTTTAATAAAGCAACTTCGAGATTGTATTCTAGATCAATATAAATATTTAAACAAGTTTATCTTCATCTTTCTAGAACTGCAAAATAATGCTCTAGATCATGACCTTCTAAGATTCTATCCCAAATACTTTCCTAACAAAAATAAATTATGGTCAATGAATTATACCATATATGTATGTGTATATGTTCCTGTATGTGTGTGTGTGTGAGTAAAACTGGAGAAAAATTTTCATAACATTAAAATAAAAAAGAACTGATATCCTAATTCTACAAAGAGCTGTTACCAATCTGAGACTCAAGCCACAACAAAAGAAGGGCCAAAGAAATAGACTGGCAGGTCATAAAAATGGACCAATACACATATGACATAGTGTTCAGTTATTCTAATATTGAATTCTGAAAGAAAATAATGAAAAGTCTTTTATTCCCCTTTAAGTTAATGACAACAAAGATGGCAAGAATGCACAATGGATACTATACAAATTTTAAATTTTTTTAATGAGCATCTATTTAATGACAAGATATTTATGACAGAATAAGTGAAATAAAAAAAGTCCATAATTCAATACTATCACATTTCATTGAAGACAAAAAATACTGTTTACAAAAATGCTCTTTAATTATAGGAATTAAAAACTGTTCTGGTTGTGTGTTTTTTTGGTTTTTTTTTTTTTTTTTCAATTAGCAATAATCGTGCCTCAAATAAACCTCACTGGCTACGATACTGCCACTGCACAAAACTAAACAGAGTTCTGTTTCATCTTTGTAGAAAAGAACAATGCTAAGGGATAGTTTCGTAATTTTTAAAAAGTAGTAATAAAACGAAAAATTAGTAAATTAATTAAATGAATAAATGTATGTATGTATGCATGTATGTAAACTACCCCTTCATACTAAAAAAAAATAAAAACCTAAGTAAATATATGAGTAATACATACTCACTCTTCTCTTACCTATTATACCAAAGGAGTAAAAGGAAAGTTGCTTTCCTAGGAGGTCCATGCTCTTCTGCAGAGGGGTTTTCGGTGCCTTGACAAATTGGAAAAGTGCGTAACTACAATTAGCTAAACTCAGTGAGATACACTAGGTGCCATGGATTTTGTTAAGTGCTTGACATACCCATGCTAGTGCTTAACACATACAACTCTCCCTTAAGGTAAATATGACCCCCTTCACTGAGGAAAATGAAATATGTGTTTATCTGAAAAGGTCCATGCTCCCCTCTATGCCTCTCTTTTGAGGAAAAACCTATTCTTCCAATCAGCTTCTCCAGGACTTCATTACCATCATTGCCCCTTACATTTCACATCTTTCTCCTTTCTGTAGCCACAAACATGCTTGTAACCCAAATCTTTCTACTCTGTTGGTTCCTTGATCTGCTAATGCCCTTCTCTAGCGGTCTTTTCACTGCCAAGCTTCTTAGAATGGTTTATACACTGCATCATGAACACTAGAGTCTTAGCATGTTACCTGGAAATCCACATGACCTAGAGAGAATATATTTGTAGAAGGCAACTTCTTTTTTATATATAAGAAAGTACTTTAAATAAAAGAACTAATCTTCAAAATCCTTAAACAAGAATATCTTCCAGATTATTTTACTTTGGAATCTTTTTCCCCATTACTTGGAATTATGTAAAGTTGGGAATTTTGGTAGAAGACATGTTCTGAGGTACAAATATACTATTTAGTAATCTTTAAAATTAATATGATCGCTTTGGCTGGTGTGGTTCAGTTGGTTGGGCATCGTCCCTGCACCAGGAGGTTGCCAGTTCTATTTCCGGTCAAGAGCACATGCCCAGGTTGCAGGCTCTATTCCAGGTAGGAGAGGGTGGAGGGGGTACAGGAGGCAGTTGATCAATGTTGCGATCTCACATCGACATTCCTCTCTCTCCCTCTCCCTTTCTCTCTCTAAAAATCAGTAAACTATTATTTTTTTAAAAAAGGTAATATGATAAAGTTCATTTCCAAAAGACTTCGCCCTATAAATAAGCTAAAAACCTTTTTATCCTATAAACAAAAAATAAGTATAAAAATGTTTTAGAATATAAACAATGCCAATTCAAGCCCTTCTAATCACAGGCTTTCCAATTATGTTTTTAAGCATAGACAACTGAGTGATATTCTGAATAAAATTTTACTGTCAATAATACATAAAATAATCTACCAATATTCTTTTTTCTTTACTTACAATGAAGAATGTCAGATTTGAAACGAATGCATCATTAACAAAGTACTCACTTCTTCTGCTTGCATCATTTTAAAAACTTCTCCAAATTCAGAATTTTCTCCTGTTCCAATGACAACACCCTAAGGGAAAAAACAGGAAAATATATTTACATTCAGATGGAATCCTCCCTCAACAATAACAATAAAACCTTCATCCCATTTTTCCGAAGTCTTGCCTACAGTAAAGATATGACATACATATCCAAGGATCCCTTAGCAAATGTTACTAGAGATCATTAGTATTTATTTATACCTTGTGATACAAACCTTGAAAAAAATTTTCATTAAATTTACTTTGACTCAATTTTGAAGCCCATTTTTTATATTTCTGAAATTTGAATCTTATACTCAACAGAGACATTTAAAGTAAGATATCTTTGTCCCCTCAAATGCTACTGAATGATGCCTTTTACATCTGTGAAATATTAGACTCCAGAAACAAAATATTTGTAATCAATCAGTAGGTGAACAGTATGCAGCCAGTACCCTATCAAATAAGCTCAAATTATATTTAACCAGTAATGAACATATCTATGAGCCACTATTTCTATCTTAAAAAAACAAAACAAAAAAACAAAAACAAGTGCTGAGGACTATTGAGGACTCTGCCTTTAGATAATGGCAGAACTGTGGACAGATATTATACCTCAGGGGCTTCTCCTCAGCCTCCCAAATAGCTGCCAAGGGTTAGGTTTAATTCTGTTGTTTCTGTCTCACATTTTTTAAAGATTCACATAAAATTAGCAAAAAAGAAATGAAAAAATGGTTGAAAATAAAAAGGAATCGCTATTTTCAAAACAAGAAAAAAATTACCTTTGCTTTGCCACATCTGACCAGTGTTCCCATGAAGGCAATGTTACTTCTTGATGCAAGATCTCCATTAGTCGCAGCCAGCTGAGGAGCTGTCAACTTAGAGCAAGGCGTTGTCTCTCCTGTCAAGCTGGACTCATCAATGGAAAGATCCACAGACTTGGGGAACATAAAGCATTCCATTACATTCAAAGATGAAGACTATCTGTGCTACATTTAACATCTCGAGAGGTTGTACCCTCACTTCTTCATCATATATCCCCCTTTCTATTAATTATCCTAGTCTTTTATCATATCTAGTACTCTAAAGTAGAAGACCAGAATAAGTACAACCATATTTAAAAATTAAGTTGTCAACAAAATCCGACATGCAAAATAGAATGCTGTATCATGAGACAAGACTAATCTAAATTTCAAAATACAACTAGAGAAAAAGAGACACAGAGCAGAGACTTAATCTTTAGTGAAAACACAACTCTCATGATAAAATATTATTTCCTAATTTTGCCATGCCCTAAAGTTCTGAAAATGTGTTTGGCAGATTAAAACCAACCACAACAGAATGATTAGTATGAATAAAAGGTATAAAAGGTACTGAGAAAGAAATCATTTCATCATTTGGGCTCAGTTTTTATGAAATTCTTCCTGGTATCACTGTGTCCTCATCCAGGTGCAGTGATCCACCTGGCCCCAACTATATTCTCTTGTCTGTTTTCTTTAATCCTTCACTGCCCCTCCTCAGGTTCACCACTGGCCGTGCTGGATGCAGTTCAATCTACTAACAATTTCTTAGCTACTAACAATTCCAACAAGGCAAGTACTATTATTGTTATTATTATCCCTATTTTATAGACACTTTAAAAGATTAAGTAATCACCCAATATCACATAGATAGTAAGCTATTGACATAAAAACCAAATGTTGACAGATTAAGTCCAGTTTCTTTCAATTACTTAGCAGGTCAATTTGCATATTATTTCTCCTCCCCAGTTTTAGAACTACTTCTAGAAGACATTAAGCAAAGATATATTTTTAAAGTTATATATTTCTGTGACTTAAAAAAGTCAAACAGAAAGGTTATTTTATTGAACAATCTCCTCTTTAATGCTTGTTACGAAAATTAGAACTTCATGTTAATTTTCTGAGCTCTTAATTAGAAAAGAGATGTGCTAATATTTAAAAGCAAACAAAACATGTATACATCTATTGAACTCCTCTGAGGAAGGTAAAATTTGTGCTTTCCCACCGAAGACTTTTTACTTTAAATGTAAATCTTAAATAAGAATAAATACTAACATTAGGTGGTTATCTATAGGGACAAGGAGTATAAAAATAATGACTTTTTAAAAAGAGAAGAAATGCATGGATTTATTGGCTCCAACAGTAACCTAGCTCATAAGTGTCAGCCTTAGCAGTGTAATAACCATTTGAGAGTGAGAATTTTTGTTCAAATCAGATTTTCCTGCAGACAAAAAAAGGCATATCATTTTTAGCACAAAAGCAATCAGTCTTATTGAGTGTACAAATTCATGGGGAGGAACCAGGGGCTTTGGATCCTTATCTTTTTTTTTCTATATAATTACAAATTCTTAAAACTCAAATGACCAAGCTATATTATCAATAAAATTTGTCTAAATCATACAACCAACTTAGCAAACTGCATAGATCTCAACTGTCTGTTGAACAAGAATATTTTCTAAGTTACAAGTTATTTTCTCTTAATGGTGATTAGAGTTTTCACAAGAAGCAGTTCTGAAGGAAAGGAATTCATTTCAAAGAAGAGTGGTATTTAATAAATTACGCAGCCTATTACAGTTTAACAAGGTCACAATTTAATTAATCTGAGAGGATAGTACAGTCATTTATTCATTTCATTCATGAGAGAAAGATAGGATAAAATGAAATCAAAGAACCAGCCAGTTTCATACCTTCTAGCCACAAGTTTAAACCAACAATTTTCAACCTTTTTCATCTCAGCACATACTAGTAAACTAATTACTAAAATTCTATGGCACATCAAAAAATATTACATTTTTGCCTGACAAAAAAAAAATAGGTATAATTTTGATTCATTCACACCAGACAGCTATTGTTGTGTTGGTTGTTGTCGTTTTTTAATTTGACAATATAAGGGAAGAGAGGTCAGTACCCCTGACTAAATAGATATTGCATGTTTTAAAAATTCTTATGGCATAACAGTTGAAAATTGCTGGATTAAACATTAAACCTTCAGGAGTTAATGAATAGGAAAACTGATTATATTTCACTTTCTCTTCATTCTTCCTCAGGCACTCTGATGTGAATAAGATACAATGCAGCTTAAAAGTCAGAATATAAAGAAAAATAGAAATGCATATATAATTCACCATCTGCATAGTCACCTACAGAATTAAAACGGTTGAAAAACTTCAGGATTATTCCTATAAAACATTAGGCAGAAAGTAAATGTCAGTCACAAAGGTTTCCTGAAAGACAAAGTTGATTGCTTTTCATTATAGTTAACTAGAGGCCCGGTGCATGAAATTCATGCAGGGGGGAGGGGGGTCTCCCCTCAGCCCAGCCTGCACCCTCTCCACTCCGGGACATCCCTCTCACAAACTGGAACCGCTGGCTCCTAACTGCCCCCCCCCCTCCTCCGCCAGCTTGATCACCCCCTAACCGCCTCTGCCTGCCAGCCTGATTGCCCCTAACTGACCCCCCTGCCAGTCTGGTCACCCCTCACTGTGTCCCCCCACTGGCCTGGTCTCCCCTTACTGCCCCCAACGGCCTGGTTGCCCCCCCTCTGCCGGCCTGCTCACCCCTAACTGCCCCCCCCCCCGGCCTGGTCACCCCTCACTCCCCCCCCCCGCTGGCCTGGTCACCCCCAACTGCCCCCCCTGCCAACCTAATCTTCCATAACTGCCCCCCCACTGGCCTGGTCGCCCCCAACTGCCCCCCCACCCCGCCAGCCTGGTCGCCCCACTCAGCCTGCTGTTTGGTCATCTGTCCAGTTGTTTCTATCATGACGACCCCTGGCTTTTTATATATTAGGATATGGAATAATTAGAAGCTACAAATAGGTTATCAAACTAAAGAACATCTTGGTATATTGTATGTTGCCAAGTCAATCACCTCTCTACTCTAGAATTAAAAATAAATCAGGAAGTTTTTCCTCCTGAAAAGAATCTTCCAAAATATTCATGTGCAGCTACCTGATCATGATAAAATTTCTTACTTTTGCTTTTAAAAATAAGATTCCTCTTATTATTTATTGAAATGAACAAAAATGTAATTAAAAATTCTTCACATGCACTAGCTTATTAATAATCAGAGTCAAGCAAGTATTACAAACTACTAAAAAGACTACATGAAATGGACTTCATCCCATGATAAATGCTTGCATAAATTGCTAACTTTCTGATGTAACTACACAGATTCAACTTAATCGCTGCCAGTAATCCAAAGGCCAGCATTCAGTTAACAATGATTTTGAAGGTATTTCATTAAGAATTAAAAGAAACCAAATTTCAAAAAGGGATTTATTTTTGCAACAGTTTTCTTTCCTACTAACATGAAATGAGAATTTTAAATAAAGACACTAATTAAGTCTTATTTCTAACTCTCCCATGTTGCCTTTTTAAATTCTAGTGATTTAGTGAGAAAAAAGGTTATTTCTCTTCAGCATTATAAACATGAATAGAATTCCTCAGCTCACACTGTTTTACCACTGAAATATCAAAATAAGACAACAGAACAGTAAGTGGAGATCAAGATTATACTATCTAAGAGAACAAACACTCCCAGTGCTCTTAGTATGGAGTGGCTTGCTGAGCTTTGTAATAATAATACAGTTACAGAAATATACATCATGGTTATATCAATTAGTTTTTAGAGAATAGGAATGTTTCTAAATTCCATAAACATATCATACAGCTTTTTCAACATTCTACTCAATTTCTTTCAACAACTAATTTAAAATCTCCATTTCCAAAGTTGTTCTTTTTTACAAGTCTGTACATAAGTTTAATAATTCAGAAACTTTAAAAAGCAAAGTTTCAGTGACAAATCACAGTAAGAGGGGAAGCAACATACTATAAGCCAATTTATCAAGTTTACCTACCAAAAGAATACATTGAAGTTAATATAAAACTTACAACTCAGGAATAATGTTAAAGAAAACAGTGGAGCAGGACACTCAAAGAATTAGTCCTTCCACTAACAGTGGTTCTCAACCTTCTGGCCCTTTAAATACAGTTCCTCATGTTGTGACCCAACCATAAAATTATTTTCGTTGCTACTTCATAACTGTAATGTTGCTACTGCTATGAATCGTCATGTAAATATCTGATATGCAGGATGGTCTTAGGCGACCCCTGTGAAAGGGTCGTTCGACCCCCAAAGGGGTCACGACCCACAGGTTGAGAACCGCTGCACTAAAACAATCATTAGCTGGCAAGAACTGACAGAATCAAATCTAGAATCAAAAACTTGAAGCAACCAGGGAATTGCTTAATGGGAAAAAAAAAAAGGTGGCTCAATTTCAATATGAAAGCATTGTGAAATTTTTGTTTACCTGTCTACTATCTCCCATTCCCCAAATTGTTGGTTATACAGATAGAAGCTTATATTCCTGGAGTAGCTTACTGGTTGTCAAGGGGTTAATATAGGCCTTATTGTTAAAATACTACAGTTGTGTGTTTTCACCTGCCTGGCAGTTCCCTAAGGAACTGATGCAGAAGTTAAACCTTTATTTCACAACCCCATCCACCCTAGAGTAGCTTTCTGAGCATCTACTAAAAGATTAAGAACATACACTAGCAGGCAAAGAACAGAAAAGAGAGAAAACAGCAGACACGCCTAAAAGACTGGGAAGTAAGAAGCTACAGTAGAAGTTTCTTATGGAAATAAGGGCTTGGAAGGGCCGCTACATACACCATAGAAACCAGAGTGCAAAACGTATGCCCAAGACCAGACGCATGCTCAGAAAAGACCTGAGAGGACCCTAGATTTGCACTTCTGGGTTTGGAACAGGCAGGAAATGGAAGGTGAAGACACAGTAGGCAGTCTAGCTCTATGTTGAAGAAGTGCCCCGGCTCAGAGACAAGCTGCAAAGACCAGAAGAGTGGCTCTATTTTTCTTTTCCTTTTGGGCTCCAGACAGATACGGTTGACTGCTGGGATAATAAAACAGAAACTTCATTGCCCACACACTAAAAGAAATACAGCCTTTGCAAAATGTAATTTGGAAAAGTCACCAAACAAACTGGACCACTGCAGCCCTCAACAATAAAAAAAACAACAACCAGCCAGCACCGGTTTGGCTCAGTGGATAGAGCATCGGCCTGCGGACTGAGGGGTCCCGGGTTCCATTCCGGTCAAGGGCATGTACCTTGGTTGCGGGCACATCCCCAGTGCGGGGCGTGCAGGAGGCAGCTGATCGATGTTTCTCTCTCATCGATGTTTCTAACTCTCTATTCCTATCCCTTCCTCTCTGTAGAAAATCAATAAAATATATTTAAAAAACAAAACAAAACAAAAAAAAACAACAAACTATAAGAAAGGGGAGAATCTGATGTTCAGAATTATATCACTAGAGGTCCAATGAACGAAATTCGTGCAAGGGGAGTTGGCCCTCACAGCGCCAGCTCTGTCCAAAAGGTCGTCTGGATGATCGTTCTGCTGTTTGGCTGTCCAGTCTAATTAGCATATTACACATTTATTATTATAGATAATATTAAAAATACCCAGTTTTCTACAAAAATTACAAGGAATACAAAGAAGCAGAAATCTATGGCCCATTCATAGTAAAAAATAAATGGACAGAAATTGTCCCTGAGGAAGACCAGACTTGGACTTAACAGAAAGATATTTATTTTATTTATTTTCCTCACCTGAGGATATGTTTTCATTGTTTTTGTTTTGTTTTGCTTTAGAGCGAGAAAAACATCAATGTGAGAGAGGAACATCAATCAGTTGCCAAAGGTATCCCGACTGGGGTTCCCATAACCTAAGTATTTGCCTTGACCAGGAATTGAACCCGCAACCTTTCTGTGTAAAGGTCAATGCTCCAACTAACTGAGCCACCCAGCCAGGTCTAGAAAGACTTTGAACCAACTGTCTTAATTATACTCAATGAACTAAATGTAGAAGAACTAAATGAAATCAGGAAAGCAAGTAGTAAACAAAAAGAGAATATCAATAAAGAGAAAGAAATTATAAAAAGGAAACAGATATCTTGATGCTGGTAAGTAAAATAGAAAAGTTCAACAACAGATCTGAACAAGGGAAGTAGGGGGGAATGAGCAAACCTAAACACAGAACAATTGACATTAACCACTCTGAAGGATAGAGAGAAAAAGAAAACGAAGAAAAATGAACAGAGACTAAGGTGCCTGTGGGACACCATGGAACACCAATATAAACATTAGGGAAGCCCCAAAAGAAAAAAATAGAAATGGGCAGAATAAATATTTAAAAGAGATTCTCAAATTTAATGAAAGACATGAATCAATACATTAAAGAGGCTCAGTAAACTCCAAAGAGGATAAATCAAAGTCATCTACATTGAGAGACATAATCAAACTATTGAAAGAAAAAGAATCTTGAAAACAGCAAAGATAAAGCAACTCATCATGTACAAGGAATCCTCAATAAGATTAGCAGCCCGTTTCGTATCAGAAACCATGGAAATGAGGACCTCTGGATGATATATTTAAAGTGCTGAAAGAAAAAAAACATATCAAAGAGTATACTATATCTAGCAAAACTATCTTTTAAAAATTAAGAAAAAATTAAATATATTCCATTTAAACAAAAGCTAAAAGAATTTGTCACTAGTAGAAAGCCCCACAAAAAATTCTAAAACAGAGTTCTTTAAGCTGAAGTGAGAGTAGAAAGTAATTCGAAGGCACATGAATAAAGAATTCCAGTAAAGGTAACTATATAGGTAAATATAAATGCCAGCATTAGTGTATTTTAAGTTTTTAAACTCGTCTATTTTTCCTATCTGATTTAAAAGACAAATATATAAAACACCAAATCTATGTTAATAAACACACAAGGTATAAAGATATAATTTGAGACAACAGCACAAAGGTGGTAAAAGAAAGTGAGCTATATAGAAGCAAGTTTTTGTATGCTATTGAAGCAAAGTTACTATCAATTCAAAATGCACTATTATAAATTTAGAATGTTAATTATAATACCCATTGTAACCATTAAGAAAATAAGTAAACAATGTACAAATAAAGGAAATGAGGAGAATTAAAGTTCACTTAAAAAAATCATTTTGCAAACAAAAAGAGCAGTGGAAGAATTGAGGAACATAAGAAAATATACATAGAAAACAAAGAGCAAAATGTCAGAAAAAAGTCCTTCACTATCAGTAATCATGTTAAATATAAATGAATTTATAATTATATGTCATATCCCTACAATGGAATACTGTTTTGTGATAAAATACTGATACATGCTACAACATGAATGACCTTAAAAAAATTATGTTAATCAAAGGAAACCAGACACAAAGACTACATAATGTAAAATACCAAATTATCTGAAATGTCTAGAGGAGGCACATGTATAGAGACAGAGCAAGGAGATTAGTAGCTACCAGGCTCTGGGACAAGGGGGGAGAATGCAGTGACTGCTAAAGATAAGGGTTTTCTTTTGAGAGTGATGAGAATGTTCTACAGTTAGACTGTGGTGATGGTTGCACAACTCTGTATATACTGAAAACCACTCAATAGTACATTTTAAATGTGCAAACTATTTAGAATATGATTATTTCAATAAACCTTTTTATTAAGTCTTTTTATATGTGGTAAATAGACCAGCACTTTTGGCATGAAGTAAAAGCTAGTTAAAAATAAAAATCTGCCCAGCGAATGGCTCAGTTGGTTGACTGCCATCCTGTACACCAAAATGACTGTGGATGCGATATCTGGCAGGGCACATGCCTAGATTGTGGGTTCGATCCCCAGTCGGGGCACTGATTGATGTTTCTCTCTCACATCAACATTTCTCTCAGTCTCTCTCTCTCTCTTTCCCTCTCTCACTCTAAAACCAATGGAAAATGTTCTTGGGTGAGGATTGAAAGGAAAAAAAGCAAAATCTCAGCCTCACCCCAGACATGCCAAAATAAAACCCAAATGATTCCTATGTACATGAAAAGTTAGCATGCATTGCCTAGGGCAGTGATGGCGAACCTATGACACACCTGTCAGAGGTGACACACGAACTCATTTTTTCAGTTGATTTTTCTTTGTTAAATGGCATTTAAATATATAAAATAAATATCAAAAATATAAGTCTTTGTTTTACTATGGTTGCAAATATCAAAAAAATTTCTATATGTGACACGGCACCAGAGTTAAGTTAGGGTTTTTCAAAATGCTGACACGCCGAGCTCAAAAGGTTCGCCATCACTGGCCTAGGGCAACTCTATCACCGTGACAATCTGAGGCCTTAAAGTACTAAGTGGCTTGCTAAATTCACATGCTCCATCTATATATATAAAAGCCCAGCAACTGGAAGGGCGGAATGACCAGAACAACCGGTGGCACTGCGGCAGCCAACCAGCCTGATCTGGCCCCTGATCAGCCCCCAACACCCTGATCAGGGGGTGGGGCTGGGCAGCCAACTGCCCACAGCCCCTCTCCATGGCCGTCCCCATCCCCGATTGCCCCCCTCACACCAATCGGGGATGGAGCTGGCTGGCCAATCACCCACGGCCCTTCCCCCCTGCCAGCCCGGCGTGATGGGCCCCCATCAGGGTGGGCCGGCTGGATCCCACCTGTGCGTGAATTCGTGCACCAGGCCTCTAGTCTACCTACACTAATAAAAGAGAAACATGGTAATTGGCGTATGACCGCTACCCTTTTCATTGGCTAATCAGCAAGATATGCAAATTAACTGTCAGCCAAGATGGCGGCCAGCAGCCAGGCAGCTTGAAACTAACATGAGGCTTGCTTGCCTCAGTGACGGAGGAAACCAACGTTCCCCGCCTGCGGCTGCAGGCCTCTGAGCCTGCAGTTTAAGAAACTCTGTAACAAATACCACCGGGCTTCAGCCAGCAGATTCGCAACATTGTATGCAAAGGCCAGAAACCTACTTTCAGCAGCGGAGGCGGCCTAAGAGCTGGAGCCAAGCCTCAAGGTAAAGCTGGCCCAGAATAAAAAAAAGAAAAAAGAAAAAAAGGAGCGGTTGGGAGCTTCAGTCACCCCCAGCCTGAAAACAGCCCTCAGCCCCTCACCCAGACTGGCCAGGCACCCCAGTGGGGACCCCTACCCTGAAGGGTGTGTGACCAGCGGCAAACAGCCATCATCCCCTCACCCAGGCTGGCCAGGCACCCCAGTGGGGACCCCCACCCTGATCCAGGACACCCTTCAGGGCAAACCAGCCAGCCCCACTCATGCACCAGGCCTCTACCCTATATAGTAAAAGGGTAATATGCCTCCCAGCACCGGGATCAGCGGAGCCATGAGGCCTCCCGGCACCGGGATCAGCGTGACAGGGGGCAGCGCCCAAAGCCCCTGATCGCCCTGTGGCTCTGTGTGTGACAGGGGGCGGGGCCACAACCTCCCTATCCGCCCTGCTCTGTTCGTGACAGGGGAAGGCACCCCAATCCCCTGATCAGCCCTGCTCTGTGCCTGATAGGGGAGAGCTCCCCAACCCCCCCCCCCACGGGCCCTGCTCTGTGTGTGACAGGGTAGCGCCATAACCTCCCCATCAGCCCTGCCCTGAGTGTGAGAGTGGCGGTGCCCCAACCCCCTGATCAGCCCTGCTCTGTGGGTGATAGAAGGCGGTGCCCCACCCACTGATTGGCCCTGCTCTGTGCATGACAGGGTACAGAGCCCCAATCCCCCTGATGGGCCCTGCTCTGTGAGTGACAGGAGGCAGCACCCCAACCCCCTGATTGGCCCTGCTCTGTGCGTGACAGAGTACAGAGCCCCAACCCCCCTGATGGGCCCTGCTCTGTGCGTGACAGGGTACAGAGCCCCAACCCCCCTGATGGGCCCTGCTCTGTGAGTGACAGGGGGCAGTGCCCCAACCCCCTGATCGGCCCTGCTCTGTGTGTGACAGGGGGTGGTGCCGCAACCCCCCAATCGGCCCTACCCTGAGCGTGACTGAGGGTGGCATCACAACCTCCCAATCTCCCTGCTCTGTGCATGACAGGGGGCGGCGCCCCAACTCCCCAATCGGCCCTGCTCTGAGCCCGACCAGGGGCTGCACCTAGGGATTGGGCCTGCCCTCTGCCACCCGGGAGCAGGCCTAAGCCAGCAGGTCGTTATCTCCCGAGGGGTCCCAGACTGCGAGAGGGCACAGGCCGGGCTGAGGGACCCCCCCTCCACCCCCGAGTGCACAAATTTTTGTGCACCGGGCCTCTAGTATATATATAAAAGCCTCAACGACCATCCAACTGTCCAACCAGTAGCTATGACATGCAGTGACCACCAGAATGCAGATGCTCAATGCAGGAGCTGCCGAGCTGCGGTGACTTGGCAGCTGTGGCTCTCGGTGACACACCCAGAACCAGAGAGGAGGGAGCCCAATTCCAGGGTGTGTCACCCGAGAACCGCCCCCTCGCAATGTCAGAGACCTGGTTTAGGCCTGATCCCCGCAGGCCAGGCCGAAGGACCCCACTGGTGCACGAATCCGTACACCGCGCCTCTAGTTCATTTCATAAACACACACATTTTATACTTTAAATCACAGCTGTTTGCAAGTTGGTGTCTCGTAGTAGAAAGAGCACAAACTGTGTCTTTTTCTTTTTCACTTCCTAATTCTAAAGTTCTATTTACTGAATGGCTAAAATAACTTCATAACACAGACTGATTTTCTGAAAACAAGGATTACATTTTGCCTAATTAGCTTCATCAGCAGTATAAGTAAATTTAAAACATCGTAACAGGCTTATAGACTACCAATGTTTGAAGACTCCTTTTTGAAAAATATAGCAAACCAAATCAGAATCTAAGTTTGCCAGAATATCAAGTTTTTCAATGAGTGAATGGAAAATGTATTTTGTAACTCTGATGTTACAAAATGCTATGACACAGCTCCACTAATGGAGTTACCCAACAGAGAGAAAACTTCTTGCTAGTGGTTCTTAATAAGTGTGTGCAAGAATGTGAGCCTGACAGAAAAGGACATAATATCTAACTAAGTGCAGTTTCAGTCCTGCAGTTGGTAGGTAGCCAACGTAGATCTGTGCTCATTCAACTCATTATCTTTGGTTTTTACTTGCCCTGGGAACTATGAAGCAGGAACAACCCTAAAGACACTGAAAAGGACTCACTGAGAGCCAAACTATCCTACATAGTAGATAGATTCATGAGGTAAGAAGGCTCACTATGTAATGCTAACTGGCTTTTCTAAATTTAGACTTCTGAGCTGGCCCCAGAAGAATTTACTACTAGTTAATAACCTTTCTGCTCAGATTTAAATGGTCTAATAATTTAGTGTCATAAAAATGGCTAATACAGGGTGGGACAAAGTAGGTTTACAGTTGTTTATGAGGAAAATAATACAGTAATTAATAAATAGTAATACAACGGTAAGTTCTGTTTTCGTGTGCTCACAACTATAAACCTACATTTGCTCCACTCTATATATAGCTCTCAGCCACATTCGAGGTAAAAGAAGTTTGATACATTTGGATAATCATATAAAAATTATGTTGCTCTTCTTTCTGAAGAAGGCAGTTGTACCCAGTGACTAGATATTAAAGATAGTTTCAAAGAATGATATGAGCCACAAAAGAAGTGTCAATGGAATTAATCATTCAGAATTCCAAGTGAAAGAAAAGCTTGCTACATTTCAATGTTTGAGCTTAGAAATTTACAGCTAAGAGAGGTAAAATATTTTCAACAGACAAAAGAAACCATCTTTTCCATTAACTCTTATAGCGTTTCCTCTTCAAAAGAATTCTTAGTTCAGCCCTAGCCGGTTTGGCTCAGTGAATAGAGCATCAGCCTGCGGACTGAAAGGTCCCAGGTTCGATTCCAGTCAAGGGCATGTCCCTTGGTTGCGGGCACATCCCCAGTAGGAGGTGTGCAGGAGGCAGCTGATAGATGTTTCTCTCTCATCGATGCTTCTAACTCTCTATCCCTCTCCTTTCCTCTCTGTAAAATAACAAAATATATTTTTAAAAGAAGAATTCTTAGTTCAAATATTGATATAGACTTTGCCTGGAACAATATGGAAAAATATGCTGTTTCCAAAAAGGCAAAATGTACTGTAATATAGGTATACATTGTCTATAATACTGCCTCATCTAAAGTCATTGTCTGACTAATCTATTTGCTATCACCAATTAATGGGCCAGGAATGCCTTTTCTCAATTCCTCTAAGTTTTCACTCTCCTGGCTCTAAGGTTCCTAAGCTAATAAGAGCACTTCCACCAACACACAAGAGTTCACTCTGTGGCTATGAAAAACTGACTCTGGCAAAACAACAACAACAACAAAAAAAAACAGAATTCCTCATCCTGTCTAATAAAAGAGAAACATGCAAATTGGCCATACCTCTGCTACACCCACAAGCCATGCCCACCAACCAATCAGAAGCAAACATGCAAATTAACCCAACTAAGATGGTGGCAGCCATGGAACTGGAGCATTGCCCCCAGCAATGGAAGAAGCCAAGCTTCCTGCCTGCCCTGCCGGCCCTGAACTCCACTCAAGGCTACAAAGTTTCAATTATAGAAGAGAAATAAATCCCAGATACCTGCTTCCAGCCACCTAAGCCAGCAGGTGGACATCCCCCGAGGGGTCTCAGACTGCAAGAGGGCACAGTCCGGGCCGAGGGATCCCCCCGCCCCCCACCAAGTGCACAAATTTTTGTGCACCGGGCCTCTAGTGTTACTAATATTAATCTTCTTTTGAAAAGTGTCTATACCCCTGGCTGGTGTGGCTCAGTTGGTTGAGCAAACAAAAGTTTGCCAGTTCAATTCCTGGGCAAGGGCATATGCCTGGGGTTGGGGCTCAATCCCCAGTGGGGTGGCATGCAGGCGTGCTCTCACATCAGTGGTTCTCTCCCTCTCTCCTTCTCCCTTCTTCTTTCTAAAAATCAATAAACTAAAGAAAAGTGTATGCAGCAAGAAGAATGTGTAACAGTGCTCTTAAATATGAGCTGCATAGTAATTTTTTAGAAGTCTCAGCCTGCTATGAAATAAATTGTGTCCCCCTAAAATTCACATTAAAGCTCTAATCTCTAATGGGGAAGTAACTAGGGTTAGATGAGATCATGTGGGTAAGGCCCTCATAATGGGTTTAGTGGCTTTATAAGAAGAGAGATCACTCTCTCTGTCATATGAAGACACAGCAAAAAGGCTGCAAGCCAAGAGAGCCCTCAACAGAAACTGAATTGTCAGACCCTGACTGTGGACTTCCCAGTCCCAGAACAGTAAGAAATAAATGTCTGTTAAAGCCATCCAGTGTATGGTGTTTTATTACAGCAGCCTGAGCAGACTTAAGACACAGCCTATGAAAAGAGAATATCAGATAAAAGTTGTACAGTAGTCAAGTCACTGAACATGATGACCAGATGGTACTTACGGAAGGCCCAGGCAAGATGTATAGTCAAAATCTGAAACACTGAAATTTATGACAGGAACTCTAGAGTTGCAACATGACAATGCTAAAGTGGCAACCCTGGCCTTGGGTCAGGTCCACAAGAAGAGAACTATATATACTCTGTGAGAAATTAATGCTATTCCAAGGCTAACTGAGGAGTTCTCTGTTTCCTTTAAATTCTAGTAGAGTTTATTTCATGAGAAAC
The DNA here is from genome assembly GCF_964212035.1 of Myotis nattereri. Lineage (NCBI taxonomy): Eukaryota > Metazoa > Chordata > Mammalia > Chiroptera > Vespertilionidae > Myotis > Myotis nattereri. The sequence goes on from NC_138089.1 coordinate 37,168,643, forward strand.
ATCAAATGACCACCTAGCCTTCCAAATATCATCCAAAGATCACCACAGTCAAATTCAGCAGGGGAAAAAAAGGGGAAATATGTAATACTTTTAACCATAAAGAATTATTTTTTAAAAAAATTCAGCAAACAACACTCTAATAAGCCAATTTCATTGCACAGACTTCTGTGTACAGAAGAGAAATCAACTTTATCAGCCTTATAATGTCTGAAGTCAGTACATTTAAATCTAGAAGCAGCAGGAGATTTCCTTAAATCTTTTAGGAAAGTTATCTTAATCTACTTGGAAAGTAGTTGCAAAAGCCTGCTTGTGGTACCAGGTAGTAGGTAAAACAAATAGGGCAGAAAAGTGGTAGAGGGAATCAAAGATGTTCAGCTATATATTATGTAAAACCAGAAAATCCACATAACTTTAGCACTGCCAAGTAAAACATGTGCTGATGAAATGTCTGAAAAGTTAACTAATAGGGAAAATAATAATTACCAATATATTACTTCACCAAACATATCGTTCTAATATTTTTAGCATCAACCTTTAAAGGGTCAAAAATTCCCTCTCTCTGAACTTACATTTGCACATGAACCTGGAGACAATGAGTTCGCAGAACAATTAATTCTAAATTAAATGAAAACCCTAAATAGTGCTTTGAAGTTTCTATGTCATTATATTGTTTAAATTGTTCAAATAATGAGAAACACCCCAAGAAGGTCTGCTTCTGAACTGGAAGAGAAGCACTCCAAAATAAATGACATAAACTTCATGAATTTAAATTAGGGAAAGGAAGACTGTTTATATTAAGTGACAAGCCTACCAAATCTCTAAGGAAGAACAATCCAAGGTCTTATCACAAACTTAATATTAAGAAGGAGAAAAAAAGGGAGTAAAAAGATAGAACAAGAAGAGCTATCAAGGGGAGAAAAATGAAAGTAAAATTAATAACATTCCCAATACTTACTGTATTATCAATTATTTCCATTAATCAATTAAAGCAATCTGACATCTAACAGTAAATTTTAAGTATTTGTAACAAAGGTCTTTATTTCAAAATTAAAGGAAGTTTGTTATTATACTTTTAAAAGCCTATTCTTCAGGCTTTCCATAACCTCTGTATAAGAACACTCATATTTTAGGACATAGTAAGAATCAAAGACTGACAGCTGTGTAGGTGTTAACAAATAGCATGTTAGTTCTAATAGTAGATGATATTGGCATGTTAATGGGCTGTGAGGGCCTTTTAAACTAGCTGCCTAACCACATTTTCCATCCCTTCAATCTATTCTACATGCTATGGCCAGATTAAGGGTAATATAATTTGCCAGCTGCCTATGATCTTTCAAAGATAATTCCTAACCAATACAATCTAAAGTGGGGCTTTTTTTTGTTTTTTGTTTTTTATTAATCCACACCAGAGGATATTTTTCCATTGATTTTAGAGAGAGTGGAAGGGAGGGGGAGAGACAGAGAGAGAGAGAAAAAAAACATCAATGTGAGACACATCAATTGGTTGCTTCCCACAGGAGTCCCGTTTGGGGCTAGGGCCAGGGATGGAGCCTGTAACCAAGGTATGTGCCCTTGACCAGAATCGAACCCAGGACGCTGCAGTCCACAGGCCGAAGCTCTATCCACTGAGCAAAACCAGCTAGGGTTAGAAGTGGAGCTTCATATCTAGTACTGTAACCCCATATTACACACTGGAACACATAACAGTGATCTAAACACTGTTGCTTCATTGTCTTCTCCATCTCTGTCCAGTACTACCTTTCAATTATTACCACTAAAGCCAAGTTGTCTGAGTATTCTCTGATTTCGCTCAAATCAGAAGTAACCACTTCCTTCTCTAAATTTTCATCCTGCATTCTTAGTACTTCTTTTACTCAACAAGTTCTATCTTACTTTATGGTGAATGGCTTGTGTACACAAATACTAGTAGTACACTCACTGATTACAAAAATTCTATCACGTCATCTTTTTGTCTCCCACTACACCTAGCACATAGTTCCATAAAGATCTGCTGATTAAAACAAACAAACAAAAAAAGAAATAAAAAAAGAGAGTTGCTGATTCACTAAATAAACACTCTGGGAAAAATCGATATATTTTATGAGAAAAAAATACATTTATACATGTGACTTTTTAAACTAGAAAATCGAATGTTCAAATCAACTATGTGTTAATCCTTAAAACTGCTAATGTCTATCCTTTAACCTATATCCAAGTATATTCATTTCTCACAAACAGATCACCAAATGCTATGGTCTACATATCTGTGTCTCCCTGCAACATCCCAACTCATATGTTGAAATCCTAATCTCAAAGATGGTATTAGGAAGTGAGATCTTTTGGAAGTGGTACCCTCATGAATAGGATCAGTGTTATAAAAGAGACCCCCCAGAGTTCCCTTCCACCATTTGAGGGCACAGTGAGAAGGCAACAGCTATGCCCTAGAAAAAGGGCCCTCAACAGAATTTGACCATACTAGCACCTTAATCCTGAACTCTCCAGCCTGTGAGAAATAAATTTCTTTTGATAATAAGCAGCCCAGTCTGTGGAATTTTGGAGCAGCCCAAACAGATCAAGACAACAAACTCACCTCAAACAAGCGTAAGTCAGCAGGAACTCTGTCCCCAACAGAAAGGCAAACTGTATCACCTGGAACCAAGTCTCGTGCAAGTGTATGTTCCAATTTTCCTTCACGCACACTGTAACATGAAACAGAAACAACCATGGCTAAAAAGGAAAGCCATGCCACTTTATTTTAAAAGGTGATTCTGGTGGGCTTGCCTGCAGAACAATCATCTGAGTCTGTTTGTGCAGCCCTGCACCAATAACAGTGCTTAGCACATAGTTGTAAACACACACACACACACACACACACACACACAATTATCTGTTGAATATCCACCTCTTAACAATATCAAAATCAAAGCTTGAAAGTATTAATAGTACAACTTGCTATACTGAACAGAGCATGCATTGTTCATGTCAGATTAATGGTCTCCATCTATGTTTAAATAAGTCTGTGGTGGTGGGGTGGAAAACAGAGGCTGGATGGACATGGGCAAAGGCGGCGGAAATGAGGACATCTGTAATAGCGTCAACAATAAAGTTTAAAATAAATAAAGTATGTCTGCAAGTCAAAAAGCCTATGTTTAAAAATAATAATAAACAAGTCTGAGACCACAATGTATCACTGCACTAGTCACATTCAATTTCTATTTTTAAGAGTAGAAACCCATATCAGAGACAAAGATCATACCAATGGCATTCTGGTGGCATAAGTTTTCTCAGTTCTTCAAGAGACTTTTCTGAACGATATTCCTATTTAAAACAAAGAAAGAGGACTTAATATTAAAATATTTATTTATAAAGAAATGTAAATATGTATTTTCCTAAGTACATATTCCATATTAGACTTAAATACTGATCTCAATCATTATTTTAAAATTTCCCAATTCTTATCTTTTCCATTACTTGCAATTATATTCTGCACATAAAAGCTTGTCTCTTATTAAATAATGTTTCAGTGACAAACAATTTTGATTATTAAATATTCCCAATTTTATATTTTAATGTTAGTGTGCAAACCTAAGGTCAAGCTATTTGTAAGAAAATGAAGAAAACTGAATAGTATGTCTAAAAAGTATATAATTGTCAGTTATTAAAAGTTAAGATCATTGAACCTCATAATTAAGATAATTTTACTTTCAGTGTTTAATAACCAAAGAGGTCAATACAATTAACCTCAAGCGACATCTGATTTGGGGATTTAGGTCCATGCTAACTGCAAAGGTTTGTGGAATAAGTTTGCTTGGTTTCAGCCACTGCATTTATTAAAGTGAATAACACACTACCCTTGTGTAAAATTCCACATTGACTATGTTAAAATTGCAATTTGTTCATTTGTTTTTTGAGGATAAGGGCTACTTACCAAAACAACAAGCTACTAGGGTCTTCCATACACAGTGATAAAACTGTAAGAATCTTTCTGAAGAAAGTCACTACATATATCTATAGGACTATTAAAGATGCAAGAGGGTTCCAGTTATTGATCCAGTGGGTTATATCGCCCACATGGCTAAACGATAGCTGCCTTGAATGATGCCTAGCTTGGAATGACCTCTGTAAGACTAAGCAGTTCCACCTGCCCTAGGGCAACTTTTGTCTGTTCTAGGCAAGAGGATTCCCTAGAAACAGGTCCCTGGACAGTTGACTGATAGAGCTCACAAACTTGTTGCAGATAATCTGATTTCAACTGGTTTTTCTACACGGGATTTCTATAAAACTAATAAACTTATTAAATTAGATATTACTATAAGATGACAGTAAATACCCAAGGAATAAATCATAGATGTGAAAATAACCACAATCACTTAAGACTCAAAACAACATGAACTTCAAGATCATGATATATTACATTTCCCTCTCAATCAAAATAATCCTTATAATCTTATTAAACATGCTTTAGAATTTTTAGCTAATGAAACTTGCCAACATTGTTCTCAGAAGGTATCAGCTATTTAAATAAACATAAAACTAAGCCTATGTTTTTACATATGCCTATACTTATCAATAAAAATCCTAAAATTGCCTCCACATTATTCACTTTTTTTTTTTTTAAGTTCCTTTTCATAGCCCAACTGACATGGCTCAGTGTTTGAGCACTGACCTATGAACCAGGAGGTTTTGGTTCAATTACCCATCAGGGCACATGCCTGGGTTTCGGGCTTGATCCCCAGTGTGGGGTGTGCAGGAGGCAGCCAAGCAATGATTCTCTCTGATCGTTAATGTTTCTATCTCTGTCTCCCATTCCCTTCTTCTATGAAATCAATATGTGTGTGTGTGTGTGTGTGTGTGTGTGTGTGTGTGTGTGTGTATATATATATAAAGTTTAAGTTCCTTTTCGTATGTTTTATTTACTGTTTCAATATCTATGCTAAGTAGAGAGTCCGATCAAGATCAGAAAATCCCTTCTATGCAGAAATAAGAAATTTAAACCTTGGTCAACCTTTTTAAAATGGAAGAACATTTTTAAACTTATTGATGGATACATATTTATTACTATGCTTTTTGTTTCCATCTGCTTCAGCTGTCTGTAACACCATCAAATAAAAAACTAGATTTTCTTCATGCCACTACCTAAATCAAAGCAGTCAAGTTAGTCCCACAAATTTCCCAAGAGAGTTGTCTGTTTCTGAAATTATCTCATAAATAAATAACAAATTGTTGTGACAAACATTACCATGACCTAATAACTACAGATTTTTCCTTAAGCTACCTTCATTTTTAAGCAAGTAACTAAAATATCATTTCACGTGGGCAAAATAGGCTAACTACTCACCTGAACAAAGGCAACTGTAACGACGATAAGTATTGCCTAAACAAAACAAAGAAACATCCTTTTAAATCACACGTTATAACTTCAAAAATAACTATTAATTGTATTTTATTTTTCTGACTATTTGCAGAATCAAGATACCAGACACTAAGTATTGAAATGAACTGGGAAAGAAATCACAACTTTACTCTACCCCATGAGGAAAAAACTGATAGTGGCTCGCCTCCCCAAGGGCAGCTTCTCAAACTTTCTGATCTCAGGATCTCTTTTGTTCTAAAAACTGACCAGTTCTTATTTATGTAGGTTATATCTACAGATATTTGTCATATTAAATACTTTTTCAGTTAGTTTTAATTCCTACTTACTAATTCATCTAAAATTAACCTATTACATGTTAACACAGCACATTTTTTTATGAAAATTATATTTCCTCAAAAAAATTTTGTGAGAAAAGTGGTATTTTTCAATTTTTCTATCTTTAATGCCTGCCTTATGAGAATGCTGGACTCTCACATATGCTTCTGCATTCAATTTATTGAACTATGTTGATTAGGCCAAAGTATATAAAGAAACTCTAGCCTCACACATATTGTTGGGTAAAAGAAGAATACTTTAAAAGCTTTGCCAGACTATTGTGCATAGTCTTCTTTGCTACTACAACAAAATTAGACAAATGTTAGCTATGTAAAAGTAATGTGCAATGTAGAATATAAAACAGTATCAATGAACTTTTCATAATCTGTTATATTAAAATCCACTGATCTACCTTGCATTTTGAATTGATCTTTTATCACTAAAAATTCTGTAACATCATGCTCTGGTACTTTACAAAATATTGATTTACTTGGTTATTCAACTCATTCAAATGTTGGCACATTTCATAATAGTTAAAAAAAAATCACACTCACTAAACTCACTACTGATCTCATGGGAATAAAGTCTTAAATATTGGGAAGCTATTTAGCACACAGTAATGTGTAAAAATTTGGCAAAATTCTAATTATCACTTGAAAGTTTGAATTTATATCACTGGCAACAAATTGTCAGTTGTTTTTCTTGAAGTGGAAGGCTCATTTTATTCACTTTCAGAAAAAGTATGTGTTATCCTAATTTTAATACCAGTTTGTCTATCAATCATTCTTTCAAGTAAAAGGCTAGTTCAGCTCACCATAATCACCCTTCCTCAAGATAACCACTATACTTCAATATACAGAAGTTCTTTATGCATACTTGCCATTTCATTACACAGAATATTAAAAAGATATGTATGCAAGTGTCAAGATTTAATAAAATTAATTTTTACTGTTTTATCAAAAACATTCCTAAGAGAAATAATAAAAGAGAACAATGACTATTAGTACAATTTGGTGCCATTATATTGATTTGAGCTAAGGTTCTAACAGTTTTACCCACCATTGCTTTTGTACCACTGACTTAAATATCTACAGTGAACAGACAAATGATGTTTTAGTATTATGAAAAAAGTTGTATATGCTCACTGAAAGGGCCGCAGAGACTCCTGGGAGTCCCCAAACAAGAGTTCAAAAATTGCAGCTCTACATTAATTTCTACTGTGTTCTTATGCATAACACACTTGCTTTATTCAATGGTTTTACTTGCTATAAATTTTAATATTACAGTGAAACAAGAGACAAGAAAAAAAAAAAAGATGAGAAAATTTTCAATGAGAATTAGAATACCCCAGCTGGAAAGAATAAAATTTTACATAGTAAATACAATGTGCATTGTTAAATCATACTCTTAGTTTCACAAACATGAAGCTTTAGTTCACAACTAGTCAAAATGTACTCTCAATTGGAAAGTAAAATAAATTGAAAATGTAACTGGAAAATTATTATAAAATATTTTGTATCTGTGAAATTACCAAATTGTTAAATTCTCACATGTGCCAATCACTAACCCTTGAACATTGTTTGAGATTACTGCAACTAAAAGCAAGTTGGAAACTAATGAAAACAAACCTGAGAAAACACTAAGGCATTTCTCAATTCATTTTCCAAAATAAAAGCCAATCCTAATCTCCATGATTAACTGATAGTTTAAAATATATATATATATTTTTTTTTTCTTACCACAGTGATACTGACAGCATCATCAAACTGATGCATTAAAACACTGATGACTGCAGAAGCCAGAAGCAGCATAATAAGGGGATTTTTAAACTGAAAGTAAAAACAAACAGCAATTCAACAGTTTTGTATGAATAATAGTTGTGTCCGTCACTGCAAAAGCTTGAAAAAAAAACCACAAAAAAAACTACTGAGACATGATTAGAAAATTACGAGTCTACATTTAGTTTACTTTGTATCTCTTCAATTAACAAAAATGTTTACACTTAACTACATTTAAAGTTACCACTTTATAACATCTTTCAGAAAAAAAGAAAAAGAAAATCAATTATTAATATCTAAAACCAATTACCTCCCTGGCTGGTGTGTCTCAGTTGGTGAGAGTGTTGGCCAATACACCAAGAGGTGGCCAGCTGGATTCCAGGTCAGGGTACATACCCAGGTTTTAAGTTCGATCCCTGGTAGGGGCATGTATGGGAAGCAACTTACAGATGCTTCTCTCTCACATCGTTCTCTCTCTCTCTCTCTATCTTCCTATCTCTTTATTCAATAAGAAGCATGTCTTTGGGTGAGAATTAAAAAAACTAATTACCAATTTATTACAGTAAACATGTATTTTACATATTAGCTTTTTTATATGTACATACATATGTTCCTACTGAAGCTAGAATAAGTGGAAAATGATTTTTAAGCTAAAGATTTAAGTTAAACACTGGGTAGAACACCTAAATTATTAGTTTAAAACAGTCCTCAACATTCCTATACCAAGTAAATTAGTGAAGATTACAATTCAGATTACAAAAAGGAAGCAGCCTTTTCCCAAGTTTGCTTTTTCTGATACCCATTCTAGCAGAGCCAGTAGTATATGAAGAAACAAGACCACAGCACCAACCCAAGCAGGCAGCACTTAACATCGGAGCCACCCTAAATTTTTCCAGTGGGACACCCTACTCCTTAAACATCACAACTCTGTTGCCAGAATCTCCTTCACTGATGAGGTGGCGCGAGCTGCTGTCAAAACTTCGAAGTACCAAACTACAAAGAATCTATCCAGCAGAAACCCCCAGCCCTTGGTTACCACAGCTCTGAGGTGAGACGTCACCACCTCCCACTCCCTTTGGGGCTCTATTCCCTAGGACAGTGGTTCCAACCCTGCTTCACATCAGAATCATGTGAAGAACTTCTAACAAATGCCTAGGTTCACACCCCAATTAAATCAGAATCTCTGGGCATAGGGCCCAGGCTTCGGCATTTTTAGAGCACTCCACAAGTGACCTGACTGCATACAGGACTGAAAAATCACTGCTCTAGCAAAATAAAACTACCAGTGCAATGTGGCTCAGGGCTGACAAACCACACACTTGACTGAGTCAGAGTCCCAATTTGAATACAGCTCTTGTCACTTCTGTGTGATTTTTAATCTCATTAAGCCCTAAGTGTTCTTCATCTAATAAAATAGCACCTTATACCAAAGATTGTGGTAAGAATTAACTAAGAATGTATATTAAAGAACTGTGTAAACCATAAAACCCTCTTCAATGTCAGATGTTATCATCACACTGAGGACAAGGCCCATGGTCTTTTTTTATTTCCCTCTAAAAAAGCTGTCATAGTATTAAGGACACCACTTACAGCAGTGGTTATCAACCTTCTGGCCCTTTAAATACAGTTCCTCATGTTGTGACCCAACCATAAAATTATTTTCATTGCTACTTCATAACTGTAATGTTGCTACTGTTATGAATCGTAATGTAAATATCTGATATGCAGGATGGTCTTAGGCGACCCCTGTGAAAGGGTCGTTCGACCGCCAAAGGGGTCGCGACCCACAGGTTGAGAACCCCTGACTTACAGGCTCAACAAATGTTAGGTTTTCCATAAAGGAGTAGAGTCACCTAATGCTTTATGATTGACAAGTGATATTTACTATTAATTATTGTTTGTGCTTAACTACATTATAGTCACTGGTTCATTTCATTCTTACAGCAACCCCATGATGCAGGTTAAAAGACATTAAAAATTGTCTTTACTAAAAAAAAAAATTTGTCTGGCAAACTAACCCTACTAGTGGAAAATTGGCCATAGGATTCTTGTAGCTTTTCACACTAACTTAACTTGTTATCAAGGTAAGAAAAAAATCTTACAATACATTTTTCGGAAAAGATTAAGCTATTGATAAAATGTAATTAAAAACAGCTATCATCTATCGATAGCTTAATACCTCCATTATTATCTCCATTTTATAGACAAGGCTCAGAGGATAATAAAGGTCATACAGATAGTATAAATAAAGGTAAAATATGTACCCAGGTGATCTGAATTCAAATTGTCAAACTTACTTTTACTAATTTTCTAAGATTAAAATTTTTTTCTAAGATGTCCATATTACTTTAAAAAATGTTAGCATTCCTAATATAAAAAGGGTGTAAATTAGACATCTGCAAAGGTAACTACTATTAACAGTATCTCACCTGAGAAATATACTTCTTCCACAGTGGCTCATCTTCACTGATATCAAATTCATTCCAGCCATGGAAGGCTCGTCGATGATTTACTTCACATTTGTTTAGACCATTCTGAAGATCAGCCTATTAGATTTTACATATAAAAGTTATTGAAAATATTAGCAGAGAAAAAAAAAGAAAAATACAAAAGAGTATCTACTGTGTGCCCTGGCCGGTTTGGCTCAGTGGATAGAGCATCAGCCTGAAGATTGAAGGGTCCCAGGTTCGATTTCGACTGAGGGCACATGCCCGGGTTGCGGGCTCCATCTCCAGTGAGGGGTATGCAGGGGGCAGCCCGTCAATGATTCTCTCTCATCATTGATGTTTCTATCTCTCCCTCTCCCTTCCTCTCTGAAATCAATAAAAATAGTTTTAAGAGCATCTACTGTGTGATCACATTTATAGGAACTTCTACAACAGTCAGATCTAATTTATGCTGACAGAAAGCCTATCAGTGATTGCCTGGAGCCAGAGGTATACACTGGGAGGGATTAACTGCAAAGGGACACAGGGGAGGAGTATGGGGAGTGATAAAAATCTTCTATATCTTAATTGTGGTGGTGGTTATTTTTGTCAAAATGCAAACTGTACACTAAATATGGGTATGTTGTAGCTTATGTAAATTATACCTTAATAAAAAAAATTTTAATGTAAGCAACAAGTTGGTGTTTAACAAACAAACAAAAATAGTTTTCGCCCTAGCCAGTTTGGTTAAATGGATAGAGCATCAGCCTGTGAACTGAGTCCTGGGTTCAATTCCAGTCAAGGGCACATACCTAGGTTGCAGGCTTGATCCCTGGCCCTGGTTGGGGTGCATGTGGAAGGCAACCAACCAATATGCCTCTCTCACATTGATGTTTCTCTCTCTCTGTGTCTCTCCCCTCCCTTCCACTCTCTCTAAAAAAAATCAATGGAAAAAAATCCTCTGGTGAGGATTAATAAAAACAGCAACAAAAAAATAGTTTTCTACAGGGAAAAAGAAGAATACAAACCAGCCACTCTTACAGAAAGTAAAATATCACTATATTCTAATTGGCTTTTTTTGCTTTCATTGTTGTTTTTTAGAATTAGTTTCCCAAAAGAACAATCAATGAGCCATAATGACCTTCCGTGTTCTTTAAGCCTATTAAAACCTTGATATTAGTAGTATTAACTTTGCCCTTCGACTATATAATTATTTCAGGCAGAAAATTTTTGGTTCCTAAATTACTCAAAATAATGAAGGTAAGATGAACTGGTTCTTGGGGTATTTTATGTTCTTTGAATACCACCTATATTCTTCAGCCACTGTCTCTCATGATTCATTACAGTAACTATCATTAAAAAATTAAATTACCTGCACCCCTAAAATAGTTCTCTGGCCAAAGTTTATAATACACTCCAGTAACAGAGTCTTGCAAAAGTGAAATATATTTAAAATAAGTGGTTTTAAAACAGAATATAAATACAACAACCAAAAAAGAAAACCGTCAAATAAGGGATAGCCAATATTTTTAATGCAATCACTAAAATATGTGAATTCTTAAGGAAAAATAAAAAATATTCTTTTCTTCATGTTTCATTAGATTGTGCTTTTCAAAATTAGAAAGAGATTAAAGTTTATTAGTTTTTACTTTCCTTTAGAAAACACATTAAAAAAGATTAACTCCTAATTCTACTTAAGTTAGTAATTAAATTGATTATTTTCCTAATCCAACTAATCCTTACATAGTACTAACAGTCCTGGTAATGCTAATGATCTAGAGAGGCACTATCCAAGCAGGTGATCACTAGCCACATGCAGTTATTTAAATTTTAATAAGTAAAAATTAAATAAAATGAAATTCAGTTCCTCCCCTAAACTAGCCACACCAAGTATTCAATAGTCGTGTTTATAATTAGTGACTACTATGTTGGGTAGCACAGAAGAGAGGACTTCTGTCATCACGGAAATTCTACTGGACAGCACTTATCTATAGAGTCTAAGTGACTGACTTTACTAGGTACTCCTTTCCTCCCCACCAAGCACTTACTTGCAGAATACTTGCAACTTCGCTGACTGGTAATTCACTTGCTTTTTTTGATGTCAATACAGGAATCATTGTCTCATTTTCACCATTAGGAATTTTTTGAAAACGTGCAACCTAGAAAATCAAACCAAAGGGAAAATATTTGCAAATACCAAACATTTCTAATGCAGTCTAGAATAAATAAAAATTCAAATGTTGACAGCAACTTATTTCCCAATTAGAACAAAAATTATTAATAATGAGTATCTAGTACTAAGTTAATTTTATACTAACCATGTCCTGATTTTTCCAGAAAGTACATTTTAAAAATTAGTGCCAGCTAGAACACAAAATAATTTTCACATTAAATTTAAAAGATGCTATTTTTACACCAATGTAATGAGTAAAAAGTAAAACAAATATCCTGTCCAGCAGATCCTAATGATTCCCTGTAGTTAGAATCCTCTAAACTCTATGTTTCACACAAGGGACAAGAGACAAAGAAGAGCTAAGCTTTCTTCATTTAATTACTCCCATTGGTCAGTTCATTTCTTAACTATCCAGAAAGGACACCTAGCTACTCGAAGCACCATGACAGCAAGTCAGACTTAAAGTACCACACAAGGGGAAAAACAAAAAGCAAAAGAGACCATACAAGCAGAGGATGCACAAGCTAGTGAAGGGGGTTCAAACGAGCAGAGCAAGTCATAGAGATAATGGTAACCATGATGCCTACATACGCAGCTTCCTAAGTATATATTTGCTCTAATCTAGAATACAGAGTAGTTTTGAAGTTCTACCCATACCACTGTGAAAAAAAATTACTAACAATATTTGTGCACAGGTGTTTTTTTTGGCTTTAGCCTTAGTTTTACTTACAATTTTTTATTTTTTTTATTTTTTGTCAATAGCCTTAGACTACAAAAGTCAAAATTGCTACATAGCAACATTGCTTAGGTTAGTTTTCCCCATGTCCACCCTTCAGCACAGTTGTTATTCATTTGAAATACAGTTAGGTTCATTTGTTTCTGCTTGTATTATTCCATTTGGGATTTTTCCCCAACCTCTCCCCTACCTTTGTTCATTTTATTTGAGCATCTGAAATATTAATTTAGTACTAACAGTCAAAACTACTCAAAACAGGTAAAATCAGACAAGTGTCAAATCCTCTCCATCCTTTCCATCTCTCTGTGTTACCAATCTCATTGTATTTTTAGTATCTTTCCTGTTTCCTTTTACACAAATGCCCAGGTGTGTGTACACGTTCTTATTTCCTCTTGTTAAAGTAATCTGATCTATAAATACCATTTTTCACTTAATATATCCTGGAGATTTATCTACTATTTAAGAAATTAGTTCACATATCTCCTTTATTCTTTTCATAGCTGCATAGTACTCTGTTATGTAGATATACCATGATTTATTCAACTACTCTCCTATATATGAGATTGCAATGTTGCATATGGAGTTTCATTATTGTTGGAGTTGTAACTTAAGGAAAAAATCCAAGAATTGAACCTGATAGCTCAAAAGACAAATACATACATATGGTTTTGGTGGATATTGCCAAAATCTCCAAAAAGGGTGGTACCAATTTATCATATCAGAAACATGTTTCCTCATGGCCTGACCAACAGAATGGATTGTTATACTTTAATTTTTGTCAATCTGATAGCTAAAAAATGGTATCCCAGTGTATTTAAATTTGCATTTCTCTAATTATGAGTCTGAAATCATTTCATATGTTTAGGGGCCATTTTTATATGTTTTGGGAGGGGGGAATTATCCTTTATGTATTTTGTTCATTATCCTATCAGGTTATTATAGTTTATTCTCTTAAATTTTTAAGTTTTTTATATATTAGGGATCTTAAGCCTATTATCTGTGATATGTTACAGATATTTTCTTCTAGTCTATCATGTGTCTTGACTGTAAGGTGTTTGCCATGCAAAAAATTAATTTATTTTTATGTAATAAAATTTACCAAACCTTTCTCCAATTGCCCCTGTATGAGTCATTCTTGAAGAATCAATATTAAGAACATATTTTAAGAGCTAAAATGCCCAGTTCCAAGAACTATGTGGTATTCAATAGTTAAGGTTGTACTGGCTAAATATTATACAAGGTTAATATTAAATTTTAAGAAAACAACACACCAACCTTAACAATAAGAATTAAAGATGTGCCTCTCCCTCAAATAATGTAGAAATATTAGCTCAAAATGGATCAATGACCTAAATGAGCTAAAACCATGAAATTCTTAGAAGAAAACGGATAAATCTTCATGACCTTGGAATCTTGGCAATGGATCCTTAACTATGACACCAAAACCACATGCAACAAAAAGAGGGGAAAAACCAGTAAACTAGACTGTATCAAATATAAAAACTTTTATGCATCAAAGAGCAAAATCAAGAAAGTGAAGACAACCTACAGAATAGAACAAATTATTGCAAATCACTTATCAATAATGGTTTAATATCCAGAGTATATAAAGAACTCCTGAAACTTAACAACAAAATTACAAACAACCCAATTTTTAAATGGTCAAAAAATTGGGAGAGAAGTTTCTCCATTTGTATATTTACAAGTGGCCAATAGACACATGGAAAGATATTCAACAGCATTAGTTATAAGGGAAATGCAAATCAAAACCATGACATACTATTTCGCATGTACTACTAGGATGGCCAGAATTTTTTTTAATTAAAATTTTAAAAAAGAAAATAACAAGTGTTGGTGAGGATGTAGAGAAATTTAAACTCATATATTGTTGGTGGGAAGGTAAGATAATGCAGTGTTCTACTTAACACTTTATCAACAACTCTACTGAAACAATATGCTTACCCAAGATAACATCAACTCAAAGTTGGAGAGGGGCAGCCACCTTGCATCATAATGAAAAACGAGTTTTTCAGGCTGAACCAATAAGTAGAGGCAACATAGCACCATCACTGCATTTGTAAAAGCATACAGTACATATTTACTAAAAAAAATGTAAAAACCCAAACTCAAAAACCAACTCTTAAAGTACCAGACCATAAGACTCTAAAATGATAATCCAGATAAACACATGTGTAAGCTGCCCTCATACTCCATTTAAAGAGCTGTAAAATTATTCCCAATGTATCTCTACTGCTGAAAAAATATAATCATCTTAAACTGAATCATGAGAAGTATAGCTTTTAGACCAAGGAGTAATGATTCCAGAGTACTACACAATCCATCCACGCCTTGAGTCTATATTCAGTTCCAGCCGTGGGCAAACTACGGCCCACCGGATCCTGCCCGTTTGAAATGAATAAAACTAAAAAAAAAAAAAGACCGTACCCTTTTATGTAATGATGTTTACTTTGAATTTATATTAGTTCACACAAACACTCCATCCATGCTTTTGTTCCGGCCCTCCGGTCCAGTTTAAGAACCCATTGTGGCCCTCGAGTCAAAAAGTTTCCCCACCCCTGGTTTAGACCATCATTAGGGCCTACTGCAAAGTGGTAACATTTCTGGAAATGAGGTCTTAAGAAGAAGATTGGTAGAATAAATTAGAAATGTTTGGCCTAGAGAATTATGAAAGGCAGTGAATGGTCATTAATTGAATTTCAATAAAAGTTCCTAGATAAATAAAAGATATGACAGGCATCTTCAAATATTTAAGGACTACTATATGAAACATGACAGTCTGCCAAGATTAAGACCAGAACTAGTGTCAACAGGCAAAAGTACAGTCTCCAATTACCAAAACTTACTAGTAGATAACACTAGTGATTTTTATATAGGGTAAGAAGTTGGTCCCCTCAAATTATAAGATTCTAGGAATGTGCAGGGAGATACCATAGGCTCTTTATTATTTTTGGCAGCAATTTCCAACCGTTTTCATCTCATGGCACACATGAACTAATTACTACTATTCTGCAGCACACCAAAAAACATTATATTTTTGCCAATCTGACAAAAAAACTAGGTATAATTTTGATTCATTCACACCGTTCAACTGTTGTGTTGGCTGTTGTCATATTTTGACAACCTAAGGAAAAAGAGGTTAGTGCCCCTGATTAAATAGTTAGGTACTGAATGTTTTAAAAATTCTTGAGGCACACGAGTTGAAAATCGCTAGTCTATGGTACTAAGGTTTCTAACAACGAATTAGTAACCTCTGTTAAGGGAAATACTGTAAAGAGGTGACCTTCCACACTGAAACTGGAAGTTCCAGAACATGGACACAAAGAACAGTGGCACAATCAGGCTCCAATGTAGACCAGCTCTTAAATAGTCCTCATTTGGCAAATTAAAAACCAGCACAATCACAAATCATGTTTATAATCACAATAATAAATCATATTTTCTCCCATACTTACAACGCCTGGGAATGAAACAGGATTTTCACTGCTATTATATATTTGTATCCAAGAGCAAGAGCGCATTCTAATCCATTTTCAGTAGAGCAATATAAACAACCACCAAAAAAAAGCCATTTACCTCTGGAGACCAACAGGGATCATATACAAAATAATCAACTTGACCCCCCCCCCCAAATTTTTTTACATTCTTATTCCTAAAAAAAAACTATAATTTTAAAAATTAGATTACTAAGTCATTTTTAATTATTTTTAAAAAAAATCTGTTCATTGTTTTTAAACAGCAAGAAACAAGAAAAGGTTTAATGTAATAAGCCCAACTCCTCAGTCCTACTGCCCAGTAGTAACCTCTGTTAACTGTTTTCTGTGTATACTTGCAGTCATTTTCTATGCAAGTATGTTACAAGCCTTTTTTCTGGTTGTTTTTAAATTACAAAGGTAACCACATAACTAGAATTTGCTTTTTTTCACTCAATTCATCTTGGATCTCTATTTCACCACACATGCTGACGTGCTCCTTTTTTTAATAGCTCACTGAGCATTTCATTATATAGTAGTACTTCAATTTAATTGATCCTCTCAATGACACGATCAAGTTAGACTTTTTCCATGGTGGGACGACAGAGATGGGACATTGGAAACCCAGGGGTCTATTTCCACCCAAATAAACCTTGCCACACCCCAATTTTTCATGCATGGGTCCTTGGAATGCTTTCCTCATGATCCCGTAAAAGAGCCTGATTTCCACCAACCTGATTATAACACTGTTGGGTGTTTGTAAATTTTATTCTCACAGCTATTGCAAATTGCTCTGCAAAGACACTGTGTCAAATAAATTTCCAACATCTGTCAAGAGCTTCTATTTTCCTTGCAATCTAGCCAAAAGTAAGCATCATTACATTTTAAAAATGTGTGCCAGTTTGATAAGTATGAAATGGTTATTTTAATTCACTTTTTTCATTACTAAGATTGCGTACCTTTTCATCTATCTTTTGCCCATCTGCAACCATGTGCAAGGAACACCCTTGCACAAACCTCTTCGCTTGTGCAAGTATAGGTATACAATACATTCCTACACAGTATTCAGAAAATAGAATCTTACAACTCAACAAAAAAGCAAATATCAAAATTACAAAAGGGGAAGAAGATTTGTATAAAAACTTCTCCAAAGACAAATAGCCAATAAGCACATAAAAAGTTGCTTGATATCATTAGTAATTAGGAAAATACAAATCAAAACCACATGATACTATTTCATACTCCCAAGAGAGCAATTGAAAAACACACAGAGAAAATGACAAATATTAGAGGGGATACTGAGAAATTAATTGGGACTCTCAAACATTGCTGGTGGAAATGAAAATGGTGCAACCTCTGTGGAGGTTCCTCAATAAACTAAACATATACCCCAGCACTTCTAATCCTGAGTATACACCTAAAAAACTGAAAACATACATTCACACAAAAAACCTGTACATGAATATTAATACCAGTATTATCTACATAGCCAGAACATAGAAACCAAATGTCCATCAAATGATTATGGATAAATAAAATGTGGTATATCAATACAATGGAACATTATTTAACCAGAAAAAAGATAGGATACATGCTATAATGTGGCTGAATGTTGAATAGAAGAAAGAAGTCAATCAAACACACAAGGTCACACATGAAATATTCAGAATAGGCAAATCCACTGAGACAATAAGCAAATTAGTGGTTGCCAGGGTTGGGGTAAAGAAAGAATAGGAAATTATTGCTAATGGATAAGTTCTTTGTAGGGTGACGGGAATTTCTGTAATTAGATCAATGCACATAATGTTGTGAATATAGTAAAAACCACCAATTGTACACTTAAAATGGCAAATTTTATGGTACGTAAATTATAACTCAAAAAAAAGAAAAGGAAAGAATAAGGATCTGCAAAATAATTTAACTCATGGTTTACCCCAGCAATAAGGGAATTAGTATTCAGTCTGTAGGAGACTTTGGGTCTAAAATTATGCAACCATAACAAAAGAAGAATGAGTTGGGGGACTGATTCCAAGCATTTATAGACAGAATAAATCCCCAAGTGTAGGAAATATAGAAATAAGAGCTGTAACTAAGGAATGAGGCAAGTAAGCCCAAGGGAATGCCAGAGAACAGCTCCTTTCAAATGAATTACCAGCATTTCCAATTGTATCTAACTTTAAGCATACCTAGTCCTTTTAAAAAGATCTTCATTACAGATAAATGATGGAGAAAAAAGGTCATTTACTTCAAAAAGATTTTAAGAAATTAAAATCAAACGGGATGTGGGAAGAACTTAAAATAAAATACAAACAGCTCATAAATGGCCTAATTTTATTATAAATGAGTAACATAACCATACAGAAGTAGGGAGGGGGAAAAATTACCTAAGTAACTTTGGAAAACAGATTATGACTATACTTTAAAGCTAAAAACAAAGATTGTACTCTAGTTTAAAAATATGTTTCTCACAAAGGAATACATTAGCAATTCTGAAGCTACTTTTACGTGTGCAGTAAGATTAAACAAATAAGTAAATATTTTGTGAATGAGAATCAGGTTTCCCACCTTTGGAGAAGGAAGTAACAAGGAAAGGGAAAAGGATAGGGGGGAAAAGATAAGACTAAGGCTTGTGGTACAGGACTGGAATTGGCAGCATCAGTATGAATTCATAGTTTTTAATTTATATATGTAAATGGATAGATAAGAAAATTTAAATATACGTGTATGTATTAACAAAGGAAGGGAGCAAATGGAATCAGACATTAAGCCTGATTAACTAGGAAGGGGCAGTTTCAGACACTCCAGGGAACCGCCACATTTCTCAGCCAAAGGGACATTAATCCCCACGTGGGGAAATTTCTTTGCTGGGTGCATGCGCAGAAGCTAGGTGACCAAGCAAAACTATGAGGCATATGCAGTAGGGGCCAAAATGGCAACCACAAAAAGGAGTCTAGCCTGGGGAAATCTGGTAAAAAGAACAGAGAGAATAAGGACACAAAACTCCGGAAGATCCTAGAGAATGATTGGTTGGGGGGAGACACGAGCATAGCCGTGGGAAAATCCAGGAGAGACTGGGTAGTCTGAAAGCTACTCCTTCCCAAAACCAAGGAAATATAATTAAAGCTTAAAAAAGGCCAGAGACAGTTGTGCTCTTTGCCTTTATCAGCTACCCAGGCCAAAGTGCAGCATCAACCATTGTCCGTGGACCAGATGGAAACAGGGACTACTAGACTACTGGAGCCTCAGCTGCTAGGCTAATGGCATGGCAACTCAGGGTCCTGGCCCTCCTCCTGGGCTTGATGGGGACAAGTGCAGGCCCAGAGGCTGAACTTCTTCCACAGAGAGTCGGAGCTTAGCCACCAGGTTGTGAATGAGACCGCCTAAGCCCTTCCTTTGTTTTTGCTCCAATAAATCTTGCCACTATACCTCAAATCCTCCTATGCATATATCCCTGAAATGCATTTCCTGCAATACTGTGGACGAGTCCTATTTCCTCCAGCAACATTTTTATTACTATACAAATATTTGCTAGCTCTGTCTACTGAGAGGACCTAGAAACAATGACATCCCAATAATACTGAGCATGCCTGATATGCAGATCTTGGTTTCTAGATACCATCATAATAATAAAAGTCCAAGAGGCGTCATGACCAAAACAACCAAATGACCGGTCACCATGAGGTGCATGGAACACCTCCCGGGCCCTTCCCCGAGGCCCTCAGGCTCCAATCACAGCAAGGCTGGCAGCCAGTGGGCGGGCAAGCGGGAGAGCTCAGCTGGGAGCACAATGGGGCAGGTGGGCAGAGCATGTATGGGTAAAGCAGGTGTGCGAGCATGGAGCGGTGGGCGGGTGTGCAGGGCACGGAGATTTCGCGAGCTGGGCCTCTAAAAGTTCTCCAATAAAATGAACCAGCCTCCTTTGGAGAAAGTGTTGATTCTGTGGCTGGTGCAAACAGGAAAAATATGGGTTGCACTTTTAATACCTTGTGGTACCAGAAAGTAAATTAGTGTTCACAAAATGATAGGAACATTGCAGAAAGGACACAAGAACAAATTTGAAAGTGCTCTCAATAACCAAAGCTGGAACAATTTGTGCAAAAAGTATTAGATTTTAACCCATACAGTAAAATACATGTAAATAAATTGGACGATCAATGAATGGAGCAAAAAGGGCAGAATTCCAATTAATAAATATAGAAGGAATGTGGGAAACAAAATCATTATTAAGCCACATAAGTAGCTGCTGCCAGCAAGAACCATTAATAGATGCAAAAACTGGCTGTGATGAGACACAAGATGTTTGCAACTTCAAAGTACCACCCCACAAGAGGAAGGTATTAATTACAAAGGAATTATTACATTACGAAAGAAAAATTACTTTTATTAATAATTACAAAGGAAAAAACAGTAACTTTAAAGTGGAGAAACCTGGCAGACACCACCTTAACCAGTGATTACAGTTAACATAACCAGTAATAAGACATACTAATCATGAGTAAATAATTATCAGGCAAATCCAACTGAGGGACATTCTAAAAAAATAACTGACCAGTACTCTTCAAGTTTCAAGATCCAGAAAGATTTAAAAAACAAAACAAAATACTGGGGAACATATTACTAAATGCAAGGTGGAATACCCAAGTGGATCTGGGACCAGGAAAAGGATAGTTTATAAATGTGAATTTCTTGGTTGTGATCTTTATAGGATGGTTACATAAGATGTTAACATTAAGGGAAACTGTGAAGAGGGCATATGGGAAATCTTTATACTACTTTTGCACCTTGGTGCAAATTTAAAATTGCTTCAATTAAAAAGTTTAAAAGATTTTAGGAAAAACTCTGAAAGTAAAGCAAATCTTTCTTCTATAATTCAAAGGAAGAAAAACAATGAAAAAACAGTTAAACACTTAGTACTAACTGTTAAACAATTACACCTGGGAAGAATTTGGCATTTTTCTTTCTCAAGTTAAAAGGTGGGCATAATATTCCATTTACTGATAGATCAACTTGTATAAGTTATTCCAAGTCCTGACAGAAATTTGATACAAGATGGAGGGAAGGGTAACAATATGATCTACATATTTTTAGAATCTGTCCATTTGTTGTTACCATACATTAAACATGCAACTACTATTTTTTAAAGCCTTCAGCGAGCAAACAATTATTTTACTAGCAATATGAAAGTAAAAAAAATGTTTTTAAGACTTCGTTAATTATATTACTTTCCTTGAAATTATAGACTAGCCAGTAATTCAACTGTAGAAACAAATGGTAGCTTTCTTTATTCCTTCTCCTAGTTCTTCCATATGCTAATTGCATTCACTTCATACAGCAGTTAATTGGTGGGCTTAATTTTATGGGCTATGTCACACCAAACCCTTACAAAATCAAAGGCATGACTGTGCCATCCTTCAAACCCCGAACTTAACTGACCTAAATAGTTCCAGGTACAACAAGGAGCCATATAAGGCCTTACAAGTAATTTGTGGTCAGATGCTATTTAATAACATCAGAAGCCAATTTTGAATCCTAAACATGCAAGTTGAATGAGAAGTTCTTTGCTGTCACAAAATGTACTCTATTATCACTTATACATTATTTCCCATTTTAAGTGGTTTTCCTCAAAAGTTATTTAATTTTTCTAACCAACTATTTTAATACTGTGTTTAAATAATCTTAGTTTAATATGAAAAACAGGAAGAATGTTACTTCTAAATTCCACCCACTATTAATAAAAAAAAAAAAAAAAACATTAGTAAGGGTCCAATAAATCACTCACTACACTCAGGCACCTTTACCTATTAATTGCATGTTGTAGGTGGGGTAATTAAAGTATAGGGAGACCAAACTATTCTTTTTTTCCTAAAAGTAAAGTGATAGCAGAAAAGGACTCCTTAAAAATAAGAATGCCACACAATATGTACATTAAACACAGTGAGGCTATGACTATAATGTATTTCCAAGGGAATGGTCCCTTGTATTAGAACTGAAAATACATGTGTCCTGTCCTTAACACGAGTGAAAGAGCTGGTGGTTAATGTCCACACTTTACAAAAGCTAATAAAAAAGTAAGTACTAGACATGCAAAAGAAAGTCACCTCATGAAGACCCTAATATATAAATCTGATGAAGAGTGCTGACTTCAGAGGGGAATCTACTTGAAATTTTGTAATTGAATAAAAAGGAAAAGGGCATTACATACAGAGGAGGTCTAGCATTTTTGAAAAGAAATAATTCAGAACACTTCAGGTCTTAATTTCAAAGAACAATGAAACTGCTTTCTAAAAGTTCTGAGAGCAAGTAAAATTTTTAGTTTATCCTCATTGATTAGTAGATAAAACTTTTAATCCAGATTTCCACATTTTTGACCTACTGCTGGTTACAAATCATGAAATACTCAAAAACAAAGTACAGTTAAAATCACAGTTTAATTAAACCATGAGGCAAGCATTAATATTATAATAGTTATTACAGGTTTCTTGGGCAACCCATGTCTCAGAAAAATATGTAAAGCCTTATAATTAGAAGTTAAGACATTGTAGACGGATCACAAGAATTCTCGTGTTTTCTGTTCTAAGGCTTGCGGCCAATCACGAGAATTCTTTTAAAAGATATTAGCTTGTAAGAACATGTAATAAATAACTTCAAAATGCAATGGGTATTTAATTTTAAAGCGTGCCTTTAACATTTATGTAAAATGTTTTTTTGTACTCGTTCAATAGAATCTTATCTGGCCACTGGGCAAAGCTAGCAATAAAACTACTGGTCCTCAATGTGTTAAGAGTCCAATGGCATAAATAATTTTCCCAAATCTACTCATCAACCAGGTAAGGGGAATTAGCATTTCTTGAGCTCTTTCATGCTAACTCTTTCATCTTGCCCAATTTAATCCTAACAAGCCTGAGGCAGAGTCATCATCATCCCTTTACATATGAGGAAAAGAAGGCTTAGAGAAGTTAACTTCCTTGTCTTTGATTAGAACAATATTTCTCAATCTCCACAATATTGACATTTGGGGTCAGATAATTCTTGGTTTGGAGAGGTGGGGGCTGGGGAGCGGGGTAGCTGTCTTGTATAAGATGTTTACCAACATCCCTGGCTTCTATCCACCGGATGCCAATAGCATCTGCTCCAGTTGTGCCAAACCAAAACATCTCTAGATGTTGTCAAAACCACCCCCAGTTGAGATCCACTGAGTTAAAGTGAAGAAGCCAGAATTTTCATTCAATGGACAACATACCATTGAGTTGAGTTAGGGATAATGAGGGTCTTTGCCCTGACAAGCATTAAGACAGGCACACCAGCCCGGCCAGAGTGGGTCAGTGATTGAGTGTTGATTCATGAACCAAGAAATCCTTGGTTCAATTCCCAGTCAGGGTACATGCCGGGGTCGTAGGTTCAATCCCCAGTAGGAAGCAGCCGATCAATGGTTCTCTCTCATCAGTCTTTCTATTTCTCTATCCCTCTCCCTTCCTCTCTCTCTACTAAAGAAAAAAAAATTACTAAAAACCATATTAAAAAAGAAAAAAAGAAAAGAAAATCAAGCACACTGTGACAGTCTGACCTTCAATCTATTGCCCTTAGCCAGCCCCGACATCAGCTAACTGCTCCAACAGGTCAGTGGCATCTCCACTCATCCACTTATGCCTGCTTAACAGTTTGTGGCCATTTCTGACTCTACTGTCCCCTTCATTCCCTGTTTCGTTACTGCCCAAGGTCTGCTGGTTCTTTCTAGGAGTAAAATGTCTCTCTAACTTGTCCCTACTTTCCATTTCCTTCATTCTAATATAGGTATAAGCACAATTCTCCTCCATTTTTCTACTCACAGAAGAAATCAGAAGGAACTAGTAATCACTTGGCTCCCAAAATGAATTAAAGATATATATCAAGATATCATAACTGAACTACCAACCTCTAGGGTGGGGAGCTAGCAGATCTCAAAAAGTGGTCAGTAAAGACCACATTCTTTTTCTGGAGTGGAAAGAAACTGGAATTTTCCATCTGATCTCAGACACTTTCACAGCCAGATGTCAACTCTCAGTAAATAATAACCTTGGCAAGAATTAAGAAAAGGACACAGCAGAGATTAGTTTGCATGCCATTAAAAAGTGGCTTGTATACTATTTCTGGCACTTGTGCCATGAACCACTTTTGCTGCTCTAAGGGAATGAAGAACTGACACAATAGGGAAGTGAGGTAAGATTCCCAAAGAAAGCTTGAACCAACTAGTATTTCTGCTCCTCCCAATATATAAACCGAGATGCAGGTAGATAAAGCAAACATTTCACTAGAGAAACTCAAGCAAAATCTAGTTACAAAGGCACAGGTGTCAAATTTTCATAACATATATGATGAGTATACAGCACCAAAGGCTAACATACATATTAATATTGACAATGAAAGGCTGATTTAAGGTGCAAGGAAATCCAGGATGGTTTTTTAAAAAAATATCTTTTTATTGATTTTAGCGAGGAAGGGAAAGGGATAGACAGAATCATTGATCGGCTGCCTCCTGCACGCCCCCCACTGGGGATAGAGCCTGCAACCCAGGCATGTGCCCTTGACCGGAATCGAACCTGGGACCCTTCAGTCCGCAGGCCAACGTTCTATACACTGAGCCAAACCAGCTAGGGCAATCCAGGATGTTTTTAAGTTGATCTCTCTCTTAGGCAGAGAATAGAACTTTACTAATATTGTATTAATAGTTCTTAGGAAATGCTTTATCCTTTTTTATTTTAAGGCACCACAATCAAGATAACTTTAAATCCAGTATCTGAAATTCACAACCTACTCAAAAGTTTTAATTTATACTTCACAGTTTAAAAAACAACAACAATGTTCAAGAAAATTATGATAGGTGGTCACTAAATATTTCTGCTTCAGTTATTATTACTGAGTTTTTCTGTAAAGGGCTGAACACCAAACGAAAGTACAGAGTAGCAAATATATTTAGTTTCAGGGCCATACTACTATTCCAAATTTACCAGTTTATTCATTTTTAAGTAAATAATAAATTAAAATAATTTCCACAAGAATGTGCCAATATCTCAGAGTTTTCAGAAAGAATGAAGAATATGTCATGCTAAATTGCTGTACTTCTTCTTAGGAGACACAAGTTTAGGTCAGCACTTTCATGCAATGATCAAAAAGTCAAACTAAAAGACTTTATTTAAGCAAGGAGTTATAATTAACTAATTCCAATTCACACACTCCAATTCCAATTCACACATTCTCTAATATCTGATATGTTAATTTATTAAATAATTCTATTATATAAAATAATTACAATTCAGACATTCTCGAATATCTGAAGCAGAAAGAAAAAGCAAAAATTAAAAACTGAACTTGCATTAGATGCCCAGTTACAGCCACCTTAAGGTGATGCTTTTGATACCTGCTATTACTGTCTATAATCTAAGAAAGTCTTGTAACATTTCATTCAATTTTTTCTAAATGGATCAAATAAGCCTAGCCTAAACTAATCTAATTCAACACAGTCTGAGTAATTTCCTTGTAATTCTAAGATGTATGCCTTTGAGAATAGTCACGTAAAGCCTTGAAGATAGAAGACATATGAACAAATGCATATAAATACCAGCCATATAAATTCAAGAGGAAATGCATCAATTTAGCCTGTCATATTTTTTCCAAGAATCATTTTCTGTATGAAATGATAGAATTAACCTAAGTTCACCCAACCAATTTTTACTTTACTGCCTTTTACCAACACTTGTCCATATGAAAATGGTAAAGACAATGTTGTCACAACTGATGCCTGAAATCTTTATAAAAATAACGTCTTTTAACAAAATAAATGAGTAGGCCCTCTGAACCAATTCTTAAGAGATCTTCAAGATGTTACATGTTAAAAAATATTTTTTAAAGATGTTACATGTAACAACAGTGTAATTTAAAATTCATCCCAACTAACTTTACCATCAAACTATACTGTTCTTTTCAGTTTTAAAACAAATTTTAACCTTGTCAAATAGATTATGGTTAACCGAGATCTCAAAAGAAAATCAGCCTTGAGCCCCAAGGGGTGTGTTCCCTAGGAGACCATTTTGATTGATACTGCTTCAGTTAACGGAGTGGAAATCTGCTGACGTTAAATGGAGGATAAAAACATTAAGACAAATCAAGTATTTAGGATTCAACTGTCAGAAGGTTTTTGCACAGAAATTATCTCTGCGGCATCCTTCCCCTGTGTTAAATTACTACATTTATACAATGTTGTCACATAATCTTTTAGTTTTGACTCTTCCCTAAAAATATTGATTGAAAATAGTATTTTACTAACAAAACTGCAAATTAAATAAATTATATTTTTCAACACCTAAAAATATAAAATATTTTAATAGCCTAGTTTCCTATTCCTACTTAAAGGAATGAAATTAAAGTAGTTTCTTGTCCCTTTTTCCTTATAGTTCTTCCAACTACCCTAACACAATCTTTCTTGAGACATTCCTAGATAGAAAATAATTTGTACTTGAATAAGCAACTACTTTAAAAATTAAAGTGTAAATAAGCATATTATCATTTTCAAATGCTAGCCAAAGAAACTGGGGGAATCTATTCTAGACCCATTAGCTCTGCCTAAAACCTTTGAATTAAGCATATCCTGAAATCTTGAAGATCATTGCATGTTTATCCATTAGTCAAAGAAACTAATGGCTACGATTAAACAGTTTTATGTGCATTAGGTTTATACTGGTTTTCTATGGGAAAGGCCAAATTTATTCCAAAAAAAAAAATCCATTATTGGGAAAGAGAAACTATTTGCAAAATTATCCAGCTAAAAAATACATTTTCTAATAAGCCATCCCTTTATACATATATATGGCTAATTTAAACACACACACACACACACACACACACACACAGAAAAGGGGCCTTTACTTATCTCAGATTCCTAAGTGGTATCTGTTTAGAGTTATGATAAACATGCAAACGGGAGTTCCAAAGCATGTGGATAAAATCATAACCCACAAATGGATGTCCAGGACCAATCCCTGAAATTCCAGGAAATTAACACTTCAAGTATTTCTAGTGACTAGCAGGAAGTATTCATGAAGCATCCTGGAGGTTAAGGCTAAAAATTTGTCAACCTTTGCTGAGAAAGATTAAGTGGACCGTAAGAAGGAGATCCAAAAGAATAAAACTGAAGTGCCAAAGAAAAATACCATAGTTGCTGAAAGGAACCACATAGATGTCATGCCCTCCAACAACCACTGCAGACATGGCACACTCCCTAAGAACCTTCATGCTAATGCTCCTGGGAGCCACTATCAATTCTACCCAGTAAATAACTAGAGATGTGACTTATCTGCAAACCTACTGGAGGATTCTGTTTCTGGGGAATAGCAGCAATTGCTCATCCATGCATGCTAACTGTGCGTCAACCATCGTTTTGGGCACCTCACATAGCAGGCTTTATTTATTCCTCACACCAACCCTTCAAGAGGGCGTTATTCCATTTACAGATGGGTAAACATTAGAAGTTGAGAAAGCTCAGGAGCATAGTAACTCATTAGATTTTTAGGAGAGGAAAAAATAACTTGTCAGGATTCAAATCTAAGCCTGTCTCTTCTTACACTGGTCCCTGGCTTCTTGGTAGCACTCCAACTTTCTCTATGGGCTTTAAGCCACAACACTATATAAAATTCTGTAGTTAACTCCACTGATGCCTAATGACAACTTCATGGAGAGCATTTTAACCACTACTGTTTTCTTTTAGCATTCAGCTGTCATAACAACCGCATTAATGCCTGGTGATATATTAGTATGCAAACACTGGGCTACGCTATTTATAGTTAGCATTTATTGAGCACTTGCTATATGCCAAATACTGTTATACCTGCTTACAACCACCTCAGAAGGCAAGTTCTATCAAATATCCTTATTTTATAGATGAAAAAACTGAAGCACAAAAAAGCTTTAATAATTTGCATAAGGCCAAATTATGTTAAGTGGGGATCTAGCATTCAAATCAGAATGCCTGGTTCCAAAGCGCATATTCTTTAACTCTAGCCTTCCTCTGTCCCAAGAAAATTTATATAGGGTTTCTCATTTAACCCTCTTAACTATGGAAGCTATTGTCAATCCCAATTTATATGTGAGAAGACAGACTCAAAAAGGTGAAGTCACAAAACTTTTAATAGTGAAGGCATGATTTAAATACATTTTTGTTTCACACCCCTAAGATGCTAATACACCATGTCAAAGGAGGATACTAACTATAGAAAGAAAAGGGATAATAATATAGGGTGGTCCAAAAATATATATATACACACTTTAACAGCTGATAGCTCAATTGATGTTTCTTCCTTTTCAGATTTAATCCATTGGGATTAATAATTATTCAAAGTGTACAAAGTGTGTATACATCTTTGAGACACTATATATATATATATATTTTCAAAATGGTCAATAGCTCTTAAAAATTTCTGCACTGTATAGAAGTTCTTTAAAATGTTTAAAATGGTAAAAGAAAAAATGTTATGGTAATGAGAAACTGACAAAAATGGCCTTTTGATTATTACAAAGCAGAAAAAAAACAGTTTTTAAGAATTGTATAATCTTTTATTATGAGGCCAAATCATTCCTATTTGGCCATAAAGTACAGAGAGGCCCAGTCAGCCCCAGCATATACCATGCTTCCTTCTCACAACCACTCCCTCCCACCTCAGTAGACAATATGAGAGTGAGCTTTACTAGTCATGCTCCTTTTCCTGAGATCAAGAAACAAAAGTAACATCTTAAGAAATCACCTTCTTTAGGCTACTCTCTTAAATCTGTAACATTCTCAAAGCAGAAGCTCAAGTTTCAGATGTTAAGATACAACAACCAAGAAACAGGTATATAAATGAATGCACTTAACATTCTTTGTCTCTTGTACAGCAAGGACCTGCCTTTCTTAATCCTATACACTAAAAGACAGAGGAAAAGGCCTCAGAAAAGTGGTTTTTCCACACTACCAGACAAAAATATCACTGCTTCCAAATGCTGTTCCTAAAGACCCAATTAGACACTATTACTCCTCTACAGTTATACACTTTGGTATTTCAGAAAATGTTTTCCACCACTTATCCATCCAAAGCAGAGCTAAGCAATGGAATCTCGCCTCTCATCATAGTTCCCATATATCCCAGGGGTTCAGACAGCAACACAGATTACTGCATATAAGAAACATCTATTTTAAAATTACTAGTCCTACTTAGAACAATCAAGCTCACATTCTCAACAAGGGAAAAGCAAATTAGAAAGCAGCCAGCAAGCTCTACAGCAGCCCCTTTCACCAGACTGTACAGTGTTTTAAAACCAAAAGATACAAAGGGACAAACTGTCATTTGTAATGATCTTTTATAGCATCTCGCAGCCAGGAATGAACACACACACACACACACACACACACACACACACACACAACCAGTCCAAAGCATAACTGTGATGGTTTCCGGAGGGTAAAAAATCACTTATTCAGAGTTTTCAATGCTTTTACAAAATAATCAGTGCTATGTTTAAAAAAAAAAACATTAAATATTTAAATGAGGCCAAAGGAATCAGGTGAATAATAATCCAGTGTGTCCAGAGTGTACAGTGGACAAACAGGTTCCACTTCAACCTGCTAAATGATGTTCTGAAATAGGGTGGAACTTTAAGAAAGGAAATCACCACATAGTATTTCATTAATTCAGAACTTTTTTGTGTGTGTGAACTGAAAAACGGTGAGTTTCACCCCCCTCCCCCAAAGCTGTACTTAATTAAAAACAAAACAAAAAACAAAGCCAGTTCCTTTCTTATAAACGAACCCAGGCACATACCAAAGCTTGATGTGCAAGCACAGAGATGCAGTCCCTTTTATTCCCCCTCCCCATTCCCGCTTCCTCTCCAGTGATGGCTTTCAAACAGCGATCTGCACGGAGATGCTATCAGAAAGGAAAACTTCCCTCCTGCTACCCCAAGCTCAAGGGCTGACCGGGAAAGCAGAATCGAGCTCAGTCACCTCACAGGATTTGCATTTCCGAAATGCCTTATGTTACCAACATTAAAAAAAAAAAAAAAAAGCGAGCTATCCTAAGGAAGCAATTCTTTGGGCACTTCAAAGAAAAATAAATAAAACCGGGAAAACAAACAAAGGTAGGGAAAGGAAGGCAACTTAAAAACACACCACCACACCCTCAACTCCGCGCGGTAACCCGGCTGCCAGGGGCCTTTACCTTCATTTTCCATTGAAACTGCACTTGATTGGTGGCTACCAAGTCTTTAGTGTCAGCCGCAGCCACACGGGGAACAGAGAGAGGAGGAAGACAAGGCAGAGAAGCCCCCGGGATCCCAGGCTGTCACCCCCGCTCCCGGCCACGCGTCCCACGGCTGCTCCCACCACCCCTAGCAGCAGCATCTGCAAGAGAAACCGGGAGAAGCGGCGCTGACGAGAGACAGGGCGAGAGGGAGGGTGCCCCCCGCCCCCGCCCCTCTGACAGCTCGGGAGCCCCAGACCCCGCGCCCACCCCTCGGGCACCCGCGACGCCCCCAACTCAAGCTGCTGGCAGGGCGGCGCCCAAGACACCCCACCCAACAAGGTATCCCCGGACGCCCCCTCCCTCGGGACCTGGAAGTTTCTGGAAATGGGTAATATCGGTGCACGCCCCAAGCCCCAGACCCCCGTCCTCCGGGCAGCGGGATACTCACCCGCGGGGCTCGCCAGGGCGCCAGCGCGCCGCGGGCAGGAAGGAACGGCTCCCCGATCGGCGGCGCCAGGCGGGAGCCAGTTCCCGGCGTGAGGAAAGAGCGACGGGAGGAAGGGAGGGAAGCAGGCAGGGCGGGCGGGGAGGGGAAGGGAAGAGGAGGTGAGGGACCCGTCCCTGTCGGCCCGGCCCGCTCAGCGCTACGGCGCTGGTCTGCACCCGCCTCCGCCTCCTGCGCTCCGCCCCTCCCCGCCGCCCGCCGCCGCCGCCCCCCGCCGCCCCGGCGAGCCCCGCACTCCCGTGCCAGCCGCGGACCGAGCTTTGTCGCTACCACTTCCGCTGCGAGAGGCGCGCGCGCACGCGCACTCGCACGCACCGGCGGGGACGGCGGAAGTGGAGTGAAGACAGAGCTGCCCGCGCCGAGTGGGTTCTGGTTGGGTGCGGAGCAGTCGGTCTGGTAGGAGTGTGCGCGGCCCCGTGGCGGTTCCTCGCGGACCCCCGGCGACGGTGCCCCCCACCCCCGTTTCTACGCACCCCCTGGGGGGCCACGCATTCCCAGGAGGCAGCCCGGAGTTTGGGGCGGGCGGGCAGGCGCGGTCATGGTCGCTGTCCCCGACGTGTTGGAGCGCCCTCGACAGAGGCGGCGACCGGGGGAGCCCCTCCCGTCGGGGTGGTGGTCACAGTCTCCGCAGGCGACGCGAGGGAGGACCGCGGACGGAAGGGGCGAGCGCGGAGAGTCACCGGGGCTCTTGCTGGGACCTCACACCCTCACTTGCTGACCCCCTGTTGGGCTTGCTTTGCTCTAACTTGGGGAGCTGGTCATTGAGGGGCGATTTCCCAAAGATAATGTCCGGACCCGGGGGTCCGTGAGTAATGAGAGGACAGAGAGGTCAGCCTCAAAGGGCTCAAGGAAGGATTCAGCCTTTCTCGTTCGTTTGGAGTGTGTGGAACCCAAGAGGTGGAAACAACTAGAAACCGGGAGCCCAGGGATGGAAGCTGAAGAACGGCCATTACCTTCGGCTGCTGGCTATGCCTTTTGCCCCTTGAACCGCGTTCACTTTCCCAGCACCTACCCTGGGCTCCCAATGAGCGATTTCTATCTAGTTAAGCCTTGGCGAGCCAGACTCGGGAAACGGAAACGAAGGCCTCTCGCACCCAGAGCCACTAGAGGGCAGGGCTGCACCTGCTGAGCTGGAGCGCCTCCGCCAACCCCTCCCTTCTATGCTAGAGGCGTTTTTCTCTGTCAATATGTAACACCCGTGAAAAAGGTTGGCCCTGCCCTAGCCGGTGCCGCTCAGTAGTTAGAGTGCCGCCCGACACACGGAAGGGTCGCGGGTTAGATTCTAGGTCAAGGGCACAAATCTGGGTTGCAGGATTCATCCCGGCTCCCCCCAACTCCCTCCCCCCCAGTCCTGGCGCCTGCGGGAGGCAACCAGTCCATGTGTCTCTCTCACATCCATATTATTCTCTTTCCCTCCTTTCCATTCTCTCTACAAATGAACGGATCGGGTGAGGATTACCAAAAAAAATAAATATAATTTTTTTTTTTTTTTTTTTTTAGCCCTTATCTCAGGCCCGATAACATACGCCAGTGTGCTCTCTGACCACATGTTCAGTGTCCAAATAAAGGGGTTGGCTCTTTTTTTCCTTGGTTTTGTCCCAAGTAAGTGGTATTCGTCTATGGTCAAAAATCCTGGACAGCTTTCTACATTTACTTTTCTTTCAGCAAACATTGAGGTTTTATTCAGCAAGGTCACTTTAAGTTTCAAAAGTGAAACCATAAACATCAGAATGAAATCGATTTCTAGTCTCAAGAGTTACTCTCTATGCCCCACCTTTGGCTTGCAAAACTTTTGTCTCATCTGTTGTTTATAAGCCTACGATTGTGTACAATGAGTGTGCTACTTGCTCAATGTTGTAATCAGTTTTTAATGATTATTAGTTACTATACTTGTTGAACCTTAACACTACAGCACTGCATTAGAGACATAAAGCTTCTAAAGTAGGAAAAGTACGTAATATAGACATTATTTGATATTTGCATGATCTTACAAAATAGAGGGTCATGTCACTACAGAATTTGCTATTGGATTGCTTTAGTTAGCGCAAACATTTTATCTAAGGCACCCTTTCAGAATTATCTGTTGTCTACTACAATACCCCGGCATTAGCCCTGCATTCATAATTAACTCTCCCAAAGATGTATTACCTCATGAGGGATACCTAAAGTAGCTTACACTGGAATTTTACTTTTGATTGCCTAACTTGTGAATGCCATTGTTCCTATGGCTAAGCCAAAAAAAAAAAAAAATGGATAAAACCACCTTTGTCCAGAAAAACTGCTACATACTTCACTCTTGATCCACTGTCAATCATCTGACAAAGTCCTAGGCCTGGGAGCAGCAAAAACCTTAAAGGTAACTGGTTCAGCCACTTAGCTGATCCTTGAGCCTTAACATATTTCTGCAGAGTGATCCTCTATTCCAGGGGTGGGGATTGTCCGGCCTGCTGGCCATATAAGGCCCTTGAAATCATTTGGGCTGGCCCTGCCAAGGCATTAGGGGTTAGTTAATTAAATGTTTGACCAAATATAGCAGGCTAATTTTTAAGTTAATTTTGTATGGCCTGTGAGTCATGTTGTAAATTAAAAGCACTATAAAAGTATAAGAGTATCATACAGGGAAGCAAGCAAAAGCATGGACTGTTAGCTAGCTAGAATGAGATTGATGGCAAAGAAATGTATTTTGTTTAAGTTGCCTCTTTAGAAATCAATGCTTTAAAAGTCTTGTCTGCTCTCACTTTATTCTGAATATTTAGCCTACCAAAGTAAATATATTTGATGCAAAAAATGGTCATATATGAGCAAAAGAGGAGCAGTTTGTCAGGCATCTCTGCTTGGGGAAAATATTACAAATAGGGAAGATTGAAGAATGAACATGATATTGTACTTTTATTTATGCTCTGCCTTGTACAAAGGATATGAGGCATCTTGTTTTTCTATCAAATTTGATAGCTAGTATTTTTTTTTTTTTTTTTTTTTTTTTTAGAGATAGAGGAAGAGAGAGAGAGAAACATCAATTTGTTGTTCCACACGGAGATTGAACCTACAACCTTGGGGAATTGGGACAACACTCCAACTAACTGAGCTACCTGGCCAGGGCTGCCAGCATTTTTTATAAACTTGGAAAATAAAGGAATATGTGGTCCCTTAGGATTTAAAAATTAACTTCAAAAAGGTTATATTTAAATCATTTCTCAGAGTCTTATTTCAAAAATCTTTTAACATTGTTTTAAGTATCATGGTTAATAGTTAAGGAATTTTACCTAGCTGATGGAAAAGAAGTTGTCATTTTTTAAAGTTTGATATTTTAAAAGCATATAAAGATACAACACTACTTATATAAGCTAACCTACTCCAACAGAACAAGTATTTTTCTTCTCATAGAATAAAAGACATGCTAAGGGTCAAGTTTAGGGAAATATAGTCTTATTACAAGAAGTATATGAAATGAGTGTCTAACTACCACCTGCAGAATTGCTATAAATCTGCTTGGTTGAATAAAAACTGGGAGCAAGAAAAAAAAATCAAATGGACTAAAAAATGAGATACCTGTGTTTGATTGTTTTTAACATACATTGATATCCAAATACTTTACAAATATTTTATCAGCCTACAAAATTCCATAACTTCAACACTTGCTAGCATTCTAATATTTGATGAAACTGAGCAGAAGAAATTAGAGAATTTAAAGTGTACCCTTTTAATTTTTATTTTTAAAGAAGTTCATTTCAAGAGTGATTCAGTTTCTCCATTCACTGGGTTCTGAGCCTGCAGTGATATTTGGGATCTCTGGTATGTGCTACTGATCCTGGGTTGCAGATGAGTGTAGATGGGAGTGCAGATGAGGATAAGAAAGGAAAGGAAAAAGAGCAAAGTGAATGAGTCTTATGTCCAAGAGTCAACTCTGGACTTTGTTATTTCCATGGGAAATAGTCATAGCATATTACATGCACCCCAAAATTTTTGAGATAAAAATGTTTTCATTTAAAAACATTTTAAAATGAAATGAAATGGTCGAGGGGCCCCGCCATCGTCCCATGATCCCTTACAGAGGGGGGCCCAGGCTACCCTCTGTGGGGCAATCAATGGAGGGGGCCCAGGCTACCTGGCCAGTGGTGCTGCAACAGGTGGGCGGGAATGGCCAGTGATTGCCCTGTGGAGAGTGGCATGGGCCTCCCTCTGTAGGGCAATCATTCTGTCTAGTTTTAAAACTAGCATCATTTATCTCTGGTCCCAAAGCACTTGTCTGTAATAATCTATAATAATAGAAGTACAACATGCAAATCGACCGAACCGCAGAACAACCATCCAGACAACCTTCCAGATGACCATGCTATGACACGCAATGGCGCCAGGCCAGCCAAGGCGGGTGCGATGCGATTGATTGGGGGGCCCCGCCCTCACCCCATGATCACCCTACAGAGGGAGGCCCAGGCCACCCTCTGCAGGGCGATCAATGAGGGGGCCTCTGCAATCAATCACCTCAGACTACCCAGCTGGCGGTGCTGCAGCGGGTGGGTGGGGCCGGCCAGTGATTGCCCTGCAGAAGGAGGCCCAGGCCAACCAAGCAATCGTACCCCATGCCTGTTACCTGCAGAGGGAGGCGACCAGTGGCAGGAGGTGGGGGGGGGGGAGCACTGCACAGATGGTAAGCAGTGGCAGTGGCAGTGGCAGAAGCAGGGCGAGCTGCCAACAGCCAAGGGAAGGAAAGCCCGACAGGCCCTGATCACCAGCCAGGCCTAGGGACCCTACCCAAGGGGTACCAGTTTGCGAGAGGGTGCAGGCCAGACTGAGGGACACCCCTCCCTCCCGTGCACGAATTTCATGCACCGGGCCTCTAGTATGTAATACAAATCCATTGAATAAATGAGTAATCTGGAAAATGGCCATCATAAATAAATAATTGCTGTTGAATGAATAAACATAATCCCACCTTTGACTTTGCTATTTGCTTCCTACGGTAAAGCTAAAACATGAGCTTCTACTTTCCTGCAAAGCAAGAAAAACCAAGAAGTTTTCAAAGGTTTAAAATGAATTCACATCTCCAAACTACAAAGGAGTTAACTAGGACAGCTTGAACTGAACAGGAATAAACACTAATCATTTTAAGATGTGTTAAATATTGAGCACTGCCCAGATCAGATGAAATTTCACACCTGGATTGTAAGCCCAGGTAACCATTTGAAATTAAACGATAATGTTGAGGTAGCTCCTGCTATGTATGTAGGAAATTTTAGCTAAGCTTGTGCTTTGGATTTTAATGGCATGTATATCAATGCCTGACAAAATCAAAAACATTGTAGTTTTCAGCATAGTCATCAGTTATTACCTTAGGGATCAAGGAATCTACTCAATTCTTGGACAAGACAGCCAGAAGACTATATATATAAGCAACAGGCCTTAGAATAGCCAAGTAAATTAAATTGCCACTGACCAGTATCTTCTACTAAATTTGAGGCTTGCTGATGGGTTGGTTTTCACAAAAAGTTGAAACTATTGAACAGATTCCATATCATGTCTCCTGCCCCCCTGCTGTGTTTGCAGTAACAGTCCAGACCTCCTCCTTCCATTTAAATGTGTTTTCAATTTCACATTGGAAACATTTTCGATTTTTCTTTACTCTGCAGCACATTGGTGTCTGAAAGACTATTGGAAATAGTTGCATTTCCTCAGACCTCCAAAGTGATACATTTTTCACTGAAGTTTTCTACCTCACCATTTTCTAGAAGTCAGATATTTTTTGCAAAGCTTGCATTTTTGCCTAAATTGTCCCATGTCCTTCCGGGCCCCCTGCAGAAATTTTCTCTCTTCTGTGCTTCCTATTGTGAGAACAAATGAGAAAAAATAAAGCACAAAAAATATCATTATGGTAATAAATTAGTGAGGGAGATCCACAGCACAGAAACCTTTAGGTCAGAAACTCCATCACTACAAATATAGATGAGGTAGAAAACTAAGATTTATATTATACCTTCAGGCAACTTTATTTTTGTTTTCTTGGTTTTAAAAGGCATTGTTTAGCCTATTTCAGAAGATAGTAAAAGTAATTTAATGTGCCAAATATATATTTGGGGGATTACAAAAGGAGGATTCTGGAAAGAAAAAAAAAAAACTTTCTATAATCCAGAAACAAACTCAAATGCAAATTTGGGGCTTGAACCAGCCCAACCATTCCCCATTTCAAACAGTTGAGTGCAAAACTATTTTCTAAGAAACTGCTACATCAATTACTAGAAATATTGGTATTCTAAGTGAACAGTGTCCCACTCTGGAATGTTTAACAGGAAGATGACAAACTTGAAATGGTCATTATGCTCTATAAGGAGAATAAAAGGAACTCTGTTATATTCCAAATGACAAAGTACATCGGGTAATGAACGTTACCAGTGATTCCTCAAATATCCATTCCCCTCCAGGAACATTCAAGTGAGTGTTTCTCAACGTGTGGCCCCACTACCAGCAGCATCAGTATCACTTGGGAACTTACTAGAAATGCAAATTCGTAGATTCCACCAGACCTACTGAATCAAATTCTGAGGGTTGCGTTCAGCAATCCATGATTTAATAAGACTTCCCAATAATTCTGAATGTTTGGAAGTGCTGCAGCCACTTATTACCCTCTCTTCCCCCCCTCAGGGAATAGCCAATACCAAGGATGGCATACTAGTGATGAGAGGAAGCCAAGCCCTTTAACACATAATTAAGCTAACAAATCAACCCTGGAGCCTGTCCTATCACATTAATGTGAGATAATAAATGAATTATACTTTCTGTTACTTGCAGCTAAAAGCATCTAATTGATAGTCTTAATGAGAAAAATAATAATTTAGATAAATAGATTAAAATGTTGGTTGATATTTTGGCTTCTATAAAAATTTTAAAAATCCAATATAATATGACATTCAGCTAATGAAGTGTTAAATAAAATATTTAAAATGCTAAAGGCAGTGTCAATGGGAAGTTACAGAATAAGATGTAAGTCAAAAAGACTGAACACAAGGGAACCTTTTTTCAGTGATTTCCTTATCCTGTATAATAAAAGGCTAATATGCAAATCGACCGAGTGGCAGAATGACCGGTTGTTATGACACGCACTGACCACCAGGGGGCAGACAGTCAACACAGGAGCTGCCCCCTGGTGGTCAGTGCACTCCCAAAGGAGGTCCGCCGCTCAGCCAGAAGCCAGGCTCATGGCTGGCAAGTGCAGCGATGGTGGCAAGAGCCGCTCCCGCCTCCGCAGCAGCCCTAAAGATGTCCAACTGCCAGTTTAGGCCCACTCCCCTAAGGGCGCAGGCCAGGCTGAGGGACCCCCTCGAGTGCATGAATTTCATGCAACAGGCCTCTAGTTAGCTTATAAAGTTTTAAAAAATGGCTGATTTCAGTAGCCCCTTTGACAAGTCTTTCTTATTATCAATTAGTATTTTTAAATTATGTAACTGCAATTTATTCTTGAAAACTAATGAGTGAGATTTTAGAATTTTTACTTTCTTATGGAGTTGTATGATCTGGTGTCAGGCTTTTTCTTGTTTAATTCTTCAACTAACGATTACTTGGTGATAGATTCTACTATGAAATTACTCAAATAAAATTAAGTTTATACCTTCCTAAAGTATGACATAGTCATTTTTCAGTAAGCTTGATGAAAATATTTATAGTTTTAAGGTTTGCACATCAACTTATTTCTATTTTCTGAGTTAGAGCAGTTAAAAATCTATGACATTAAAAAAAGTCTACATGTATTCTAACATGGTTTAAATAATTAAATTGCTCATTTTAACCTAGGAAAAGTAAAGATGCCAATATTGCACATTTGATTTAAGAATTTAAATTGCTTTTAGGGAAATGAGAATCAATTTTCACTGAACAGCCACCAAAACTACACATTTGTTCAGGGCATTTTAGTTGACATAACACTTCCATGTACATAATTAAATTTAATCATCATAATGTGAGATAAACAGACTAGATCTTAATTGCATTTTATAGCTGACCAAGCTGAAACTCACACAGGTGAAGCTCCTGCACAAGAATTTCTCACTATTCACTATTCAATGTCAAATGCCAGAGTCAAATATCCCTATTGGCTTTAATTTTTTTAACACTTCCACAATGACCCATTAAAAATATGTAAAAGTGACCCATTAAAAAATATAAATTACCTTTTATAGTTTATCATTTTCTTTTATTAAATTCTAGCATCTTTCAACTCAATGGACCACCCTGTAACCTTGGTAGCCATTAATTCCTGAGCCTGTGATATCTGCCTCATTGCTCATTTAATGGCATTCAAGAATGTATTAACAAGGACTTGATTTTAAAACATCCTTGGTCATTGTCTACATCTATTCACTTGTTGTTATTTAACCTTTGGACAACATCACTGGGGAAATCACATTCCAAGCAAAAGCTGTTCTAGAATCCCATGGGTTTAGCTTCTGAGAATTGAAAAATATTTCTAAAAAGGGAATGTAATCTTATGAGTAAATAATCAAAGATGGGCATTTTAAAGAGATTATTCAGTAGGTAACAGACATGTTCATTAACATGTTATTGAGAAATAAACAAAATATGCATTAAACGCATGTTCTGAGAGTCCAGAAGCCACTAAAACAATATTAGTGGTAAATTTTGTTGTTTTTGTGAGTCTTTATAATTATATTTACATGTTAACCAGAGTATGGACAAGGAAAAAAGCTGAGATTTTTATTTTTAAAACTAAGAACTGAAAATGGCTTTAGATAATATGGGGGACATAACAACCTTTATACCTTTTCTATATTCCATAATTTGAATCAACAATTAAAATTCTCAGTTGCCATATCAGTTTAATAAGTAAACAGCTACAAAAGAAGGCATTAAAAATACAATCTTCCAAAATTGTATCAGGAAGAAGCAGAAAACCTAAATAGCCCAACAACAACTGATGAAATTGAAGCAGCAAGCAAAAAATTTCCGGCAAACAAAAGCCCTGGTCCCGAGAACTTCAGAGGGGAATTTTACCAAACATTCAAAGAAGAACTAATACATCTCCTCCTGAAACTATTCCAAAAAGTCCAAGAGGAAGGAACACTTCCAAACTCTTTTTTGGAGGCCAGCATTATCCTAATTCCAAAACCAGATAAACACACTACAAAGAGAATTACAGGCCAATATCCCTGATGAACATAGATGCTAAAATACTCAACAAAAATTAGCAAATCAGCCGAAACCGGTTTGGCTCAGTGGATAGAGCGTCGGCCTGCGGACTGAGAGGTCCCAGGTTCGATTCCGGTCAAGGGCATGTACCTGGGTTGCGGGCATATTCCCAGTGGGAGATGTGCAGGAGGCAGCTGATCGATGATTCTCTCATCGATGTTTCTAACTATCTCTCTCCCTTCCTCTCTGTAAAAAATCAATAAAATATATTTAAAAAAATTAGCAAATCAGATCCAGCAATATACCATATTAAAAAAGATCATATACCATGAGCCAGTGGGATTTATTCTAGGTATACAAGGCTGGTACAATATTTCCAAATCAAAAAACATGACACATCACATAAACTGAAAGATAAACATCACATGATCATATCAATAGCTGCAGAAAAAGCATTTGACAAAATTCAACCCCCATTTTTTAGAAAAACGCTCAGCAAAGTAAGGAATAAAGGGATCATATCTCAACATAAGAAAGGCCATATATGCAAACCTACAGTCAACATCATACTCAATGGGCAAAAACTAAAACCATTTCCCCTAAGAACAGTAACAAGACAGGGATGTCTGTTTTTATCACTTTTATTCAACATAGTATTAGAAGTCCTACCATAGTGATCAGACAAAAAGAAAACATAATAGGCATCCAAATTGGAAAGGAGAAAGTAAAACTCTCATTATTCACAAATGACACGATATTATACATAGAAAACCCTAAAGACTCCACCAGAAACTAGATTTAATAAAAAAAGTCAACAATGTAACAGGATACAAAACTAACAGCCAGAAATTGATAGCATTTTTATACACCAATAATGGATTCTCAGAAACAGAAACTAAAAACAAAAATCCAATTTACCAGTGCAACAACAATAAAAAATTAAGATACTTAGGAATAAACTTAACTAAGGAGTTAAAGACTTATGCTGGGAAAACTATTGGACGTTGAAAAAAGAGATAGAGGGAGATATAAACAATTGGAAGAATATACTGTGTTCATGGATTGGTTCATTAAACTGTCCATACTGCCCAA
Source organism: Myotis nattereri (assembly GCF_964212035.1). NCBI lineage: Eukaryota > Metazoa > Chordata > Mammalia > Chiroptera > Vespertilionidae > Myotis > Myotis nattereri. Next base: position 37,209,911 of record NC_138089.1, read on the forward strand.
AGCAATCTATAGATTCAGTGCAATCCCTATTAAAATACCAATGGCATATTTCACAGATCTAAAACAAATCTTTCAAAAATTTATATGGAAACAAAAACAACAACAACAACAAAACAAAAACAAACAAACCCCTGAACAGCTGCAGCAATCTGGAGAAAGAAAAACAAAGTTGGAGGGATCATAATACCAAATATCAAGTTATACTACAAAGCCACTGTACTCAAAACAGCCTGGTACTGACACAGGAGGCATATAGATCAATGGAACAGAACAGAGACCCCAGAAATTGACCCACGCTATTATGCTCAATATTTGACAAAGGAGTCAAGACAGTCTCTTCAAAAAATGGTGTTGGGAAAATTGGACAGATACCTGCAAAAAAAATAAAATAAAACTAGACCACCAATTTACACCATACACAACAGTCAATTCAAAATAGATAAAAGATTTAAATGTAAGTCGTGAAACCATGAAAATCCCAGAAGAAACCATAGCAAAATCTCAGACATCTCTTGTAACAATATGTTCCCAGATACATCTCCTAGGGCAAAGGAAACTAAGGAGAAAATAAACAAATGGGACTACATCAAAATAACAAGCTTCTGCACAGCAAAAGAAACCATCAACAAAGTGAAAAGGGAGCTCACTGTATGGGAGCACACATTTGGCAATGATACATCTGGTAAAGGGTTAATATCCAAACTATATAAGGAACTCATACAACTTAACAAAGAGAAGACAAACAATCCAATTTAAAAAATGGGCAAAAAACCTAAATAGACACTTATCCAAAAAGGACATACAGATGGCCAAGAGACATGAAAAAATGCTCAAAGTCACCAATTATCAGAGATATGCAAATCAAAACAACAATGAGGTATCACCTCATACCTGTCAAAATGGCTACCATCAACAAATCAACAAATGACCAGTGCTGGCAAGGATGTGGAGAAAAGGGAACCTTAGTATACTGCTGGTGGGAATGCAGACTGGTGTAGCCATTATGGAAAACAGTATGAAGTTTCCTAAAAAAAATTAAATATGGAACTCCCATTAGACCCAGTGTTCCCACTTTTAGGAATATATCCTAAGAAACCTGAAACACCAATCAGAAAGAATATATGCACCCCTATATTCATAGCAGTGCAATCTACAATAGCTAAGATCTGGAAACAGCCTAAGTGTCCATCAGTAAATGAATGGATAAAAAAGCTTTGGTACATTTACACCACAGAATACTATGCAGCAGTAAAAAAAAGAAGAATCTCTTACCCTTTGTAACATCATGGAAGGACCAGGAAAGTATTATGCTAAGCAAAAAAAGCCAGTCAGAGAAAAACAAGAATCACATAATCTCACTCATATGTGGAATCTAATTAACAAAATAAACTGGTAAAAAGAAATAGATCCAGAGACAGAAGCAGAGAACAGACTGATGAATCTCGAAGGGAAGACAGGGGTGGGTGGGTGGTAGGAAGAGATCAACCAAAGAACTTGTAAGCATATATGCATAACCCATGGACACAGGCAATAGTGTAGTGAAGGCCTGGGGTGGGGGGTAGTGGCAGGCTAGAAGGGGTCTATGTTGGGGGAAAGGGGGACATACGTAATACTTTCAACAATAAAGATTTTTTTAAAAAAAGAGGTCATTAAAGAGAACATTTTAGATTATATTCTTATAACAAAGATCCTGTTTAACAATTCTTTGCATTACTTAGCATTATGTAGTGCTACTAGGCATGGGAAGCTGTGGTTTAAAATGGTTAATTATTTCACTCATGTGGAATATAAAGCTGAAAGCTACAAATAAACAAACAAATACTCATAGACACAGACAACAGTATGGAGTTTATCAGAAGGAAAGGGGGTAAGGTGGTTGTAGAAGGGGTAAAAGCAGTCAAATATATAGAGACAGACGGAGGGTGGTGAAAATACAATGGACTATACAGATGATGTATTATAGAACTGTACACTTGAAACATGTAATTTTATTAATGTCACACCAATACATTTAATAAAATTTTTTAAAAGAGCCTGTGGAGATTTGACTGGGGTGGTGAAAGCACAATACAGTATACAGAATGTATTATAGAATTGTACACTTGAATCCTATATAATTTTGTTAACCAATGTCACCCCAATAAATTCAATAAAAATCAAATGAAATGTGTTCAGTAAAAAAATAAACAAAAAAATTTAAGAAGAGCTTATGAAGCTGCAAAGTATCATCACTATCTATCCCCCTGGCTAAAGCAACCACTCTCTATTTTGTAAGTGGTATACGTGCAGTTCTTGAGAAGGAATGGCAACCCCTGTCAGCTTTGAATTTGAAAATACGCTTCATCAAATGATCTACATCAGTGATTCTCAAACTGTGGTCCTTACCACCAGAGAACCTTTTAGAAATGCAAGTTCTGGGGCCCCACCCCAGATCTATAAAATGAGCAACTCTGGGAGTTGGGCCTGTATCTGTACAGGCATTTCTCGATTTACTGCACTTCACTCCCGTGTGCTCTCTAGGTGTTGTGTTTTTTAATAATTGAAGGCAAGACACTCCCTCAACAAAAGAGAATTATGACTTGCCTTCTTGCAGTGCTCTGGAAACAAACCTGCAATTATCTCCAAGGTACACTGGCAGTTTAGCCTTCAGGTGATTCCAATGCATGCTAAAGTTTGAGCACTGATTTACAAGAAACATAAAACTTTGATCCAAACATATTTTGATCTAAAAATAGTTTTAATAGACCTCAGTTCTAAAGAACAGAATGAGAGCGTACACAGGATGGGACAAAATTGGGTTTGCAGTTGTACATATGGAAAATAATACAATGATTAATAAATAATAATACAAGGATAAACTCTGTTTCACGTATTCACAACTCTAAACCCACTTTTGCCTCACCCTGTATTGGCATTTTAAATCTCCAGCATTCTTAAATCATACAGGGCTTTGAACTTCTCTGAGTGATTACCTGTTGGCCTAAAACCAGTATTTTAAAAGACCGGGGAAAGAACATTAAAAGCATAAAGAGATCATATTTCTCCCCTCTTAAGTAACTGTGTATTACATTAGGATAGCCCTGGTAGAGAGAACAAAAGTTAGAGGGCAGTGCAGTGGCAGTGGAGTTACAGTTGTGTTCCCAGCTATGAAGTCAGTCTTTGTTTTCTTATTCCAGGTCAGGACCTTTGGAACAATGCTTCTTTGAGCAGGTGTATTAGGCTTTCACAGCACCAGTCAGATGTAAGGGGGGTGGGGGGCCGATAAAGCTTCATAAGTAGAAAATGCCATTCTCTTGAAACAGTGTATTCCTAATAGAAATAGTTTCATCCGTTAAAAAATGAAAGAAGAAAAAAAAAAAAGCTGTGTAACATTTCAGAAGCAACAAAAAACTTTTTAAGTTCATTATATAGAAATTATATGTTGGAGACAGAAAAAAAAAAAGGGTAGTTTGTCAATGCTAGTGAAATAGGGTTTTATAATATGTAATCACTTTAAACAATTTGATTATAAACTATACTCATTATTTAAGACCAAAATACTACTATAATATGCTTTATTTGTTTTGAGACTTACAGGCCATAGTAAAGTTTAGTGGTAAATATTATAATAGGGTCAATGGTACAGGATACAATTGTAAGGACTCCTTATATTTTAAGACAGTCATAGAACAAAGGAAGAGGAGTCAAGAGTTTCTAAGAAGAGGACATACATGAGAAAGCTGGGTATTTGAATACATTACCAATGAGCAAAATTCAGTAAAGAAATCCTACACATAGGTGATTTTATCCAGAGACAACTTACAGTAACTATATTATAATTGCAAATAACAGATGAGTTTTTAAAAGCTTGATTACATCTTAATGAATTCTTAAAGACTTCCTTTAGTGCTGCTAGAGTTTTTCTACTGTGCAGCCTCTAACAGCAATAACGTGCTCTTTTCCTATGTGTGCTAAGTGGCTTGCTTGGAAGGACAGTAAATGATGTATTTAATATTAATTAGACCCATGCAGGAGTTTTCAGATCGGCTGTATTAGCAAATAATCCCACTGCAAATAAGCCTTTTGCAAATAAGAATGAGGGTTGAGCAACCTTTCAGTTTTCGCAGTCCCAGAACATCCTCATCTCCACAGTGCTACTTCCTACAGAATGACATACACAGAAAGATCATCCTCTACTTCCTTCAATGAGGTTGGGAGCTCCAGCTGCTCAGATTAGGACCCCATACACCATTACTGCTGAAGCCACCCGATGGCATAAACTCTTGCATATTCTAGTGTAACACCAGTGTTTTGTCTTGTTATACCTTTCCCCCAGAGCTGGATTTTCTTGGAAACCAATGAAGTTTAAGTTTCAGGGCCCCTCATTTGCAGAGGCCCCCTTTTAAGGTTCTGAAAGAGACTCTAGCAATTTTCTCACGGTCTTATGTTTTGGTAAAATTTGCAAAAGATATTTGAACTACAGTTGATTGCAGAGTAGTCATTTTGCTGATTTCCCCTCCTTTGACATCTCTCTCCTATCAGTTAGCATTGGAGCAGCAGTGAGCAAATTGCAGATCTGGCCTAGAGAAGGTGGGATGAGGATACGTTTAGATTTTGTTTTGATTCAGTGGGATGTATAAATGTGGCTTGTAGTCTTGTGTGTATGGTTAAGTTATTGCTAGCTGTCCTAGTAGAGAAAGGACATCCAGGAATACTCTTACTGTCTGCTGTACTAAATCACAGGGCCTGAAATCTTCATATAATGTGTCCAGTGGTGTCTAGCATCTGAAGTACGTGGGTGGTAAAAGCGAAACAGAGCCAGAAGCTCGTCTATGAAACTTTTCTGGGCTCTAAAAAAGACACATAAATGTATATATTAACTATTCTAGAGGAGTATGCGAATCATCTTTTGATCACATCTTTAGCGGATATTAGAAATCACTGTCGTGTGAAATAACGATTAAAGACTAATGCAAAAATGTAGGAACAAAAAATATCTTAGGGTGCATCAGTTAATTAGTAAAAACACTTCTTTTCCTAGACTTTGTGATTTTTGTTGTATTTGTCACCCCAATTTGTAATTTGTTGTGATTTCTTATTCCATTCTAAATAAATATTCATTGTATATCTAATTTAACATTTAAAATTTTATATTCTTTTTCTTAAAAGAAGTTCCCCCAAACTGAGTAACTTTAAAACCTCTCAAAAATGTGGATCTTCATCTAAAAGGATTTGATGTCTTTCCTGCACAGTAGTTATGGTAGTTTTATCTTTTACCCCTTTTTTCTCAATAAATGCAAGAAAAATCTAATATCAAGGAAAGAAAGAAGAAAAGAAGGGAAAGAAGGGAAGAAAAGGACCCTGTTTATGGGGGTAGGGGGTGGGTGTGTCTCAATATGAGGCAGTGAATCAGATCTTGGAGTCAGACACAGGCAAACCTGGAGTTAAACTCTAGTGCAGCCGTGGGCAAACTACGGCCCGCGGGCCGGATGATCCGGCCCGTTTGAAATGAATAAAACTAAAAAAAACCCCAAAAAACCATACCCTTTTATGTAATGATGTTTACTTTGAATTTATATTAGTTCACACAAACACTCCATCCATGCTTTTGTTCCGGCCCTCCGGTCCAGTTTAAGAACCCATTGTGGCCCTCCAGTCAAAAAGTTTGCCCACCCCTGCTCTAGTGCCATCATTTATGAGCTGTGTACCACATTCTCTCACCCCTTTAAACCTCAGTCCTTTCATCCCCAAAGTGAGGATAATACCACCAATGAAGATTAAATGACAATGTATGTGAAGAACCTTGCCAAGTGCCTCGCACAGATAAGGCATTGAATAAAACTTTAAAATGCCTTATTCTTGAATGTATAATCCAAATTGTATTTCTTAAAATAGCCTTACTAATATGCTGCCTACAGGATGAACAGCAAAGAAATAATTCCAGCATCCTTCCTGCTCTCTTCACAGTAAATTGGGAGCAGTGCAGCATATGTGGAAAGTTCATTTCTTTTTCTGGGAAGGCGTGGAACTGTCTGTACCAGGTGAGAAAATATGTCATCTTCCATTCTGAACAAAAGTTAGCAAATAAAATGTTGCTGACAGACTGTCTAACAAGTGGAATAGGATAGCAAATTTGAGAATCTACATAACAAGTTATACTGAAGTTCTCACACACACACACAAAAAGGGGTGTGTATGTTACATTTGAGTTAATAGGCTCATTTCAAAGACAAAGGTTTAGGTATTCATGCATTTACTGACTCTCATGTTTCCAAGGCATCTGAGTACAGTAGATTAGGAAACTTTAGAAGCAGATAACAGGATTAGAAATCGCTCAGAAGTCAACTCAGGGTTCAGGTGTCTCCCAGGCATGTCTAACACTTCACAGCTGTGATAATATGGGCAAGAAGGCTGGAACACCTTCAGAAGGGACCTTGATAAGCAGCAAACTGTCAGCATTAAATGCAGGAAAAAAAGAGCTGAAGGCACAAGAGGGTGATATAAAACAAACAACAACAAAAAAACAACAGTAGTTAAAAATGCCACAAAATAACCGGAAATGTCTCAGTGTCCCTATTCATCAATGACCGCATAAGTATACATAGTTGTCTGTCCTTATGTGTACAGGCAGTTCAATGGCCAATCAGGCTCAGAAAAGCTAGTTACTGGTGCATAAAGCTTTTCCCCTGAGGTGTTCTCTTCCTCTTTATTTCCCTTCCTTTATGGAAATGCTTAACCAAATCGCCAAAGACATTTGAATCTGTCTTCTTTGACCTTAGATTCCAGAGCAACATGCTCAGATTGTGGAGTATTTACCACTAACCAGACAAAACAAATGAATTCTAACTGATGCACCTGGGCCCTCTCTTTGTTCCTAAGGCGTCTCAATTACCCATCCTTTGTATTGCCCACTGCACTAGAATCTTGGGCTTGGAAGGAGCCTGATAGTTCATTTAATCTCCTTTATTATGATGCAGAAACCATCCCCTGAGATGGGTCACATACCCTGCCCTCTGCAAAAGGTGGCCCATTCCTTTACCTCTCATTTTTAGAAAGTCTATCCTTATTGTTATATCACAACCTCTCCCTGCGTTCTGCCTATTAGTTGTAGTTATTTCCCCTGGAACATCCCAAATGGACCTCCATGTTTCTTCTACAGATTAGCCCTGTGGGTCTTATGAAACACACAAACAAACACATACACAGAAACAATCATGTCTTAAGTCTCTTCCTCACTGAGCCTAACATCCAGAGTCTTTCAAGCACTGCTGTCTCGGGGTAGCATTTGTTAGCCCCCCAACACCCAACACCATCCCCCCACACATACACACACCCTTCTTCCACTTCTCACTGTTTCCCTGCTCATTTCTGGCCAAGACCTTTGTTACAGTTGTCCCCTCAATATCCTCCTTTAGTTAATATCTTACTCTTCCTCCAATCTTAACTCAATATTAAGTCCCTTAGGGAGCCTTTCTGACTTTCCCACTTTAGTCCTGTCTTCCATTATATGCTTTTAAGGCATCTCATAACTCTCCTTTGCTGTACCTATCCCAGCAGCGATTTTGCATTTATTTGTGGGGCTGAGGCCAGTATGTCCTATATGACTAGCAAAGTACGCATTGAATGGAAAGCACCGAATACATACAAATTTGTATAATTGGTTCTTGGGGCGTTGGGTGGGGCGGAAGCGTAGCTCCCTAAAGAACCAATTCCACATGACTTGTTTTTTAGAGACTTTATAAAATGGATAACTTCGGTATACTCTCAAGATATAACCAATTCACTTTAAGGAGCTAAAAACTCAACATTTCTTAAACCAAGCTGGAGTGAAATTTTCATCATTTTACCTAGAGACTAAAGCCTGCATTAACAACTCAAAATTCTAGGTAATGTTCTAAATCTCAACATAGCTTTTTTTATTTGGGGCGGGGGGGGGGGGGCGTAGATGGAGTTGTTGATTTTTATGTTGTTACTCAGAGAAGGTGTAAGAGCCAAAATGAAGAACTAAGTCTCTAAGGTTCAAATTAAAGGCAAAGGTTTATTTAACAACCCAACTTTGAGATTAGCATTCCATTAAGAAACAAAGCAAGAAATAAAAATCCAGGGATCCTGTTTGAACCAGAAAGCTTTTCTTAAGCCACTGAAGAGAAACTTTAGAACCGCCTCAAAACAAAATTTAGCTCTAATCCTTAATTAAATTATAGCTACTGCACATGCTCCCTAGCCCCCAAAACCACTCTCCTCATTTTAAGCAAATTAATCAGAGCAGCTCTTGAGCCATATATGCCTGCTGACTATAGTATGTGGTTTTCACCTCCTATAATAAACACTTGAGTACAGCTCTTTCTGCTCATTGACACTATAAGCATCACAGAGTGGCTACACTATACCTAATTCATTGTTACATCATCATTACTATAAAAATGCTCCTCACACAATATATAGGGGGAAAAACTTGCTTAATAATTGAAGAAATTAAGGAATTCCACAAAACAAGATGACAGGTGACAGATTCTTTTTCTGCATTCAGTCCTGTCCAGGTCAACATTAGTGTCCATATTTATACAAGGACATCAATGGTAACATGATTGCATAGTCAGATAATAAGAATATAGAGACATAGCAAAAATTTGTGTGGATTAACTTTGTGGGAACATATACCAGTTCAAGGGCCTAATCTATAATAATAAAAGGGTAATATGCTAATAGACTGGACATCATTCCTGACATTTTTCCTGATCAAGCTGGGGCCGGAGGGAAGCCAGCCCTGGTCCTGGGTGTCTCTGCCAGTGGCCGGAAAAGGGAAGCCCGGGTCCCAGGGGCCAGAGGGAAGTCAGTGCCAGCAGCCGGAGGAAGGAAGGCCTACTCTTGCAGGAATTTTCATGCATCAGGCCTCTAGTTCATACGTATATGTGTGTGAATATATATATTTTACACGCACCCTGGCACCAAAAACCACTCTCCTCATTTTAAGCAGATTCACTGTTAAACTGTCAAGATATATCAGGTCAGCTCTTAGATGGTATTTCTTGTACAGAAAGAAGTCTTTCTATTCAAGAGAGCAAGGCACCCTCACTGATCCCTCATCTGTGAGACACAGGAAGAAGAGATTCAAGTTGATGAGGCTACTGCAGGGCAATATAAGTTGAGGGACAAGAGCTCCAAATAGAAGGCTCTTCTGTGCCTCAGTCTTTCCCCAAGCTTTTTAAATTTTAAAATTTATCTTTATTTATTTAAATTTTTACTTTTGACACTATTGCAGATGTTCCCCAAGGAGGGTTGCCTGAAGATCAACTTGTCAATAACAAATAAACTCCCAAGTTTCCCCTTTTGAGCTTTTGTGTTAATCAATGGACCTGAGGAGGAGCAGGTTTGGAGAACAGAGCTTGTGAGTTCTCTTTGGACACCTTCAAGTCTCCAACATCCACAAGACATTCAGATGGAGATGTCAAATAGGCAGTTTGATATACAAAGCTAACATGGGCCGCGGTCAGGCTACAGTCTGCCCAGAAGTGGAAAAAATTCTCCCTTCCTTAGTGTCCTACTTGGTAACCCGAGCCTCAGAGAAAACTACTGGGACTCCAGTACCCAAGAGGATATTGCCTGCAAGTCCTGTTTATTCCCCACAAGCTCAGACATCAACATCTGAGCCAGACTCTGGCTGTTCCGATCCAACCAAGATAAATGAGCTGCAATCATATACCCTTTGAGTGTGTTCCATATACCTACCCAGACTCGCCTGAGAACCCATTTAGGCTTAGTGCCCCCAACCATCACCACTACCACTAAAACAGCATTTGACTGATACTGTTCAAACATGTTCATCAAATTTTCCCAACCTTCAGTACCTCTAGTTAGTGACCTTAATCTTCTACCTGGTTAGGAACTTGGCTTTGTGAAAGGCCTGCTATAATAGAGTTTAGGGATGCAAAGGATGAGATATTTGTTCTCAGTTTGATAAATAGCCTGTCCACCCACTGATTGGCACATTGTAATAGGAATGACAACAAAAACTATCAAACCAACCAGCTCTGAGGTCAAACCTTCATGTCTGAATGACACCAAGTGCAAGGGGTGTTTAAGAACATTAAAGAAAAACTTTAAACAAAAAAGTATAATGTGGACAAGGTGAGTATAACAATGACCATGACTGGGATGTGTGGGAACTCTACAGGTCTAGTCAAGAAATGGGTAGAGCCTGGCCGGCGTGGCTCAATGATTGAGCGTTGACCTATGAGGTCACAGTTCGATTCCCAGTTAGGACATACCCAGGTTGTGGGTTCAATCCCCAGTATGGGGCATGCAGGAGGCAGCTGATCAATGACTCTCATCATTGATATTTCTCTCTCTCCCTCTCCATTCCTCTCTAAAGTCAATAAAAATATTTTTTAGAAAAAGAAAAAAATGGGTAGAGGCAAGAAAGGAGGCATTCCATAGGCAATTGGCCTGTGGTGCAGGTCTCTCCTATACCATCCTATGCCAGGTGTCCAGGTGGGCCTGAGGGGACAAAGAAAAAGATACCACCCAGCATCATGTGTGTATGGGCTGTATGTTTGTGAACATGTAACCAAATGGCTTACTACATACCATATGATAAAGGGCCTTATTAGAAGCAGACAGAACATCGTGTGCTTCACTCTTCCCAACAGAATTGGAGAAAGCTTTTTCATGAGCTCATTGAAGCTGAGTCTTGAAGGATGTGGGCAAGGTGTAAGTAAAGGAAGGAATTCTAGGCTAGAGGGAGGAATATATCTGAACGCACAGAAGTGGAGCAGCAGATGGTGTGTCTGGGATCATTTTCTCTAAAGTGTGTGGAACATAACACTGGTGGGAGCAATGATGAATTAGGCGAAGATTTTAAGTGGCATACAGACACTACACTAAATAACAATGAAGTACTTGGAACTGAGAAAGATATCCGTCTTGTAATTCCCTTCTATCCTTGCCCAGGAGAATCTCTCAGTTGGTTAGTAGGATGCTAATCTCTTAAAAGCTAATCTTCCTACTTAACAAAATGGAGCAGGTTTCAGGCTTAGAGGTTTCACAGTTAACAGTATCTAGTTATAATTTAACATTAGGTTGCTTTTATTATAATTATGCTTCTCTTCTATTTAAGGCAAATGAGAGTGGTTTTCCACTGATAGTATTGAAATGAAAATTTCTTTCTAAACAAATTTAAATTGTAAGAGTGAGTGATTTTAAATGCAAATACAGAAAAATATTAAGGAATACGTAAATGTGTACAGGTGGTGAACTCTTATGGGAAGAATTATGACGGTGGTATGTGGAAATACTCTCTACAAAAAAATGTTAGTAGTTTGCTGTGATGCTATCACTGCATTATTCAGAGATAAAGCCTGGTAAAATCGATCAAGTTCAAATCTTCCTTCAGTACTTTCTAGCTGAGTGGCCTTAAGGTCTCTAAGTCTCACATCCCTCATCTTTATAAAGAGGATCTATCTTAACAGGAGTGTAAGGACTAGAGACAACCAATATCCAGGTCCTAAAATTATAGACATTTTTAACCTCCTTTATAACTTTCCAACAAGCTTTCCAAGGTTAACCATGATTGACTCTGACCTAATTTCTCTAATTTTGTGAGACATTATGTCTGCAGAGCTGTAATTGGTTTCAGAAAAGAATCCACTAGGTCATTTTTCTTTATTTCTCCATTAACCGATGCAGGAAGTTAGGAAATCAGTACAATGCTCATAGCTATTTTAGGTCACCTCCAATGGTTGTGACCCCACCCAGTCCAAGTCAGAGGATCCACGTTAGATTCTCATGTTCTGAATGCATGTTGCAACATTTTAAAAATAATCTTTAAAAAAAAATAAATGGTGTGAGCAATATAGCCACATCTCCAAAAACATATAGTACTGAGAAAAGGGAGGGAGAATCACTTAATGCACAGTCCACAGTTGAAGCCCCCATCCTTTCAGTCCCCTTAGCCCTCCCATGACTCACACCGCTCCTCCCCTCGTAATGAGTCCTGAAGAAGCCTGTGGACATGCACGTATGGAGTGTGGCAGACAACTCTCAGCACCACTGGTTTTCCAAAAGCAAGCACCTGCTGAGACTTGGAAACCAAGAGATGTCCTTGTAATCATGACACCTTGCCTAAATAAGAGATAAATTGGCTACTAAGGGTAGCCAGCCCCCTTAGTGAGCACAGTCTGAGTTTCCAGCTCATGTAGAATCATTAACGCACAGCATAAAAGCAGTTTCCTCTCAAACAGTAGTAATGATTTTCCAAATTATGCATCTACGCCTTGGGGAAACCTGTCATTAGAGGGTTTTCTGTCTGCTGACTTTTGCTCTCACTTCCTGGCATTGTTTTGATAAGTAGGTCACCTCATTCAAATACAGGGCACTGCTAATATCTCCCGTGCCGTTTGCAGTTCTAATGACAAGTATGATGCCCAAGCAATTTATGACTCTGGTCTTCACTGTGGCTATACATTTGTCCTTCACCATTGCCATGCTTCTTTCTAAAGGAACCACCAGATTTAATGGATCAGGGACAGTGGTTTCTTCTGACAATGTGGTATAATTCAGGAGAGCAGTTTTTAGAAAGGCCTCTTTCATAAGTGACAGAACGATATATGTCTCATGACAATGGAATGAATGCATGATTTTTTTAATCCATGATTTTAAAGAAGAAGTGACCAGACAGTCTAACAGTTATTTAAAAAATATTTATACTCCCACATCTAGAGACTACTACTGGAAATCCTAACTTTTGATTGGTTGAAAAGACGGAAACCTGTAGTCCTCTATCCCCTACCCTCCACCCAAGAAAATGACTAATTACTTCTGAATGACCTTCTCAGCTCATTAGGGATCTGCTTAAAGCTATCATACTTACAGTCTACACAATGTTTTCTGTCTTGCAAGTCCTGGTGACATTCATATAACCATAAATACATACAAGAAGACAATGTATATCTAGGGTCTGATAACTTTTCTTGGAGGAGATAATAATCGTTTTAAAATTTGTATTTGAAGACCGAGAAAAATTTCAAGAAAGCCACCATTTACCTCTGATGGAGTAGTTTAGTCTAGCTATTCAGAAAAAAGAAAAACATGTGGTTTTATTACACAACTGGACCCTAATCTAAGGATTTAAATGTTCCCAGTTCAAATAAATCCTCACGAGCCTGCTTGCTCCTCTGATTGGCAAGTCTGAACAGCCCCACGCGGAAGCCCGACCTGCGCCTATACCCAGGTAAACTAGCAGAGACTAAATCCCCAAGTGACGTAAAAGCAACACCCAAGAGCAAACATCCCGTTCACCTTAAAGATAATATAAAGGAAAGGATACCTGTTCTTCCGCTCTTTGGTTTTTTCTCAGCACCGAGACATATTTTCTAATCGCATGGAGAGGGTGTTTTTTGAAGTAGGAGAATTTAGATTGAGGCAACAGATTATCCATGACGAGGAAAACAAGAAGGTCCTTGTCTGCCCCTCCCTGTTGACAACCATATGAAATCTAACTTCACAATCCCACAGATGCCTCCAGATTTGCTGGTAGCACGACCACTTTCCTGCACACAAAGCAGATGTTCTTCTTGCCGCTTCTTCTTTTGGGTAGAGTTCCCGGGGAAACCACGACAGCCAAGTGTGAGCTCCGTCTAAAAGCGTCCAGAAATGCAATGCCCAGAGGGCTGCAGGAGCCAGGAGGAATTTAGGGGCTGGTCCACCGAATGCAAATTGCTTAGTGGTAGTGATGCAACTGTCCTATTTCTAGCACCAGCGTTCTCTTGCAAGCTATGTTAATATTAGCTAGCTGGTGACTTTCCACACCCACGGACTCACAGGAGGTTTAATCTTAATTCTTCTGACAGCTTTTCCAGCTCTTAAAGAGAACGTGACATGTGGTTGCTCCTGCTTCCTTCTAGATTTCATATCATCATGAGAACACACGGACAACCCTCGGCTGCATCTCAGCTCGAAAGTGTTGATTCAGTTTTGAGAAGCATTTTTTTTTTTCAGGAGATTTCTTGAAAAAAAATTAACAAGTTACCTCACCCTTCATTGTTATCAAGGAGTTCAATGTCAGCACTGAAAACGTTTAGTTTACACTGTCATGCATTATGCAAGATACACAGTAACCAGATACTTTATGTTAATTGGACAAGAGCTGCAAACAGATTCTGCTCTGAGTTAAAAGGCTTCTTGCCTTGAATCCTTATCTCAAATCCACAGGCTGATTCCAGGAACATTAAATTTCCCCAGGCTTTATTCCGAGTGTAGGGAGAAAAAAAAAAAAGTTATACATTGACTTTCTAACTGTTTCAAAAAGAATGCATGCTTTAAAAAGAGAACATGATAAGAGGTCTGTGGCCTTGGAGGACATGAAATCATAAAATTTGAAAGTTCAATATTTTTTTAATACTCTGTACATGTCGTAGGGTTTCTGAACAAAGTCTCCATGCAGGCTTTGCTGTTTTATTATCCTTTTGAACTTTGCAGTGGCTGGTGCATTTGATGGGAACACTTGGCCACTTCTGTGAGGGGCTGTCATGTAGAATCTAGGCCAGGCATCAATGGAAAATCATGAGACGCCGAGATTTGCTTTTAAGTGGACAGAGAGAGCAGTGCAGGCAGAAGCGTGGTAGGTAGGTAGAGCTGGGAACCCATGTTGTAGCCCGCGCTATGCCCCTGGGTAACCTCCCTGACACTCCTGGCTGGGCCCTCTGCCTCCAGGGAACACACACTTGATGGGCCTAATGTGGGCTGTGCAGCCTGCAGCCCAGGCCATCTGTCAGGCTGGCATCAGGCCCACTTGCAAGGTGATCTTCCAGGACCAGGCTGGCAATTCCAAGTCATTTATATACTGCTGCTGGGAGGGCTCCTTGGAAGAGGAGGCCCTGCCCTCTTGTCCCCTCTCTTCCTGTCCACCACTACTTGTTTACGGAGGCTCTCACAGCCCTCAGTATCCCAGAGACAGCAGACTCTAAGGAGAGCCAGAGAGAAACACTGGCCTGTAAGTCACTGGAATGCTAAGGGCTCAGTGTTGCAGACTCCCTGCCAGCTCGTAGCCCAGGAAAACAAGGAGCTTGGAAATCCGGACACTGGCCAACCGGAGGCCCTGGAAAGTGGGGTGGCCCTTAGGGCTTTTAGGAGTAGGCAAAGGTAGGTAGGTAGATTCCTCGAGGAATCTACCAGCTGCCCTTTTGCTTCTCAATCTTTTTTTTTTTTTTTTTTTTAAATATCTAAACCTTCTAAGATGCCTCTCACGATAGACAGGAGCTGGCAGCCTGCCAAATACCCACAGCACGGCTGGTGATCAAAGCCTTTCCCCAAAGGACAAACACAAAGCAGACTTCATTTCAAACGGTTGCCTCATGATCAAATGGTGTCTCATGATCACCCTTTCCTGGGATGAGGAGTGTGATGAAAAGACATGGGAGGGAGACAAAAAACAAAACAAAACAAAACAAAAAATAAAAAACAGCGCTGTCCTGACTAGATGGAACACAAGAAGGAAAATTGGTAAAATAGATGCAACTAAAATTCCCTTAGATATTTAATTGATAACAAATATAATCATATCTAATATTAACTGGGCTCTGGGCCAGGCACTGGGCTAAATTCTTGACATGTATTATCTCATGTCATCCTATGGCACTCTGTGGGGAAACTCAGGCTCAGAGAGGGTAAACCACATGCCACAGGCACACAGCTGCAAAGCAGAGGAGAAGGGATTCCAACCAGATACAGGCTGACCAGAGCCTCAGTTCCCAGTCTCTTAGCCCGCAGCCAGAAATGGATTCCTGAGCAACGCTCAACAGATCCACCTGAAGAAGGAATGGCACGGAGTTTGCCTTGTTAAAAGAAAAATACCAACGGAGACTGCTAGGAATTTACAGACTAAAATTACTGAATAGAGACCCGGTGCATCTTCATGAAAAATCATAACAACTTCCTATCCTGGGTTCTTTATAAATAAGGCCGACACTCATTATTACCTCCCTCTCAAAGGTTCCTTTATGAAATGATTCTCGTGATCTTGACAAGAGGTCGTATTTGTAGACATAGATTTTCGGTTTCCCAAACTTCGGAAGACTACTGTCAGTTTCTGTTTGGCATGGGTTACAATGGTTTATTTCTCTCAGTTGTTTATAGAAATAGGATGAGAGTTTTTAACCAGGCTGTTTATCAGGTGAGAGCACAACCCTTGGTATTCATGGTATGGGCGTCCCTGCCATCTCAGCCTGGAGGAGTGCTGGTTCGATTGCCACTTGGACGCAGTTGCCTTGGTGAAAGGCAGCTGGCCAGTCTCCTGATGGCTACAATGTACGCCTGCAAGGGCCAAAAAAGCCTAAAGTGTCTGCCTCAAGTGATAAGAGGCCTATTCTGCACCCTGCAAAGTAACGCAGAAAAGAGTGGAAGTGATTGCCTGCTATTTGTACAATTCACTCCCACCCCTTGTCCTTTATTCAGTAGAAAAATAAGGTCAGAAATCACAGACCAGCAAAGTCACAGATCGAGGCTTCACAGTGAAAGCATATCTGTGTGTTCTCTTTTGATTTCTAAAAATTACCTCCTCTCTCACACATAGCTTAAAATATGGGAAATCCCAATTTCTTCACCCGAAGGACAACAGAAAGAGGCCAAACCAAAGCCTGAAAAAATAGTGATGGAGGTGTGTGGGAAAGGAAAATTATTTTCCAGTCTGTGCCTTTGCACATGTTGGACAAGATGCGATGAAAGTGTGGATGTTTGAAGCCATTTAGCACTGTGCACCACACACAGTAGGTATTTCATTAATGATTGCCAAAGCACACCTATGAAAGGAGAATGCAAAGAGATATAAATAGGACAATAGGACCCAAGTGTGTAAATTCAGGATGAGAAACAGGAAAGGAAAACAGAAAATGTGTCCCCAGGACACCTTCAATTTGACAGGTTTCTAAACTGCGTGAGGGCAAACCTAAGACCCCACTAATCCGCCATTCTTTCTCCTCCCAATCAGTGCTCGGGTCCCATCAGGATAATGACTGTTCTCTGGGAATTAATCCAGCCCAGCTATAAAGTGAAGGGCAGGCAGTTAGAATGATGGAGAAGCAGCTAGCCCAGAAAACAAAAACCATTTTTTATTATGAATTCCACTGAGAAATCACTCTCATCCCACTAGGTCTGTGGATATTGGCCCAGTCTCTTGCTCCCCCAGGGGCAGTTTTAAATGAAATCAGGAGAGAAGAAAAGGAGGCATTTACCATTGCGCATCAGGACATATTTACGCAGCAGCAACATTGCACATTTTACCCGATTAAAGCACATTAGACAACGTTTTCTTGGTGCCCCCACCACGTAGGTCGTACTTATCTCACATCTGCATACCGTGCAATTTTCCTTTCCCAAAAATCCGTGTTCGAAGTCTCCCTATGCCCCCACTACTGCCACAGCTCAACAACTTAGATGTTTCAAATTGCTCTATGAGCTACACAACTCTTTTAAGTTTTCTGCTTTCTGGTTTCAAGCATTGATAATCTCAGATTTAACAGTAACTCTGCACCCATAGGACACTTGCCCTCCATTAGAGAAAAACATTTTTCTGCGTAGTTTAGGCCCAACTTGAACACGCATTTAGAATCACCTGGAAGGCTTGTTAAAGCACAGCTTGCTGGCCCTACCCTAGAGTTTCTGATTCAGTAGGTCTGGGATGAGGAGCGAGATTTTGCTTGTGCAACAACTTCCCTGGTGATAGTGATGCTGATACTGATGGTCTGGGGACCTCACTTCATGGACCACTAGTTCGGGGCGCTGGCAGGTAGGGATGGGACTGTAGAGGGATTTCACAGGTGGCATTTGGGGGAGGAGTCCCTGTTTGCTGGAGCCCCAGGAGAGCTTCCATCCAACCCACATTTCACTCGCTCTCCTCCACTAGTTCTGGTTTTCCCTTTCCATCTAGTTTCTTGCAGCCACACTTCCAAGAGGAAGTTCCTGTAGCTCTCAAGCTACAAATGGGCCTCCCACCAAGTTCAGTCTTCGTGATATCAATGTGATACCAGATCGCTCTCAAACCCTGTCACTCAGTGCCTCCTATCAAGTTGCAGGCGCTATCAGTATTCTTTGCTTCAAAGGGAGATCAACCCTTTCTTTAAGCCCAAGGCCAGAAACCATAGCCAGCTCTCCCCAACAGTCCCTCGTCTGCCTCTAGCTCCTTATTCCTTTCCCCAGTGCGGAAGGAGGAATCTCAAACCCGGAACAGGGAACACCAAGAATCCCCCAAATCACAGCCTTCCGCAAGCTTATCCCCAAGCAAAATCTGCTCCTGTCTGTCTTCAGTGAGACTGTGGTTTGGGATGGATTCTCTGCCTTCTTTATCCAGTCTTGTGTTGCTACTCAGGATTTAAGGACAAGCTATTCCTTTAATGGAAACATAAATGCCCCCAGCACACTTACTGTTTCCGATGGCTTTGGGGGCGGGTCCATGTTGCTGCCTTGCCTTCTCCTCAGGACTGGTTTTTCTTTCGCCTTCTCCTCAGCAATCATGTTCTGCTCTGTCTGAGAGGACTAACACCAAACCCAGAAGAAGGAAGGTATTTTCTTTTAAGGAGGGTAGAGCGGTGGTTCAACCTTGAGGGAATGTGCAAATCGGTGGTCGTGCTACCTATAATTCTGTATGAAAATTAATAAGATGATTTTAGATACAAGGAAAATATATTTTTTCCCCCTTAAGTAAAATGGCTTTGCTGAACTAGGAAGATGGAGGGTGGGATGGGTGGAGCAAGTTAGTATGTTTCCCTCTAATACAGTGGTTCTCAACCTTGGCTGCACATTAGAATCACCTGGGAATCTTTTAAAATCCTGATTTCTGGGCCTCATCCTCCGGAAATTCTGTTTCTTTGTTACTAATGTTGTGGCCTCACCCCATAACAAAGAAACAGAATTTCCAGATGGTGAGGTCCAGAAATCAGGATTTAGAAATATTCCCAGGTAATTCTAATGTGCAGCCAAAGTTGAGAACCACTGCTCTAATACCTGGTGGTTTGAAAATTAAGGATGTAACTGAAAGCAGGTGTATGATTGGGCTCAGGCTGTCTCGGCAGCTGATAGCCCTTGGGATAAAGAAGTGGCCCAACCCCCTTTCCCATTTCTCTCACTCCATTGCCTGAGGGGAAAATTAAGTGGCTAGAGAGCTCGGTACTGCAGATGATCCTCAAATACTTGTCTTGGGTTCTGGTGAAAAAGCCCAGGTTGGGGGTGTTTATCTGGGTAACTCATGCAACTCTCACTCCCACACCCCATGAAAACCACTACTGGGGGTGAGAGTGGGAGAGTCTGCTAGAGGTAGTAGCTGAAGTTATCTAAAACAATGATAATGTGTATACAATGTAGGTAGACCGATAGCTTGTCACAGTGAGACTTATAAAGTCATGTTCCTCCATATTATTATCCCTGAATTTTTAAAATACCAAATGTAATTACTCTGTACATCGAAAGCATACGTCTTCCCTCAGTTGGATCACCAAAGGGCATCAATGTTGGTGTAACTCAGACTACACATAGGTACAATAACCTGTGTAATCATTACCAGAGGGTATGTTTATCTTTACTGGTAACATCTTAGGTGTCAAAGTCAGAGGTACATGGGGTTGTTTGTTTGTTTGTCTGTGTTTTTGCAAGACTGGTTAAGTGTTCTTTAGAGCCTTGCTAATCGTGTGGTCCACAGACCAGCATCATAGCATCATCTAATCCTAGGCACTCATTAGGAATGGAGAGTGTCAGGCCCCACCCTAGATCTCCTGAATCAGAATTTGCATTTTGACAAGATCTCCAGGTGATTTACTAGTATGTATATGCACATGAAAGTTTGAGAGCCACAGCCTAGGAATGAATTCAAGAGTCAACACACTCTCACTATACCCCTCATATAACTTGACCTTACCCCTTAACCTCTACAAGAGTGGCTGTTTCTTGTCTGTAGCCCCTTGGCTGGGACGTTCTTCATTACCTTCTCAGGGCAGTGGCTGTGTCTTGTCCATTGCTACATCATGTCTCACAGGTGCTCAATAGATTTTTAATGAATGAATGAATGATTATACATGTACTGTAGCATTTGAGTATGCACTACCTTGCGTTTTCCCAGATCTTGTTGGCCTCTGAGTCCAGACATCTAATAACAGTAACAGGCCAAATTGCACTGATTTATGTCTTCACTTGTCCATGTAGGACCTCCTGCTGCTACCAGCTGCCACCCCGGCATTTCTGAGAGCTTCTGGATGCATCTCTTGTATAGTTTCAAGTAAATCCTGGCTGGCTGCCTGGTAGTGTCCACTGTTCCCTGTACCTGTTCTGGTCCCCTGACCCTGTCCATCTGTCACTGCTGTTGTCACCTGGTATGTCACTGTGTTCCCACAAGTGATGCTTTGAAGTTCTTGAGGCCCAAAGCATCTTCCAGGATCGTTCTTCATTTAACTCACTGCTCTCTGTTCCTTCACATTTTGGTCAAGAGCTGCCCTCCCAGGTGCACTATTTGTACATTCTTGGGAGGCTCTTGAACTGCCACTCCCAGGATCCCCTTTCAGTTGTCCCCTGCCCTTCTGTCTTCGTACAATTCAGAGCCCTTACTGTGGGTTCCTTACCTCGCCAACTGCCCTTCTAGGTAGGCCCCTTTGACAATGACCCCAGGACAATATTCCTGCGTCAGGTTCCACACCTGGGTCTTGGAATTAAATACCTTTGATCTTCTTTACAATGTCTTTAATAAGTCATATGTGAGTAATAGGTTCAACAGGGTTGTAAAACATGTTTGGGGTTAAAGCCTTTGAAACTTTTTGTATGATTCTGGTACAGTGCTGCTCGATCTTTCATGTGCATAAAAATCACTTGCATTTCTGACAAGTTCAGGGTGATGTTGACGTGCCACGCACCCCACTTGGATTAGCAAGAGTCCAGCACCTGTTTGGAATGCAAAAATCAACACTACTCTAAGCCTCAAAGAGAAACTTCAATTTTTAATGTGCTGATACATGAGTTTCCCCTACAACATTCATCATAGTTTGCTAGTTTTCTATTCATTTGTTTATTCTTTTTTTTTTTTTGGTCTTCTCCACTAAGACGTAGCTCTGTGAGGACAGGAAGCACATCTATCTTGGTTATCATTATATTTCTAACATATAGCACAGATAGTATTTGAAAGCTGGGCCACAGAAGAACAAGTAGTGCCCGACTTTGCAGAACAAGTGAGCTGAAGTCTAAAGCAGCAGCATGGAAAGCTGAGAAGAAACCCAATTTACCCTGCAGATTTCCCCAATGGCTCAGAAATTGGCAGACTAAGTAACTCTGGAAGTGAGGGGTGGGGGTGGGGGGTGGAACAGGAAGGTTGGTTGAAAATCTTGAAGAAGCATTTGGACCACACCCCTCCCCATTCCATTAAGGAGGGGACTGAACTTTCCTCGCACAAGGAGATGGGAGTTTATCTTTGCTCCTGCTGCTTTGGTTCTTTGGGTTTGTGCTTTCCTCCATTTTTAAAGTGAATTGATTGCTGTTTGAGAGGACACAAGATGAAGACCATTCCTCCCAGTGTGTGGCTGCCTCCTTTTTCATTTTTTACGTTTCAGCTTAAATACCTCCTTCTGTACTATTCTATCTAGAATAGATCCCTTCCCCGCCCCCCCCCCCCCCCGACTTTTTTCTCACTAGCTGAGTCCTCTCTGGTGTAACTGATGTATTGAACACAGGGAACTCATAGGACAATATAAAAAGAAGCATTTTTTTTTTTTACCACTACTATTTCTTTAAGTGTGACCTGTGAAATGTGTGTGTGTGTGTGTGTGTGTGTGTCCTGTGTACCTTCCTCTATACAGAAGTAAACTCTCAGGCAGTTCCCATGACATTTATAGTTGTTCAAAGGACTTAGAAAACTCCACAGTAACTTTCAGTCATAAACACAGTCTCAATGAAATATTGCCTAGCTTCAGAAAATAAAAGTGTTCATCCTGCCATAGCCATCCGTTTTCTCCCTTCCCTCCCGCTGACACTTGCTAGCCGACCACTTGCAGGAGAAGAGTGAGGAGCGCTCGCTCCTCTTGCTCGCCTTCCCAGTCTATCATTCCTCCTCCTCCTCCTCCTCCCTAGCTTGCTACCCAGAGATTTCTAAATCTGTTATGGCAAAAGCAGGGGTGGGAGGAGAGGGAATGAGGATAGAAAGTTCTTACTTGGCTGGTGCTGCTGTAAGATGATCTCATTCTCTCTGGGCTTGACAGTTGCAGGGGTCCTCAAACTTTTTAAACAGGGGGCCAGTTCACTGTCCCTCAGACCCTTGGAGGGCCGGACTATAGTTTAAAAAAAAAAACTATGAACAAATTCCTATGCACACAGCGGCGGCAAAAACACCTGGCGGGCCAGATAAATGTTTTCGGCGGGCCGCATGTGGCCCGCGGGCCGTAGTTTGAGGACCCCTGATTTAGAGCTTCCTCTCCCCCTGAAGGTTCTTCATTCATGGAAGCCTTGAGTGCCTGGCTTAAAGTTATCCTCTCACCCGAGGCCTCCCACCACCCTGTAATGCACTTAAACTGTATCAATGTTTTGGCTTCTGGGTTTTCTGACTTGCGTAACAAGACTTCCCTAGCCTTAAAGTCTTAAGAATATTTCTATATATTTTCTAATGTGCTTTATTTGTTACATTTAGATATTTCATACCATTTCAATGTTATTTTTATGTATGGTATGTGGTAGACATCTACTCTATTTTCTCACAAATGGAAAGGTGATTTTCATAACCCCATTTATTTTTTCTCCATGGAATTATAATTCTACATTTATCATACAACCAGTTCTAGTATATACTTGTTTGTTAGTTTGCTAGGGCTGCCATAACAAAGTATCACAGACTGGGTGTCTTAACAACAGAAATTTATTTTCTCACAGTTCTGGAGGCTGGAAGTCCAGGACCAATGTGTCAACAGGGCTGATTGATTTTGAGGCCTCTCCTTTGGCTGGTAGATGGCCATCTCTCCCTGTAGCTTGATGTGGCCTTTCCCATGTGGTCTTTTATAAGGATACCAGTCATGTTGGATTAGGGCCTATCCTATGATTTCATCATAGCTTAACTACCTATTTAAAGACCTTATCTCTAAATACATTCTGAGGGGTGGGGTTAGGACTTCCACATATGAACTGGAGGGGGAGAGGGAACATAATGTACGCCATAGAAAACGTAGATCTGTTTTGAGAATTTTTCCATTCCAGTGTTATCATCACAGCTGCAAACATATAGAGTACTTGGAAGACAATCTACTATTTAGAAATTAACTTTCTTTTTTTAAATTTTTATCTTTATTGTTGGAAGTATTACAGATGTCCTCACTTCCTTACATTGATCCCCTTTACCCCGCCACCATCCCCACCAAGACCTTCACTGCACTATTGTCTGTGTCCATGGGTTATGCATGTAAGTTCTTTGGTTAATCTCTTCCTGCCCATCCACCCCTTTCCCTCTGAGATTCATCAGTAGTTCAGGTGTTAGATTCTTTGTAAAACTTTTTCCAACCTCTTCTTTTTCCCAGAAACAGATACCTCCCGTTGTATTTTATTTGAACCTCTATTATAACAATATTCCCTTTATAAAGATCAACTTCTAGCTTCAATTTAGATCACAAGCCCATAGGGCTCAAATAATTAATGTTTTTAAAATGCTAATTATTCATATTTGACATTATGAACAGCAGTCTGATAATGACTTATGATGCGTCAAACACTGTTCTGTGAGTTTCACTTGCAGTGTCTTCTAAGTACCTTGTAAAGTAGGAATAAGGCTCAAAAAATTAAGTTACCCGCCTGAGGGCACATAGCATGTAAGTTGGTTACTTATAATTTCAACCCAGTTCTATTTAACTCCAAATCCCAAACTCTTAAGGAAAGTACTGCCTCCATAGCTATTTTATACCCCCCTCCATCTCCAAGCAGAAGGCCTGGTGCACAGGAGGCACCTAGTATACGTGCTTATAAAAGGAACTAAGCTGAAGAGCATGCCAGTCAACACTTAATGTTGTCATCCTTTCTATTTAAGTCCTGTGACAAGTGAGCTATTTTAGGTCTGGATTACGGTGGTTGAAGTAACAGATATGTGATCAGGGTCCTCCCCATCCCCATAGTACATGGGGCCTGTGCTTCCAAATGATGACTGTCACCTTTTCCTTCTGATGCACTCCCAGTCTTTAATGTAACTCTTGGGCTCAAACCAATTCCATTACAGCTATTTACTTGATGCTACCATTTCTCAGTGTGGCAATTTAATGCCATAAAAATTTCTTATTTAAAGATCATAAATAAAACAACTTTGTGAAAGAGAGTAGCACATAGTCAACTAATGCTACTTATCAGTTATCACTGGAGAATTTATGCAGTGGTTCACCTACGAGCAGTGTACTGTATAGCAATGTATATGATTTGGTGGCTTAGTCAGCTTGGATACTATAACAAAATATCATAAACTAGGTGGCTTAAAGGACAGAAATTTATTTTCTCACAGTTTTGGAGGTTGGGAAATCCAAGATCAAGGAGCCAGAAAAATTGGTTTCTGGTAAGGACTCCCTTCCTGGCCTGTAGACAGCCAATTTCTCACTATGTCCTCACATGGCCTTTCCCTGGTGGATACACACAAAGACAGAAAGAGGAGAGAGAGATTGAGAGTGCTCTGATGTCTCTTCTTAAAAGGACACTAATCCTATTGGATTAGGGCCCTACTCATTGAGCCTTAATACTTTCTTAGAGGCCCCTTCTCTTTTTTTAAAAAATATATTTTATTGATTTTTTACAGAGAGGAAGGGAGAGGGAGAGGGATACAGAGTTAGAAACATCGATGAGAGAGAAACATCGATTCAGCTGCTTCTTGCGCACCCCCTACTGGGGATGTGCCCGCAACCCAGGTACATGCCCTTGACCGGAATCGAACCTGGGACCCTTCAGTCCGCAGGCCGACGCTCTATCCGTGAGCCAAACCGGTTAGGGCGAGGCCCCTTCTTGAGGTTATGGCTTCAGCATATGAATTTGGGGGAGGAGAAGGGACATAAACATTCAATTCAGCCTGTAACAATGGGTCAGGTTGACTTAGGATGGAAATAGAGAGTAGACATGTGAAGATCTTAGCACATTTTGAGGCTCAATAAGTGTAACTAGAACAATAAATACGTCTTTGCACCTAAATTGTTTTGTCTTTCATATATGTGAGAATTCACATCTCTATAAAATTTTGAAAAACATTGTCTACTCAGAATTTATTTATAAATGCTTGAGTTTCCTAGATGAAAGATCTCTGTTATTTAATGGTGTAAAAACTTCATCAAAATGAACAAAATGTAATTCTCATCCTAATCCAAAGTTGCTTTATTTAAAATTTTTATTTATTTTTAAGTTACTTCCTTGGACTATACCTTCCTTCCTTAACTTTAATGTTCTCTTTCCTTCCTTGATATTAGTGTTCAGACAGATATAACTCTATCTCCCCAGAGGCTTTTGTTTATAGTTATAAAATTTTTATTGCTACCGATTTTCCTTTAGCTCTTCATGATTTTTCTTGCTTCAAGGTCCTATCTAGATCTGACATTCTATCATTCTGAGATGCGCCATGATGGAAGCAATGTTTTAAACTCTAGGTTTGTCAAGCTCAAAA
This sequence comes from Myotis nattereri, assembly GCF_964212035.1. Classification (NCBI taxonomy): domain Eukaryota; kingdom Metazoa; phylum Chordata; class Mammalia; order Chiroptera; family Vespertilionidae; genus Myotis; species Myotis nattereri. Next base: position 37,235,517 of record NC_138089.1, read on the forward strand.
AGTTTATAAGGTCGAAGAGGCAGGAATGGCAACAGAAGTACTGTTATTGCTACTGTTCTGTACAATTGTAAAAGTCGCTCAAAATGACAGCATGGGTTGTGTCCTCTTACTTCATGTAGCTGTAAATTCATAAGCAAGTGGTTTTCTAAGACCATGTCAAGGTTTTTCTCTTTTCTAAGAATTTCCCTCCCAAGTTTCTTTGATGGCTTTCTACCAGGTATATCTTAAAACTGACTTTTCCTCCCCCTAACAGCAGGTGCTCAACTCTCAGCTTCCAGCTACATTGTTTCTTACAATTGTATCCTTATTAGGAGCTTAACTCTTTTTGTTTCCCAAAGAGGCAGCCTCATAACCCATAACCGTCCCTTCAGCTTAACATTGCCAGAGCTGCTCAATTCCCTTCTGTGACTGGGTTTCTTGCTATTGGTGGAGGTGAATATAGTAAGGACTACCATTTGAAATTTAATATGTATCGAACTGGCTATAACATTTGAGTGAAGAATTTCGTTTTACTAGCTTTAAACATGTAAGAGATAAAGAACACATTTAGAAACAATTTTACTGGACAGCAGCTTTTCAGAATTATCTTAGCTTAGATTCTCTCTCCCTCTCTGTTCCCAAATGCAGAGTTCACCTTGTCTCTAGAAGAAGAGGGGTTGCTGGTGACAGAAGTCATGATCTGTCTTCCCTTCTGAAAACACAACCAGCTCCACGAGCTCACCAAGCAAGATCTAACACGTTCATGCCTGGGAACCACAATTCCTGATTAGAGCCACAAGGAGAAGAAGGTACCTGTCCCATTCCCCGCTCCAGGCAAAGCGTGCCAGCTATTAAGTCATTATCTCTCAACTCCATCCACATTAGTCTATGCTCCACTTAGTGATGCTGGGATTCTATAAACCACTCTTCTTCCTCTAAGGCAGCTGCTCCCCACGAGGCTTTGCCAGAGGAGAGTGACTGCAAGTTTGAAGGAATAAAAAGGGATTTGCTCCTTTCGGTGTTGCTTCCTGTTCCTGAGGGTCACACTAGCAATGCTTCTTAGCAGCAGTTTATTTCTAAAAGAGAACCTGAATCTAGCTTGTACTTTTCCCAACACTCTCACACCAGTCTCATTGCCCCTCCCAGAGGTATCAGCACAGCCAGGAAGTGTTCCCTCCTCAAAGGTCTGAATCCCAGCCCCGGGACCCTCCTCTGAGTCTAGAGACCAGAGCACTCCCTGGCTAGTGCCACTCCTCAAAGATCTGGGTCCTAGGTCCTTTCCCCACTTTGCTCTCAGAATGTTTGGTGGGCCCAGACTTCTTGCACTTGCATGCATGGAATTAAAATTCAGGTCATTGTATTTGTATAGTAAAGGTAAGGACATCACAAGAAGGCTGGGGAACTGGGGGACATAATTCAGATTATGTGTTGATTACTTCCAAACCTATATCAGTATGCCAGACATCTTTCCTAGGTTTAAATGGAGAGCCTGTATGTACCTCAAACAGAATGTCTAAAATTAAATCATATTCCCCCTTTGCTCAATGAATTTTGACACTATCTACCAGTTCCCTGCAAGAACTATTTTTTTAAACCTTCACGAACAGTCTCCAAGGACTGTCAGTTTATTTCCTAAACATCTCCTATTTTTCATCTCTACTTTACAACCCTATTTCAGATTCACTGAACTCACTGGATTACTGTGAAACCCTCCTAACTTGTTTTTTTTTCTTTCTTCCAGGCTCTTTCACTTTTAATCAATTCTTGCTAGGATGTGTATAGCTTTAAAAAAGATAATAAAACATTACAATTTCCAGAACACAGTTCCAGATCTGTCCAGTGACTCTGAAACACTTTTCTACCACTCCAAGTGATTTAAGGCTCTTGTTTTTATCACTAGTTATGAGCAACTAGATGATGTGTCTTGGTGGTGTTTACTTCATGTTTCCTGTGCAATTTCATTCTCTTGGATCTTGAGTTTATAGTTTCCATAGTTTGGACATTTCTTCTGCCCCCCACAGCCCCCACTTTCAGAGACTTCAATAACATGTACATTTGGCTACTTGAAGTTGTCCCTCAACCCATCGATTCACTTTTTTTCTATTCTTTTTTCTTCCTGTGTTTTACTTTGTATACCTTCTATTGCTATGTCTTCAATTCACTACTCTTTTCTTTTTCCTTGGCTAATCTGTCATTAATACCATCCAGTGTATTTTTCATCTCAGTTATTATAGTTTTTCTCTCTAGGGGTTCTACTTAGATCTTTTATTATGTTTTTTATATTTTCCATGTCTCTACTTAACATTTTGAAAATATGCAATATAGTTACAATAACTATTTTCCTGTTCTCAGCTTCTAATCTTAATAATTGATGTCAATTCTGAGTTAGTTTCAGTTAATTGATTATTCTCCTCATTATAGGTTATGAATCCTAACATCATAGATAGTTGTGTCTGCTTTTGTGAAACTTACACAAATCTAATCATACCACATATTTTTTTGTATATTTCTAACATTATGTTTGTGAGATTCATCCTTATGGTTTTGTGTAGTTGTAGCTTGTCTATTCTGATAGGAATAGTAAAGCATTGCATTTTGTAAATCTATATTGTATTTAACCTTTTGTGTCAGAGGTCACCAAGACCACACTCAGGTTCAGTGATTGGCAAGAAAGGCTTACAGAACTTGGAGAAGCTGTCGTACGGTTAAACTTTATTATAATGAAAGGATACAGACTGAAATCAACAAAGGGAAAAGTTGCATAGGCCCGAGTCCATAGGAAACTAAGCACAAGCTTCTAGTTGTCTTCTCCCAGTGGAGTTGCATGGATGGTGCTCAATTTTTCCAGCAAGTCCGTGTAACAGTGTGTGCAAAGTGTTGTCAATCAGGGCAGCCATGCAAGCCTTGGTGTCCTGGGTTTGCTTGCTTTTTTTTGTTTGTTTTACTTTCTTTTTCTTTTTTGAGGTCAGCCATGTGGGTACTGCGTATGCCCATATGAATGACCTCAGCTACTCAGTCTCCACGCCCTCATCGGTCAAACTGACACATCAGGCTCAAAGGCTCAAGCATACAAAAAGAGGTAATCACATAGATGTCATTACTAGCTTAAGCTAACTGGCATAGTCCATGGCTTTAGGAGTACAAAAACACTCTTTTCAGGCAGGCTATCCCAAGGGCTCAGAGATCCTCTCCCAGGATCTATGCCAAGGGCTAGTCCTGAAGACTTTGGGAATGTGCAGGGTTTAAGTACGCCAGGCTTGCAGAGTTAATCCTTTCTCACACAGATGGGCATTTGGGCAGTTTACTTTTTATTCATATGAATAGTCCTTCTGTGAACATTCTTGTATATTTTTTTGGTGAAGATTTGGGTGCATTTCTATTGGGTACTTAGGAATAAAATGGTGGATCCTAGGATATGCATTTGTCCTGTTTTCATGGAGAATGCCAAATCATTTACCCAAGTGACTACACCAGTTTATATTCCCAGCATCAGTGTACAGACATTTTCAATATCCTCTTTTAAAACACAGTTTTATTGAGGTACACGTGACATACAATAAAATACATATTAAAATTCATATTGATAAATTTTGACAAATGTATACATCTGTAACATTACTACCACAAACGAGATAGTGAACCTTCATACCTAAAAGTTTCCTTGTAATCCCAATATTCTCCTAATGAATTTGTTTCCTGTTTAAATCAGGCAGAGTCGTTTTCTGTTTTTTACAACTGAGACTTCCTAGCTGATATAATCCCATCTTGTATTTATGTTGCACTCATGCCCAGCTTGGTCTGCATTTCTTTCCACTTAAGTAGATTCTTGCTGAGCATCTAGGATGTCTGCTAGGCACGTAGCCACTGACCTTTGCCTATATAAGTTAGTTTGGCTGGATTCCAGATTGCAGCTTTATCCTCAGGACTCTTAGGAATTCCACACATCTTTTTATCCCTGGTCTTTGCACACTGTTCTTCTTGAACTGTCCTATAGCTCCTGGTCCCACTCCTTCCTGGTTGGCCCAGAACCAAACTTCCCTACGTCCAACTCCAATAGGGGATTTCCTAGATGGTAAGAGAAAGGGCCCCTCAACGCTTCACTAAGTTGCATAAGCCAGATTTATGACCTCAAAAGGTATGTTGGATGAAATTCAGCAATAAATTTGATGCAAAACCAATGTGATGTGTCAAAGGTCCTTTAGAATTTGCTGCAGGCTGAGAATTATATTTTCCCATTTTAGTGATATGGAAGGATATAGAAGAAAAAAAAGATATGTTGGAGCCGAACCGGTTTGGCTCAGTGGATAGAGCATCGGCCTGCGGACTCAAGGGTCCCAGGTTCGATTCCGGTCAAGGGCATGTACCTTGATTGTGGGCACATCCCCACTGGGGGGCGTGCAGGATGCAGCTAGTAGATCTCTCTCATCAATATTTCAAACTCTCTATCCCTCTCCCTTCTTCTCTGTAAAAAATCAATAAAATATATTTAAAAAATATATATATTGGAGTCCTAACTCCCAGTACCTCTCCTTATTTGGAGATAGGGTCTTTATAGAGGTAATCAAGTTAAAATGTGATCATTAAGGGTCAGCCCTAATCCAGTACTATCTTGAAAAGGGGGGAAATTTGGACACAGAGACAGACACAAAGAGAGGGAAGATGATTCAAAGAGACACAGGGAGAAGATGGCCATGTACAAGCCAGGGAGAGGGTCCTGAAACAGACTCTTTCCTCACAGCCCTGAAGAGGAATCAACTCTGCAGACACCTTGATCTTAGACTTCTAACCTTTAGGACTGTGAGGCAGTACATTTCTGTTCAAGCCGCTCAGTTTGTGGTGCTTTGTTATGGCTGCACTAGCAAACGAATACAACCAGGTAGGGTGCACCAGCTTTTCCTAATCATTTCCAGATCATAGGATGCACAACAGAGGTTAGAGGGCAGTGGCTGCTCTTTGGGAAATTTTTATAACTGTCTGTTATAAAAACTGAGGCTGGGGAGAGTGAATTTGGGAGGAGCAAACTGACCCCAGATTATTTGACTTTGGCCACTCATGAGCCCCTGAGCACGGCTTGGCTACATCACAAAGTTCTGTATTCCTTGTTCTTTTCTCTCTGTTTTCTTAAAGGGATAAGCATGATTCATTTTTCAACAGCCATCTGTGGGAACACATGGATTCCTTTAGAGACTGTTAAGATCTGTTCCACAGTCGGGGGGGAGAGGGGAGCAATATGGGAATGTTTTTCTCCAAAGTCCTTTTCATGGGAACTTTTCCAAAACCAGAAGATTAATACAGTTTTGAAAAAGGCAGGTATAGCATGTCTTTAAAAGCTCCTCGAAATATTCTCATCGCCTTAAACCAGGTCACCTGACAGGTTACCATCAAAGAACCTGACTTCCAGCCGAGTCCCTGGAAGGGACTGGATTTTGCTTTACTTACAAAATCTGTGAAGTTCCAGAACTCCTATTTGTCTTCATGGTCAAACTTTTGATTAAAGAGGAAAGAAGCAGGGAGAAAGAGAATGACATAAACAGACAGTACATGGGAAATATTAAATGTATTCAGAGCAAATGATTCATTGCCCTTCCCGTTGAACCTGGCAATAATGAACATAACAAATGTGTCCCTGAGGAGCTTCTTTTCTATTTCGAGCCCTTTCTTAGGCTATTTTCACCCTTCAATCTTCACTGCTTTTTTGGTTGTTAGGTATGGATTTGAATATATTTCAGCAAAGCTGCATAAATGACCCATTTGGTTGAGCCTCGGGGAGTCAGATTCCGAGAACTGCTTAGAAGTGAGCACAGTGGCATCCCCTCAGGACCTTGTTCTGGTGCCCTTAATGAGTACCTTGGTTTGCTGGAGATCAAAGATCCCTTTCTGCATCGCTGGCCCAACCCCCTTTGCTTCCAGCTAGTGTCACTGCTCTGCCTACAGAGGTTGCTTTTTCTTCTTTTAAAATTGACATAAAACTCACATAAAATAAAAATCATCATTTTATCATTTTTAAAGTATACATTTCAGTGGCTTTTAGCATGTGCATAATGCTGTGCAACTATCAACACCAATTCCAGGACATTTTCATCACCCCCAAAAGAAACCTTGCACCCATTTTCTGTCACCTCCCGATTTCTCCATCCCTTCTAGGCCCCAACAAGCACTAATCTACTTTCTAATCCTGTGGATTTGCCTCTTCTGGACATTTCATATAAATAGAATCATACAATATATGAACATTGTGTCTGTCTTCTTTCACTGAGCATTTTTCAAGGTTCATCCATGTTGCAACATGTGTCTGTGCTTTATTTCCTTTTATTGCCAAATAATGTTCTCTTGTATAGATACACCACATTTTTGTTTATCTGTTCATCAGTTGATGAACATTGGGTTGTTTCTACTTTTTGGCTATTATGAATAATACTGCTATGAACATTCACAAACAAGTTTCTGTGTGGATATTTGTTTTCAACTCTCTTGACTATATACTAGGGAGTAGAATTGCTGGATCATACGGTAACTTTAGGTTGAATTCCTGGAGGAACTGCCAAATGTTTTTACAGAGTCTATTTTTTTTCAAGGAGAATAGAATTAAAATTGATTTTAGGCGCAATGTTTTTGAGGGGCAGATGAACTATCACAGAGAAATGCCCACCATGAAGTTGAAGATGCAAGAATGGTGCCTGAGATACCAACATTGATTATTTCAATTTGGGCATCATCTAAATGCAGTGTTAAAGCTGCAGGGAGATGAGATCTCTGAGGCTGGTAACACATGGAAAGAAGGGAATATGAGAGGCCTATGATACCTATGATAAACCAAGCATTGTCTAGGATTGTGCTTTATGTGTGCTGTCAATGTAATCATCACAATATAAGTGGGTGCTATCATTAGCCCCATTTTATAGATGGGGCAACTGAGGCTCGCTGAGGTGAAACATATAGACTGGTTTGCAAGCTTGTATACTATAGCAAAGCCAGGCTTTAAATGCTGGTAAAGACCTGAAAGAATTTTAGGGATTAGAGATAGGTTTTTAAAAAGAGAGTACCATTAAGTGCAATAGGATAGTATAAGTGACATGTAGTGTTCCAGAATAAACAAGAGGGGTTTTTGTTGGGCTTTTTTGTTTTGTTTTGTTTTTGTTGTTTTAGAAGAAGGTTGTCAATTATGCGAAGGAGTCAAGTAAACACAAAGCATCTGTGTATAATAATATCTAATTATTTCATTTCAGACACATTATATACCTCAGGGTGTTTCCTATTCAGACTTTAACCAATATGTCCTGGGCTATATGCTGCTGCCCTATGCACATTTCCCTCTGCAGAACACCAGGACCCTGCTGAGTCTCTATTATAGACAATGACGTGCATTTCAGCAGGAGTAAGAAAACCCATTATTTACAGTGAAAAGTTTTAAAAAAAACCTGGAATTTCAAAGCAAAATGAGATTTTTCTCACATTAAGCCATGAAGTGAAAGTTTGAGCATATAAGACTAAATAGCTCTTAGTACTAGAAAGAAAAAGAATTCTATTGCAGCTTTGAAATGAAACCATATTTTATAGGTAATGAGGCAGTACCTTCACCTTTCCTCCATATTTTATGACTTCAGCATTTTTCCTTCTTCAGACAGTGATAGGTGGACCTGAGATTAAAGTGCCATTATTTCAGAGCGCTGAAGCACAGCCACATAATGGTGAAACCCAGAAGTCTCAGGCACTTCCAGCCAGTCAAGTCGTTTCTCTTTTTATTAGCAGTTTCAGTGTGGTTGGGACTGGAGTCTTTCCCAGCTTCAGGTTGTTGGGTTACTTGGCACTTGAGGATATTTTCAAGGACATAAAACAAGGTTGGAGCCGGATCCATGTAAAGCGTGTCATGGGGCTCTTGTATGGAAATTTTCCATGAAAAGATCAGAAAGAAATATATTTTTGGAGAAATGCAAGGTAAAATAAAGTGAAGTCGATGCCATAGTAAGTCTAGAGTACGCACAAGCAGTGGGTGAATTTATTATACTTAGTTGATTGTTTTGTAAAGTCAGGTAAAACCAGACTTTAATTTTCAGAGAAAGGATTCTGCTACATGTGCACTTTCAAGTGCAGAGAAGAGGGAGGCCTCTTTGGTCCTTCTCTGAGGTGACTGGGTGTCTGCTGAGATGCCCTCCAGAGAATATTTGGCTTGGTTGCCGTTTGCTGCTGCATTTGCATGTCCTGGTGCCTGAGAAGGTGAATCCTTTCCATGTTAAATTGTGGGAATAAAGACCACAAAAGTGTAAGAGAGCATTAGCGCAGAATAGTCATTGTTGTTTGGGGTCCATGGCCATCAGCTCTCCCTACTTAACTCCTGAGAGAAATATACATCCTTTCAAAAGATCTTAATATTGAGTATCTACTATGCAGAAAGACCTCCGTGATTTAAGTTTCCTGGCGTTCACAGCCTTGGATAATATTCTCCCCTTGAGTGAAAATGAGACCTATGATTTCCTTCTCACCAACTGAACATAATAAAGGTAATGAGAGATGACTCTCATAATTATGTTATATAAGCCTCCATTTTGCTCTAAACACTCTCCTTGCTGGCTGGCTCGATGAAGCCCATGGCCATGTTGGAAAGTCCATGTGCAAGGATCTGCAGGCAGCCTCTAGGAGTGGAGGGTGTCCTCCAAGTCAGCAGTCTTCGAGAAATCAGGGCCCTCTGCCTGAGCAACCACAAGTCAGGGAATTTTGCCAACATCTGATTGAAGGTGGATTCTTCCCCTGTTGAGCCTCTAGAGGAGACCACAGCCTCACTCAACACCTTGAGTGCAGCCTTGTGAGATGCTGAGCAAAGGACCTAGTTTCATCTTGCCTGGACTTCTGACCCACAGAAACTGTGAAGATAAGCAATGCATGTTGTTTTAAGCAGTTTGTTATGCAACAACAGAAGACGAACACATTCACATATTTTATCTACTGATCTAAAAGCTTAATTATAAGTTTAACTAATAATCCTATTCTTAGATAACCACACTTAATGAATCTAATGGTTGACTGCTTTGAGTAAGCACCATAGAGTTCCAGAATGTATGAGCAGATTCTGTCAAAATTGTTTTTTTTCCCTATAATTTGTTAATGGTCATAAAAAGGCTGAAGTAATGGGACATTGTTCTATTCTGAGTATGAAAGGGGTGTTTGTATCAAATTGAACTAAAAGGGAGTGCTATAGGAAAAGAGAACATGTTTACAGGTGTGGCCATTTCCTAACATGTGCGCCACCTATGTTGATTACTGCTTATGGACTATTCAAGATAATTCCTGATATTTGATTATGCATGAAATAAGGGCCTGGTGCACGAAATTAGTGCACTCTGGGGGGTCCCTCAGCCCAGCCTGAGCCCTCTCGCAGCCCGGGAGCCCTCAGTGGATGTCCGACTGACAGCTTATGCCTGCTCCCCAAGGGATATCCTTAGTGCTGCCATGGAGGTGGGAGAGGTTCCCACCATGGTTGCTGCACTCGCCAGCCATGAGCCAGCTTCTGGCTGAGCAGTGCTCCCCCTGGGGGAGTGCACTGACCAGCAGGGGACAGCTCCTGTGTTGAGCATCTGCCCTCTGGTGGTCAGTGCGCATTATAGCAATCAGTCGTTCCAGCGTTTGGTCGATTTGCATATTAGCCTTTTATTGTATAGGATGAACTCTAGCTCTTACCCAAAAGGAATTTAGGAAGTAAGACTGCCTAGAATGAAGTTTGAGTGAGCAATGCTAAAACTCATTAATGTCCCATCATCCTGCAGAAAGCAAAGTACAGAAATATGGGCAGCAGAGGTAATCTGGTTAATACAGGAAATTCTCAGAGGGATTTTTGTATGCTCTTCATCTCTTTTTGCAGTCATCTTTTTCTTCAGGGTTGTCTGTCTTCCTCATCCACTAGTTCTTTTCGATCTGTGATTTATTTGATCTGTTTTCTAAGGTTTCATTAGTTTTGACATTGACATTTGGCATTTTGAACTGTTTGGCATCTCTTTAAACTTGCAATTATTTGGTTAAGTAAATAATGTATAGAATTATACAACTATGTATAATTCTTTTAGTAATTGCTGAGTAATTGCACAGTCATATTACTATAGCATTCTTATAAACACTACATTAAGTTCAAAATGGAAGACACATTTTTACTTCAATTTTACTCATAAAAAGTTCAAAGTTCAGTTTTTAAAGATTAAATAAAAAATCTATTACACTATATTTTTTTAAAATATGTTTTTAAATTTTTTTTTTAGAGAGAGAGGAAGGGAAAGGGATAGAGAGATGGAAACATCGATTAGAGAGAGACATCAATTGGCTGCCTTCTGCTCACCCTCTACTACTGGGGATTGAACCTGAAACCCAGGCATGTGCCCTGACCAGGAATCAAACCAGACACCTCTTGGTTAATGGGTTGATGCTCAACCACTGCGCCATACCAGCCAGGCTCTATTCCACTATTAATGCTCAGGAACGCATTTCTTTCACATCTGTCACCTACCAGTACCTACAGTTATCAATGACCTAGTGTGATTTTCATTGCATTTGCATACCTGTGCAGGCATTGTCCAAAATCATGTGAAACCACTTTCAAAGAATTTGTGCCTAGCATTTCAGATAGAGAAGCAACCAGCCTAGAGAGGAATCGATCATGCTTTCAAGATTGCTGCTAATAAGTAGTTATTTTTTTTTTTGAAAAAATCTACTGCCTGCCACCATAGACGAGCTGATATGACTTAGACAACTGGACCACATCCCTTACCACAGAAACATCTTGGCATTCAAGAAGATTTAAGATGGGGTATCTGCTTTCTGCTCCAAGAAGGGACTGACAAGGTCTCAGCTATGACATTTAGGAAAGGAAACCATGGTATTATCAGTGGGAAAACCAACTTGGAGTCAGCCCAGTATGTCTCAGCTACTGGAACCACTGTGAGAAGTCCCTTTAGCCCTTGTTTCTAGTCCAGAATCTTCTTAGCAGTTGATGTCAATGACACCATTCAGCTCTATGTCCATCAATGAATATGTTTTAGCCAGAATTCCCTATATTAGCCAGATTGTCTCTGCTGCCAAAATTCATGTGCTTTATATTCTCCAGGAGGATGGGACATCAACAGCTTTTAGGATCGCTCTCCCAAACTTGAGTCCAAGCTTTTTTCTCTTCTTATATCCTTTTTGGGTGAGAGCTGGAGTCCGTCTGGTTTTTTGTTGTTGTTGCATTTCACATATACCACTTCCCCACCCCTTTGCCACTTCTATTCTTACCCTCCTTCACCCTCAAGAATTTTCCTCTTCTGGATACTCATGGTCTGCATTGCCCTTCTATATTGGATAATTGTCCTGCTGGCTCCCTTCATCAGAGAGAACTTTGACCACAAGTCATGCAGTGACGAATGCTCCATCTTTCTAGCTGTACAGAGTCAGGTGATAGCCAGAATCTTCCCTTATCCAACAAAGAGAGAAATAAGAGTTCAGCACTTGGGCTATTATTTCACGAAGAGTTCAGTGCTTCAGCACAATGGCCTGATCTTTATCATCACAATTCAGTTTTCAGGACGCAGTGCAGAGAACAAATATGTTCAAGTTATCTTTCTCCTTATACAGCAACATCCACCAGGAGCCCACCTCCCAATTCCCGGAGGAGAGCGGCAGCCACTCCTAAATGCCATCGGAAATAGCAAGCAGAGTCCCTTCAGTTTAAAGACTTGATAGCTTTGTGCTTTTTCGGTCACAGAGAGTTGACCTGTCTTTTTGTCTTCCGATAGCTTTCCACAGGGCCCTGCAGAATAGCTCTTGCTTTGATTACCCAGTGATTTACAGCCCTTCTCATTTGCTTCTCATATCTCGTTTTCCCAGAGTATAGGAAGCTCTTCTTCTCTTACCCTGTTGCCTCACAGCAGTTTTCCTTATCATCTTCCAGAAACCCAAGGCCCATCTTCTTTTTATTTATTTTTCTCCTCAATAAGGAAGAGTATATTGCAGGTTGGGTACGCTTGTAGGAGGCAAAAATCTAACAATGTGAAGGAACTACAGGGCCCACCAGGTTACAAGATGAGCAGGTAAAACAAATACACGGATTATGCACAATTATTTAAAAGAGCAGGTGGTGGAACACAAGGAAAAGCTGCCAGCAGCCTTCCAGAAGGTTAGTAACCAAGGGGTCTGCGAGGCACCTCTGCCAGTGCTGCTGCCCCGGCTCCCGAGGAGAAGCAGGGGAGGGAAGGAGGCTAATGCGGCTCAGGGCATCTAGTTCATCTGGCTCCACAGGTGGCTGAACCCATGATGCGCGAGGCAGTTCATGAAAAAGGCCCAAGGTCAACTTCATTAGCATTTTTAATTCCCATGTGGGAAGAGTTGGGGAGAAACACACAATGTCCAGGAACATCACCTCCCCCTGTGGTCTGTGTACAAATAAATAGCCAGTGTTGTAAGAGAGCCCCGCGACCCCTCTTTGTGGTGGCACCTGACAGCCTCGGGGTGGGGTTCGTGTCCGATGGCACACTGTCCTCTCAGGTGCTCATTTCTTCCGTGGGAAAGCCAGTCCTTCAACCCGGCAGCAGGGAAGGCGCCCCACCTCCCCCTACAGGACACCTACCCAGGGACAGATGCAGTTCTAACTTCTCGGTAAGAAAAGGAACACTCTGAGTTACTTAAATAAGGGAAAGAAAGGTCTTGGCTCATCCAAAGTGTTTCTATTAAAATGCATTAAAGGCCGGGAAAAGGTTGTACATTCTCCTGGTGATGCTGTAAGACATCCATTGAACGGAAACTCGGGCCATTGAAAACAAGCCGCTCCAAATATGTCCCCAAAGCTGACACTGCATATGCCACCCCAGGCGCTGAGGACAGAGCCCGTGGGAGCCCACAGCCAGCGGCCAGCACAGGGAGGCGCAGGCCCTGGGGGTCAGTCACGGTGGAGACGCCCAGTCCCTGTGTGCTCACAGCCCGGGGAGGTGGGAGAGCAGGGGCATGGTGGCAGGGAGGGGAGGAGATTCTGGGGTGTCAGGGGCCAGGGCTGCCGCCCTGCACACAGGGGGCTCCTGGGCGGAGGGAGGAAATGGACAGGTGGGCTCCATCTCGGGCGCTGCAGTTCTGCCCCTCCTTATCTGGAGCCGTGTTCATGATCACGGACCCGGTGGTGGTGCTGTTCTGTTTGGGAAGCGCGTTACTAAAGTGCTGTTTGAGGTTGCCTGTTCCTTCCAGGGGTCCTCAAACTACGGCCCGCGGGCCACACGCTGCCCGCCGAAAACATTTATCTGGCCCGCCAGGTGTTTTTGCCGCCACTGTGTACACAGGAATTTGTTCATAGTTTTTTTTTAAACTATAGTCCGGCCCTCCAACAGTCTGAGGGACAGTGAACTGGCCCCCTGTTTAAAAAGTTTGAGGACCCCTGCTTCAGCCTGTATATTATTCTGCTGGGAGGCATCATCTGACACCCAGGAGTGACTCAGGCTTTGTCCCGCAGCTGACCTGAAGCATCTGGCCGATTCATTCCTTAGTGGAGCCCCTGACGTTTTCCCAGGAGGGGCCTGGGAACTCGAGCTTCCAGGCCAAGGTCTGATCAAAGAGGTCTTCCTGGAGATTGTTCTCACTTCAGAATGGTGGAACTCCACAGAGACCTATGTACGAGATCACGCCTGCCGCCCAAATGACCACCTTCAGGCCATAGCCGGTTGCAGCAATGATTTCTGGAGCCACGCAAGTTGGTGTGCCACCGACTGTGTACAAGGGGCCTTCCACCACAGCGGCCAAGCTCGGAGTCTCCCAGGTTCAAGGACTTGGTTCCATCGGGATGCTCACACACCAAGAGGTTCTCCGGCTTGATGTCCCTGTGCACCATGTAGAGGCCATGGAGGTCCCTGGGAGCATTGGCCAGGTTGTACACCAGGGCACTGCCATCTCGCTCGGTGTCCTTGGTTGAAGAGGTAATTGCATCAAAGAGGTCTCCACCTTCAACCAAGTCCATTACCAGGAAGAGCTCACTGGCCGCTTCCATCTCCTCCACCAGCATGATGATGTTTGAGTGTTTCACTTGGCGCAGGATGGACACTTCATTCTCGACCAGGTGTTCCTTTCCACAACATGTGGCTTTGTGTGTCACCCTTTAGGGCAAACTCCTTTTGGTGGACCTGTCCACGCACTCTGACTACTGCAAAATTGCCATCGCCAATAACCTTTCTGATTTTGTATTTCTCGAGAAGAGTCGATGATTCAACGCACCTGTTTCCATTCACGCCTTTGGGACTCAGGCAACGGTCAAGTTCAGGCCCGCCATTTATGTTGGAAGAAGATCTGCCATGTGTGGGAATCTGCTTTCATCCTCTGAAACTTCCTGGGCTAGTTGGAGAGGAACTGGATGATATCCTCAATTTAGGAGTGGAGAGCTGGCTGCTGGGGATTTCATTAACTGAGGCTGGTGACTGGCTGCCACGAGAGGGCTCAGGGCTCTTGGATCCAGGACTCTTAGCTGAGGAGTGAGAACACAATGACTTCAAGACAAGGCATTCGCTGTGACTTAGGACAAAATCATCTTGGGCGTAAGGGAATTTTTGAGTCCACATGTGATAAAAACATTGTCATCACCAAAAAGGTCTTGCAGGCAAGTAACCTGCTTTCTGTCCAGTGTGCAGAGCCTCATGGCCACTGCTGAGTCTAGTTGAATGGCCTCAGTGATACCGGTTAAGACGTGTTCAAAGGAACGAGTGGTCTTTTTATTCAGAAGGATCCCGCATGGCTTTTCTAGGCTTCACTCCGCTTCGAATCACAGCGACTAACTTGGGTTGGATGAAATCTTTACTTTCCTTCACTTCACTTGCTGGCGTCCATGGTGTAGATGCCCTTGGGCAGGATCAGGAGCAGTCGCTAGAGATGGCAAACACCAGCCCTTGAGGTAGCGGTAGAAGCACACCTTCTTCGCCTTCTTCTCAGAATTCAGGGCCTGAAGGCCCTGCGAGTGGTAGAAGCTGCAGTGGGCACTCTGTGTGGGGCTGGGGATAAGCTCGATCCCCTTGGAGCCCGAGCTGCTGCTGCCCCCAGATGAGCTGGGCATCCCTCTCGGCGACCCTGGCCAGGGCCTTTGTCCTGTTCCTCCAAGTGCCCCAGCTCAGTGCTCCTGGTGCTCGCCATAGTGGCTACTCCGAGGGCTCCCAGCCAGAGCCTGCAGGTAGCCCAGTGTCAAAGCAAGAACCAGCTCAGAGACGCCTGGCGCCTGGCTGTGAGGGGCCTTACAGTGCCAGGACACCTGGCTCTATATCCCACCCTCTCCTCGCAGGTGGAGCGCAATGCCCATCTTCTTTATGTATTTCTGATTCTCCCAAGTGTCAGCCAAGAACATAAGCAGCCTCAAAGTCCCCACTGTCACCCAAATATACTGGCACTTGGCCCTGGTTGCCCTCCGATTTTAGAATCCCAGTTTTGAAAATGAAATTCCAGCGTTAGTCTTAGAGTTTAACTTGTAGCCACTCATTTGGGCAGGGAGAACCTCCCACTCCTCCTGGTACTGTTTGTGCTTAGCACATTGCTGGGCACATAGTGGGTGATCAGAAAAAGATTTAGTAGACCACTGTTTCAGCCACTGAATCAGGTCAGCTGGTTGTGCTTCCTTTTCCTCATGCATGGCTTTCCATGGGCTCCTGTGGGCTAGGGGCCAGATTGGACTTCAGTTCCTGAAACCCAGACTGGTGTTCTGGCTCCCATTATCTTGCCCTAGTTTGGCGATGGCTCACATAATTGCCTGCCTACCGGATTTTCCAGTGTCGCCCATTTGGAAATTAAATTCAGTGACTCACCCATGGATTAGGACTCAGCCTTTTTTTCTTAGATCTTAATTGCTGACCATTGGCTGTTGGGTGTGTTGGTCACCATGTCTTGCCCTTTGCCCCACTTCTATGGTTGGCCCCAGGAGTAGGACCATTTCTTCTATCACCTGTCCAACCATATGATGCATCTAGTAGGGCCATGTATTCCCCCAAATAATAAGATTATTAATGATACAATAGAACAACTATTTTAGCAAGAGCCATTATTTCATTTGATGATTAAACCTATCTATAAGTAGGTATTATTATCCACGTTTTATGGGTGAGGAAACAGACTCAGGGAGAAAAGAAACTTGTTCTAGATCATCATATTAACTTTATTTTGCTGCATAACAAATTTCTACAAACTTAGTGCCTTAAAACAACACACATTTATTGCCTGAAAGTTCCCATGGGAGGAAATCCAGGCACAACTTGATTAGGTCATCCAGTCAGGGTCTCACAAGGCTTCAATCAAGGTGTCAAATAGGCTATATTCTTATCTGGATGCTCAGCTGGGGAATCCATTTGCCAACAACTCCTTTAGGTTGTTAAGAAAATTTCTTTCTTTCAAGGCCTGCTTACTGGCTATCAGCTGAAGGCCTTTAGTTCCTCAAGGCTGCCTGCAGTTACCCACCACATGCCTTTCACATAAGCAGTTCATATGGCTGTGTTTTCACAGCCAGCAGGAGAATCTCTCACTCTCTCACTCCAGTTTACTAAGATGGAGTCATATATAAAGGAGAGTAGTCATGGGAGTGCTGTCCCATCATGTTTACCGTAGATTCCACTTGCACTCAAGGAAAGAGGATCGTACAAGGGTGTGACTCATTGGCAGTCCCCTTAGGGTGTGTCTGCCACAGTCACATAGCTGCTAAGCGGCAGATCAGGGATCACAGCCATGCCACCCTGCCTCCCTGCAGCCCCAGGTTTCCCATCTGCCACTGCTGCCAGATGGAATTGCCCTGTCTCAAGAGTCCGAAGACATAAAGATTGGAGACACCATTGACACTCTCCTCAGGTTCATGGTCACAGTTTTTTATGATCAAGTCCTTTCAGTTTTTCGATACAAACCCTCTTGAAGAGGATTTAAAACAGGCCTGCTTGTTTTGGAATGTCATTTACACAGTACTCAGCCTTGTTGGGAGATTCCAGATGGCTTATGGCAGTCAAACAGCAAGTCCTCCCCTGGAGCAAACCTGAGTAGATGCACTATGTAAACTCAATAGGATGTTACATGGGGCTGAATTCTATTTCTCCTGAGAACTGCTTCCATAGAGTGCAAACAAAGAAGAAGAAAAAGACCTAATGCCATTTTTCAGTTTAAATCAATTCAGAAATATTTCTATCTGGCTAGACTTTAAGTACCTTTCTCAGTGAAATGTGAAGGAGATAGATCAGAGCTGTAGCCTCCAGGAAGAAAATTGTCAATGCATTAAACAATTTCCTGTCACAGTGTCACGACATCCTTTTATTTCTGCAGAGATAGGCCCTGTCACCAATCCCACATGACAACCTTATCAGAGAGGTTGCCATGTATCTGTGGATGTGCCTGATTTCTTGGCCTTTCTTTAATTTTCCAAACAGTGATACAGAGGAGATCTGATGTGGTGCACAAGCTCCACAGAGAGCTTTTTCTACTGTTTATTAGTTTGTGATGAAAAACAACTCTGCAGAAACAGTGTATGCAACTCCTGAGTCCGAGATAGATTCTATGTTCATTCACACTCATAAAATATGAGAAAGATCAAGGAGGCAAAGCAACACCAGAGGGTCTTGATGGAGAATCGAGATTGCTTTAGTAGGTATACTAAAGGTTTTTGTTTTTTTTTATCACAAGTAAGTTAGGCAGCCCAAATACAGTTTTTTAATATGCCAGAACATTGTTCAGTGCTTCCATCAATCACCGCAGAATGCCACAGCAGCGGAAGAGCATGGGGAAAGCAAGGAATTCGGCTGAACTGAATTTATTAAAGTGCTGTAGAAGCAGATATTAGCGGTGCGTGCAAACTCAAGTCTTAAAATGCACTGTGTCTATAAGAGAAGGCAAGAAATTGTTTTACTACCCAAACTTTTTAAAAATACCTACCATTGAGAAAAATGTATTACTTTTTGAATTGCTTTTGTATTGGGGGAAATATTTAAGCAGGTTAAACCAAGGAAATAAATTTAAAAATAATGTATAGTATTTTACAAAATCAGAACTCAGAAGAGTTCCTAGAAAGAAGGGGGGTTAGAGGAGAGTCAGTGGGAAGTGGCTGTTAGACTGTCCTTTACACGCAACACAGACCACGGTGGGGACATCAGGTGTTATTTTGGAAAGTGGTTTCTGACTCTTACAAGGTTCTTTGTTTTCTGAGCTCACTGGAGTCAGAAGAGGGCTTGATTACTCTGGGGATTGGAGGGAAGGATCCAGGTGTGGAGAAATTTAGATCCAGTGTGGCTGGGTACTGGGTGAGGGACAGGTGGAGGTAAAACCACTCTCTAGCCTCACCCCCACCCCAACCTGAAATCAATAACTGGGAGAAAGTTGAAGAGAGAGAAAAAGTGAGGTTGGTAATTACTCCATCCCTTAGGATACCTTCTGATATAATAGAAAACTAGATTGGAGCAATGAAATCATATAAATATCCTATATAATAAAAGCATAGTATGCAAATTGTCCCCTCCACCAGGAGTTCAATCAGAGAACGGGACTGGCCTGGGAAAGGGAGGGAGGCCCGGCCAGCAGCCAGCAGCCACTAAGCACCCTACCAGTGCACAAATTTCATGCACTGGACCTCTAGTCTCATATAAGTCTGGAGGAGGAAGATTCCAGAGCATGGTCAGCATCTCAGCATGAGCTGCACTCTGGAATTCTCTTGGCATTCCCCTCCAGCTGTAAGATGGCAGCCGCTGCTCCAGCCATCATATCCTACTGGATGCAAGGTGGAGATAGGGGTGACACAGGCCAGTAAGCCAGGACAAGCAGAATAGGGAAACTGAGACAGATAGTTAAACAGCAGTTTGCTGGCTCACTTATCATAGAAACCATCTAGAAAATCTAGATGCCAAGAGTTGCAGCCATCTAGTAAATCCTATCTTCCTTAAACCAGGGATAATACTTAAGAGTAAATGGTTTGCACTTCTCCTCAACCAGAGGGTAAATAGCTCAAATCACCCTACTCTGGGAGACAGATAGCAGAAATATAATTAGTGCCATTTGCCAACCATACCAAGGACAGATGAAGTTAAGAGAATAAACCTCATTTTGGTACATCAGCATAAAGCTGGTGAATATCTAATGAAATCCTCCCCTTAGACCTCCCCTAAACACCTAGCCTTTCAAACCCCTAAAAGCAAAGGTCGCAGTGCATGCTCTCTCTCCCAGGAGCATGCCCTCACCCCCTTCTTTCCCCACAGGCATGCATCTCCTAAGCTCTAAGGGACCCCACAAGGCTTGCAACCAAGGAAGCAATGGGGCAGTTCATCCCAGGCAAACCCCCTGAATCTGTCCCCAAGGCCTCCTTTCCTCTGACTTTATAGTGAGCCAAAGCCAACCAGCTTAAGTTCCTTTCCCAGCCTTTTCTAGTTTCACTGTCCCCAGCTTTAATAAACGTCCTCTACTGAATTTTTTTCTGTACAAAGTAAGAACCCACACACTACTGGCCAGCCCTAGGCAGACCCACTCATGGCCAGGTCCCCTTTCTGGTAACAGGGGGAAAGGATGCAGAGAAAGAGTAAAAGGGGTGAGTTTCACATGATCATAAGGAGCTGAAATACAGAGTAGAACTGAAAATGAAATATTCTTCTTCAAGTGGAGCGGGTATGGGTGAGATTTAAAGAGGATGAGGGGAGGGGCGGAGAGAGAGAGAGAGAATGATATATAAATTCTGGTGAAATGCTCTGATATTTCCTTGATAGACCATTGTTTGGAGGAAGCAAAAGAAAAGCCAATCACATGCAATTCTTTCCATTTCAAAATTTGGTTTTATAAAAAACTGGGCTCTAGGCCAGCCTGGGGCCAGAATGAGCGGACAGGATTGCAGTTAGGCGTGTCATCAAAGCAACTAGTAAAAGCTACACAATGACTCAATTCAAACACTTTACAACGTAAAATGGATTTAACTCTCATTATCTAGGCTTTTAGTAGAACCAAAAATTTCAATTCACAAAGGCTCACAATTTAATCCACTCTGTGGTATTTGTCAGAGTGTCTCTTCCCATGACATTTTTTTTTCTTCTTCCTTGTGAGAGCAATGCCATGCTTTTCAGCCTTGTTCCTTTCCTTCTCATTTTAGGCCTCATTTTTTTTTCTGTCTATTTATTGATGCTGGCTCACTTATCATAGAAACAAATTATTTCAATATGAATACAGAGTTGCTAGATGAAGCCCCAGGAACATTGCTATCAGAAAGAGAATTCTAGCATGCAGCTGTGGCCCGTATGCTTTTAAAAATCCCAGCGTGTTTACATAACAGAACTGACAGGCAAAGGGGACAAGAGATGAGCTTTCAAAGGGGTGGCATAGCACGATGACTAACAGCACAGACTCTGGACCCAGACAGTCTGGGTTTAACTCCCAGCTTGGCTACTTATACCTGGTGTGACTTTGGAAGCGATGGAATTAGAAGGCCTTGGTTTCCTCATCTGTAAAATGAGAATGATGTTATTAGCTACTTCAGAGCATATTTGTGAATATTTAATGAGTTAATAACATCAGAATCTAACTATTTACCTTCTCCATTACTACCTACCAATGGTGCCTGAGCTACCATCTCTTTATGGATTACAGCCACCTAACTTATCTCTCTGCCTCTACCCTGCCATGCCATGGTCTATTTCTCAGCACATCAGATTGACTTACCATTTTATTATGTAAATAAAATGTAATGTCATTCTTCTGCTTCCACCCTGCAAAGGCTCCCCATCTCATTTGCTGGGAAGACAGTCTTCACAATGCCCTAAAAGTCAATATGTAAATAGGCCTCTTGTTACCTCTCTGACCTCATGTCCTGTGAGCCTTCCCTTCCTTCACTCTGTTCCAGACGTACTGTTTTTTTTGCTGCTCCTTTAACACACCAGGTGTTCTTCTGCCTTATGTGTCTGCTATGGCTGTTTCTTCTACCAGAATGTTCTTTCTTCAGTATCTACATGGCTCATCCATTCTTCTCTACCTTTTTTGAATAGCCATATTGGTGTATAATTTATATACCATAAAATTCACCTGTTTTAAATACACACTTCATTGGTTTTTAGTGTCTTTACAGAGTTGTGCAACCATCACCCAAATCCAATTTCATCACCACAAAAAGGAATCCTATTCGCTTCAGCTTTCATTCATCCATTTTTTTTCCATTCATTCTAGCCTTACACAATATTTAATCTACTTTCTGTGTCGATGTTTGCCTATTCTGGACATATCATGTCAATAGAATTATACAATGTATGGCCTTTGTGATTTGTTTCTTTCACTTAAAATGTTTTCAGGGTTCATTCACGTAGCATGTATCAGTACTTCACTCCTTTTTATTGCTGAATAGTATTCCTTTGTATGGATATACCACATTTTTTTCATTAATCAGTTCATAGACATGTTGACTAATGCTATTGTGAACTCGAGGTTTATATGTAGCCATACATTTTAATTGTCTTGGGTATATTCCTAAGTAAGAAATTGCAGGGTCATTTTATATTCTATGTTTAACTTTTTGAGGAACTGCCCAGTTGTTTCCAAGAGTGGCTGCATCATTTTACATTCCCACCAGCAATGTATGAGAATTCCAATTTCTCCAGTCATCTTCAGCACATTATTATCTGACTTTCTGATTCTAGCCATGCTAGTGGGTATGAAGTAGTATCTCACCGTGGTTTTGAATTGCATTTCCCTAATGACCAATGATGTTGAACATCTTTTCATGGGCTCGTTGGCCATTTGTATTCCTTCTTTGGAGAAGTGTTTATTCAAAATCATTTCCCATTTTGTGCGGTGATATATCCCTAGCGCTTAGAGCAGCGCCTGGCACATATCAGTGGTTCAATAAGTTTTTGTTGAATGAATATATTAGTAAAGTGCTTAGAACTACTTGAAAGTGTTTTTCAAATAGTCACTGCAATACAAGATGTTGTTTTTCCTGCATGGAAAGCACAATTCACAATATAGTGCTGCAATCATCCCACCAGTCAGCTCCACAGACCCTTGCCCAACAGGCTCCAAAGCTGCTTGAGTGCTTTTTCCTTACAACTTTAGGAATTTTTGTTTTATTATTTATAAAATAAAGAAACGACCTTGGTATTTACTTTATAGGTGATATGAAAGTGAAATGAATAATGTATGTGATGTGCGATTCAAACTAGATAGAAGTTTATTTCTCTCCCACATCATAGTCTAGGAAAATCAGATCTTTCTGCTCCAGGAGGTAGCCCAGGCATTATCTTCCTTCCATCTTGTTCTTCCTCCACCTTGTATCTATTAATTAGCTACTGCTGCATAGCAAGCTTCCTGAAAACTTAATGGCTTAAAACAACAATTTTTTATGTTTTTGCTCATGGCAATTTGGTTTGTGCTCAGGTGGATGGTTCTTCTACTGATCTCATCTAGGATCTCTCAGGCAGTTGTTGTCATCTGGTGGCTTGATTGAGGCTGGATGATCTGAGATAGCCTACTCACTGGATGGCTGTCAAGTGGGCATCTCTCTGCATGTGGTCTCTCATTGTCAAGGGGACGAACCCAGGCATCTTTTAGTGGCAGTCACAGGGTTCCAAGAAAGGAAAAGTAGAGGCCGCATGACATCCTGAGACCTCAGCTTGGAATTCTGTTAATGTCACTTTTATCTCATTCTATTTGCGGGGGCAGGGGTGGAGAAAGAGACTTCTTAGCTGGGAGGAGCAGCAAGGTCACATTGCAAAGGGGCATACATATGTAGGTGGCAGGAATTGGTGGCTATTGCAATCTACCATGCTTCCTCCTCTGTATGGTGGAAGCTATCTTTTGAATATCACATTTGCACTTTAATAGCTCATATGTGATTGCCAGAAGAGAGTCATGTGGTGACAGTAAGCTACCCTAGACCCATGGTCAGCAAACTGCGGCTCGCGAGCTACATGCGGCTCTTTGGCCCCTTGAGTGTGGCTCTTCCACAAAATACCACGTGTGGGTGCGCACGTACAGTGCGATTGAAACTTCGTGGCCCATGCGCAGAAGTCGGTATTTTGTGGAAGAGCCACACTCAAGGGACCAAAGAGCCGCATGTGGCTCGCGAGCCGCAGTTTGCCAACCACTGCCCTAGACCTACTGAATCAGGAACCCTTGGGGTGGGGGCCTAAAATGTGTATTTAAATCACCCCTAAGTGTGAGAACCCTGCTCTGTTGAATACTCTGGTGCTGGGTCCAACTTTCTTCTTTAAGGCCAATGCAGCCTTTCTCAAGCTGCAGGGAATCTTGGCTGCTGACATAGCTGTGTTCCTCATTGGAAACTCCCTTCAGCTTCAGGGACCTGCCTTACTCAGGGTTATACTCCCTACCCACATGTAGTCCATGGCCAATTCCTGGTGGATGTAGGGACACAATCTCCTATCTCAAATTAGGACAACTCTAAAGAGTGTTCCC